>NC_140338.1:21736461-22336461 GCF_963514085.1 Chelon labrosus | reverse complement strand
ACTCCACAGTTTTGAGGTGGTTATTTTTCATGTTGGAAAATTCTGCAGAATTATAATGACGTTCTAATCTGGAACACCCATGCTGCTCCTCCTCCTCCTCCTCCTCCTCCTCCTCCTCCTCCTCCTCACCAAAACTTGGATCAAATTCGGGAAACAAAAGTCCCCACAGAACTCTTTAACTGTCTAAATGCAGCTGTACTCTGCTTGATAATGGCAGTAGCTCTGGTTGTTTTCTATCCAAGTCGAATTAACTAAATCATCACTGACCAGTGTAAGGTTGGTCGAGCGGTGAAGGCAAAAAGGATGAGAACTTTATACTGTTCAACAATTTATTTTATTTCCCCTTTTCTTCCAGCAGTGAGCATGGTGCAATATACACAGTGCAGGTCAGCTTGGCCAAACTGAAGAAAAACTAGACTAAAGAAATAGAAATGAAAAAGAAAATAACTGTAATCCACTTAACTAAGATACAAACAAACAAACAAATCTAAAGGTCAAACTAGAAATCTGCACTAGGCTATGCCCCCTTCAAATCTGGGCCCCTGGCAATGGCGACCACTGTGGCCTGCTGGCCAGTCACATCTAAAATCCCCCAGGAGAAGCGCCATCTCCTGCTTATATAGATAGTGGCTCCGCCTACACAAGGGAAATACAATTAGTAAATCAATTAACATTTGGCAGTGATTAATTCATACTCCTGAAAACGTTTCTATAAGTTAACAGTGAAAAAAACTTTGAGACATAATTCTAAAGAGTAAATATGACCGTCAACTGCTCAAAATCAATACTTATACCGACATCTCCCAAAAATCCCCCTCATCCATACTACACTTGGCGCATTCCCCCAGGAACTGGACCATATATGGACTCCTAATGGGTGTGGCCTGGTTTGGCAGTTCCTGAGTCCAAAGGGGATGATGGCCAAGTGTAGTCTTTGTTTAATTTTAATTTATTTCTATTTAAAAACACCATATCCTCTGACTTTTGCTCTCTAATTCATGTCTGTGACTGTGGTGCCAAAGCACCAAACACAGCTACACAACTGCTAGGTTTCAAACCTTAATTTGTACTAATTACCAGTCCCAGACACCTGCCGGCTAGGTAGCTTGTAAAAGTGACTGGAGGTGGACAAGCATTGTGTGTTGAGTTTTCCTGTCTGAATTAGAGGTCATGGGGCATCCCTGTGGCAACCAGAATAAACGTAATTCAAATATTTAGCTTAACATTTCACTTGACTTTTTGTCGTTAAACAAGATACATGCTAGCAGCTCTGTGGTGCTTTGCGCTCAATGCTGATATTTGCAGATGAATGCTAAATCTGTCCCGTGGTTTTGATCTGTGCATCGTCTGCTGGCTGCGACACAAGCAGAATATGTCCACCTCCATACTGAACCAATATTCTTTTCATCAAGCAAACCTTTTTATATTCCAGTATGTTTTAGGATTGATTTTGCGTGAATGTGCAACCACACGTCCCACAAAGGTCTCTCAGATCTGACTAGCTTACTCCTGGTTTTCCCAGTCACAACTCTCAACCCCCTTCATCTTCTTTTGGATTTTGTATCAGATTTTTGTAACACTTTGGTCAACATTTTATTTATTTTTTAAACCTCTGTTTTATCCGTATGATGCTTTGCAGACGTCAGATTTTGCGATGAGGAGATGGGTGAGGCTTTCTTCTGATGATCCTGTTTGTATTTCAGTAGAAGGGTGCTCTTGCCATGAGTTCATTGACTAGTTTTTCCTTTTTTTAAGGTAATCTTCCCAGTGCGAACCAAACTTGTGGCACCAAAATGGCAGAAAGACCAAGCCAACAGACACGACACCATCTCTAAAGACATAGTGAAAAGACTAAACCTCTGTGAGGACTCTATCCTCCCCAGTCAACCACTGGAAACCGCCTCCAGTTGTGTTAGTCATCGTACTGTCTTTCCGTCAACCATGCAACTTAAGTCCGTAAATGTAGTTTACTGAATTCATGAGCAGTAAACTACATTTATATAAACATGTTCTATAGAAACATTCGAGAGGGGTCGCATTTGACCCGGAGGTCAATACGAGGGCTGGAAAAGAATGTGTCATCTGATCTTTTCAGATTATCAGCAATGCCAGAAGACTCGGTCGTAAAGCATTCACAGTGCTCCACTTGCTGGTTCAGACTTCTCTGACTGTCAGGGAATTGAGTCCAAATGTCAAGTTTTGGAGATTTGCAAAACAAATGGTGGCTGACGAGCCATAAAATGGCTTCCGTAACCTGATACTATTATCAGTGAGTAGATCAGGTCCATGAAATGTCATCTCGCAAATGTTAGAACAGTTTAAGCTGCTTACAGTAACTTCACTGGGAACACACAGCAACTTTTGTGTTTTTTTGTTTTTGTATCGGTGGGGTCTTGATTGTAGATGACCCTGAAAACTGATCCAGGATGCTGCAGTGCCAGATAAGAGCTGTTCCTGCATCTTAACAAAACATCTGGAAAGAAAGGGAGATCAGTATTGAGCAACAGCAGTCTGACTTGGTTATATTAAATGTGTAATGGAGAGTTGTTCCACTGAGGAATGTGTTGGACGTGAAGCTACAGCTGCTTCACATCATCTGTCTTTGGTTCCTTACAGCTGAGCCAACATTTGAGGAGGAAGAAATAAACTTTTCACTCAGCTGAGAAAATCAGCAGCATTTAGCTGCACCATCACTTTCTCGCTGAATGCTGCATGTCCCTTTGATCTTGTCAGACTTATTTTTTTGTGCATATGATTTTGGTCTTTTATTTTTAACCATGTGTTTGCAGAGGGCAGGAGGCCCAAGGAAAGAACCAGAATAGGGTGTTGTACCGCTTTCTGACCAACTGGGGGCACTACACCGCCACTGCAGTTATGCAGTTATGCAGAAATTAAACATGTTCTTCTTGTGTGAAGTCACAGATACAAAAATTAAATTGTTATGAAGTCATTTTAAGTGGAAGTGAGAAAGAAGTACACCCCGTCATCTTTTCCTCTGCGTCAGATATCCCTCCATTGTCCCTCTCAGTCCTTCCTTAGTCACTGTTCCTGTAAATACATCTGTGTTCACCCACCTGTCGGCACCTGTCAGTGTACATGGCCCTTAATTGTGCCACAATGCAGACTTTGTACTGGAAAGTGAACAGCTTTTTAAAAAGCAGTTTGCCTCACATTAAAAGAATGAACTCAGTTAAATCACCAGTTGTTAAATAATTCTGCAGAAATACCGTCAGGCACCTTCTGGGAAGTGCTGCACATCTTTTATGAGCAAACTTGTACTGTGAAACAGAATCGCCCTTTTTTTTTTTTTGTTAACTTGAAATATCTTTAATTTAGTTATTTAAATGAATATATCACAAATGTAAGACAAATGTCACAAGTATAATGTTTCTGTTTCATTTGTTTGATTGGGTTCTCTTTGTCTACTGTCAGGGCTTGTGTGAAAATCCGCTAATGTTGTGAGTCTTTTCTTCACGGCCACTGCCAGAATAGTGGCACAGGATTTTAAGGAGGGAAGGAGACTCCCCATGTCACAACTCACCGTACAACACAGCTAAAAGATGAGCTACAATGAACAATGTGCAATACAATAACATTGTGCAATCGTGTGTGTGCAATATGGGCCACTCCGAACTGTTTACACTGCACAAGTTCAGTGAGGTGACCCCAAGACCATGTCCTGATACGGATTTGTGTGCCCGTATTAGGCACATTTCCTAATATAGGCGTTTTTATGTTTTAGTAAGCTTGACTCAGGGAAACGCACAAGAATTCCAGTGTACCTGTACTGTAACGTACCTGTGCAAATCGCAAATTAACTCTGTTCCATGTAGGTAGTACTACATTAGAGACACTTCCAGATCAAGTCCCTGAATCTCAGTATTAATTTAAGGATCATATTTATTTAATGTTTACTGAGCATATGTTTGATCCGAGGAAGGAGAGGAACTGGCCTTCAAATAATTTACAATGAAGACAACAAAGTTTTATTCGCAAAAAAAATCTGTTGCAGTGACATGAACAAATAGCTGCTAATAGTCCAGACTGCTGTCATCTACTGTTATTAAGAGCTATTTTCCGTATACACTATTTGAAGAGTGTATACGGGTTGTTGACTGTAGTATTTGTGGTGTGTTCAAGTGCAATGTTTTGGTCCAGACTGAGGTGACGTCACAGTCGGCCTTTGTTGCAGGTTTTTTTTTTTTTTTTGTATGTGTGTTTGGTGTGTCCAGAGTTTTACAGCCAAAGAAAGCAACTCAATTTACAGTATATCCAAAGATATTTACATATTCTTTAATTATGTTATTTCCTCTAATTATGATTATATTACATATGCCAATAAACTAATGCTGACTAATGCTGACTAGCGCTAATTAACCAGATGAACCAAACCTTAAAGTGGACTGCCATTAGAGCAGGTGAATTTATTTCTGTCTTCCTTCAATCTGTGTGCCGGCCCTTTTAAACACAGCAGCGTCTATTTCCGGTCCTGACCTTAATCTCTGGGTTTACGTCTGCCCATGCTGCCAAGGAAATGTGCCTCAAATAGCACATTAGCATGCAAGCTCAGTGAATGCCTCTTTACAGTGAGCTGTGAGTCCCCGAGGTCAGTTCTCAGTGGGGCTGTGTCTGAGCCTCTTCCACACATTCAGAACAGCCATTTGTTTTCATTAAAGTTTCCACCTAAGAAACGCATTTTAATGAGGACAAATCGCCGCATTAACAAATCACTATTACCACTATTAATGTTTGAGCTGCTGCTTCGCATTACGTTCAAACTGAGGAGAGGCTTTGAAAACACGAAGCGGACTGACACTTGCTTGGCTCATACTAAGATGTAAGACTAAGTGAAGGGTGCTTGTTCACACACTTATTTTTGCAGTATGAAGCTGAAACGGTTCCACTGAAATTCAGGTTTACATCCTTGAACTCATATTAAAGTGAAACACAGACAAATGTTGAAGCCAGGGATGCGCTGTGAATGATGTCTCCGCATGTAACATGGAAGGAATTCATATCCAGGATTTCACAGAAGGGAGCCGGAACAGTGACTCAGCTTTCAGACATGTCCGGAATACATGACTGGAAATGTGACAATTAAGAGGGCCAACACAGAGGTCCAACATAAATACACCACCAAGGAAGAAAGGAAGAAAGGAAATAAGAAAGTAAATAAGGAAAGAAGGAAGAAAATAAATAAAGAATGAATAAAGGAAGGAAGGAATGAAAGAAAGAAAAGGAAGAAAAGATGAAAGAAGATAGTAAAGAAGGAAGGAAGAAATAATGAAAACAGGAAAGACAGTTGAACATAAAAAACACGCTTGAAAAAAAAGTACGAATGTAAAAACAAAAATATGTGTAAGACAGTAAAAAATGAAAAAATGTAAATAAAAATAATAATGACATAAATAAAATACAATAGTATAAGCAGAAAGGAAATATACAAGAATTGCATATGTATAAATAACGAACCTGAGCTCAGCATAGTAATTGTATTGTGAGAGATGTTTATAAATGTCCTAGCATTTATCGTCGTATTCAGATTTGTGATTTTACCACTTTAATAGTGTTTTATTTGATTTAGCTTAATCACTATAAAACCAACGGCCTTAACCTGGAAGCCAGAGCATGCTCCGCAAAGATCTGCCAATCAAATCATTTGGGCGGACTTTATGTAGCGATGGATGGACTGAAGAGTGACAGCGACTTAGCCATACACGTCACACGTATTTGTGGAAAATCCCTCTATCACTTAATGTCACATACTTCTTTCTTATGACTGGTTGTGGGATGTATTTTTTTTATCAGTTGAAACACCCCGTAATTAAATGTGCTGCATTCATCACAGTCCAGATCTGTTAAAACTGAGATGCATTCACATATCAGAGTTAGTCAGCGCTTAAAGAATGTTTTCCTCTGCAGCCACAGTCCATTCAGCAGCAGTGACTAAGACCCTTTACAGCCGCATTTGTTGTTGTCGCCCGGCGTATCAGTTCTCGAAGGCAACAGTCAGACAGAGAAAATGCCGCTGTGTTCGACTGAAAACACCACAGAGACTTTTGGTGGTTTGACGGTAAAGAGGCCTCGCACAGTTTTCCAGATGTTTCTGTTCATTGTAAATTTCAAGCTCACAGACACCCCTGTGTCTTCCAAACTCAGTTGGTGCCGATGTCGTCTGTTTGAAAGTTAACCGGTGAAACGAGGTTGAAGGGAGGAGATAAATTAGACACACCTGAGATGAAGAGAAAACTAAACTAACAGAAGCAGCATGGAGGAGAGAGGAGAGAGTAAGAAAACAAGACAACTAAGAGTATATCCAGTTTTAGGAAAAAATAAGTTTAAAGGGCAAAAAATTACTTATTTCAAAATAAAAAAAAAAAAAAAGAAAAAGAAAAATTGGGACCAAAACAAGATGGTTCTAATAAACTATCTTGGGAGAAAGCGTCTAGTGTAAATAATCCCTAGAGTTTGTTTAAACGGAGTTGCACGGCAATCTCATTAACTAGCTTGGATGCAATTGCGGACTTTCCCTACGCTCATTTAGATAGATAAGCTATCTTCTAAACTATCCAAGCTTCTTGTACAGTCCTGCCTCCTTGCACACAGTCATCTCCGTTTCCTCAACATGAAGGCCCCTCATTTACATTTACACTTAAATGAACACACTGAATAAACACACTGAACAGAGGTGGACTGCCTCAGTTGCAAAGCAATTGAGGCAAACAGTTTCAGGGTCTTAGTCACTGGCAAACAGTGGCCTGCTGGTTAGCACTGATGCCTCACACTTTCCACAGTGGCCGGGTTAGAATCCAGGCCGACTGGGGGCTTTCTGTGCGGAGTTTGCATGTTTACCCTGTGTCTGCGTGGGCTGCACCTGGAGCAAACAAAGAAAAGCAGGTCAGTTGGATAGGGCACAAAGGAAATAGGCTAAACAACAATAACTGGTTCAAGTGTTAGTACCACGGGGGTAAAGAGTGGAAAGTCCTCAAGTATGGTTCAGCTTGACTGGATGATAAGAATTAGGTGAGATGGCAGCCCAGCCCCAGCATACCGACCAGACACAGCTCAACTCTGCACACCTGAGGCAAAAAAAAGAAACCAAACACAAAAGCAAACCAATAGAGGGTGACTAGTCACCTCTTAACACAGCTATAGTTTTGACGAAGCCTATGCCTATGACGTCCTTTAGTAGTATTCATTCATTTTCTATACCCGCTTAGTCCTGTTAAGGGTCGAGGGGGTCTGCTGGAGCCTATCCCAGTCATCGGGCGAGAGGCGGGGGTACACCCTGGACAGGGCGCCAGTCCATCGCAGGGCTAACACAGGGACAGACAACCATTCACACTCACACCTACGGCCAATTTAGAATCATCAATTAACCTAATGAGCATGTCTTTGGATGGTGGGAGGATCAGCAGACACAGGGAGAACATGCAAACTCCACACAGAAAGGCCCAGTCGGCACATGGATTCGAACCGGTGACCTGCTCGCTGTGAGGCATCAGTGCTAACCACCTCGCTACTGTGCCACCCTCCTTTAGTAGTATTTAGCATATATTTTTTTTCTTTGTTCTTCAAATTAAGAACAAATTAATTACATTAAATTAAAATAAATGACACTGACACTTTGTTTTTATAAGTGTATTATAAATGAATTTGTTTGTTCATTCCACAACAGCCAAATGCCAGGAATGTCTTACCTGGGAACTTTCTAACACGGAGCTAAAAGTGGAATGTGTTTTGGTATGCTCACATGTAACACACATAATGACAACACAGCATCACAGTACTAAAGCCAAAAAAGAATAGGCACATAAATAGCAGAGGTAACAACACTTAACACACATAGAAAAAGTGCATGGTGTACAGAAGCAGCAGTAAGGTTGGAGGTAAACCAGGTTATGGAGTTAACTCATAAAGTGCTTAGTGCTTAGTGCATGTTCAGGTGGCGAATAGCTTGTGGATAGGTACTATCCCTAAAATGTGATGTTTTACATGTTATGCTCCTGAACCTTCTCCCTGATGGTAACGGTGTGAATAGATGGTGTGCTGGATGGGAGATGTCAGAAATGATGTTTTTGGCTTTCCTTGAAATTCTGGTGATGAAATGTGAGGCTATGGTAGGCAGAACACAGCCAATGATTTTTGAGGCTCTGCGCACTACCCTCTCAAGCCGTTGTTTGTCCTGGCTGGTGGCACTACCATACCAGACCAAGATGGAGAAGGTGAGTACACTTTCAATGGTAGCCCGATAGAAGTGGATCATGCCTGCTTTACTGACCCCAAATTTCCTCAGCTGACGGAGAAAGTGTAACCTCTGGTGGGCTTTGGAAATAATGAGACTAATGTTCAGGTTCCATGATAGGGACTGATGGATAGTGGTGCCTAAGAAACGGAAGGAGGGGACCCACTCCACTATCTGGCCATTGATGGAGATGGGAAGGTGCTGGTCTGCCTAGCAAGGAGCCTTAGCTTAGGAGTGAGTCCAGGACATTCCCAGAGAACTCTGAGCAAGGAATGGAGAGAAACTCTTAATTTAGTGAGGAGGTGAGGTTGACTCTGTTGCTAGGTATGAGTCATCTTTTCAAAAGGTGTAATTGGTTGATCCTAAATATACACTTTTGGTTCTAATGGGCATAGAATGGACTGTCAAATCAGTAGACTTAATCATACACTGAACAAAAATATAAACGCAACACTTTTGTTTTTGCTCCCATTTTTCATTAGCTGAACTCAAAGATCTAAAACATTTTCTATATACACAAAATAACCATTTCTCTCAAATATTGTTCACAAATCTGTAAATCTGTGATAGTGAGCACTTCTCCTTTGCCGAGATAATCCATCCCACCCCACTTGTGGCATATCAAGATGCTGATTAGACAGCATGATTATTGCACAGGTGTGCCTCAGGCTGGCCACAATAAAAGGCCACTCTGAAACGTGCAGTTTTATTTTTTTGGGGGGGTCAGAAAACCAGTCAGTATCTGGTGTGACCACCATTTGCCTCACGTATAGCAACACATCTCCTTCGCATAGAGTTGATCAGGTTGTTGATTGTGGCCTGTGGAATATTGGTCCACTCCTCTTCAATGGCTGTGCGAAGTTGCTGGATATTGGCAGGAACCGGAACACGCTGTCGTATACGCCGATCCAGAGCATCCCAAACATGCTCAATGGGTGACATGTCCGGTGAGTATGCTGGCCATGCAAGAACTGGGATGTTTTCGGCTTCCAGGAATTGTGTACAAATCCTTGCAACATGGGGCCGGGCATTATCATGCTGCAACATGAGGTGATGGTCGTGGATGAATGGCACAACAATGGGCCTCAGGATGTCGTCACGGTACCTCTGTGCATTCACAATGCCATCAATAAAATGCACCTGTGTTCGTCGTCCATAACATACGCCTGCCCATACCATAACCCCACCGCCACCATGGGCCGCTCGATCCACAACACTGACATCAGAAAACCGCTCACCCACACGACGCCACACACGCTGGCTGCCATCTGCCCTGAACAGTGAAAACCGGGATTCATCCTTGAAGAGAACACCTCTCCAACGTGCCAGACGCCATCGACTGTGAGCATTTTCCCACTCAAGACGGTTACGACGACGAACTGGAGTCAGGTCGAGACCCCGATGAGGACGACGAGCATGCAGATGAGCTTCCCTGAGACGGTTTCTGACAGTTTGTGCAGAAATTCTTTGCATGCAGGGTTGTTCTGCTCATAGACCTCGAATATGATTGGTTAAAATGAACTTGTTCGACCCAGCATGCATCACGTCAAGTCAGATCTGCACAGATCTGCATGAAGTCGAACGCGCCTCCTGACGTCCGAAGCCTCGCTGCCCGGCTGTACCACGTGACTGAAAGTGGTTCGGATTTTGCCGCGAGGTTTGACAGCAATATAAACCCCTCGGGGTTTTTGATAGAGAGTTGCGGTCAATTCAGAGTCTGGATAGCGTTTATATAATTTGGAGATAGTTTAGAGAGAGAGATATGGTTTGAAGATTTAGGAGAGTGAGGAGAGAAAGATAGGTAAGAGGATGGAGCCAGCTCGGAAGAGACATATTCAGTGCCCTCTTCCATGCCATTTGCCTAAAGTGACAGAAAAACATTACACAACCTGCCATATCATATGATACTACCATCTTGAGAAAATTTACACACACAGAATACATTCAAAAAATATTTTATCATACACATGTGATAATTTAAGTAGAGAAATTATTTGGTCATAGATTTATTTTTTTTGTAATTCATAGTCATTCCCAAGAGCCATTACAGACACAAATATTCAATGCATCACACATAATGTGGTTAATAGCTACAGCTGCCTGTGATTATACACCTGGCCAGTAGGTGGTTTCGTGTGCACATGAAGCTTCGAGAGATGAACCCTTTCTCGAACCAGTTGGCTCAAGTGGTTCGATGCCTCATGAGGCTTCATCTCACCATCACTACTTGCGACATCTGTGGCGTTGTGCTGTGTGATAAAACTGAACATTTCAGAGTGGCCTTTTATTGTGGCCAGCCTAAGGCACACCTGTGCAATATTCATACTGTCTAATCAGCATCTTGATATGCCACACCTGTGAGGTGGGATGGATTATCTCGGCAAAGGAGAAGTGCTCACTATCACAGATTTACACAGATTTGTGAACAATATTTGAGAGAAATGGTTATTTTGTGTATATAGAAGATGTTTTAGATCTTTGAGTTCATCTCATGAAAAATGGGAGCAAAAACAAAAGTGTTGCGTTTATATTTTTGTTCAGTGTAGAATCTAATCTCTATGAAGACTGTAATTATAAATAATATTTTACATAAAATGAAAATCTCTGTTAAATAAATAGTAAGGTATACTTTAAAATTATCCTGCAAATTGTGTGAAAACTCAGGCCCACTTGGACAATATTCACATATTTCTCATAGTTATATTTATCTGCTTACACTCATTTATCATGCTGGTCATTTTTCACCCATTTGGTATTAACAAGGGTAAAATGGCTCAGCTTTCATCAGTTCCTGTGATTGCTAACGGGTCTATAATAAGCAGTGTTGGCTGGCGTTCAAGATTTCCACAAACCGAACAGCAATGGAGAAGAAAAGAATTAGGAAACTGGACAGAGGACCAGTGTTTGCTTCTGGCTCAACTGGTCACATAAAAGTGTTTTGAGAGGTAGATTTGGCCCCAGTGTCACACTACAAGCCAAAAAGCAGGCATGGGAAAATGTAGCACAACAGATAAATGCCTCCTTTCTGCTCTCATTTTCTCCTCTGCTTAAGAAACTCCTAAGCCTCTTAAACGTTCTCCTCTCTGCTCTTAACAGATCTCACCTTAGGAGCACTCTTAAGAGCTAAGATTCTTTAGGAATACCTTTTATCTTTTTATGGGATCTACTCTTAACTTTGAATTTGGGCGCTAGGAGCAACTATTTGTGATAAGAATCTTTAGGAATATGCCCCCTGGTCTTGTCCACTGGGGCAACAGTTCACCGGCTCTTCCTTCCATGTGCAGTAGATGCTGTTGAGGTTGTCAGAGGCAGAGAAACCAATCGATACCAGACTTCCAGCTGTAGTGACGCCACTAACAGTCACTTCCACCATCGATAACCCACTCACTGATCACCTCGTCACCTCTGACCCCCCTCTCTGCCTCCTGAGGATCAGTCCATCCAAACCCACTTCCTCCACCCCAGGCCTGACTTTCCATCTGAGCTCTAACAGCTATAATTGGATCTCTTAGCCTCACTGGCTAATGCATTGTAAAAGCTCCCCTGTCCTGGCTTATCCTCCCACAGTGCTCACACAATCACCTCCATGTAAGCGCAACATATTCCGTAAATGCTGAGAGTCTCGGCAAAGCACAGCTCACTCCCACAGACTGCTGGCATCCTCGCTAAAGGCTGAGAGAAGAAGAAGAAGAAGAAGTAGAAGAAGTAGGCTCTGCTTTATAAGAAAAAAGACAGGAACATCAGGAGGAAACACAGGTGAGTTTGTTTGGATGAAACCATTACGGAGAGTGTTTTAACTAAACAACATGGTGGTGACTTTAAAACTGCATCTACACCTTCATGTTGCAGAAGAACAGGTTTGTATCTTCTCGAACACTTGGACTTTTCTGAGAAAGAACATTACATAATCTGGCAGTGCTTAGCGAGGGAGAGAGATTTTAATTTGTTTAGAAGAACAAAAGTCTTGCTCCATCTAAATAAAGCTGATTTATTTCAGAAAGCAGACCTTGTTTCCAACTTCAGATTTAGAGATGTGTCCAAACATATGGCAAAAACAACATTTATTATGTTTTTTTAAATGTATTTATTTGCCGTTTATTTAACACTTGGACTTTTGCCTGTTGTCTGGACGTGGAAAATAATATTCTTCACTTTCTCATCCTCTCTGCCTGTTCTACTTTTGATAGTAAGCTAACGAAAGCCAGGACCTTTTATGCTACCGAAATACTTATATTTAAATATATATATATAACTAATAATACATCCATAAAGAAAAGAAACTTAAAGCAAACATTGTTTGTTTTTTTAATAACTAAATAAATACATTTGTACAGATTGAGTCTCTATTTTTTTGTGTGTAAATTCAAAAATAAGACATTTCTACAGTTTAGGGCCCATTCATCATCATTACCATCAGTGAAGTTTAAAGGATTAAAAATCAGATGCCCTACTCAAATTTACTACTCTCTGGACACCTTTTTCTACTATCTTTTTCATAAATCTCTTAAACAACTTCAGACTTGTTTAAAACTACCAACATTTCAATAGTTTTCAGGTTTTCAACCTTTTAATGCTAGTCTAATGATTCTAAAACAAAAACTGAATTATTTTCCATAAAGTAAACAGTAGTGGGATGGGGCTTTGGTGGTGATTAAAGTCTTGGATGTGTCAAAGATTAACAATAAAACTGATTTGATTGCATTAGTATTTTTTATGTAGTGCCAGATACTCCCTCTGGACACCTCCGTGGCCTAAAATGCCCCATTGACTTCCATTCATACCACATTTTTTAACCTGACTGTCATTACAGTATAAAACCATGCATTCTGTAACGTTAGAATTTAATTTAGAAGAAAAGTAGGCATATTTGACATTTTTACTGTATTTGATCAGATTCAAACATTTTCCTATTGTAGGCCAATGCATGAAATTCAGAAATTTCCCATTTTGGGGGATCCCAAGTGTGCACATTTGTATGTGAATGTGTGCATGCGTGCGTGCCTGCATGGGCAAGAGAGACCGTGTGTGTGAATCTGTAGCATGAAGGGATGATTTCAGGGTTGATAAAAGGGCATCACTTGAGGGATCTTTTTCATGAGTTTTTGAAGAGGTGCTTATGTAAAATAATGGCCTCCTGCCTTTGCTGTACTCAAAAACAAAAACAACTGTTAGTGTGTATATGTACCTAAGTGCTTTCACAGCCAAAGATAAACATGCAGTTTGTCTGGAGGACATTTCAGTGAAAGACTTTGAGCGAAGAGAAGGAGCAAGAATGAAGCAGCATTTCAGTTCAGAAGAGGCTTTAAAAATGGCCATGTAGCCTTTATCTGCCAGCGAGCTGCAGGACTCATCTGAAGAAACCACAAACTTCAAGGGGGAGTCTGGAATACTAACTGGAGTCCTTCACTTCTGAGAGTGCCTCTGATTCTTCCTCTGAAAGTGGAGAGGACACTGTGGACCATAATCATCCTAACAATGAGTGGACAGCATAGCACGGACAAGTCTGGTCTCCACCTCATGCCGAGACACTACGCTACATTCAGGCACCCACTGGCATGATGCCAGGGACTACAAGATTTGCCATCATGCCTGAATGTAGCGCAACATCTCAGCTTGAGATGGATGGACCAGATTTGCCCGTTCTTCGCTGTCTACTCACTGTCCTGTTCAATCCAGCGGGACAACATCTGTGTTGGTCAGCAGCTGGTACCCTTCAGAGGCCCCTCTAATTTCAGACAGTACGTCCACAGCAAGCCAGCGAAGTACAGGTTAAAAATCTGTTTCTCTAAAACACATATACATCACATATCACATATAGCTTTTGTTTACAGGGCATATGTTCTGTTGTGTTCTCTTTTGTTGGTCTTTTCAAAGTTGTTGCAGTTTGCACACTAAATATTCACACTGATGAATCAGATGTATCAGATGTAATAAAAGAATTTCATGCATTGGCCTAACAATGGGAAAACAGTTGAATCTGGTGGAACACAGGCCATGGTTTTACTCAACACCTCTTCAAAAACTCGTGAAAAACATCCCTCAAAAGAAGATGTCCTTTTATCAACCCTGAAATGATCAGTTCATGCTACAGATTCACACACACAGTCTCTCTCGCACACACACACACTTGGGGCCCCCTGGTAGCCACACGGCTCCATAATATAAATGGGAAATTTACAAGAATTTCATGCATCGGCTTACGATAGGTGAATGTTTGAATCTGATCAAATACAGTAAAAATGTCACATATCACTAGTTTTCTTCTAAATGAAATGCTAACATTGCAGAATGCACGGTTTTATACTGTAATGACAGTCAGGTTAAAAAATGTGGTATGAATGGAAGTCAATGGGGCATTTTAGGCCACGGAGGTGTCCAGAGGGAGTATCTGGCACTACATAAAAAATACTAATGCAATCAAATCAGTTTTATTGTTAATCTTTGACACATCCAAGACTTTAATCACCACCAAAGCCCCATCCACCCACTAATTTATTCTTTTGGAAAAGTGTTTTTTTGTTTTGTAAAAAACATTTAATACTTCATATTTTCAGACTGGCATTTGAGGGGTTAAAATCCTGAAAACTATTGAAATACAGTGTAGTAGTTTTGAACATGTCTGAAGTTGTTCAAGTGATTTATGACAAAAAGCAGAAGAAAAAAATGTATGCGTTACGATTTTATGGCTGATTTTTGCATGTGTACATTTTGTGACGAAGGTGTCCAGAGGGTGCAAAATACATTAAAAAAAAAAACTGACTAGAAGAGTTCCTACAGAAATTCACGCCACAAGCTGTGACAGGCAAAAACAAATACATTAAAGTACATTCATGTGTGCACTACTGTGTGTTTTTACTTGTATATATAGTAGATTTTCTTGTGTGTTGCTGCTATTGCTGCTGTATTTTGTTGTTTTTTTACCTGACAATGACAATAAATAATTTCTTATTCTTTTTCTTATTCATTAAAGGACCTACTCTCCTCCGCAGGATGAAGCCCAGATGTCTGCGCTCCACTGTGGACAGACTTCCGACCATCAGTGAAATGCAGGAAAGCGACATGGAGGACGGAGACCCGGACTTCACCTACCACACTCTGGACGAGTACGTGGACTCCATCAAGGAGCTCTCCCAGCCGGCCCCCTTCCCGCTCCACGGTCCCCTCAGAGGCCATCGCCGGTGGATGGTCCGTACGCGAGCCCCCCGAGCTCCACCTTTGACTCCGTCTATGTTTCCAAACTACTCAAGGTCTTACGTGCCCTGGACTCCAGTTGACCTGTCAGACGTGTCGTTCACCTTAACTGACCAATCGAACTGTGACATGTCGCTGCGTTTTGGACAGACGCTGCTGGACATGTTGGCTGAACAGTCTCTGTTTGCAGGGCTGGTGTGAGCCAGGAGATGAACAGGTGGACTGATTTCCTCCTCTCACACGTCCCTGCAGTGCGCTGTGTTCTATCATTCATAAGAAACCAAAAGTCATACAGATTCTCTTTGAAGTGCTAAATGGATGCAACACATGAAACAAACGATAAGAAGAGGAAAATATCAAGGACAGGACAAACAAATGAGCAGAGTCGCCTGGAGTTTTAGTGAGCTGATAGTCTCCTGAGCAAACTGAAAATGTTTTCCATCCACGTCCGAAATATTTAAAGTTACACTCCAGATTTTTTCCACTGACCGGCCTGAAAATATAAACTATTAACAAGCGGCTGCAACTGTGAACTCTGTATGGGTTTTAGGTTGCAAAATTTTGCCCCGCAGCTATCGCAGAGACCCCGAACAATCTGAAGATGTGACTTCCCAATTTAACTATTCACAGATTCCCTCCCCGAGTTTTGCCCTCGGACTCTCCTGAGAGCCCCAAACCGAGGATGTTTTAAATATTGTATTTCGTTCTTTCTTTGATTTGTTTTATTTCAGACATTTTAAATCTCATTTAAAAGCCAGACATGTGCAAGCCCCAAGGTGGGTTATAAAATAAAGTACCTTCATTTTCCCTGCACAGTCTTAATGTGTGCACAGTACCGACATACTGTGTGTTATGAAAGACATTTTGTTCAAACAAAATGAGAAAAACACTAAGTTTAAACAGTTACTCAGTTCTTCGTGTAAACATCCTCGACTGTCTCTTCAGACTTGTCGGGGCCATGCTTCATATTCAACCGTCTACTTTTAGTTTCGTTTTCCCTGAAGTCCTGTGATTGAGAGAAAAGTGTCTCCAGCTGGGTCTTGGCAAGAATCGCCTGTCTCTTGCCAAGAGGGGGAGTGGAGCGGTGAACCCCCGGGAGACGCTTCCACTGAACTGGCCTCATAGTTTTATTCTGACTGACCCCAGATTACTCAAACATCTTTCAACATACGTCAACCATGAACACGAAGCATCCCACAGGACAGTGACTGAACGGAACTGTAAAGACTTGCCATGAAAGTCATGCGTGATTTGCACTTTACTGATTTAGATAAGACAAGACTCATGTAGCCAGAGCAGGAACTTAGATTGCGCAACAGTTATTGCAACAGTGAAGTGCTGCTTCAGCGGAGGGTCTGAAGTCTGCTAAGTTTTTCTTTGACACTGAATTTGTGGTGATGGGGAGGTGCAGATATGGCCTCTTCTCCAAAACTCATTAAGTAGAAAAGGATTCAGTTACTGCAAACAGCAAGACACGCTGCCAGGTACCAGAGGAGGGAGATGAGTCAGTGTTTGTGTGACGTGTAAACGCTGAAGTGTGGCATTAAATAAGAAACAGAGTCAAAGATAGCTGCAGGTAGTAGGAGCAGTGTGTCAGAGGATACTGCTAGAAGTCAGTAATATCACCAGAATCCATTGCAAAAACTACAAATCATCTTCCTGAAATGCAGTAACTGAAGTTTAAGACAGTTTCAGGACTATAGCTGCAGGCTACCAGGCCCCAGTCAAGGCATGCACTGAATTTACTGATGATTATCAGGTTTTAGTTTGGATCAACTCATGCTTCCTGACAAAAGAAAACAGTTATACTCCATTTACTTTGTATGAGCTCATTATTTCACAATGCACAGTGCTGTATTGTTGATCTGCACAGGTCCATCTCAGCGTGACTGCCATAGTATGAACTGTACTAGCTATTTTGCAGCACTCAGTAAACCTGCAGCTGCCTTGGTTTTTAGTTCTGACCTGTCGCAGGCAACGCAACTGGCTGTAAACACAGAACACATGTTACAGCGCAGGCGTTTCTTTTTCTTGCATTTTTCTTGCAGAAACAAAGTAATGGTAGTATTCAGCTGGAGTCGTGTTTCTGGTATCTGACTACTACGCGTTTAACTCTGCTTTGATGTACACCAGCTTCTCAGGGGAAATGTCAAACTCTTTAGTGGTCCAATGTGTTCTTGAGGTCGCCGCTTCCGTCTGCTGTTTCGTGTTGAGTAGGTTGTTTTTTGTGAATTTATCATTCTTTCAAGAAAACAGCTTCCTGCCTGTCCTGTGTAGTTTTTCACCATTCCCATTAGTTAGATTTCCAGTTGGAAGCTTCTTGGCCAACTGGACACGTTTAGTCAGTGGTCGGTGAGAGAGATTCGTCTAATTGGCTCCTCAGGAACAATGATTTGTCGCTCTAGCTAGTCCTAGATATTCCAGTTTCCCCTTTTGAATAATAAATACAGACTACTGCCACCCGCTGGTATAAAGAGTGATTTGCTTTAATGCAGGTGCAGAAGATACACCGATCAGGCATAAAATTATGACCACCTTTCCAATATTGTGTAGGTCTCCTTTGCGCCTCCAAAACAGTTGTGACTCATCAGAGAATGGACATGGGCATTCTGAGGGTGTCCTGTGGTGTCTGGCAACAGAATGTTGTTAGTGTAGGCCTTTGGGCCCTATGGGTTGAGGGGAGGGGCCTCTGTGGATCATCCCACAGATACTTGATTAGTTTGGGATCTAGTGAATTTGGACAACACCTTGTGCTGTTCTTCATGTTTTTTGAGTTGAGTCCGTGTCAGACTGCATCCTGCTGGGGATGGCTGCTGCCATCAAGGAGTGTCATTGCTATGGGGTGGGGGTGTCTGGTCTGGTCTAGGTGGGTGGTACACGTCTAAGTAACATCCACATGAATGCCAGGTCCAAAAGTTTCCCAGCAGAACATTGGATTGTCACAAGATGGTCAATGTTATTTACTTCTCCTTTTGGCCCACACACAGTGAGGTTGTGCAACATGAATCCAAAAAGATCTCGGAAAAAGACTAAAAATGCAGCATGGGGACAACTTTTCTGTTGGTTTGTCAGTACAATAAAAACACTTCATGCTTTTCAATTAATAAAAATCTGCTGCAGCAGCATTATGTGGATGTAAAATATGCTTGAGTGAACGTACTTTGAAGCACCGCTGCTGCAAAGGCTGATGAAATATAGAAAATAAACTGTGACGCATGTGTGGGCTGCTGTGTTTATTCTCAGTGTGCTGCTACTAGATGAGTGTGTGGCAGATTGCTGAGTGGATCATTGGCTTCACTTGGTAAACTTCGGGTACCATGTCTACAAGGTTAACAAATAAAGTCAATGTTTGGTTGTTAGGTGAGGATTTACTTTCTTATTGTACATACAACACTGTAACTCACTGAGTAGGCCATGTGTTAAAGTCTGTGTTTCATTATACTCACAGGGATAAAAGCATCACCAATTTAAAATGAATAAATGCTGGAATCGCTGTTCGATCAGCGTTCAGGTCTGATAACCTCCTATTGTAATGTTTGTGGTGCGTTCAATAGACACCATAAAATTGAAATGTGATGATCTGTGGAACTGCTTGCCTGTAATGTGCTGTGCAATCATATCGGATTTGAAATAAAGTTGTCAATAAAAGAAAGAGACATAAAGTAAGTTTGACATTCACTGTACTCCACCCTCACCTGAAGCAGAAGAAAGAGTGAGCCAAATGGGGAGATCACAGAACAGAATAACAGCTTTGTCGCTCGCCTTTTTTCTTTTCGTTCCTTTTTCTGCAATCACAATCTCTGCAGGACTGCAGCATACAGCTGTGAGGGCTGAATGAGCTTCCTGACTTCTTCAGAAATGACTTCAGTTATTTTGGTTCAGCAGAGGACTGGCTATGCCAGGCAGGTTCTGTTTTCCTTTAAGTGTTACTGTGGTCAGAATGTGGGTTGCCAAAGGCAGCTCGCTCTCGTGTGATTACAAATTCTGGGCCGACAACTTGTTGACTCATCTCTGTTAACATTATATCAGCTCTGAACCGATGCTGCCATCCCTGCTGTCACCCAGAGTACGTTTGCCCTGTGTTTCCTGTGAAGCTATTAGATCTGTTCAAAACATTCTGCATCAGTCGAAGTTTTCCTGTAATGCAGCCATGTTAAAATTCTTGATACTTCCTCTGGACTCGCTAGTTTCAGGAAACCTCTGATCCAGTTACTGTTTTTTCTAGAGCGTAAAAGGCTACCCTAGAGTTCATCCATTTTCAGTAATCAGACAATTCAAACTGTTTCCCGAGAAAAGCTTTAATGGTGTTTTACCGCCGTGACTATGACACACAATAAAGTAACCGCTGTACTGCTCTGCTCTCTAAAAACATGACTGACATGAATTAACGCCTCAGATGTATTAAGAGCACTGACTGTCCTCCATCCTGAAGAGCGATTTTGAAGCTCAGCTGTCTCCATCTAGGCATCAGTGTTACTCCTCTCTCTATCACTGTATGAAGCCCACCCAAATGATTTGATTGGCCCAGCAGAGCTTAATCAGTTCCCAACGGAGAGACTTCAAACCAACTTTCCGCCTCACGGAAGTTGGTCTAGCTCTCCAGGCTAGAAAAGTCTAGAAAGGTTATTTTCCTATTTACATGCTATTTTGCTCTTGGGGCTAGCAGAGAAACACTAATGAGCATGTGCAGACATGCCACACAACAGCAACCAAGATGCTAAAATACTTATGTTTTTGGCTCGGGCAAGAAATTTTTATTGAAGGAACTATCTTTGAGTCTGGTATTCAGATTTGCTTGATGGTTGGCAAATGGGCAGCTCACAAAGTATAGCTAGCTACCGTGGCTCAGATTTTAGTGTCTGTGCTAATGTTCTTCAGTGATCGGCATGTTTGCCAGTTTATGACACCGTGTTGTCCTTTTTCTGAGACCAACGTCATTGACGGCAGGTTTTAGATTTATTTAAATGGAAGTGCTTTCTTTATTGCCTGCCTGATGGCCTGCAGATGTAAGCAAAGCAGTGAAGCATGTAGCCGCCTCTTCACCTGAAATGGGTTCAGGCTGCTTAATGCTGAGATAAAGAGTTTGAGTGACAGACGTTTACCTGTTGTGAAATGTTTTTTCTCAGTTGTGGGAAAGTGAGCAGTTCACACGCTGTGAGCTGTTCAGTCATGGGACAGTACTTGCCACAGCATGTACACTGCGCAAACAGACTTGTAAACACCGGAAAAAGGAGCAAATTAGTTCAGATCACATGTGCTGAACTGCTATCCATGAAACAGGTGCCGCTCCGTCGGCTGGCCCACTTCCATACAATGGGCCTCTTCTCCCGCCTCTCTTCCCACTACAATGCCACAGTGTGTCATCAGGTTTTGCAGTTTCCCGTAAATCTCAACAGGGGTAAGCAGTGTGAAAGAATGCAGACAGTTAATCTCTAAATTTAGCTGGCACAAACTGCATTCTCTATTCAATAAATGTTTGTTCTAATCAGTATTACTATCTACACTGCTTCACTGCTGTAAATTGCAAGTCAGTGTTGCCAGATCGGGCGGTTTTGAATGGGCTGTGGTGGTTTTTGCAAGGTTGCCAAGAGAGCTCAGCGCAGTGCAATTCAAGAAAACGCATGCAAACAGACAAAACACAAGCAGAGCAAGAAAATGTCTTCATTAATGAGACAACACATTTACTGCAAATACTGCATCAAATACAGAAAGGCACTGCAAGAAGCTTAAAGGCTTCCAGGAGAACCTGCTGGGATGCAATTGTTCTTAAAAGTTTTATGACTTTTAAGTTCTTCTAACTTCCATTTTAACATCCTGATCTCATTAATTGTTTTTAAGCTAAAGTTCAAATAATCTCATGTTATACACAATTCATTTGAAGACTGATAGCTTTAATAACATTAAATCATTCACTCTAAACCCCTTCCTTCACTTTTTGCGGTCACCTGGATATCTTTCCTATCTCATTTGTGCTACATGCAGTGTGTTTCTGCATTTGCTGCTGTTGAGTATTTGCCGTGCATGTTTTGTCGAACTGATTAAGTTTTCTTACTTCGCATGTGTTTTGTGAAAGTGCAGTGCGTTGAGCTCTTTCGGCTGCACCGTACTTTGAGGCTGGAATCTATCAGTTGTATCTGGCAACACTGTCTGAAGTCCTGGTTGGAAACCCACCTCCCACCTCAACTTGCTGATAACCCCTAAACAAATTCTGAAGAACATCTGCGTGGGTCAGCATGGTGCAACTGTACTCAGTCCTCCCATTTACTGTATACTGGACATGCCTGGACAAGATTTACTAGAAAGCATTAATCAGCTCAACATATAGTCCAGTTACCGAGTCACTCCGGTGCCAAGAAATCATGTAAGGAATCCAGACTCGCTTTATCTTCACTTTCTGTGAAACAAGCACTGAGCTCACTGAGTGTGGAAATTCCAAATTCCAGCACATCTTTCAGGTTGGGCCTGACGGGAAGCTGGAACATCCCACTCCTCCCAACTGTATAAAAGCTGAAGAGGCAGCTCAGAGCAGCACTCTCATTCACTCCTCTCCTTTCACTTTGAGTGGATCTTGGATTCTGCTCAAGCTCTCACTTTCTCCACAGACGGATTTCTTTACTTGTTTTTCTCTCGACTGAAGAATGGCTTTGATATGGAGAAACTGCGCTTTCCTGCTGGTTTTTGTGGCTGCGGTTTACACAGACCTCTACCAGGGTGAGTTACCATTTGGTTTCTGGACGATGTGTAATGCTGAAAACCTGCAAAAGTCATTCAGTTACAATCTGCAACTGCAATTTTAATAGACGCTTAATTTACGGTGTCATGACTGTGTGATGTTTTCCTTTTGCTGAGGTTGCACATCTGACTTTCGTCTCAAAACTTTCCCCTGCAGCGCAACACTTTATTGGACGCTGCCGGTGTCCCACCACGGTCAAGTTTGTCAAAGGCAACATGTCAGATTTTCAAGTCCTTGAAAAACGTCCTGGGTGTGATAAAGCTGAAGTCATGTAAGTTTAAAGGAATGTTTTGAAATATCTGAAGCTTTTTCCCCCCTGACTTTTATAAGCTCACCATCCCCGCTTCTGATTTTTTTTTTTCTCAGAATAACCCTGAGCAATGCGGACAACTCCACCTCAGACGTCTGCTTGAGCACTGACGGGAAGATGGCCAAGGCTTTTATGAGGTGCTGGGAAAGGTAATGCAAATGATCCAAACAAGATTCACAACATCTCCCACAGCTGGACAAACCCTTTTTTAAAACTCTGTCCATCTTGCAACATCTCTGCTGATTTTCTGCTCCTAAACTCAAAAATCTGAAATGCTACTTTTAAAAGTTGCGCACAAATTCAATTTGCATTTACCGTCTGAACGGCAGAACGCCACACTAAATGTTTGATTTGGCCCCGAGTTGAAGAATCAGGATGGATCGGGCTGAGCCAAAATGGCAAAAAGAAACACAAAACAAGCGAGATCTTTCTCCAGATACGAGAGGTTTTATTGCAAAACTCAGCTCTCCAAATCTCATGACACATTAGCACGTGACTCCTTCCAGATGTTTTGCATTAGTCGCCTGGACTAAATCCAAATTTTCTCCCTCTCTCCTCCTAGGATAAACAGAAACGACAGCCGCAGGATGGAGTGTATCGAACGAAAGAAGAGGGCAGAGGACAGAGCCTCCGAGGACTGAAACCCACGAGCACGGGGAACACGGAGGAAAGAGCTTTTGCTGAACTCCTGCACAGGAGAGGACTGAGAAATGACACCGAGAGCGGAAGAATGCAGAGGGGTGGGGGGCGTGTAGGGGGGTGATTAACGGCCAAGAGGCAGGAAAAGACATAATGGAGAGAAGAGAAGTAGAAGAAAAAGGACATGTATATGTAAAGTAGTAAAACAGCCAGTCCGTGTAAGAAAACCAATTTTGAAATGCACACACGCCCACATTTATGTTTGTTGCTTGACAGTATTATTTATGTTGAATTATTTATTGAAAAGTTTTTATTGCTCAAAAGTTTTTATACAAATAAAATGGATTTTGATACTACCCCCATTTCTTCTGTTCCTTCTGTTTTCCTGTCCAACTTCTGACTGAAACCCCAAAAAGCAAGCAATTTAAATTCCTTTGTTGCAAAGAAATTGTCGGGACCACGTGAACCATCTGTTTCCATTTCTTAACCCTCCTAAATAAAACCTGTTGCCCACCACCAGCATTTCTGTAACTGAGCAATCACACAGCGCCAAAACTCAAACCGTTATTCTGCAGAGAAGACGCAGCCGGGCACTGGAGGGGACTGAAGTGACTTTGTTGCAGGGAGGGAGTGACAAATTAATTGTTATCACAGGAAAACGGCCCGCTCCTCAGGGAGAGGGGGCTCAGCGTGATAACAATTAAATGATGCCTATGAGAATATCTGACCACAGCTGTTTGCAGCAGCTGCAGGCTGGATTTTTGAAGCATCTCGTCTTCTTTACAAATTACAAAGTCTTCTTTTCTTTCCACCTAAGTGAAAAGTGATCACTTATGACTGCTACGTTTTTACAGAGCAACAAAAGAAATAGTCTTAAAGTCTTCACATTGGCACTCTTCAAACAGGTGTAAACTGATCACAAAGAAAGGCCGAGCCAGATCAGAAGTGATTGAAAGACTTTTTCGTGTGTTAGCGTGGCTGCTGGAGGCTCAAACCTCTCCAACATCATTAAACAGCTTTCATGAGCTCGGCCTCATTTATTTTGTTCTGAAACGAGTTTTTCAACAGGTCTGATAAGTGACACTCACTAATAGATCACGTACTCACGACGGCCGTTAATCCATGAAGCTACTCCTGAGAAAAAAAATCTTGTTTACCATCACTGTACTTTGATCAAATGAGTGGGAGGACTTTGGAATGTAATGAAACACAGCAACTGAACTTGGAGTTCAGACTGACCAGCACTAACAAGAGGGATGTTTGCAACATTAACGGAAATGCTACCAAGCAGTCAAATCATTTCGTCAGTCCATCGAGTGCTTCTTATATAACGGAACCTCATGTGTTTATCAATTCTGTTGCTTTACCTTGGCAGATTTTCAGGGTCTGTTGTGCATTCAGTTGTTCATCAGTCAGGAAGATGTCAAATGTGTGTTTCTTGGGACGATCAGAGGATGCGCCACAAATTTTGTTTTAATGCATTCAACCACAAGGTTTGCCTCAGCTGCCCGTGAATCTGCATATAGTCCAATCAACATCAATCTGTGAATCCACTGAGAACTGTCGGCCTGAAACTGAGGAGCCATTTTACCCAGAGTGACTCTCAAATTTACCCCTTGAAGCCTGAAGTAGTGCAATACTGAATAATAGCCCAAAAAAAAATCTTTTTTATTTTTTATTTATTTATTTTTTTAATGAAGGGCTTATTGAAAATTTAAAGGAAATTAAATTCATTAATTAATAAATAAAACAAACACCAAAACATTTCCACATACTAGTTTTGTTTTGTATCACATTTGTGTTAGGTATTGATGATTTACCCCCACCCGGAATGAGAGCAACCTTCTGAATAAGCATGAAGTTTCCCAAACACGATGACCACAGACAGCAGAACTCAGAGCTCTGATTGTTTTTAATACCAAAAGAGATTACAACCTGGCAGCAGTTGATAATGATATCAGGTTTCAAGTCCCCACCCACCCACACAAAAAACCAGAGGCAGAATGGATTAACACATGATCTTAAGTACATTTGGACTAAACCATCTTTAAAGATACAAAGGTAGAAATGAAAACAACCAAACCAAGAAACTGCAAATGTAAACATTGACTTCAAAACAAATATTTTAATCTTAAATTAATATGACTAGTCTTAACGAAAAGAAAATACAAACGAAAGCAATCCCATTCTCTCCCCCTCTAAATACTAGATGGTGCAGTCGGTATTGGAAGCACCTGGTGGCTATGTGGCGTTCAAGTGCGTGCTTGTTGAACATCACCTTGACAGGAAAAACCTCAAAAAGAGAGAATGGTTAAAATCAAAACAATCCCCAATGAAACAAACCCTGGAGGAAAATATATTAACTTAAATGGATGTATTAACTAAACAGGATCCATATTTAGTTAATAAAAGTAATTATTCAAATAAAGAAAGTGCTGACCTGACAGGTGAGGGAGTGAGAGCAGCTCCCTCATAATTTGATACAACATTTATGGTAATTTACTGATTACTAAGAAATTATTTTTTGGAACAACAAAAAAAGAAAATTCCACTAATAACACTTAATCTTTTTTATTTATTTATTTAAAAAAGTTATTCCTAAAAAAAAAAAATTGTGCCTCTCGCCCGAGAGGCGGCATACACCCTGGACAGGTCAATAGGGTGCTTAAATAAAGTAAATATTCATATTAAAAATCATACCAAGTCGTACAATAAATGCTATTCTCAATGCAACCTTTACAAAATTAGTAATTACGATGAAAGCAAAAGCTTGCTACTGCCTGCAGAGCACAGATACATGTACCAGGGGGCAGATGAGTCCCAAATTGTATACAGCAGATTTTTCAGGGAAGCATTAACTACCTGGGTGTCGAAGAGGTCTCACAAAGTCATGTATATGATTCATTTAGTGTTACAGGGTTATGCCAGTTTTTTTGAAACTTTAGATCTTGCAATGGAATCTGAATGTTTTCCTTGCTTCACTTTCATCACAAGTAACCTGTTATTCCCCGATCTCTAGAGCAGCCAGTTAGCAAAAACATCCAGACCTTCCTGTAAAACTCAATGAGTCAGCAATGTCTGGGTGAACTGGTCATGCTTTCCAAGCAGAGAGAGATAATTAGTCAGGGACATAACTGATTTCGGTGAATGGATGATCACTTAGGAGAGACGAGCACTTTCAATGTTTGTTTGAATTGCGTATTATCAACCTTCATGTCCTGAGCAGTGGCATCAAACCTGTTGAACTGAATCTGATGATTGTGAGGAGTCACTTCATATTTCATTCATTCATTCCACCCAGAGTTCCTGAACTGATAAATGTCTGCCATCTGTCTCAGGCTCATAAAAAGTGAAACACGGCAGATTGTTTTTTATGACATAAAGTCTGTGAAGGTTCTCAGTCATCCAGGTCTATCAGGTTGTTGGGTATTTATGACACAAAGGACAAAACAACTGCAACATTTTGAGCTTTCCATAAGGCAGCACATTTATTCCCACCTGCCTGTCAATAAAAAAAAAAAAAATAACTTGGTGATGCTGAGTGGATTGTTGACAGCTTCCTCCAGAGTGATCACCTGAGCTGATGCGTCTTGATTTTTTTTTTTTTGCCCATTACCTTCTGCTGTGTAGATAAAGTTTGCTAGAGAATATCAGAGCTGCTGTGGCTCCGCTCCAGAGAAATCAGAGGTGGCCTGGTCTGGTCCAGAGGAAGGGAGTGTGAGAAAGAATGGATCTTCTGTAAGCTCCCTTCTTCTCTGGGTCCTGAGGCTGTGCTTGCCCCATCTGGCCATTCATTCACACACAGAAAATACAGCAAAAAATAAAAATATAAGCTAAATGGTCCAGACAGCAGCACTTCCTCCGCACTGCGCCTCTGCATGAAAATCCTCAGAGAGTTTACTAGTAACTGGATCTTACTTAAAAGTGTGTTATGTTTATTTTTAGCTTCATATTTTTATTCTGAGACTTTATTAGCTTTGCGTCATTCACAGTTATGCAGCTGCTTTGTTCATATTGCCAAACAAACTATTCAGCTCCTGTCTCTTTAAAGCTCCTACCCAAAAAGGCATACTTTCATCTGATTAGCTAACTTCTGGAAGCCCCACCCCCCACTTTCCTCCATCCTGAAGAGCGGTTTTGAAGCTCAGTGTGGTGCCTTCGGCCGTCTCCATCTTGGTAGCGCCCGACTCCACCTAACTTGGAGCTAATTCAAAAACTGGCCTGCATTAGGCCCCGTTTAGATCTAGCATTAAGAGCTGATCTAGGCTATCTGATCACAACTGACCAGTTTTAGGTACGTGTATTCACACTCTCCACATGCGTCTCCAGCCAGGTCTCCAGACCCGCTCTTTGGTGTTATGAATGCAAATGAAAACTGGCACCATTTGGAGCGCCACCACGTTGGTTTCAGAATGACTTTGGCAGACGTGTTAAGTTCTTATGTAGTGATCTCATTCTGATGTAGGGAGAAAAGTGGACTAATACGGACAAACTGGACCCAGACCACCTCCAAATATGGTCAGAGATTGGATCTCTCAAATGCAACCTCAACTAGGATAGGCTAGGCCCCTAAAGAGTTACAGATAATGAATGAAGAATAATGTTTTTTTTTACATTTTTTTTTTGTTCCAGGCTATAAACATGTCTGTGAGGATTTACTCACTGTTGGAGCCTCTAGTGGACATTAGAGCTATTGCAGCACCCACTGTTGGTGAACTGCTCTGCCTGATCTTTGTGGTTGTGCTGTGTCTGGAGATGATGATTGATAAGTCGATGTCTGTTTGTTGGAAAATTAGCAAAATATATGAATATATATAAAAAAGTGTTCAGATCAGACTGAAGCCAAAGCTTTAGGCTTCCAGAGATGACTTTGACCTACTCTTGCTTCATTATTTGAAGCTTTGGCTGCATTCAATATGAAAACAGTGTAACATTACATATAATATTAGAGAATGACCGTCCGTCTCTGGCAGAGACATGGCGAGCTGAGGAGTGTGGGGACTTCACAGTTCAGTTAAGATCATGCAGTTGCCATGTGGCACCATTTGGAGGCACCAGAGCCTTGAGTCTCACAGCTTTAAGTGTGAAACCACAAGCCTTGGTTTTAAGGTTTAACACTGTTGTTGAGAGCGACCTAAAGAATTCAGTGGCCCAGGTGTATCACAGATGTATTACTCCTTCACAGCTAGAGTCAGTAATAATCAACAAGGATTCATTTATACATTGCGAAAATTATATTTCATTTTTTAAAGGTACATTTAGGCCTATAAAACAAAACCACACAGATTTAAATTAAGGTTGCGCTCTAAGTGGGTGGATGCAACCTTTAGCAAATTAAAAACATAGCTGCCTTTTACATTACTGTTAAGCCATACAAATATGTGTATCCAAGAATACAATGCAATGCATCAATGCAAATGCACAAAACAAAAGTTCAAACCGGAGTCAAGCTAATCTGTTTTGCCCCAGGCTCTGAGTAACCGTGATGGACATTTCACAACCTCTTTGAGACAGTTTAAAACATCATGAACCCCTCAGCACCCTCCGTCCTCGAAACCATAAAGTCTCACATTTTAGGATGCTAAACACCACAGTGCATACAAAGCAAAACAATGCATTCTCGCCTTTTCCGTCATCCACAGGGATGCGTCGTTGCTGAGACTCTATGTGTTGC
The DNA here is from genome assembly GCF_963514085.1 of Chelon labrosus. NCBI lineage: Eukaryota > Metazoa > Chordata > Actinopteri > Mugiliformes > Mugilidae > Chelon > Chelon labrosus. The sequence goes on along the minus strand of NC_140338.1, from coordinate 22,307,669 downwards.
CAACTGTTTTCACCTTGACGAACAGAATGCCACAAAGCTTTTAGTCTTTTTTAGTAACAATGAGGGGGAAGTGTTAAAAAGCTTAAATAATAAATCACAGCCGTAAGACAAACCATTAGACAGAACCTACAACAGTAATGCTGTTTTATGCAGGAGTTGCTCGATATGCTGTATGTGCAGAAAGAAAGTGCTGGAAAGCGCTGCTGCCACGCTAGCCATTAGTATCTGCTCAAGAGTATTTGTTGAGTTCTTGTCTGAAACACAACAAATGAGGACAACGACAAATCCCAAGCTCTGACCATCAACCAACAATTAGGAGGTAGGCAGGTAGGCAATGGCAGGCGGAAGTGTAGCTCTGCTGTATTTTCGCTTTGTATCGTTGTGTTCTTTCTTCATATTGTGGTTAAACAGGCACGACTGAGCACTCTGTGTACACGATCATATATTTATTCTATCCCTCCTCTGTGGCTCTTCTCAAGGCTTCTCCCTTTTTGAAACATTCGAGGCCCTTTTAGTTTTTTTATTCTTCCCCAAACTGAGGCTCTAAACATAGAGGATGTCACATCCTGTAAAGTCTATAAAAAGAGAGATTTGAGTTCTTTATAAATAAAACCGCCGTGACTTTCCGTGCTGTAGCTCTCCCCCTCAGGCGAGTGCATATATGAATTTGATCACGCTATCATGTATATCTGGCTCTTGTGATGGCGGGAACACTTTCCCATCAGCCTGACTGCTGAGCCTTGTTGTAACACACTTCCTACATGTAGCCCTGTAATTGCCATGTGAGCTGGGCTCGTTCTCCGCAGCAAAAACTAAATCACACGATGAGCAACAAAGAGATGAACCGAGTGCTAAAAAAATCATCTTTGCTCCCGGCAAAGTCGAGCCTCGTGCGCCTCTGAATCAAATTGCTCCCGAAGACACTGATCCTTCGCATGTTGCGGGCCTACTGATCAAGTCTGTCTCGCTACTGTTCGCTCTCCGAGCCGCTCCCTCCCGGTTTCTCAAGCTACTCTCCGAGTCTCAGGACAAGTGGTGCTCTTAAGAAAGTGTCGACTTTCTTCCTTTATCGATCAGCGAACATGAAGTATAAAAGCGCTGTCATCCTGTTGCTAGCAGTTAAGGCTCTTATTACACGGCTCTCCCGGGCTGTCAGACCAATGGAAGCTCTGTGAAGTGATCTCTCGCCAGCAGAGCAAACACTTCTGCAGTGTGCCATCTCCACGCTATTAAAAGCATTCGATCTGTGGAACCATTTCATGTTCTCACAGCTGCTGCTAATAATTTGTCAGGCACTTTGTAAAGGCTGCGATAAGCATGTTTAAATTTTAAACATTCTGCGGCAAGCGCCAGTCCCGAAAGGAGACTCTGCATTTTATTTCCATGATATTATGTGTCGTTCTCTGTTGCTTTGAAGTTTATATATAGCTTTGTGGGGTGGGAAAAAAAGACCAATGCTACTGTCTCCCATGGAATAAAACGCACCCTTGTATGCTAGAACAGATAAAATCAAAGTTATGTGAGAGCTGTCACTCGCTTCTCTGAAGCCCAACACATCCACGCTGTGCATCAGATGGAGAGAAACTTTTTTTAAAACAACGCACGCATTGTTCGCCCTGATTTTTTATTTATATGAATGGAAACCGCCCGGCTGCTTGCTGATGGAGCTGTCAGACTAAGTAAAAAGTGTAAATTGCCCAAACATGTTTGTGTGGTGCAATATTTATGTGGTGCTGTTGGTGCGAAGGCTCCCACGTGCTCTTTCATTGCTGCCGCATAGGTGGCCGGTGAGCGTGGACACCAGTTAAAGTGAGAAAAATGTTTTAAATAATAAAGCAGCAGAGCGGGACAGCAGATCAGTGTGGGAAAGAGCAGCAGAGCCGCAGAGAATAAGACATGACGGTCTGCTCAGGTGTCACTTTCATATCCAGCTTTTAGGGTGTGTAATGGCAGTGAGCACGCTGCTGCTGCTTCTCCACACTCAGGTCAACACGTCACAGTTGTCATGTCTAAAGCTGCTACCTCAGAATATGCTGATTTTCAGCTTTTACCGGTGTTAAAGTTTACCTGCTCCTCAGCAGCTTGGCACAATCCTACTCTTCCCCAGGTGAACTCAAAAAAAGGTTGTCAAGCAAACGGCAAACCCTGACAAGGTGACATTTCGGAGATGCGGGGTTTCCACCCGACAGCGCCTGTGTTTGCGCGCGTGTGTGTGTGACAGCGTCCTGGGTGTGAGACTGCCTGAGGCTTTCGGGGGGACTGAGGGAGATGGACCTCTCTGCTAGCCCAGGTTGTCAGTCATGGCTGCTTCTAGCTCCATAAATAAAGGATGGTGCATCCACCCCAGCTGCTCCCTCTCCCCCTCTCGGTGTTGACTGGACGCCCGGAGTCGCAGGGCTGCAAACGCACAGCTTGTCATTTTAAGTGCAGAAGGGGGTAACTGCACAGGGAGCAGAAAACACAGAGCTGTTCCACAGACTTCATAACTACTGAGTAAACACAGAGCTGCTGGCCCGTGACTCTGAATGCTGAACCACATCACAAAATGAATGATACGGCCTCATGGGATGCAGGGATGCACAGCCGAGATATGTCTCCAAAGGTTGTTTATTTTTTTTTTTCACCAGTGTCAGCCAATCACGTCAATGATGTGTTTTCTGCTCTGCTGACTTTCCCTGCGAGCGGATTTGGAATGATTGTTTTAATCACAGCCGTAATAGCCGCAGTGTACGCTATGCAAATAATATCACAATCAAACAGATTGGATTTTCTTCCACCTGATGTACCACTAGCCGACTCTGGGGCTGCACACTGCGCTGCGTGAGGCTTTGATTTACAGGGAGGAGAGAGAGCAGGGGAGGAGGGATGTGTGGAGGGAAGGAAAGCAGAAATACACAGCCTGCCTGGGGATTGTTTCTGGTCACTGGTTCAGGTCCCTCGCTGCCGACGCCCTCTGTCAAGTTGTTGAGATGCAGTGTGAGATACAGCAAACACAAATCCTCCCCGTTTCTCTGTCTCTCTCACTCACTCACACACACAGACACATTTGTACGTACAGAAACACAGAGCCAAGTTTAAACTTCTCCCTCCTTCTCTGTTTCTCTCCCTCCGTTTGTTTAAGTTGCATGTGCTGCTGATTATGTGATCCTACACAGTCCTGTGCTTCAGATGTTGCAAAATAGGGATGCTGTTTGTGATTATAGTTTATGTTTTCATGCCAAAGTAAGGAGTCCATTTGACATGTTATTATCTAAAGTGCAGAAAGCGGCAGATTGTTGTAATTGAGAAGCTCGACTCAGGAAACATCTGATATTTTTGATTAGATTTATGTTCAGTGCTTATGCTTCCTCATACACCGCAGTTCTCATAACTGAAGAGAAATTATTTTGTGCCGTATCTCTCAGAGGAAGTAAAGGAAAATGGTTCTGTTTACTGATCTTAAGCTAGCATTCCTTTCTAAGACTGCAGTTTAAAATGACAGTCAGGAAGTAAGGAGAGATAATCTCATTAAGGACATATTGTTGAATGTAATCTGGCAGCCCGTCCAGTCACACAAGCCCTGCACTCTCTGATCTCCACCTTCAGGGGGCAGCAACACCCTCCTGTACCACCAAGGCTTCATCAGCATGCTGCTGGGGTCCTGTGCACCCGCCACCTCTCTCTGTGCCCACTGTAAGGGGAGCCGTGGCTTACAGTGTTGAATTCATTAACCTTTTCGCCACTCCCACTGAAAGCGCCATGGCAGTTATTGGAAATTACCCCTCAGCACTTGGAACAGTTTAGGAAGAGAGGGCCGCTGGTGGGTGAAAAAAGGGGGCAGGACCCCATTTGTTCTTATCTAAAAAAATGTCATTTCACATCAGACGGTTAGTTATTCAGCGGCGCAAGGTGTGTTTATGAGTGTGATGCACAATCACTGGCTATCCAGTGGTTGACATGGTATCCTATCAGACAGGCGGTAAATGTTGGTCAGAACTTATAATTGTCTCACTCGAGACTGTCTGATGGGCTTTCTGCACTTGTGAGGAAGCTTTCAGTAGCTGTTTGTGTCAGTGTGACCAGCGTGGTATCAAAAGGCATGAAAAGGAAAATTCAACCACAAGGAGAGTGACGGAGCCACTCAGGTTCACTGCATCCTCCTGCTGAAGGTAAGAACGGCAGGTTGTAAGAAATACGCTTAAATATCCGATTTTACTTGCCAGATCAGTTTACTCTGCTGCACCCAAACCTGTGTTAAAATGCATTACACTGTATCTGCAGGATATGGATCATTTAGTTTTGCCAAACTTAAATTTGAATAATGCAATTTGCAGCAAGCCACCAATCTCTTTGTTATTCTTTGTCCTTACTTTAAAAATCTCTGCCTAAATGCTCTCATTCCTGTCCATAGTTTGCCCAACATTTATATCAAAAGGTTTAAAATTGGAAATGAATTAATTTTTGTATATCATTCTGTTATAACACAGACATTTAGCTTTATTTCATTCAAACAACAAAGTCACAATATTCAGTGACACTGCATTGTCAAACTCTCATTTTGTTGTCGTTACAGATCTCATCATTAGGCGCCCAGAGGCCGATGCGGAGAACGGGCGATGCACTGCAGCACAAATATTACATCAGGAGATCCAAAAAGCTGACAGAGCGCCGCTTCAGTGTGAAATGACGTCTGTGTGAATCTGTCCTGCAGGCACTGAAGTCTGCCAGAGAATCAGAGGGAGACAGCGCAGAGATCAAGAAGAATTAAAACCCGGTGAAGGTTCGTAATGGTAAAGGAGTGTAGTGCGAGATACAGTGAGGCTGAACGGAGGATCAAAAAATGAAGTGACGAGGCAAGGTGGGACCACTTTGAGCTGAGAAAGTTCCAGAGGCCAGTGTGAGAACTAATGGGGAGGAACCGCTGTGACGGGAATGGTTTTAATGAGCAAGAACGAGAGGAGGGAGAGTTGAAGGTGAAGCTGAGGGTGGAAAGCGTAACTGGTCAGCGCCTATGCACGGATGATGTTTAGCATCCTGCAGCAGTATTAACTATCACGTCATATTCAAACCAGTACCTGCCAAACAGCCGTCAAGAGCAGGGATTTATGTAGAGTTATGAATGAGCTATAAATAATAGTATGTAAAGGTAGAATTTTGGAGTTCTGCAGCAGCGGCCTAAAAAGGGGAATCAAATTCTATATAGGCTGGATTCATGAGCTGCCTCACAGTTTTCTCCTTCCTTCTGTCTGATAATCAGTCCTGGCCAGGGCTAGCTGTTTCGCCCCGTTTGCATTCTTCACGCTGAGCTAAGCTAACCAGCTACCTGGTTCAGCTCCATGCGCAGCGTACAAGAGAGAAAGTGGTAATGATCTTTTGGCATTGGCAGGAAAGCAAAGTGTACTTCTGAAACTGTAAGTTGACATATGAAGCTACAGACAGACGCCACAATGACAGCTGAAGTTCAGGAAGTCACTCCTTTGAGCCAGAAAACTAAAAATTTGGATTTTTATAACTCTGCACTGGAAACAGACATTTTGTCTCAAAAGGTCAAAGGCCTGTGTCACCTCCAAAACCTTTCTAGGCTTCACGTCTGTGCTTTGTTCCAATTCAGGAAGTAATTAATGCAACATGTTAGAATATATGAGTTTTTTTTCTTTCATTCAAGTGTCTTCTTTAGTTCTAATTGACTAGTGTGAAGTTTAGGTGTTTATCAAAATATCTATGAAAGGTGTCCACCTGAAACTCCCATGCCTAAGGTTACAGTGTTCACTTAAATCCAGTTTTATTTATATTGGATCAGTAACAATTGAAATCATCTCAAGAAGCTTTACAGAACCCAGAACCTGAAACCCCCAGAGCAAGAACTAAGGCGATGGTGGCAAACAGGAAGAAATCTTGAGCAGAACCCAGCTATATGTAGGGGGACTTGAGAGCAGCCATGAGACAGTCTGTTCAGTGTTGTAACACAGTGTTAACACATCTCCCTAAAAAGTTTCACCCCAGTTCACACCCTGAGTCTGGTGAGTTTCTGGCCGTTAATGAGTATTTAGAGAATCGCTAATTGTGACAAGAAGATACCATCAGGTTCATCTTAAAATTCTTAGCATGTGGCTGTTTACAGATCCTAGTCAGGTGAGTTTCGGGTCAACACCACCCACAGCTGGATCATCTAAACCAACACAGATAGCTGATAACCTTCAAATACTGTTACCACCACATCCCAAGACAAGAGACAAGATTATTGCAACTCTGTGTACCTGTCTACAGACCAGTCCTCATTGGTTCATCTGCAGCTGGTTGAGAATGCTGCTGTCAAACAGCTGACTGGTACCAGAAATAGAGAACGCATTACGTCTGTATGGTTTAATGGTTTTATGGTTCTTTTATTTGTTTCTAAGACCATGCATGGATTAGCGACTTATTGGTCTTATGGCCTGAGGGACAAACGACCCCATGTGTGGTCTACCGTCAGTGTGGAGCTCAGGTGGAAGTCTTGTTAGGGACATGCTGATCCCTCTTCAGCGCTCTGCTCAGAGTCCTTCAAACGTATTACTATTTGAAACCAGTCGAACTGAACTACAAAGAAAACAAAATGAGTTCTTATTTCTATTTTGTTCACTTCTCATCTGCAGTCATATGAATCTGCAAAGATGCAGAGGCCGTGTGTGGTTTAAACCAATTCTGCATTACTCAGGTTTCATTATTAGTTGGAATGAGAAAATTGAACTGCATGGCCCCAACAAACATTACCACAGCCCTATGCAGCTACAGTATAAGAGGCTTTAACAAGATGGCTATCAGCAATGAGCATTTGATTAATCCTGTGCCCTCAGGACTCACATGCTGTCATAGTGGACCTTGCTGAAACTCATCGGGAGGCAGCTAATGTCGTCACTAATCAGCGCCAGAGCTGCAGCGTGCGTGCTCATGCATGTGTGTGCAAGACAATTAATGTGTGTGTGTGTCGTCACAAGCACACTGGGATGCGGTGGGCAACAAGTAGACATCCATATTAATGGCATTCCTGGGAAGAAGTGTTAGCTAAGCCGCGGGCCGGTAGACTTAAAGCACAATTAATGTGATCCACAGTTGCAAGTCCTGGCCCGCATTCAGTTTTCTCTCAATCAGCTGAACGACACTTGATCTGTCCCGTGTCCACTAATCTAATCAGCCAGGTGATTGCTCTTTCTTCTTGTTCGGCTCCAGTGAGTGATATTTAAAAAAAGGAAAAAAGACTCGGCTGCGACGGCCAGCCTCAAGACAAATCATGCTCCGATTCCTCTGAAGAAGTCCTACTGTTGTCTTGATATGCAGGATGCATGCTGCAGACATGCTGCCTATTGGACTGATATACAGTGTGACAGGCTATGGCTCAGTAGGTAGAGCAGGTTGTCCAAAAACCAGAGGGTTAGTAGTTTGATCCCTAGCGCATGGACCACATGCTGAATTCTCCTTGAGCAAAACACTGAACTGTTGCTCTTGGTGCGTGCCGCTGGTTTATGAAAGTGTGTACTCATGTGAATGAGTGGGTAAATGTCACATTGTGACTGTAAAGCATTTTGAGTACCAATACATAGAAAGGTGCAGTACAAATACAAGCCATTTACCATCTAAGCATGTGTATTGTTTGGGGACGCTTTGAACGTGGCGTATAAGGTCATGTGCTTAACAATACAAAAATGTATTGCTTTTTAATGCCTCATTGGCTTCAGCACCTCTTAGCAACCTCATTGCTTTGAAATTGCATCAGATGAAAAGGGAGAAATTTCATTTGGCTTGAAATAGGCATGCTGCATTTCACAGACAATTAGGTGCGAAGCCACCAAACTGGACTTTCTCCAATCTCACACTGCGAGTCAAAGAGTCACACCAACCATGTTTGGCTCGAACAAATTAAATCCTCTTGTAGCTATGCAACTGTGAAATTAATACTAAAAAGACCCTCTTGAAAAGTCTATTAAAGTGTCTGAGTGATCCTTCACAGAGTTCACCCACGGAAGAAGTCAGAGGATCAGACTGTTTTGGGACCTGTTGCTCTTTTTAAGTGAATACTTCATTACTGTAATTTAGTCAAACCACCAGTGACATTTTAGTGTCCACAAAGCAAACAGTAGTGTGCTCAGTCATCTAACTTACACTATCCAGTCACCTAAAACCTGAATAAAAATAAGCAACTTAACATTTATCTTCCTTTTCTACCAACTAAGGAGCATTTAGTGTTTTCAACTCTCACAGTGAATCCAGCCTGCAGACACATATGTGTTCCTATTGGAAGCATATGTTAAACTGTGTACTCACGGAAATGAAATAAATTGACATCTTGTCAGTATTTACAGCAAAAACTTTTGCACCTCACTTTGACACCCAGGTGCTGCAGACTTTCTTAAAATGCTCAGAGATAAATTGGAAATGAAGAGCAGGATCAAGGAGGAAGACTTTTTTACTTTTGTTATGTATGTGTTGTGTTATGTATGTTTTTCTCAAAACAATTACACCATTTGGCTTCTTGTTAGCTGAATGTTCTACTTTATGTCCTTATTTCGGTGAAATAATGGCGATTAAAGGTTAAGTTTTGCCTTTAATTGTGATTCATGAACTCTTGGTTACGACATGAAGTTGTTAAAGTCATTACATATTTGGTGCTCAAGTGATATCATCGGGACAAGGCTTGAACATGCTGTTGAGATTCTCAACATTATCCTCTGACATTGTATACTTGTAAAGAAAACTATGACTAAATTACAACACATTAACTTACCATCCACCTCCACCATTTCTAAACATGTCTGCAAACGAAGCAGCCTGAGAAGTCAAAGCTTGGAGAAAATTCCCACTTACAAGGTCATGATTAACACAAGAGGCCACTGTCCATATGGACTCTTCCAAGGTTTCATATATACTGTACATGTTGCTGATTGGATGCCCATGCTATGGATATTACTGTCTGTTCCATGGCAGGATTTTCAATGGATTTTGAGGCGCTACGTAACAAATAACTGTGCACAGTGGAAACTCAGACACACAAATAAAATGGTGGACAGTAAATATGCCGCATCTTGTAGTAATAGTGAGTGACTGTGGACAGCTTTGGACCTTCAAAATCACTTAAACCACAAGTACACAAACCAAAGATCAGCGGAGTGCATACGATTTGTTGTATGTGTTTCAGTGTTGAATACATTTTAGCAAACCCTGTGTTGGTGGAATATAAATAAGTAAAAGGAAACATGTAATATTAATAGAAGTAATATTCATGTATTCTGTTCTGCTATTTCACCTCAAAGGTTGTTGGCTAGAAGAGATGGGAAGCAAGAATTATTGACATAGCCATTTTCCTTCAAACTTTCTTTCTCTTTATTTTAAAGGAAAATCTTTTCACATCCGCCAGATACCAACCCCTCATGGATTTGCATTGTGTTGTCTGGTGGGACATCAGTATTTCTTTTGTTAAGCGGCTGCTGAAAGCAGCACACCACGCCCGCTCCAGCCTGCTTCTGAAAACACTAAGGACTCATTCATGAAAAATTGATCTTTTCTCATGGAGCGTTTACCCTGGCTCGGAGTTCAAGCCCTCTGCATTGTACAAACACAAGGTCCATGGCCCAAGAGGGGAGAGGAAGGAGGCAGACATATGCATGCTATGGCATTCAGAGGTAAGACATTAAATCAGTCGTACTATTACTTGCCCCGAGAACATTACGCTTTCGGTTATGAATTTTCCCAAAGGAGCCAAACAGAATAAAGCTAAAATGGTTTTCTTTTGCATTCAGGGACAGTCAGGTTGATGAATGGGAGATAAGTTGGCTCCTCCGACTGCTGTGAAAAAATGCAGAGGGAAGATTCTATTGTTGAAAAGGGGAATGAGAAATGGAGCAACAATAGCGCTGCACAACAATCGGCGGGTGTCTGCTTTATAGACCCTGTTTAGCCATCGGCCTGCACACACAGTTTGCAGACAATTACTTGCACTGCTACACACACACACACACACACACACACACACACACACACACACACACTCATGTTTCTTTTTTTGGCAAGACTTTCCGTCCACATAATGCCTTAACCATGGCATAATTGCAACCTATAACTTTAAACCACATATTAATAATTTCAACCCCCCCAAAAATTGTGGGACCCATAAGAATTGCCCATACACACACACACGCAAACACAATAGTACAAAGTATTCTCTCTTTAAGCTGGAGCTTCTGTGCCATTGTTAGTTGGCAAAGAGAGATCACATTTTTCAAGATATCAACGTGTCAACAAATAGTGAAGAATGAATCATTACACTGTGCGCTTCAACTGATGAGTGTTTGTTGCGAGGGGATTTCATTACTAATCCCTTTGTACCCCCGAGAGGATGTTGTTTCTCATAAGCTGAAAACGTATATACCTAGAAAGTCAGCATTTTGAGATGGGTTCTTAAGATCCTACAAGTTTAGGGCTTTTATAGATATCCATTTCGCGCAACACAGCTGTACTGTAGGACATTAGTTAACCTTAAATGCAAATGGAAACCGCTGAAATGCGTGTTTGCCAGTAGGATTCTGCTCTTCTTTCCAGCAAATCTTCCACAGAGGATTGTCATTAAGCCCGGATACATAACACAAAATAATGCCAACACATTAAGCAAGAGTATTCCTTCACAGCTTAGAACTGAAAAGTTTCCTCTGATTAAAAACATTTTAGTACATCAGCAACAAAACTGAGCCAAATCAATTAACGATGAGAGGGAGGTTTGTTGGCAGGCCCCCCAAAAGCATCTGTCAGATAATGTTTAGATATGACCATCTGAGATAAAAAGTTTGAGACAAGACTGGAAGAAAGCGTTACTCAACTAAATGGACTAACAAATGTGGCATGGTACCTCTAGACAATCACAAGACAGTGTTTTTTTTGTTTTTTTTGATTGAAACTGTGCCCTAATTGTACCCTGCCTCTTGCCCGATGACAGCTGGGATAGGCTCCAGCCCTCCCGCAACCCTTCACAGGAACAAGCGGTTACAGAAGATGAAGATGAATGACTGAAACTGTTTTGAAATGTCAGTTTAGGTTGGAGACAAACCTTTTTCCAAATGCTCTGATACCTAGCTGGACACATCACCACCGATGTTCTTCCAGCTCCTCACACTTGGAGAGTTTCCTTTCAAAGGCTTCTTCCAACTGTTAGCGCCAGTAGCACTGCTTGTTTTGTGGAATCTGATTCCAGGATAAGGTCTGGTCGCTGGATGGTTGTTGCAATGTAACTGGGGAACAGTTGCCAATCTCTTGCTGAGGTCAGGATGCCTGCAGGTGATGTTGTCTTGGTGGGAATTAGATGTTTTCCAGATGGTTGTCACGATCATGTCTCCATTGCTACCATCCCTCTCCAAGTGCCTTTGCGTGGCAGCTGAGGATGTGTTCCAGGCTGAGGGTGGGACTGCACAAACAAAGAGGAGCCACAGGATCCTGGGAGGAATGCCATCCCGGTAAGTCCAAGCTTTGAACTTACCAGGTAGGGCCAGACTTGTCCAAAATTTTCAGCCGGCCCTCCAACTCAGCACAAGTTGACTGAATGGACAGTGTGTCCCTCAGTGAGATGTCAAATACCTTGCCCAAACTCTTTATTGGCTACTCAGTGATGGCTGAAATTGTTGTGCCTCTGATGGCGTTGCTACAGTAAAACTAATGCCAGTCTGCCTTAGGGCTGCCTGTGGGAGGAATGATGTAATATATGTTAACTTCAGTATTTCACCTGAATGCTGGATGTGTTTTTTCCCTTGTTTGTATTGGATTTTTCTGACACTCAGACATCTTTCTAATTATACTTTCTATCCCCTCCGGAACGTTTAGCTTTTGAGTAGTGCGTAGCTTAGGAGGACCCATCTGACTTGTTTCAGTAATGTTACGTCTTCCAAACTGCGCCAATATTTGTAATTAGACTTTACATCCAAACCGCTGGTGACTTTCTAATCAGATCTGATTCAAGTTTTGTCCCAAGCTATTCAACAAAACTGTGATCGCCTCAACTGAAAGTGCATTGTGCTAAAAAACAAAACAAGAATTAAAAAAAATAAAAATTTAGAACAAAAGAAAAACCCAGAATAAGTAAAAAAAAAAAAAAAAAAAAAGATACAAAAGAAACATTGAAGTCATACAGAGCAGATTTTGCACATATAGTTAGTATTGCACATGTTTATTGGAAGCAGGGAGAGGTTAGTGGCTCATATGGGAGTTGAGTGTCCGGATAGCCCAAGGATAAAAATGTTTTTAAACTTATGTATCTCCTTCCAGAGGGCAGCAGGCTGAGCAGGCAATGTCTGGGATGGATGGAAGCGCAAAGTGTTTCTCTCAAACCATTAACACTATTTGGCTTCTTGTTAAGTGAATGTTTTTACTCGATTCATGTCGAGAGATAGAGATGTCTTGTAGGGAAGGTAGAGGGCAGGGTTAGGGAATAGTCTTTCTGGCTTATGACCTGAAATCTGCAGCTTTTTTTTTTTTGTCATCTCCTGTGCAGCCACCGTACCACGCAGTGATGCATATTCTCGATGGTGGAGTGAAGTTTATATGAATGTGTATATTTGAGCCTTAATACAGTACACTCCTTTAAGTTCTTGGTAGCTGCACAGATGCGGTTTGCATGGATGGAAAGGTTGGTGGAAACGTACCCTTCATTTTATACACCACATTTCCATATTTACTTACCATATCAAATTCATAGTATACTCGTAATGTACTCTGTTTTTATATTACAATGTGATCAGTGTCTCTTCTTCCCGCAGCAGAAACCAGGCTGCTGGTTTGAGTTTTGTACGAAGAGGCAAAACACATAAATATAACCTCAGAAAAGAACACAGGCTTCACTACAAAGTTGCACAACATTCCTAAACCACATGATTCTCTCTGAGTGGGTTTTTTAGGGTCGGTTGTGTCTGAGAGGCACGAGGCCCGGGAGGATTACTGCAATAAATATCTAGAAAAGGCACTTGCTCTTGTGAATTAAAGTAAATTCACAAGAGAAATTTCCACAACATTTAGGCTTCTAAATATCATGATATTTTGGGAAATGCATTTTTTTTTTTTTAGCTTAGCATAAAGATCAGAAACAGTTAACCAAGAAGAAAGAAGGTAATTTGTCTTTTTACAAAGCATTATGTATGGACTGGTTTGTTTTCTGCTTTTTTAAAAAATTCACATTCTTTACATCACAGAGAAGACAGACAGGAAAATGGCTCATGCTAAGCAAACTCTGGTAAAGACAGCAAATTTATGGGGGCATGATAAAGATTATGGAAAGACGAGTAGTTAATAGTGTCTTGTCACTATTTTCAGTATTGAACAAAGACAACAAATTTTAGTTTTGAGAGAGCGGTTATGCAGAAGATCTGGACAAGTTTATCTTTTAAAGCATGTGGTGTTTGCTTGGTGCTGCTATATGACGCAATAATGCTGTTTTACAGTTTAAGGTCACAGAAAGGCGGAGGCTCCATAATGATCAGATACCGTTGTATTCTGACTGGGAAACTATGGTAAATAACGTTGCCAGTGTTATTCCCATAACTCGCTGGGCAACATTTGGGAAAACCAGAGTCTTTTGGTTTTGGGGGGAGTATGGGTGCAAAGCTGAAACTTAAAGGAATTGAAGGAAGGGTCTGTGGCTCAATGTGACTCAGCACAGAAAACCTCATCTGGCCTGGACACCGAAAGGACTGAGAGATTGATAACTCAGTTCTGTGGTTGGTGGTGTTTGGCTGCTCTTAGTTGGGTGGAGTGATTCATCTGAGCAAAATTTCCAAAACCATGACTGTTGCGTTTCTGGCAGATGTCATATGAGAGAAGCAGGTATGCAGCCTTTTCTAATAAAAAGAAGAAAAATAATCAATGCTTCCGCTGCAGTGCTTGCTGTGTTTCAGCACTCAAGACCATATACAGTACACAGCAGGGCGCTCTGCTGAATCATTAAATTGGATTGCATAGACACGGAAAGGCCTGTGCCTCCGTTGGTGGCGGTGCGTGTGCATTAATTATTTTATAGAATTAGGTATACAGTGTCAATGCGCACAGGAGCAGAGAGTATGTCTGCACCTCTGTCTGACTGTTTGTGTGGGTGAACAATTGTTCATATGCTTGTGTGGGTGCCACAGAATACAGTGTGTCATAAAGGCTACAATAAAAGCTCTGGGACTCGGGGACTCATAATTCAGCGGTGAAGCTCTCAGCTTTCACTGCTGAGGTTAACGCTTTCCCCCACGGAGACCAGCGTTCACTGCTGCATCACAAAACCCTCAGAAGGCGAACCTGCGTCGCCGTTCCTTTGTTTCTCACAGAAAAAAACAAAAAAACAAAAACAACCCCGTGAAATACGACAGCCTTGGATGAAGTTATCATGCATATCTGAGAGCACAGTGCAGCTCTGCAGGCTTCACGGCGGAGGATGTTTTCTTTGCTCAACAAGAAATCAATTCTCAATTCTCTGCCTCATTTGTTGCCACTGGCAAACTCCTGCAGAGCCTTGAAATCCTATTTAATAATCAAGCATGAAAAGCTGTGGATAATAGACTATTATGAGATGTGGTTGAAGAAGGCAAGATAAGCACACACTGTAATTGAAATATCATTCACATCACATGTACTTAAAGACCACCGTGGTAAGATCTGTTCGGCGCACACAGAGAACTTATCTCAGTGTTGTTTTCATGGGCAAACACGAGTGAAATTCACATTATGTGATGATCATTCATTTAGATGATTAATTTACTGCCTTGCAAATGACTCCCATTTCTCAGTTTTGACATGTTGATGGTAACTGTCTTCCGTTTAAAGACACTAAAAGACTCGCAACCCAGTGCTGACAGAGCTGGATATTAAAAACTGTGATAAAAGAGCAAAAAAAATGGTATTATTGAAAGAGTTCAAAGAGTTTAATGAAAGTACAAAAGAGTAAAAGGTAGAGAGAACTATTGACTGATTCCATATGAATGCTGTAATGCCGTATCTTTGCACTGGTGAAAAGGGATATGCTTAATAACATGCTGTAAGCAATGCAAAGAGGAGCGGTAACATGCAGAACTGTTTTTAAAGTGAGTATTCATTCAAATTAATAGTAATTTTGGGCGAACTGATCACTCAGATTTTTTTTTTGGAGTGAATCAGTTCAGTCAAATGACAATATGTAAAGTGTAGTTACATACCGTAGCTACTCAAAGGAATTCACTAGGAAAGACACTTGCCAAAACATCACAATATTTTATTACACTTTCGTAACTTATGTAATTGATTCAATTTTTGAGCATTCACAAAACCAAATAGGTGCGTTTTAGTGATGATGAGTGTCTTTATTTCGTGCTAGTTTGACTAGCACCTTTTACTTGAAAGGTTTGCGCTGGAGCTTTCAAGTTAATTTAGTTTAATTCAGTTTGATAATTTGAGTTCAAATGTTGCCTCGAGCAGTGGTTTCTTTGCTAATAAGTGTGGCAGGGTGTGCCTTTTCCATTTGCCAGCATGTAATGTATTTAATTTTATTACAGCTTAAGTGCCAAGAGAAAAAAAACAATGCAGCACGTGTACTGGGAGCTGGATAGAGGCTGCTGATGTGCCTGCACTTTTCGACCCTTGCTCCGTTATAGACTTTGCCTAATAAAGATGGACATCATGACTTCCCTGCGTTCGATGTCTTTGGTCTGGGAACAACGATCTTAAAGCTGCTGCGCATTCTTCTTGAGAGTTAAATGATGGTAAAGATCAGAAACAGGTGACCAAGGGTTCAACAACACAAGAGACAAGTGGTTGTTTTACAGAGCTTTAAGTGTACACTGGCACACTCCAGTTGTTTTGTCAGCTTTCATTTGTTTAGTGAAGCTCAGCTAGATTTTTATATTCTTTACAGAGAAGACAGCCAGGAGAATGGCACACGTCCAGCTTTCAACCTTCAGCTAAATTTAGTATGTGGCATGATTATAGAAAAATGGGTGGCTATAAATATCTCGTCACTATTTTCAGTATCTGACAAAGATCTTTTGGTTTTGCTTTGAGAGTAATTAGGCAGAAAATCTGAGCATGATGCTGTTGTAATGTGCACGTCAGCGGGTTGCTTCACTCACTGTGTGTGGCCGTGGCTCAGTCGGTAGAGCGGTTGTCCGTGAACTGGTTAGCTACCCGGAACATGCCACATGCTGAAGTATCCCCCCCAGTGCTTGGAACATGTGTGTGAATGTGTGCGTGCTTGTGTGAGTGAATGGGTAGATGTGTTACTGTGACTGTGAAGCGCTTTGAGTACCAACAGGTATATATAAATACAATCCATTTACAGCATAACGTTAATGGAAAAGCATTTTATATGTGCAGAAGCAAACCATCAGCATTGTCATTACCATCTGCATCAACTTGTCTGAAACACAGTGAATCACAGGAGTAGTCCAAATACTGATGTCACTGCCTCGTTGGACTGAGGTCGTGGTCTAAAAGCTGGCGGACCTTCTCTGTTGAGATATGAGTGCGTCACGATTGTGCTGGTCTGCAGTGCCTGTGGCTGCATTTTAGCAATAATATGATTATTTGGAAAATTGATGTTGTCTATACAGACTCCGAACTGCAGGCCAACTACGAGTATTGTGGTTTCAGTAAATGGCATCCACCACCACAGACACTCATGAGACATGTATAGATGTCACCAGAAACACAACAGCATGGTTTGTCCGCGCAGTACTGTTGTTGATGGCTGGTAATCATCATGGTTCCTTCCAACATGAGTCATCTGGCATTTGAGATGAACGCTATAAATAATCTTAAAATGAATTGCTTGAAAAACAGAGAGATTTGAAGAAATAATCCTCCTTGGATTTGAGATACAGGGCATGTTTAGCCTCTTATCTGGTCAGGTTCACAGTGACACGCGGAGCAGCAAGCGACAGCAGCAGCAGCAGCAGCACAGAATGTTTTCAGGCCAGTGAAATTAATTGTAAGGTACGAATCATTCTTAAACCGCTGTTTACAAGACAGATTGCTGCTGACTGATTAAATTATTAAAACTGCTGACTCTGTTATTTTTTTCTGTTCAGGGTCACTGTGACAACAGAGAGAGCGGCAACTGAAATCTGGACATGTTACTTCAATTTTATGGCCCCCATTCGATTTTCATGTCAGATTTACTCCATCCAAAAAACTGGCAAACCAAAATGGAAGTTTGATCTTGGACCCAGCTGGTCAGAAGTCAAGTCAAGTCCTTCACACGCTTCTCCCTCGCCATCTGGTATGGGTACAAAACATCATGTGGTTGGTTGCGTTTCCGTGTGAAAAAGCAACTTGATTTCCCTTTCCATCGCCTCTCACTTCCCACACATTCTCGTCAGCGAACCATTTGTCGAGCTTGGGGGATGATAGTCACACTTTGCAAAATTGATCAGCCTCAGACTAAATCCTCATATTTCTTAAGCTGTTGCCATTTCGTGTTCAGTCATTGCTGCCTCTAGTTTCCTGGGGTTTCCCAGTATAGGCTGCAGCAAGAACAAGGCAGGGTCATGTATACAGCATGTTTTATACACATTGTGGTACTTTATGTAAGACTCGAAGACATAAGATAATGAGAAAAAAATAAAGAAATACAAAAGGTTTGAGGTAAAGAAAAGAAAAACTGAAAACTCAGTTTAAAGTGCACATCTGAAAATCTGCAAACTGTGACACCCTTTGACCCATAGTGGAAGAAATAAGTGTTGAAGCGCCAGTCTCTGATCTACTGAAAGCTTTTTCCAGGTGAATATCCAACAAAAACGCGTACATGTTTACTTATTATTTATTTTTCTCCTCCTCTGCAGTAGGTAGACCAAACTCCAGTGTCACTTTATTCTTTTTAATTTTGCCTTTATTACTTGGGATAAAAAGAACTTCCCAAAGGACGAAATGTTGCAAAGTAATTTGTCCCCAAGATCTCAGATACTTTGAAGGAGCTACAGTATAAGCCCCAATGAATTTGGTAATTTAACCACATGCAAATTTTTTAACTTGTACAACATCCATTAAGAGAACAGGCAATGCCCCAAGCTCTCCAAAATGCCTGGACACAGCAAGGTATAAAAAGGGTTTTGTAGCAGACTTAGTAAAATCCAAAGGATGGCAAATTTTACATATGGAGTTCACTTTGGTGAACCTCGACAGCTGATTTTTTTTACCTTTGACTTGTAGAAAACCATCATGACAGAGCTCATCTTTGAAAGGACGGATAGCTGGAGAGCAGTTTATATCGCCAAGCTTCCAGGTCGTTCAGTTTCACATGGACGAGCAGATACCACTCATTACTAGATGTTCAGACATCATGTGTCTGTCATGTTATTTAAATAGCGCCAGTAACCATCTGAAATGTGTCAAAGGGCTTTACAGAACCCAGAGCCTGAAGCCACCACAGCAAACACATTTACACGTTTGTGATACTGTGGTAGATACATGCAGAAGAAGTCAAAGGTTTGGGTCAGTGGAGGGAAAGAGAGTCCAACACAAATAGAAAGTCATCTTCTGTACAGATGACAGGTAGCAAACCTAGTTTTATATTATTTTTTAATAATGAATCAAATGTGCCTGATAAAATAATCGACGTCAGAAAAAAAAAAAAAAAAAAAATAGACTTTATAGTTTATTTCTAAAAGTGAGGTCTGTTGAGCTCCTACAGCTGAAGAGTGGTTTTTAGAGCTGATTAATACCAAGCACCAGCCCTCTGGGGCTGCAGAGGTCCATAACAGTTTCCGTTTTGGTTTTCTGGCTTGTATGCTGATTGACAAGCACCAGACAGAAGACCGACAAATGATACTGTAAATTTTGAACAAAGAAATAGCACAATTTGAATTCAACAAAACACACATCAGCAGACTCTGTAGTTTTTCTGTTAAAAAGATTTCTCGGTCTAGTAGTGCAACCAAACATTTTGAATAGTGTTAGCAAATGTACTAATGTAGTAATGTCTGTGACACTCCTTTTTAGCCTTTAATGTAAACCAACATTTACCACTTGTCACCACAGGTGCTTCCAGAACATAGACTGTAGAAAATATGGATGATGTGAATCCACTTCCTTCCACTGGTCAAAGTGACAGTAGAATTCCAGGGTTATGAGCGGGCATACTTCCACAAGACACACTGGCATTTTTGTTTGATTAATACTGCACTCTGCTGTACCTCCACTAGTTACAAAAATGGTTGGATTATACACTGTACTGTACTGTATTTTTTCCTCATGGTCATGCAGCAGTCGTTACGGCAACTGTTAGTCATCATGATGTCATATCCCGTTTCTATAGCATTTAATGACAAACTAAAGGGAACTTCTACATAAAATGACAGAAGCCATCCTTGTTTATTATTTGACATGTACTTTACTATTTTAGTTTGTCCCTAGTCCCATCCACTAACATGTTGCTTATGACCGATACTGCAGCCAGCCACCAGGGGGAGCTCCACATGCTTTGGCTTCACTTCAGAGGAGCTGTCATGGCGTCCACTTTATTTACAGTCTATGTTCCAGAAGGATCTAAAGCTCTGTCTGGAGCCTGACACTGCATCAGTATCTACCCCAGGAGCCCTGGTACAGCACATCCAAGCAGAGAATGAATAAATTCATAAAACAAATAAAGCTTCAAACAAACAAAACTTTTCTCAGGGTGAGGTTGGACCTCGTGTTCAGCCAATTCATCTCTGAATATGGAGTAGAGAATAATGCACATACACAGTGAGAATAACACAACTAGAAAATGTAAACAACGTACACCACACATCCACAGCTACAGAGCTGGGACACTTCATTTGGTACACTGTGTTACTGTACTTTGAGATGCTTGATGTACATTGACATTTGGCTCTGTGGTGATCTCCTTTAAACAGAAATACTAACTTTAACTGTCGTCTTTGTTCTTGTTTGTTGGCTGTCAACATGCTGGCTGCTGCCGTAGAGACAGCGTGTCCCTGCTGTGTGCTGCTAAACTGTTGCTGGTGGTACAGCAGGAGAGACGTGAGGAGGTCTGACGTTCAAGAGCGCTGGAAGTCAAAAGGTGATGCTTTAAGTTTTCTCGTTTGTCACTCCTCTTGTTTCTTTTACCAAATCAGTGCTCACAGCATTTAGTTTATGGCTCTGGTTGTCAATATTTTTCATCAATATCACCCTGTCCAGACAGGTAAGTAATGACAAAAGCCATTAATGGGAGTTTTCTTCTGTGCAGGTCTTAAACCCCGCTGTACAGCCCCCATCGTGTTTTCAGCTTCCAAAGTCTGCAGCTGTTTCCAGCAGCCTCAAACTTATTTTTCATGGCACCAACTTTCTTCCCTCTGCCTTTCTTTTGATTACCATGAGTTTATCTCATGTGCAAAGTTAACTCAGCCCTCAGTTGAACATGCTCAGCTCAGAAAGTTGTCAATCTCTCTGCCTGGAAATGCTGCCCAGAAAAAAAAAAAAAAAAAGCTAATAGATAGCTAATAGATGGCTGTAGCATTGCATTCTATCCTTTGTAGCATCACCAAAAAACAACAACAACAAAAAAAAACAAGATAGGACTGGCTATAAGAATCTGTCTAAAAATATTTTATTTCATTAAAGTAAAGGTTTAAACAAAGCTCTCCCGTGGAGCTGACAAATTGGTTCCCAAGACATTTCCTCTTTGAAGAGGCTGAAATCCAACAAGTCCTGGCTGCTCATTTTTAGGTCAGACACACTCAAAGAGCAAAATGCAGCATAATACTAATCTTGAAAACAATGTCAGGTGCTGTAAGCGAGGCTTGTTTATGCTGTTGTTTGAATTGTTAATAGGCACATTGTCAGTTATTGTCACTGTATTACCTTTGATGGTGAAGCAAGGAGTACTGTATGTCTCTGCTGCGCTCTACAGAGTCGATGTTTAGGGGCGAGTAAGGGAAGAGAAACAGCTGGTTCGTTATTCACTCTGACAGAGAGAGACAGAAATAGAGAATCAAAGACAGAGAGAAAGATCGGTGAAGGAGGAGAGGACTGTTTTGAGGCATTAGCCTTGGAAGTGTTTCCATGTTCTGTCACAATCTATTGTCTTCATAGTGATCAGATCCCATTACTGCAAGGGATGTCTTCAGCTATGGCTACACTCGGCCAACGAGCGTAAGAGCCGCAGTGGAATCGGAAGACACGAATTCACTCAGCAGAGGGAGCTTAAGGCTGAGCCGTTCTGTTGTTTCTCCTGACGTCAACATGCAAAGCTCTACCAGACATCTGGAACAACTCGAGCAATTATTTAAAATATAGTCTGCTCCATGTTTAAGTTTCGTTGTCAGAGACAGAATAGAGATGGATGGATTTCCTCCACTGCGCTGTCAATGAGTTAAGATGCTCCTGCTGGTACACTTTTTGTTTTATGTGTGTCTGAGGGATTAAAACGTGTATCCACTAGGTGGCAGATCAGGTTAAACCATCTGTTCTTGAAAACAAAAAGTCTTTCTCGTGACCTTGTGTATTGTGCACAATGTGAATAGAAACAATGGTGAAACTCAAGGTAGGGTTCAGCGTCTGTTCAGCAATATGTCAGCAAAAAATTAAAGTTTTTACCTTTCAGTGTAATGGGGGATTTGTGATTTTAATCTATTTTTTTTTTTCTTTCCGCATGATGTCAATAAGGGTTCAAAAGTAATTTTATAAGACATGTGTTCAATACCAAGGGAACATTTGATAATAAATTAAAATATTTAATCACAAATAACTGCATGATTTCCATAGTCAACATGTGTTTATCCATTTCTGTTGATTAATCTCTGCTTTATTTCTGCTTCTGTTGGTATTTTTATCCGTTTAGACTGTAGCCTGGACGCCAGACCAACGTCCCTGCCTACAAATGCTTTGTGGTAGAAAGTTGATCTGGAGTTGGGAATTGATTGCTCTGGCAAAGATCAGATGTGATTTTATGCGGTGATGGACTGAAGAGTAACAGTTATGTAGGCTAAAGCTGGTTACAAGAAGCGAGAAATTTGCTCTCGCTCCTAGGACTGCGAGAACAAGAAAAAAGTTTGATCTGGGCAAGTAGTTTATACCGCACAAGAAAACTTAAGTGACCAAATCTGAGGAAGTGCCATAGGAAGTGCTCATAGGACCCACCCCCTGCAGCATACCACACATGCGCTAAGAATCGTGGGAGATGTGGGAGTTGGACGACGAGAGGCCAGTCATTTTCGGATCACGCCGTTCATTCAGCATGCACCCACACACAGTATACCGATCTCTACGCAGGAGAGATTAGTGGCCACACTGCAAATATTAGCATCTGGGAGCTGACAGAGTGGCCGCTAGCTTTTCCGCATTAACCACGCTCACTTTCAGTTTCTGACCAATCACAGAATAGTTGCCGGACACCACACAAGAAAGAAGTTCTGCCCGGTTGATGTGTCGAGAACAAGCTGCAGGCTCTCCCAAATGAGGGCTACGAGAACAAACTTCTCGCCGAGTATGTAACAGCCTTTACATATCACCACTTTAAGTGAGTAGACCTGAACTCATTCTGATTCACAAGGTCCTGATTCGATTCATTGAGAGATATTTCAATTTCGAAACATTTTTGCTTTGTTATGAAAGACATTTTTCACAAGATAATTTATTTTTGGAGATGGATTTGCTCTTATCGAGCTCATTTCATGCTGTTATACTTTTTATTTTTTTTAAGTATCCAAAACGCTGCCACACATCAGCTTTCAGGCCGCACGGTGCTCTCAGAGTTAGAGCCTCTGTCATGTTTCAGATCTTCCTTACACACGGACTAATCTCGCGTTTCTGTGTGTGACTTTTTTGGAGGGTGAGGGTTGACTTGACAGCGAGGAGACAAGAGAGGTGATGGAGTTCAGGTGTGGGTGTGTGAAAACTCTCTGGAGTCAAACTGTGTTTCTGTCGATATCCAGAGATTGTCTGCCTGACTGTCTGAGCGGGATATTCATCATGCAATGGTTTGTGTGCAGGATGTTTATGGATAGGTGCCCACGTGTAAAAGCTAGATAATAGGCTAATTTAATGTGTTTATTAGAGCTAGCTGCTAGCATCTAGGCTGGAAGCTGCGCTGTTAGTCAGAGCATAGCTAACCATGCTAACACCAGTGGCTGTAAGTCCTCATTTTCTGCATGAAAACCTGGATGATTTATTGGGACTGCTACAAGAAAGGTAACTGAAAAGTTTTCTTTATTTTGACTTGAGGAAAAGGAAATACACTTGTCCAATTTTATTTTATTTTTCACCATTTGTTAATGTAGACGTTTAAAATGTAAGTAAATAATCAAGCCTTGCTTTTAAAACTATCTCTGAGTATGGTTATAATTTGAGTGACCCAAGATGAATAGTTTTTAGTTCATTTCTAAAATCCTAAATTCAGTTTAACAATGAACTTGGGGCTCTTTCTACTAGAGTAGACAGGCTACATTTAAAAAATTGCTCAGAGGATTTTGCGATCATTGATATTGTATGGTGACAATGAAGATAAAGAAGATAAAGAATCGGACGATCAGTTTTTTTAAGCCCAGCCCTAATAAGGACAGTATTACGTAGGGTCTTCCTCAGTTAAATGAACAGTCAGGTCTCAAGGTTCTTTTGCTCCATGAATCCTTATGTACAAAGAGTGCAGTGCTACCAGCTTGGTTGGTGTGCAGCATCTTCAGCAAATTATGTTTTTTCCTGTTATGAAATGCTAATACCTCGGTAACAGGGCCAATACGAGCATTTTTAAAAAGATCGGACTCAGGCTTCAGGCTTCGATTTTTATAGTAATTTATTTTCAAAGCGTCTTCTTCCTCCTCTGTTTAACGGAGGTTGGGTAGCACCAATAGAAAAAAGAGTAGCAACCAAGATCATATGACTAAACATGATGGCTGCATGGAAGTACTTTACTCTGGAGGATGCTTCGTGAGGTGGTAGTAGAAGATAGTGATTCAGTACTACCAACTTGATCTACCACCCAAAACAACAAATATGTCGAGTACACTTAAGCGAAGGCTGGACCAAAACAACAACAACAAAGACTGGATGTCCTTCTAAAAGAACAGAAAAGTTTCCTCCATACAGTGTCAAAATATAGTGAGGGTTACCGAGTTTACGGTGTTAGATGACCAGTCATTTCTGTAGTAGAGGACACGTGTTTTCACCGTCTGTTGGCACTACCTTCTTGACACTACCTTAGCTTTGACGGCCCTATTTACTGTACTTGCTACAGCTGTATGGTGCACATGTGACCTGGGAGAATACAAGTAAGATAAGAATTCCTGAGCACTTCTGTAATTTCCATCCATCCAGCTGTTGTTTTGCAGGTTCCGGAACAGTCTAGAGATTTTGGCATTTCTCTTATCATCTAAGGACAATTCAAATTCATTTGATTACTTTATCACTGCAGACAAAAACAAACCTGTGAGTTTTCAATGACATATTTTGTTGCTGGTGTCACAGTTTTATGCATGCAGACCAGGATTAACTATCAGTGTGAATATTTGGGGAATAGGTGACTGATGTGGCCCTTTGTCTCCAAACCCTATTTGACTTTGCCTCATATATTGTCAACACTGCTAAGTTTTATGGCTTAATTTACATATTTATCCTTTTTGAATTAATACTCGATGCGTGCATGTGTACGAAGCATGCATCATGATCGTGAATTTCTCTCCCTCTGTAGCGCTTGGCCTCCAAGACAATTTTCCCTGCATATATTTTATCTCGTCCTGTCTCCCTTGGTATATTTAGCCGAGAAAGGTTTATCACCCTCCACCAGTAAATGACTGCGGCCATTTGTACAATATTCCACAATTCAAATCAGCAGGGCACACAGCCTCAGATGACAGGCCCGGTTTGTGCGTCCCTCAATCACTGCGGAATGAGCGCACAAAAATGATAATCACATTAGCATAGCAATCTGAAGGAGCAGTAGTTGTCATTACTTATTTGCTTCGAATTATCAGTGACTGAATAGTTTTTGTCTTGTGTACATATGTGAAATCAAACATTTATGAGATTTAACAATCACTATCCATACTATCCATGAGTCGGCTCTGCATGAGAAAATCTAATCTCCTGGTAATAAGGGAAATTTTCGGTAAAGTAAGTGTTTCTGGGCAGACATTGAGGTTGCTGAGTTTCAGTTGCTTGTTGTTTTTATTTGGTGCTGTATTGGCTGAAAACCAGGAAGCAGCAATTGCCAATCCAATACAATGTGATAACATTCAAATCATTCTTTTTCTGTTGACTTATCTACCTATCTTCACTACTTGACTGTAGTCAAAGGCATGTGGGTGGTGGCCAACAGGCTGAGGTATTCCATTCAAACTGCATCAAGGACTGAATGAAGCTGTTGACATGAAAGATTGATGTCCGTAACCTTTCTCTGCGCCACCCTCCCTGTCTTTTGGCTCACTTCCCCTAACCTCCACATAATCGTCGGTATTCAGACCAACATCATGACCAGAAACTTGTTTATAAAATCACACCAGTCACAAAATACAGGTTAGAAGCACAACATATGAAATGTTGCCGAAATACTGAAATGATGTATAGACTATAACGCTGTTATTCTATACACCCCCTCTATGAATGATTGGTTTGATTTTAGAAAACACAAGTTTTCACATAAAAATCAACATTTACCATTTAGTTAATGTACAGTTTTTTGAGAAGTTAGTCACAAGGTTAGCTAGGAAATCAATGTGTTCGCTACCTAGCAGTTTGGACCCCCACCAAATAACTATTTTGTGGTACACTATAGTGGGAAACATCAAATAAACCAAACAGAACAGAAAGCCAAGGTATATCATCAGGTCCCCTGCATTATCTATGGCCCCATCCAGACCTTGCATTAACGTCCTGTACCTAAAGCTGGTCACTTGCAATCTGATTGCTCAGGACGGATGTTAATGCAAGGTCTGACCAGGGCCTAAGTTATCTAGTAACAGCTAGCTGGATGATCTCTGATGTGAAGTGTGGCATCTCGCAATTTACAGCAATCCAGTATTATTACCCAGGTATATACGTACATACACACATAAATATATATTTAGCCAGCTAGCATGCCCAAAATAATACTATAAAATGCTCCTGCTCAATGTCAGTTACCCAGGATGCCATACAAACTACTGGATAATGAAGAAATGTGGTATTGCACTATAGTGTTTTACAGTGCTGTACTTCTAAATATACAGCAACATTTATCAGTGCAGCACGACATCCCACTAGAGGGAGTATTTATCTGTCTGCCTACAGTCATCTCACAGATCTGCACAGCCTCTGCAGGTCAAGAAGAAGGGATGCCAGGAGGACAGAAAGAAGGAGAAAGAAGATGTGTGATATTATCTGCCGTCACACCTGCCATTAGGTCCATTACCCACAAACAGTATTTCACGTCCTGGGTACTTTCCAAAAGCCTCCTCCTCTAACTCGATGACTGCAGAGTGAATCCTCCTGTTTTTCAGTGCTGACAGATGTTCTCGGTGCCTGCAACCATCAGACGAATAAGGCTGTTTCATCCTGATTGATCGGCTCACTCCCAAAAATTGTCTGTTGAAGTGTCCATAACCATTTATGCTTCGAGTGTTTCTTGAAACATCTGAAGTATTTTGTGAGTTATTTGAATCTTCTTCTCATTGGTCCAGTCTGTCTAGGTAAATGATCAGTGAAACCTAAATGTGGCATACGCCAGTTTAGTGCAGGGCTTCTATAACACTGCTGGACTGGATCACGATATACAATTTAAAAGAGGACGTATCAAACAACAACGGAAATGTCTCCTTCTGAAAATATGAGTATGGTAACACACCATCCGGATTTCAACTGATTCAGAAGAACAAAAAAAAAAGTCTCCATGCAATTAGAGCCACTTGGCTGTAAACAAATTCAACTCAGACGACGTGTGTGACTACGTCGCTCTTACTCTTCTCTCCATAAACACACAAAGCCCTCCCTAAAGATCTGACTGGCCTTGGCAGATCTTTGCCAGAGCATAATCAGTTCCAAACGGAGCGGTTCCAGACCAAGCAAGTGCGTCTTACTTCCAGGTGTAAAGGAAATTGACTAATAATCTATGTAATCTTTTCGATGAGTAAAGCACTGTGGGAATCTACAGAGACTGTAAATAAGAGGACTTGTCCAAGCGCTAGTCTCCAGTGAACAACAATTCCTTATATGGCACTGTTGAACCTTGCCCTTCGTCTTGTTTAGATCAGTCTGTAAGTATTGCTGAAGTTGTGTACCAGGCGGAGACACAGCAGGCTCTCACCATCTCTCTTCCTGTAATAAAACCATAAAAGAAACTGAATACATCCAGACTGTCTTTCTCACGAGAATCTATCTCTGTACTAGAGGAAGCTAAAGACTTAAGTTTCCAAAGCACAGGCTAGGGACGTGCTTGTATTCACTGTTGTTGTGAGTATTTGCACCGCACGTCTTGTCAAATCAGTGTTTTCTTAATTTGTTATTTGCCGGTGCGTCGAGCTCTCTCCGCCACCATGTTTAACCTTTATAACCAGCCTTTAAATGACAGGTGAAGAGAATTAAAACGTTTAAACTGAACTGAACGTGTAAAATAATACATCACCTGGGACTGGACTCCAGACGTCATATCTATTATCTGTCATCTGCCCCACATTATCCTGCTGTGTACAGAGATAATGTAACACAAGGCCGAGCCGAGAGAAAAGAATCCGAGACGCCTGTGCCTCCTATCGCGAATCTGTGGTTGTGTGCCTTCACAAAACATTTAACCTTTCTTAGAAGTCTTTAACTCTCTCTCCAGTCAGACTTTTCACCTCTTGTCAGAGAAGGTCTCTTTGAATAGGTTATCCTTTAATATTACATTACAGTATGTCCCCAGCTGCACACCTGAAGTTCATTCTGACTGTGTTTAGAGCAGAAAAGCATCACACAGCGCCTTATGAGATGAGAGGTTTTCAGAGAAGGCTCAGAAATATGAATGCTGTGAGGGGGTCACTTGACAGAGGCTTTAATGATACATCACTGTCAGGCAGCCGGAAGGACTTGACACAGTTATGTCTGGAAAGAGAGGTGCGCAGAAACTCTTCAAAAGCAACATATTTCACTCTTTGCATTCTGTCATATTTTATTTATTTATTTTTTAAATCCATTTGCTAAAAACAGCTTAAAACAATCTATGGATTTTATGGAGTTCTTTAAAGAATGAACTGAGCTATGGAAAAAGGTTAACAGAAGATTTTAACAGCAGGGTTTTGTGTGTCTCCGTTCTGTGCTGTTCCATTATTTTTGGAGCACTTTCCCAAATCGTGTTTCAGATGATGACTGCGCGAGTTTGACCCGAGAAGCCTGTTCTCACATTTATCTTCCGATGTCAGCTCTGGTTCATTTGGCAGCGTTAGTGGTACAACTGGCGGTAACAGTAAGTGTGTTTAGATACCGCATCTGTGCGAGTGTGTATTTCTGTGTTTATTTAAGAGCGTGCTCCATCAACTTGATGTCTTGTTTTCCCGTTCAGGTATCGCAACGCTCTCCCTGCTTAAACACAGATTTGATAGAAACTGCACTCGGATATTAAGCCACAGATTTCCTGTTCTCCAGCTTTACTCGTCCTCCTTGCGTTCAGGTTGCTTGGGTTTGTTTGTAAAACTTCTGTTCTTGTAACTTTGCTTCTGCTTTTAGATGTTTGTGTAACAGGTGATTGCTGGACAATGAGGGTTCATACAAAATGGGTGTAAATACTGTGAGACGCTAGACCCTAGATTGATTCTCAACTGGCTGCACTTTTACTGCCCGTCATTCCCTTGCTCTTAAGGTGTCCATATTAGATATGCTATTCTCCAGCTTTTCCAGAAAGGTGATGTAGTTCACGGCAACAATAAGGAGGTACACACACTCACTTGACAGTCCCATAAGTACACCTTTGAAAGGTTATGGTATTCAGCATTTGTTATAAATAACTGCAGTTGTTTCAACTGTACTTTCATTTTGGAGGCTGCGTTTCATTTTATAGTACTGTTGAAATGTACTGTGTTGTACTGACACATGTTTTTGACAACAACATTGTAGTCAGCGGGTTAGGTCAAATAACAGAAACACTTTAGTGTTTAATTCAATCCAGTTTAACAGCACGATGACCTGCATCCTCCAAAATGATCACCCAGTTGAATCACCACCTTTCTGAAGCAGCTTAACATCAGCTGAACATTCGAACAGTCATAAACTGGGATCTGAAATCTGGACTTGCTGGAGGCTTGAAGAGATTTCATCCAAGTAGTTTCTTTAGTAGTAAAAGACTGGTGTGGAGTTGAGGTTTTAACAGGAACATCTGGCCTGTAATTGGAAGATGCTGTTTTGATCCTATTTTTCTTCTCCAAAGAGTGGTACGGTCCATTAATGGTCAACAACTCCAGTCTCAAGGTGCAAAGCTGTTATATTAGAATGCATTAATTTGCTCTAATGTTCCTAATGAAGTTACAATTGAGTGTATAACCCAAGGATGGAGAAGATGAGGACCAGCTCAATGAGGAACCTCCAAAGCTGGATTTATATTTCTGTGTCAGATCAGCAGACCACATCTCTTCAAATCAAGTCAGCTTTGCCATGTATACATATGTAAGGAATTTGTTACTCCGTATTTAACCCAGAGAAGTAACCGGGAAGCATTTGATGGGGGGTTTAGGTGCACCTCTGTCATGGAGGGGATGGAATCAGCTACCTCAGGTCCCAAAGTTGCTTCTTCAACCAGTGGGCTCCAAGCTCCTAGTGCTGGGCAAGCTCATGAAATGCACCTTCCTTCTGCCTCAGTCAGAGGCCAACTCAAGGAGCCGTGTTAAATAGTCTGAGTTGTGTTTATTGAAATAAAACAATTAATATAATTGAACAGCTTATACGGGGTGCAATACATCAGTCATTGTTGTACGGTTCATACAGTGCAACTGGACGGGACTCAAAACACCGGTAATGTCACATGAAAGAGGGAAAGATTTTTACTTGATGATTATACAGAGATAGAATTTTTTTCAACCAAGGATTTCTTTTCATTTCAATGTTCAGGCAGAGTGCTGCCTACACACTATTGTTAGTAATGGTCATACAATTACAGTGGTTCAGTATAATAATCAAGTGAATGCCTTTTCTAGCAGCTAGAGGTACAGTAAATGGTAAAAGAGGTTAAATGAATTCAATAGAATTTCAAAACAACATGTCGCAGAAAAAAACAAACTATTCTTGTGTCATTACAGTGGCAGCATTTAAATCACTGCATAGCTGATGGAAGTCTTTTCAGAACAGACCTCAAAATTTTTTCAGCGAAAAAAAAAAACTGCCTGCAGCTTCACTCCAAAGGTCAGTTTTAACAATGGCTGCCTTCACCTTGGTGGAGGATCTGATCTGCCCAATTAACATCCGAGTACGCTGACAGCTCTGCAGATCTGCTTGTCATGTTCCCCCACACATGAACCTGGATCTTGTGGTCAAAATGCACAAACGAATCAGCCGCAATTTTAACAGTGTAGGCGATACATTTAAAACTCCTCCATAGTGGACAAAAATGTGAAATTAAATGTCACTTCTTCTTTATTTCCACTCAGGGAGCAGAGCCAGCAACTCCGGGCCAGATAAATGTATAAAGGAATTCCACCCTTGGATGCTCTTAAACTGTTATATATCATCAAACCGCAATATCCAATATATTCAAAGAGTTATTATATGAAAGAATGTGGTAATTTACCTTTTTGCTACACTCACTTCAGCTCACCCCGCCTCACCTATTTCCACTCCAGTTAATGGTTTTTAATGTCTCCTGGAATAACTTGTGATGACTGCCAGAGAGGCGGATGAGACCTCGCGCATTAAGCTACATGATCTCTGGGCGAGCGCGATGTCGGAGGAAAAAAATGTTTCCTCTGAATCACGACATTAATTCAGTGTTTATAACATCAGCTTTCTTGCTTGAGCCTGCATCATTAAACTCCGCTGCCAACAAACCTGACCCACAAACGGCAAGGACAGCTTCCCATAACCACCCACTTATCTCCTTCTGTATGTAAAATAACTATCACTTTGAGCCGAGCGCAGACATTTATCCAGTCAAATGTGAAATCTCCAGTTACTGACTCTGAAAACAAAGCCAGCAGAGGAAAAAACAAAAAACAAGGAAGGAAGTATGGCTGAAATTTGCAAGAGTATATCCTCATTCTAAGATGGGTCCAATCCAAGAACGCCCCCTGCCGCTGTGCCCTAGCCAAGTCTTTGGGCTTTCTTGTGAAAATGTTCTCTTCAAGCTGCACGAGGAGGTGAGGCTCTGTGTTTTGGAAAAGAAATACATTTTGGCTCCATATAATCATCCCAGCCTATCACTTGTCACCCACTAACGGATCAGAAAACTGTACTTGTGGTTCTTGTGGACAGTTTACATTGATGCTTTCCTGTTACGGAACAATAAATGGAAATGGGGTCACGAGCCACTGTTTGGTTTTATGTAAGTTTCATGATTACTGTCATGGAAATGCCCGGTACAGAAGGCTCCATTAGAAGATAGTTTGCCGTGACAGGGTTGACGGGAGCGCCGACTGAATTTGAGGATCCATTGATTGATGTCACGGTCGATACGGCTCTGAAGCAGAGGCAGGTGAAGAGGCCTGTGGGTTAATTTTGGATATCGGTGTGGGGCGAATACATGTCACTAAAAAAAGCATCTCCCATTCACATCCATTTTTCTCTGTGGGCACGTCTGACACTTTTTAACCTGAGAGACTAATGCAGAGCCCGGTAGCTTGTTTTAATCAGTTTTCAGTCCTCTGTAATTATGACTGGTCCCTCAGTTAATTAACAGAGGGACCAGAGGAGTCAGATTTTTTTTTCGCTATAAGTTTTTGTTCTTATTGACTTCTGATTTAATTGCTCTTTATATATAATCTTAATTTTAGGCACAATGTGTCCAATACATCCCTAAAATGAGATTGTTTTTGGTCCTGGGTCTTTTGATCTGAACAGAGGAGAGCATCTGTTAACGTGACTGAATTATGGATGCACCTTGCTAACAGACGTAGCTAACAATTCCCCGTGTCAGCCGGTGATGAAGACAGATGACTACTTCTAATATGGAGACGGCCAAATCCAAAACTCAAAGCTTCATAACCTTAGTGCACAGATCAATGATTGATGCACAACATGCAACAAAGCTGTATTTATTTTAATCACTGTATTGCCAGGCAGACTATTTACTGAGTGGGACACAATCAGCAAATAATGACAGCAGGTTTCCTTTTAATAACAGACATGGCATCATAGAGGAACCTTTAGGGTGGAAATGAAAGAAAATCAGGGTTCAGAGCCACAGCGTTTCATGGACCAAGTTGTTGTGACAACATTACCAATTCAAATCCATCTTCATTTGAAAGATCCAATTTTGATTCATAAAATCCTCAGATTGATTTTTTAAAATATCCTCTTGCTAGAAAAGATTGGCTTTGCACAACAAATCCCGCGAGGCTACGTAATGAGATTAGTCCACATGTGAGGGAGATCCAATACATGAGAGAGGCTACTACTGGGCACCTTGAGGCACGAAAGCTGATGTGTGGCACCCTTTCGGATTTAAAAAGTATGAAGGCAGAGATGAGCTGGACAAAAGCGACGTCATACACAAGATGTTACAACCAGAGGTAAAAATTGTTGCGATACCACGAATATCTGGAACCAATGGCAACATTAGTTTTGTGAAAATCTCTTTCATAAGTAAAATAAGTAAAATGTTTCCAAACTGAAATATCTCTAAATGAACTGATACTGAATTAAACCAGGATCTGGTGAAACCAAATCAAATCGATTCAGGAAATGAGCAGTGATACCCAGTCTTAATGACAAACAAACATGTCTTCATAGCACAAATCTGTGCTATTACTGTATAGCATGTTAACTGCTGTGTGCCCTCCTCCTCCTTCTTCTTGTCAGTGTCTCTGGCCTGGAGTTGTGCGTTTCCTGCGGAGCTCCATACTACATCTGTTGTCGTGGCCTCATCAACCTGCCCAGTCTTCATGGCCTCCTGCAGTTATCCACTCCTACCTGAATGAACAATTCTCCAACCTGAGTATGATTCCTCTTACATTCTCAAACTGTCATGAAACATAATCAGCTGTATGTTGTATTTGTATCATCAGATTCTGCATGTACGCTTCAGTCAGATGTGTGTGTCTATGACAGATGTGTGTTTATCTCATTCCTCCTGCTGTTCTCTTTTCTCTCTTTTTTCTGTCTCTACCCGGCTGGCCTTACGCAGATGTGTCCCTCCATATGAGCTGGGCTCTGCTCAAGGTTTCTTCCTGTTAAAAGGGAGTTTTTCCCTTGCCACCGTCATCCTCAGGCTTGCTCTCGGGGTTTCAGGCTGGGTTTTGTAAAGTGTCTTGAGACAATTTGTATTGTTATTGACACTATATAAATAAAATTGAATTGAACTGAATGTGTAAAGTGCAGTGCCCATTTAATTTTTGAGTATGTTACACAAAATGTACTTCAAAAGTGAAATCTCTCTGGCGAGATTCTAGTCCTTCTATCTAGTCCTGGATGTTGATTCTGTCATTAAATAAATTAATGGGTGACTGCAGAACAGCTTTGGTTGTTATGTGTGTTGCTCAACGGTACTTCAGGCGTGGATGTGGAGAGATTTGACCAACTGACCGAAGTCCACTTCTATCCCCTTTTCATTTATAAATAAGGTGTTGTGTAAAATCCCTGAGAGAGAATCAAGGACTGGGAAATGAATCACCAAGAGATCATCAATATTGCATGTGTTACGTGACAGCTGGTACTTAACATGAATTTGCTGGGGCAACGTCGTGTCTCTGTTTTTCTGCCTTGACTTGGAGGTCAGAGTTCAAGCAGCGACCGCAAACCTCGTCATGACACCGGGAGTTCAGTGAGGACCCGTTAGTGTGCGTTTACAGCCAAATTAATGGGAGAATTAACAACTGCAGCATGCCGTTTTTCTCTAAGTGTTGATTTTCATTCATGAATTTATCATGAAGCGGGCTGACCTGAATGCATGAATGCCGTCCAGACTGTTTAGAGAGAAAGCATCCAAAGGCTCAGTGATTCCGCTGCCACGCTATAACTTCCTAAAGCTACAGATTTTGGTAAACATGATCTCTCTCTCTTGTTCCCTGTCTCTCTAATATAAAGAAAATGTGAATTGTTTTGACTCTGCTGCCTCAGAATTGACGGCAATCTGTGGAGAACTGCAGTCTAGAGAAAATGTAGTCATTACGTGTGAACGCTGTACGCTTTCTGCCTGTTAAAGAACACAGCTGTCACTGAGAGTTATGACCCATGTGCTTGTGTTGAGTTCTGGTTAATGTTTCCTTCAAACCAAAAGATGATTCAGTGAAGCCAGCCTGCCTGGTGAAGAGTTTAAATCACATTGTGCTGAAAGTGAATCTGAGCATGCAACCTGCTGTTCTTTTGTTCTGAGGGCTGAAGATGAGGAGCTAATTACGGATTAAGCATGCACACTGACAAATGTGAAATATATATTTCATAAAATCGTGACTTGTAGCTAGATGCATGAGTATGCCTAAGCAATAAAACATTCTAGCTTGCAGTCAGGTGTTGATACTGGCTAACAAAACGTTTCCTGTTGGTTCCTGGTTATTCACAATAAGCAGGGTAACACAGTCTGCATGGTAAGTATGTTTGAGCCACATTGTCAGGAGGCAGAAGAAGCATAGGCTGTAAACCCTAATAAAACTTTGAAGAAGAAGGAAGAACTAAACCGGTCTCCAGAAAAATGAAGAGAGGGCGTCAGAGTTTCTTTTGGCTCTTATTTCCCATGTTTCAATGTGTCCACTGGCCATATGTCAACAATGAATGCCAAACACATGGGAAAAACCCTTCTCCTCTGGAAGCTGAAAACCACGGCCTGGAAACTCCAAAGGACTACTTCACCTCTTCTGTGTCTGGACTGAAAAGTTTAACTTGAAACCATCACAAAGACTACAGCCAATGACCAGCTGGCCCATATGTTATGTGCCTGCATGAAAGGAAATAACTCTCCATACCAGCAGGTGGCAGTAATCAGTGTTGCAAGATTGGTGCCAACGCTTTGTTGGTTTGGTGGGTGATTTGGTCTGGTTCAGGATAATTCTGGTGCTTGTTCTAATTACTTTTTAATTCTGATTTGAAACAAAACCCAAATTGCTTTCTGCATGTGCCTCTTTCCAAAGCGGAGGTCTTCAACAGGCGGTACTCAAGGAGGTTGTGAAATTTTGGGTTGATCAGACAAATGTCTTTAAATTCACATTAATGTGCATCCAACATATTGTAGCGAATGGATAAATGAAGGCAGAAGATGTTATCTTTTGGTCAAAAATGGACACATTCAGTGAAACACGGAGCTTTCTCAAGCTGGGCACTGGTTCACAGCACAAGACTATCCTGGACCCGCCCCTATTGCTGCTGTGCCAATCATAAGGCCGCGTTGGTTCTGTCAGGTTCTCTGTGATTGACAGAGAGCCCCTTCGGTCCCCGCCCCATCCCTTTATCAGTTTGGGGGTCCTTAACCTGAAAAACGTTGAAGACCCCTGTTCTAAAGAGGAGAGAAGTTCTCCATAGGACATTCAGTGGACTACATGAAGTTATCAGATTACTTTTTTTAGATAGATATGAGTAGTTGTGGTGGTTGGCTCCTGCGGTTTGTTGCTATATGACATTTATGCCCCGACTGTATAGTTTTATATGAATTTAGGTAGTAAAAGTACTAAACAAAATATTGATACAACATTCTGGGTGGGTTTGATGTTTTTTGAGCAGCTTTTGGGCTGGAAATCGTCAGCTGTACCTGACAACACTGGCTGTAATCTGTATTCATCATTCGAAAGAGGGAAACAAGAAGAGATGCTGTTAGTTGGGAGGCTGGGACGCTAGGAAAATCCACAAACTGTCACACCAGAGCCTTCTTGAATGTTTCCATTTTGTCAGTTTTCATCCCTTCCAGTTGCTTTTCTCGTGCTCTGGCTCTCTGAGGTGAACAGCCAAGCAGAGTGATCTCTCATTCAACGTGCTGAATCGGCTGGAAAGCTGCCGCCAGAGGTCTGACTAGTGTCAATGTTGCAGGACACAACGCAAAGCCTAGGGTCACAGGTGCTCACCTACGGCCCAACACACAGCCCATTTCCATAAGCTTTTTCTAAGGCTTTACTTTAAAATGCGCAACAAAAGAAAAAAGCAGTTTTTCTGTCAATGCAGAACTTTAAAAAAAAAAAAAAAGAAAAATCTGCGTAATCTTCCTCTGGGGTTTAATGGTGACTCTGCTGCTTGATGTTTCATCACTTGTCTATGATTATATGATATTCTTTTTATTTTGTTCGTCACAGTGACAGTCCCTGATGTTTTCACATGATCTGCCCTAAAGCAGTGCAGCTATAATGTGCACATGAACAGAGACCTGCTCATTAAAACACTGTGCTACATTTATTCAGCATCATACCTTTAATTTAGAGGGAGACCAACAAAGTTAATAGACAAAACTGATAGACTCCTGTAATGCCTTTAGAGGACTAGACAGTGATTATAATGTGTTTTTGCTAATTGGCATCGTTACTGTATGCAGTGTACTCGAACATACAAGACATACAGACACATTCTTTGGCTGATTACTAATTCTGTAAATGTATCTAGATAATGATACGGTGACATAGGCATAAGTTTATATGTTTGCAAACTTTCACCCAAACTGCAGAAGCAAGGTGCCCAGAATGTTAAACTACTCTCTGCAGTTTGTCTCTTTCACCTCACGCAGTATCTTTTCCCACACAGTGTACAGATATCTTACATAGCTGAAATAGAGGGATGCTGTTCTGCAGTGCCAACTTTCAAAATGGACACTTGCATGCTGTATGCGTTCTTTTAGCTACATAACGCAAAATTGAGTGTTAAAAAATTGTACTCCCGCGTGGATCCCAACTCGATGACGCAGCAAATCAAGCTCCAAAAGGGCACTGCTCCAGAGGTTTGCAGGGGAGGTGGCCCTTGAGCTGATTTCAGACCTGTGTTCTCCCTTGGCAGATTGCCTCTCCGCCCCATGATTGAATGCCATTTGACATATTTTCAATAGGTTCGTCACCATTTTCCTGTTCTCCTGAATATACATCAGAGCAGCAGGTGTCCCAGGAGAGGCGTCTATCCTTCCTCTTCCTTTTAGATCTCTGATATTGTCTTTAAGCCGTAGGGTACCTTCTTTTCCTTGACAGATGGAAGGCGAGTTGATCTATAAACCCTCCAGTTATGACTGAAGTAGCTGTGTAAAACACAGAAAAAACAAAAATCCAAGTGAATGATTATTAAATCTTGACAGTCAGAGTTGCTGGCTTTTTTCAGCGCAGTCGTAATTTTACTGAAGTGCTGGCAGAATTCTAACAAACGGGAGGATTTGAAAGTTTCTAACTGGGCTATTTTCCTGCCGATGTCCTCTCCCTGGTTGAAACCTGCCTGCTACACACAGAAATAGTTTCCGCGGAACTTTCTGTTTTATTTACAGCTGCACATCTTGTTCTTTTATTTCCGAATTAAAGCAACAGACACGTGAGGATTTGGAGTAATATGAAGGATGCAGTTCCTCTGCATTGACAGGACAGCTGTGAGAACTTTTACACGTGCGGCATGGAGAAAGATACCCAAATAAGCTGACCATGGCCAATAGCCTTTGACTAAATATGTTTAGGCTGATTGAGCCAGCTAATGAGGTCTGCCTAAGGAAATTAATAACCTTAACGTCACTAACAGCCTGCACAAGCTCTGAGGCTGCCAAAAAAAAAAAAAAAAAGGTGACGTATCAGTTGTCTGCGCATTACACGGTAAATTAATTAAGTGCGACTCTAAAGGCTTAAAGTATTGCCAAGATTCAAAGGCCCTGCTGAACACTGAAAATGTCACGTTTCCTGGTAACAGACGTGTCATTCTGAAAATTCAGGGAGGACACGAGTGATTGTACAGTGGCTGGTGATGTGTTCTCCCCATCTAGCGGTCAACATTTCACTAAGTTACAAGTATAAAAGTAAGTCAGATTCTACATGAACACATGGAACAGAACAACATTGCTCTTGTCATCCATTTCCCCCACAGTCCTGGAGGGGAACCACGTGGAATGCACCACAGTGACCACCTCAGCTAAAAATGTGATGCAACTATCAGAACGTTGGCTGAAAGCTGAAGGGGAAATTATGTTATTTACAAAAACAATTCCTGTACCCTTACAGGATAACCACAGTCATTACTGCTGCTGGAACAAACTCATAGTTGGGACTGTGGGCTGCGGTTCGAAGACCTCGTGTCCGTAGGCGGCACCATAACCTGTACTTACCCCAGAGTACCCTGAGCAGATGTGTTTCAATTGAGTGGGGAGAGGAGGATTCCCCTGCTGACAAGGCACAAGAGTTGCAGTAAGCTGGTTGTTAGATTAATAAGGTATTATCAGAGGACCACTGGGAAGGGAGGGGGAGAGGACTTTATTTGGGGAGGGAAGTGTTTGGGTTCATATGGTTCATATGGTTATTTCTAACTGTGTTAGCTGCCTCACCCAAAAACTGTATACGTTTGCGTAAATTTAAAATTCACGTCTCCAGTTACTTTTTATTTAACCCTTATGGGGTAATATTTAATTTATAACCTTTATCAGTTGCATTAGCAACCGGAAAGGCTATGGCACCAGGACGTTAGTAGGAGCCCCTGTGACACCAAAAAGATCTGAATGTAGACAAAGAGAACCCAATCAAACTAATGAAACAGAAATATTATACTTATTTGTATTTTTTCTGCAATTTCCCCATTGTGGGACTAATAAAGGTTTTTCTTATATTTATTCTTATTTGTTTATTCCAGAAAATTAACCAATATCACATATCTGTGAGTGGTAAAATGTTAATTTCAAGACTTAATTAGAGCCATCTGTTCAGACATGTTTCAGATCAATGTAATGAGACTCAGGAGTTGCTTAGAGCCAAGTTTTGTTAAAAAAAAAAAAAAAAATCAGGGATTTGTCACAGTCCGATCTTCACAACACATGTTTGTGGAAGTAGATGATGGCACGGACAACCAGAGTTGTTGTTGCTCATCAGGCTGTAAAAAGTTACAAAACCATCCGTAAAGAGTTTGGAATCCACAAATCCACAGTCAGACAGATTGTGAACAAATAAAGGAGATTTAAGACGACTGTTACCCTTCACAGGAGTGGTTGACCGAGAGGGGGATTTGGCTATGGGCGACATGGGCAGCCACCCAGGGCGGCACAGTCACTGGGAACAAAATTAAACAAACCTGACCATTTGATCTGTTTTCTTTCACCCTGCACACAGCATCCTGTTAGTTTGACAGGATTTAACTTTGTGGGTTGAAGTGGGCAGACTCCAACATCCTGACGAGTCGGCAGATCTCAGTCCCAGACGTCGTGGGAGATCCTGACGGGGGCGGGTTGATTTCACGTGGGGAGTGGGGGAGAGCTATAAAACAGCAGACCTCTACAGTAGACTACTATGCATTTTTAATGACACCACAAAACTCTGTCAAATAAACCATAAATAAATTCATTGATTATACTGTTGATATAGGGACATCATTTCACAGACAGATAGGATGGATAGTATA
Source organism: Chelon labrosus (assembly GCF_963514085.1). Taxonomy (NCBI): domain Eukaryota; kingdom Metazoa; phylum Chordata; class Actinopteri; order Mugiliformes; family Mugilidae; genus Chelon; species Chelon labrosus. The sequence goes on along the minus strand of NC_140338.1, from coordinate 22,268,132 downwards.
TACTATATACTATATACTAATATATTAGCCTCTTATGTTGCTTGCACGCTATATTCTTACATAGAGCGACAGTTTCTGTATCATTATAATGATAATGCTGTTAAAACCCAACTGATTTTTTTATTTTATTTTTTAACTTATGATATAACACCATGAAAGTTTTCCATGCTGGTGATTAAGTCCAGAGTTCAATAAGCTAACTTAGATACTGTACACATTATACACACATTTAGTATCTTTTGGCGCCATGACAAAAGTTCGCCCAAGGCACTAAACGTGTCAGAACCGCCTCTAGGTTGATCAGCAGAGATCACTCCAAAAGCAAGTGCCTAATAGTCTGAGAGATCACAAAGGAACCCAGTTTAATTTCTAAGCAACTAGCGGCAGAGCGGAAAGGACAAAGCCACTGCTCTCCAAAAAGCAAGCGAGCAAGCGACGAAACACTAAATAAACATTTCTGCACTTATGTAGTTTGCCAAACACCAAGCCAGAAGACAGTTGGGCCTGTTTCGCTGCATCTGGGCCAGGACGGCTTGCCATCATTGATGGACCAGTGAGTCCTGAATTATACCAGAGAGTTTTAAAAGAAAATGTCAGGACATCTGTCCGTGAGCTGAATCTTAAGAGAAACTGGGTCATGCAGCAAGACACAAGACACCCCAAGCACACAAGTTGTTCCACAAAATAATGGCTGAAGAAAAACAAAAGCGATGTTTTGGAATGACCAAGTTAAAGTCGTGCCCTTAATCCAACTGAAATGTTGTGGAAAGAACTGAAGCAAGCAGTTCATGTGAGAAAACCCGCCGACATCTCAGAACTGAAGCAGTTTTGTATTGAGGAATGGGCTAAAATCCCTCCAAGCCACAATAGATAGATAGGTCACATATGATACTAAGGATGGAAAAATTGAGTATAAAATATGGTGGTCAATATCAGATGTGTATATATAGATATAGAAATGTGTCTGATATAGAAACATACATACAAATATATAGAGGTAAGTACAGTATATGAAGAATATGTATGAGATTATACATGATGGAGGGACAGAGGGACCAACAACCTCCTCAACCTCAACCAAATGCAGAGACAGCAGCCTGTCACCAAATGCGCTTCTCTGCCGGATTATGATGCCCTGTAGAGGGTGGTGGACCTTGTTCATGATGGACCTGAGTTTGTTCTTGGTCCTTGCCTCTGCCACAGATGTCAGGATCTCCAGCTCTGCCCCTACCACAGAGCCAACCCTCCTTATCAGCTTGTCTGGCTGCGATGTGCCCTTCTTCTTAATGCTTCCACCCCAGCACACCATAGCGTGGAAGAGGACACTGGCTATGACAGTCTGATAAAACATCTCCAGTAGTATTTATGCAGAATAGAGATAATTCTGGAGGGTGCAAAAACATTTAAGCAACACTGATGGATGTTAAAAGTCTGAATGTGGCCAAACTGGGTACTGGGAATACAGCATTTTGCTCCATTTTCAGAACCTAGAGCCTACATTTTCTGCGTTGCACCTCATTTGACAACTAGTCATTTATGTGTTGATCTACGTTCCAGCCATCATGGCTATTCATGAACATTGGTTAGTGACCGAAGGAATGGCATCGTGGACACAAGCAGCCAAAATTAGTTCCCTCTGCAGGGGTGTCGGGATCTGCGTTAGAGATGGAGTGAGGAGCTCTGACATCCGAAGGGAGTTCAGAATAGAGACACACTGCTCTGCAAAGCTGTGCCTCGCAGGTCCTTCCCTTTGGAGATGTAGTGCTAGCCAGCTGGGAGGGAACCCTGGGGGTGATCCAGGATTTGCTGAAGGAATTACATCTGGTCTCAGGGGACGCCTAGGGACCACTCATGAGAAATGTTAGATAGTCCTCCAACCCATCAGAGCCATTTTGTTGTAAACAAATTCTACTCTGCGGTGCTCAGACAGTGTTTATGACTATGTTGCTATTACTCTTCTGTCCATCACCACATGGAGCCCACCAGCAACGATGACTCCAGGCCAGCTTTCCAAATTTTGTGGGTGGGGGCAGCCGGGCTGCCTTACAGGCTAACGTTGGGCTACACTTCCGCTCACACCAAGTTAGTTCATCACAGTGTTACACAAAAGAGCTTTAAACTCAAAACTGACTTATGCTGTAATTTTAAGCTGATGTAGAAATCCTGTTTGGAGCCAACTGCTAATTTACACATGGTGCATATGGGCCACATGACCACTATCTGTCTGATGAATGTAACTCCAACATTTAGTCTCTAAATCTAGGAAAATATCTGGCTCTTCAGCAGTTAAATGCCACTGGCTATTGTTTTTGCAATTTGACGTTGCAGTTTCAGATCCTCCTGCTTCTGATCAGAGGAGCTGAGAGCGACTAAACGCGTGAACAATAACAATGAGATGAAACAAGTTTTTAACAGAAGTTACACAACTTCAAGTACAATTTTAAGAAAGAATGATGCCATGGTAAAATGTAACCAACAATGATTGTTGGTTAGACTCCGGTGTTGAAGTCAGACATGTCAACCATCCATCAACCCTGACCTCCTCCCACAATTGACGAAGTAAAATATTTGATCAAAGGAGGTGCGAAGAGTGTCTACAAATAAAACATTTTCCCTGATTCTTGGTTATCCTTTCTACGAAGCAGCAGTCATTTGTCCCTTGCAATTACGTCTTGATGTATTGGACTTTGTAGCCAAAATATCCATTGACGTCATTCACAGAGCCATCTTCTTTCTTTGAGTTGAATCCAGTGAATAAGGTGAAGGGAATGGGTGTCCGGAACATGCAAAGCCAAGAAGTACAATCTTTTAAAGACCAACAAGGAGTAGCACCTGGTGAAGTAATGTCACTGGTATTGATTAAGAATTTTGTCAAACCCCTGCAGAGATATTTGCAGCCCAAATCATTTTAATTGACCCTTTAACTGCTGTTAATTTTATCAAAGTGGTGAAAATCATTACGGGCTTTGGAAAGAAAATGACTGTACGATATTTATCTTTTTCATTGACTTGTCATCTTGTGCATCAACACAAATTCAGACAGCAAAAGGCAAACCCTGAGTCCTGATTCGTTCAACACTACAGCTCTGATAAAGCCGACTAGAAAACGTTTTTCAGCTACAGGTGGCAGACGGTCTAATGGAGTATTACAGCTTCATGACGAACACCACTACAAACTACAGCGTTTGTTAGCTATAAAAGACGTCAGGCAGACAGTAATAAATGTGAATTTATCATGTAACACAGTAACCAACCCAGGAAGCATTTTGTCAAGTTAAAAAAATAAAATAAAGGCAAATCTTATCAGAACTTTTGCAGATTTGTTTTAAAAATTGGACTTTATGTAACCAAATAAAACCAGTATGACACATTCATTCATTCATTCATCTTCTGTAACCACTTGTTCCTGTGAAGGGTCGCGGGGTCCGCTGGACCCTGGACAGGTCGCCAGTCTATCGCAGGGCTAATACAGAGACACAGACAACTATTCACATTCACACCTACGGCCAATTTAGAACCTAACCAGGTGGGAGGAAGCTGGAGTACCTGGAGAGAACCCACGCAGACACAGGGAGAAAATGGATTGGAACCCGGGACCTTCTCGCTGTGAGGCATCAGTGCTAACCACCTCGCCCCGTATGACACATTCATGTGTGAATTCATTAGTGACGCCATCAGTTTGACGCAGTTTGACTTTTTTCGCTGCTCCACTACAATAAAGATTTTGTTGTGTGCATAAATTAAATAACTACACCGTCATATAGGGATTCATTAGCAATCAGAAAGCATGCCCGCAGGATAAACTACCCCAGGTCTCAGTTCACAAGGGGCCATAAAGTCCTCTGTTCACTGTGCATTAGTTGCTTTGGGCTAATTCAATTAATTAACATATATAAGTACAACATATGTAGTCACTATTCTTTCCGTAAGGCAAAATCATCTGTGAGTTACAAATTAAGTTTCTGTCAAATTAATGAATAAAACTGACCTTATAACTAAACGAACGTGACCCTCTGAGACAATGCTTCTGTCAGTTTTTATGAGGTATAGATATTTTTTCTCTACCCATTGTGTTCTGCTCAGTATCACTCATTATTAACATAATTTATTAAATTAACTTTAACGTTTCCTAATGTCTCATCAACAGAAGATCTCACAAATGAAAGTTGTTTGTATGGTGGTGGTGGTTTAACACAAACCACAGTCTGACCACCAATAAGTAGCTTTACTGTTCTGCAAGCATGTTCAGACAAAAGACTGTCTGTGAAGGTTCTCAGTCATCCAGGTCATGGTATATCCAAAAAGTGTTTGGAAACGTCTTCTCAAAAAAACTCTACAAGTCCAATTGCCTTTTCTTTTTTAAACACTGTTTAGATTCTGTTTAGATTCTGTTTCACTGTTGCTTTTGTTGTGCAGTCAGTATTTTTTTATTGTTTGACATTTCATTTCATTATTGGTTACATGAACACATTTTTGCATCTATGCATATTTGTTCCCACTGGAATTATTCTTTTGTCATTGCATGTGACAGTATTACATCTAAAACTTACTCCTTGTTCTTCTGCAGTGCAGCTTCAGTTCTGAAGTAAACCCGGGTGATGTCTGAATATCTTCTTGCCAGTGGCTCAGCAGGCAGCTGAGAAGACATATCCTGTCCTATAACATGTCACTGAGGCAATTTCGGCATAACTAGAAACAACAGCCCTTCTCTTTCGCCTGAGTGAAACTTCCTGCCACCAGCATCCCCACCAAGCTAACTTGTCCGCTCACTCAAGGCAAAAATAAAACATTGATAAGTGTCTCGCATCCAGACCCTCCACCACATAAAAGCTGACCTCCCAGATGTTGAAGCAATGCTTTATTGGGGTTAGCTGCAACATAATGTGATCCCTTACTCTAGTCATACTGATTAATGTAAAAATGCCTTACTGCTGGACGGACAGTGGAGCTAAAAATAACATCTCTTCAGAAATGCGGAACACATCATCTCTGTTCTCTTACAGAAGACGGCTACATGAGCACTGGTATTCCTCTAACAATCAGAATAAAAAGGCCGCAATCAGAACAAAGTGGTCTGATCAGAAGGAGTTTTCAGTCAGATTGAAAGGGGTGGTGTAAACCTTTGATAATCTCTTCAATAGGAAAATCTGATTTCCTAATAACCATGTGAACACTTGATCTGATCCGGTTCCTTTCTGGTTGGAATAAATCCATTCTTTCTGAGCATGTTTGCTCCACGTGGGGTATATATCAGGTGATGAGTTTCCAGGAGAAACATGGAGGTAGCAAAACAACCAGTTGTTCAAACCAGTGTTTGAAAAGGTGAACAAAGCCAGAAACCCTGTGGACACCAACATCTTCTTCTTCTTCCGTTATATTTCCTGTAGATTTGATATTCAACAGCAGCCGAACCACTTTGTCAATTTTTATTTAATATTTAGTCTAGTATTCAAGTTAAGTGAGGCGCTGTCCCCCAGATATTCATATGTCAATCTACAAAGGCTAATCTTAAATTGTCCTAAAAAGCCTGAGCTATTCTGAGCTATCCTTCCTTCTTTATTATGAAACAGACAGCGAGGGGAGTTCTTCGAGAGTTAATGGTGAAGTCGATGTGACCACTAACTTTCCTGATCATAGCTCTCCTCTCCCATCCTCTGCTCTCCACCCCGTCCAATTCGCAGAGAGTATCTTATGCCCCTTTTGTCCCCTGTGGCCCTCTGCATAACTCATTTATGTAGTCTGGAAATATCTGCCAACTTGGCTTTTCCACCAACGCCTCCCTAAAATAGCCACTGAGGTAAGCGCGGAGAGCCCTCACTTCGTCGTGCAGCAACATAACCAGGTCATGTCTGTCCACTTTAGGAGACGAACAGGCAATTTAGAACCCAGGGGTGGTTGTGAACAGCAAGCCTGGTCAAGCACATGGACAGCGTTTGGAGACCGAAAAATGCACTTTAGTGGTGTTCCTGGAAGGCGAGGACAGAATGAATTTGGCCGGGAAGACAAACGGGGGCTTAAAAAATTATGAGAACTTGTAGAGGAATTAAAAAAGTAATTTACAGAGGCAGAGCGGAACAAAGTGAAGAGGAATGTTCTTTGCTGCGGGCGGCAGATACCGGGAACGCTGCGATGATCCAAATCACACAAGACTTCCTCTTTCTGAATTATTGTGGGATACTATCGTGACTTTACGTTCAGCCATCTAATAACTGTCGCGGTTAGAATAATTTCAAGCAATTTCATATCATGGGTGACCCAGACACTTGTCTTTGCAGTTGATAACATCTGTGAGGTATGTTCTGCGGGGTTTACATGTCTTCCAACCTACAATATGACACATGAGCCAGGTTACTGCAGCAAATTACTAATATTGTTATTAATGCAGGATTTAAACCCACATTGAATCCAGCAGCTCAGCAAGTTCGGGCTTATAGGGCTCATCTATACAGAGCTGCTCTCAAGGGATCTTCCCTATGTCAATAAAGATAAGATGAAACAGTTGACAAAGTGCTGCAACAGGCATTATTAAGCAAATGTACCCAATTGTGTTGCTGCTCACGTGAGTTGAAGTTACAGTTGACCAGACCGCCACGCCTATGCTGAGGTGAACAATATGCACCTTGACCTTTACTTTTAGTAATAATCTTCTCTGCTGCACAGCTCATCTAAACAGAGCTGCTCCTCATGGATCTTCCCTATGTCAATAAAGATAAGAAGAAATTAGAAACATTTATTCAACAAAGTGTTGACACAAGTACTTAATCGGGAACAACAAAACAAATGGCATGATCCAAGGCTCTTTTCACACAGCAATCGGAGCTCTCCAAATATTTGCCTACATAAACACAGGAGTGCGAGGCCGCGACGCCGCTCCCTGTGACTGCGGCATTCGGTTAAATGCATTGCAGGGAGCGAAAACCTGGGGTTGTGTGTCTCCACTTCGCCGTCTAACGCTCTTGTAAAGCTGTGCACGCGCGGCAAGTGAAGTGACTCAAAACTAATTTTCCCCCCTCCAGCATGTTAAACAGATCAGATAGTAGTGATAGTGCAGTGCAATGCTTCAGGGATGTCATGCTCAAGGCTGGATTATCAATTGGGCAAAGTAGCAAAGTAGTTGCATAGTTGTCTGTTAAAATTAACCCTTAATGTAATGTGTTACTTAATCTCTAAAAATACCTTTGACATTTCCGATGACACATTTCTCATCATAATATCCTGAACCAACTTTGGGATACCACAGAGGAATTTTGTCCTGCGTCCACCCCATGGATCAGTCTAGCTGTAGCTGGTCTGTCACCAACATTTTAGTGGATCCCAAACTTACTTGAACTAATAAACTAATTACAAGGTGCATTTTTGTATAGCTAACCCATTTAAGATGTTCAAAACCATTGTTTGGGAATCCTATTAGTGACTCAGTGACGCCTCAGTGGTGACGTCAGCCATGGCTGCAGGCATCATATTCTCAGATTGTGCCTCCAGCCAATTCCTGTGATTTGCGGTATCTCTGGAACACCTTGATGGGATTTCTTCAGGGATGTGGCAGGAATTGCCTGAGAGGCACTGATTAGATTTTGGTGGTCCGAGCTAAAATTCACATCTATCCCATTTTTGTGATCACAACTGATATCTCAGTACTTGCCTTTCTTTGTCACAAATGTCAACTTGGGCTTGAGGTTGAACGCGTTAAATTTTGGAGGTCAAAGGTCACTGTGACATTATATCATACCATTACAATAAATCAGTTCTTCAATGCGATATTTCTGAAATGTGCTGCAGAATTTCTTCAAATTTGGCACAAACGTCCACTTGCATTCAAAGATGTGGACTGGTGTTCATCACATGTTTGGCCCAACTCAACAAATTTGATTCTAACTGTGACAAAATTTCCCCACAAATGTCCAACAGGATGAAAAGATGAAGTGTTCAACCTCACTGTGAAGATAATAGCCTACTAGAATGCTTTTATTGATTTCCTTTAAAGCCCACAGAGCGTGTTTGATTTGAGTCTGGACAGACTGCATGTAAGCTGCAACTTGAGTGGTTGATGGTTAATTCTGGTTACATACAATCTATGTCACTGACTACAGCCTTTCGTGGAATAGGAGTCTGGTAACACTCCATCTGGATTTCATTACGGGCCGCATTGCAACGAATACAGAGAAAAATACGCCTATGCGCACAAATGGATGGTCCTACAACCAATCAGAGCAACTACACGACATGACACATAATGTGACATAAACAAAGGCCTTAATGGTTATTGTTCATTTAAAGTAATTTTGCGATCAATATCTTCTACATTCGATGCAATAGCAGACTCTAAACATCTCGCTTCTCCAGTGGCACCCAATTTAGTTTACCAAAACAAATTCAACACAGCGGTGCTCAGATGATGTGTATGACTACGCGGTTACTTCTCCATCCATTACCACATAAAGCCCACCCAAAGGATTTGATTGGTTCAGCAGATCTTTGCCAGAGCATAATCAGTTCCCAACAGAGCAACTCCAGACACACTTTCTGGCACAAAGGGGAGGAAGCTGGTCTGGGTTTTAGGCTAAAAAAATATATATATAGCAAGCAAAATCTTAAATCATTCATTCAAACCGAATCTTTAAATGGGCTCACCTTTTTATTTATTCATGTTTCCTTTATTGGTTTCACAATGTGCACTGAGGCTGTGTTTTCTATGTGGTGTCTTTTTAAATCACAGTATTACGGAGTTCCAGATTCCGCTTAAAAATAACCACAGGATGCAGACAGCAAACGCGCAAAGTCTCAAGATACAGGGCCAAACTGAAGCACCAGAAACATTTCTTACAGTTGACTGCACCTAAGAGACGGAAACGATCTTATGCAGCTCTCCCCCAAACCTACATATTCATACTGAGCCCTTCAGTGAACCTCACAGAGTATAAAACCTTCCTCTGGCTCAGTCAGTGATTTTTGTTATTCTATATTCCTTCAGAGGCTAACGCAGATGGGTGTGATGCAACAGGCTTAAGCAAATGCACACAAATATATTGCAGCTCAAGTGCGTTAAAGTCAAAGTTGACCACACTCAGTAACGGCATGACCTTTACTTTTAAATGAGGTACCTCGGTTACAGTCAGAGCTGACACATCCTAGAGTATTTAGTTGACGTGCATCAGTACTTGCTGTTTGTTTTTATCAGATAAAGGTTTCCTTTTGGGAAAGGTAAAATGCTGTTTGCAAAGGCTCACTGCTTCCAGCCTGTTACGCTTCATGTCAGCAGATGAAAACAGCTTCATTTTTTTATTTTTTTTGGACGTGTTCAACACTGGTACTTTTGCTGTCAGACATTGTGGAGTACACAGTGATTAATAATGGATGCCAAGGGTGCAGTTAGGTGGGTTCTGATCCTTCTTTCCTCTTGCTGTGCGTGCATATGTGCGTCCATGTATGAACATACATACAGTATGTGCCAGGGAAAATGGCATCGGTATGTACTCCTTCTTTTTATGTGTGAAAATAAAGACAAAATATTCGTTTTCTGTCATGGAACAGAAAATATCTGCATATAAACTGCACTTTTATTTGCTCCTTATTTCTACGAATGAATATTTAATATGGCTCAGCATCAACGTGTTTACTCAAAGAGAGGATGAATTCTGAATAAATCTAAAGTACCTTTTTAAATTGCGAAATCTGCTCATAAATGGAAGCGTTTCTGCAAACAAACACCTCCATCTGCAACTATGGGAGTCTTTATTAGATTTACATTTTTATTGTTGCCGACTTGTTGCTTCCTGTTCTGTCAGTTATATTACATCACATATAACCGTGTGTGGACAGTGGCAGCTCAGCATTTAAAAGTGTCAATGAAAAAGTCCAATTTGATTCTACTTTTATAAAACCAGAGGCTTCAAATCTGGCAGTGGTAGACTCCACCTGAAAACAAATTCGATTTTTTTTTTTTACCACAACAGTTTCAGTGTTTTAAATGCCAGACTCATCTACAGGACGTGTGGATCAGCAATGTTGAACCAACCAGATGCTCTAGTCATTTACACATACAGGTGAAAGCAGTGTGGGTGGGAGGTTAATGTCCAGAACATGTGTTTGTTTCATGCTGCATGGAGTTGCATGCAGAGACCAACACAACTGATCACGGTCCAGGAGCTGTGAGCATGTCACCCTCAGCAACCCTCAGCAGAGAGAAACACCATGTCTACTGTTGCGTTCCTGGTCGTTGTAGGTAGTTTCAATATTCACTATTTTAGCTCTGTTTTTGGTCACATTGGTCTCCCTTAATTGTTCATGAATATCATTTTTCAGCAATGGAACAAAAAGAAACCAGAATTTTTTTTTTCCTTATTTGATTTAATAAAGTACCTAAAGTACCTTTTCATATTGTGAAATCTGCTCATAAATGGAACAGTTTGTTGAAACAAACCTCTTCATCTGCAGTTTTGTGAGTTGCTCATATTTGCATCACTTTTGTTGCTAAATGTTCAAGAGCTGTGTGTGTCATTCGGTGCTGGACAAGCATCATACTGCTTGGTTTTCACTGCCTTGTTAGTGCTGAAAATAGTAGGAACGAGAGGGGTGGACAACGCAATAACGATTGAAGTGAAAACTCCAAAACAGTAAAGTTAAATGCAGAGTTGACAGATAATTCTTTGCAACAAAATTGTCCCTACAGTACTCTTGGAAAGTCCCAGTCCTGGTGTCATGTCCAGAGAAATATTTTCCTCCACTCACCTGTTTTAACAAAATGTATAATAGATTCCAGTGGTTAACTCAACTGTATTCAAAGACAACATATCATCCAGTACAGCACCACAGTTATTTCTACAGTTGCTGGAAGGAACATCTGAACTCTGACTCTTATTAGCATCTAAAGAAACTTAATCCCAAGAAAATTCACCAGCACAGTTTCATTAATCTGTTTCATTAATCGTTTTATGAATTTTGTTTAAGCAACATCCAGGTGGCTTATTCAACCAAAGGATTAAAACTACCTGCCTAATATTATTTAGTTGTCCCTTTGGCCTACTACAAAGTTCGAGTGCATCGGGATATGGACACAGGCCTATCATATCTGGCACCAGGACATTGGTAGGACAGTCTTTTGTACTCGTCTTTTGAGGGGAGGGGCCTCTGTGGATCAGGTTTGTTCCAGTGCATCCCGCAGATACTTGATTAGTTTGTGGGTATGGGGAGTTTAAAAGCCGAGAAAGCCATGTTTTTGTGTTGTGGAAGGCCGCACTGAATTGCTGGAGAGTCATTGCTATGGGGTGGGAGTGCCTGGTCAGCACCAATGTTTAGGTGGGCGGTACGTGTCTAAATAAATTCTACATGAATACCAGGGGCAGATTTCTCTGCAGAACGTTGCATTGCAACAAGATTATTAATGTTATTCCCTTCACATCTCATTGGTTTTAATATTGTGGCTGATTGCTGTAAATAACCATATTTGGATATATAAATTTATCCAAATATGTATAGTAGTATAATAGTACATTTTTCTAGATGCCTTCCTGTAGAAGCCACATTGTTGTCAGATCTGAAGGCCTCTTGACGAATCTGGAAGGAAAGTGGTGGTGCTGGGGGGGGGGGTCTTGTTTTGTGCGTAGCTTATCAGAGTGGTGCACAGTGAACAGATGCTGAACTGAGATTATTTCACAGGGCTAGTTTTTGTTGAATGCAATTACATGTCAACATTCCCAAATTAGGTTTTTCAGAGACACGATACGAGAGAGCGTGAGAAGCCCTCATCCATCTCCCCGTCCTCTCTTCCTCGATGATCAGTCACTGAGGGGAGTCGATACGAAGCTGCTAAAAAACATCAGGCTCCGTCATCGGGGTAGAAATCCTCTCCTCAAAAAATAACGAGGCTCGCAGAAGTAAAAATAATCCTCAGAGAAACATCTCCAACGCTACGAAGATCATTAGGATTCCTTAATGGCTAATGCTGCTGCTGCTAATGGAGTGAATTCAAATGAAGGCAAACTTTCTAATTGATAATTGATTGTGTGGTCATTAGGTGGGACGTAACACCTGCTGCTGGTCCCATGAGGACCCTCCACACTGACAGCTCATTTAAAAAGGCCACTCTAGCCCAAACCACTTGATGAACACTTCATGTGCGCCTGGGCGCTGCTTTGTCGCCTTTTAAGCGTGCGACTCCATTCCCTGGTCAACTTTACTGGACGGATGAGCACCGCACCGGCACCGACTATCAGCACACTATAGCTCCAGTCTGCTGCTGCTGATAATTGGACTTAAGGTTTCTTCCCATTATGTGCTTGTCGAACAGCAATCCAACACTTTGCCATCTGTTTGTGTTTGTGTTAATCAAATCTGTTCTCCCACGTTATTGTTCCAGATGGCTTCCATAATTGCATTGTTTCTTCTGCAGATGTTTTACGACGCGGTTTCAGAGCACAGGCAGCTCTTGAGTTGAGTGCTGGAACGGTTAATGGTAAAATAACCATTTTCCCGGGCAGGTTCCAAGTTTTTGTCACTAGTCACACAAACAGGGTAATTGCCACTAATGAGGCAGGGTAACCAGTGGCCAACTATTAGCATAACTCCACAATTTGGAATTACACTGTGGCAGTGGCTGGATTCACCGTGGTGTGAAACAAATGAACTGCTTGGCGTTGAGAATGTGGAAAGTGCTCCGAATACATTATGCTGGGACTTCATTATTTTGGATGGAAGGAGAAAGCTGCACTGGAACAATAGCAGCAGGAGTTTCAGTTCCAGGGATTAAGTTCTCGCAGAGGTTCAGTCGCTGCTCTGTTTGTTTTACCATATATCAAATGCCTGGAAATATCCAGAGTGCAGTACATGAAAGCAGAGCGCTCTTACGAAGGCGGCAGCAGTCAAACAGTTGCCATAGTTTGAAACTAATTTGCCATAAATTTGAGGAATCACATAACCTTTAAGGCTTATGAGTAAAATACGAGGCGGTATAGGCGTCGTGAGATTCTGAACCACAGCCTATTTTCCTTAATCGCCTGTGTGTGCGCGACACCGCTGATTCAATCTGAATTTGACAAATGCTGCTGACGAGAGGAGGACAGCCCCGGCATCCTACATAGCAATTTCGTAAACGGCCTCATTTTCCTCCGCCATTGTCTGCATGGCAATAGTGTCGGCAATGAACTGGAATCACATTATCCCGCGGATACCTGGGCATCAGCTGCTCCGTCTGAGACACCGCCGTGGGGAAATGAGGGTCACCGAGACTCCCCCAGTCTCTGATTCATCTACTCAGGCGAGGCAAAGGTCACATCACGGCACCAGCTCATCAGCCGAGCTCCCCCGACCAGCCAATGGGAAAATGATTTTAGGAAAAGTCAGGAGGAGGGGCAGGTGTAGGAAGGTAGGGTGAATATCAATTACTATGCCACGCAATTATTATTCATTGTTCATAATCAACAATAATTGAATCTGCTTATTGTGTTAGTCCTGTGGCTGGGATTGTGGTTCAGCCGGGTTTTCATGGGCCCCTGCTGAAATTCTGAATTCAGCACATTTACCTCTTTACCGCTCATTATTTAATGACAACGGAGTCGTAGCTATTATTGTCCAATTGACAAAGCAGGCGGTGGCTAAAGAAAGTGACAATACAATGCTAATCTTACAGTGAAAAGGCACAGCAGGCCATCTTGTGTTAGGAATCTCATTTCCTTTGTGCTCTCTGGATCAAGTCCCGAATCTGTTTAATTAAATCATGTATAATTCAGGAGTTCACAGTTCCACGTATTTGTGCGACGCCCGAGTGCTGTAGTCAGCAGTACACCGCGCACAAGGTTGGACGTCCGTGCACACGCAGCAGACGCGGTTTTCGTTTCATGACTAATGGAGCCGCGAATGTCTCCGGGATCGGATCGGGGGCCGGTTGCAAACCGTCCACTCACAGGACGTACAAACATCATCCCCACTCACACGTGAACATCTTCCCTTGCAGAGGAGGCAGTCTGCTCCCAGCACCACCATGTCAAGGCTTTTCAGGCCCGATCGCACAAAGTGTCAGAATCCTCCTGGAGGCAGTGAATGATAGCCAGGAGAAGCTTACATGAGCTACAGTGACACATGAGGTGATCAGAGTGGGCCGAGGAAGGACAGTAAAAACGAAGCGGTGCAATGAGGAGCTGAATATCTGCAATAGTTCAGGGCACATGTAATGGAAAATAACTAATCACTGGCATCATAATAGCCCCGCAGAAAGGGTGTTTTGTCTCCATTTGGAGCAAAGTAGGTGATTTAGAGGAGATTTAAAACTCTTGCAAAGTGCTGCATTATCTATAAGTTGCTGCGTTCAAATACGGGACAGAAGAGCAGGAAGAGAAGCCAAGGACTGAGCATAACCATACCTTTATAAAAGTCATACATGTCACTATGATTATGGACAGCAGTTTGAGAAATACTGAGACAGAGGCCCCTCCCCTCAACCCATACGACCCAGAGACCCCCACTAACAACATCCTGTTGCCAGACACCACAGGACACCCTCAGAAGTCCCATGTCCATTCTCTGATGAGTCACAACTGTTCTGGAGGCACAAGGGAGACCTACACAATATGAGAAGGTGGTCATAATGTTATGCCTGATCAGTGTAGCTTCTGTATGTGCCACATCTTCCATCTTCCAGCTTTTCCTATCTTAGTCATTTTTTTTACTGATTCAGCGTTTTGGTTTCAACAGCTCAATGACCTGCTGTATTTGCCTTTTTCCACCAATCAGATGTTAGAGCGAAACATGCTTACGGTACCGCTTTTAAATCACTTTATTGTCCGCTGCTTTGAGAAACGTCAATACAGAGTTGTCAAAGTAATTTAGTTACATGCTTTTTTTTTGGCCTGGAAGCAAGGGAAAACAAACCAGTAACAGGGACATAAATAAAACTTTTTTTTGTTTCTGCTCCCGTCTGCTGAGGGAACACGAATCTGGGGGCGGAAGAGGTGAACTTGGGGTCACTTGCTTTTTATTCACCGCACCGGGCCCCGTCCAACGTCAAGGTCAGGCCCGTAACAACAGTTTCACAATTCCTGCCCACCAAATGGGCCATAAATTTCTAGAAGGTAAAGTATTCGATGAATTATTAATAGAAATTTGAAATCAATCAATATAATTTTGAAATTAGACTTGCCCTTTCTGGTTCAGCCGTCCAGCCATTATGTGTTGGAAATGACATCCATGTCTTGGGGACATCCTGCGGTCAGATTAAACTGTCTCATAACAATGATCAACCAAGATAAAGAACAAAGTCTCCGGATACATCCCCTTCATTGGTTGAATAAATCACTTTAAATGTATGTGGATTTCCATTTTTTTTTTTTTTTTATTATTATTATTTCACATTGAAATCTTTTCTCTTTCCACACTTTATTGATTGTTGCTAAGCAGCCGAAGTGGTCAGGGGTGTTGTAAAAAATTAAATAAAAGGAGCTGTTGACTCATCACTCATTTGTTGTACCAATGGCAATCGGATTAGCACCGACATGGCGTTAGAGGCCAAGTGTCTTAATGACAGAATATGGATTGTCTTCAAAATGAGTTCACGTAAATCAGTGGATCCTGTCAATGGCTTTTATGTCCTGCTATGAGAATATTCCCAGTATCGGCTAAAGGGAGGCAGAAACAGCTGTGAGGTGTGAAAAGGCTCAAAAGGCTTTTATTCACACACTAAGATCCTTTAAGCCAACATGCTGTTTGTATCTGAAGAGGCTCCGCTTTTGAGAAAACGACTGCAGAATGGAGAAGTAGACATTTAAAGTGTCCTTTTTAACTTTCGTATAACATTTCTCTACCCCTTAACTCCCCCCACAATCCCTTCATGTCTTCCTAACACCTTCAACTTGTAAGCAACTGCCCTCTGACTCCGCCAATGCCCATTTTGCTAACCTCGACACTTCGGATGTAGTGTTTAACGGGTCCTGTGTAGTATTTAAAAAGCGAGTTCATACAGAAAGAGATGGCGATAGTTTACGTGGAGAAACGGCGGTTTGAAAAGGTGAAATGTTGCCATGTTTTTAAATGAGATTATTAGCAGCGGAATCATTATCATACACAAATATGGAGCCTTATAATAAGGCAGCTGGACCACTCCAAAAAGTGCTAGACTCAGTTTGACCTCATTAGTGGGAGCATATGGGAAGCAGACCTGTGTAGCGGTGCAGTTATCGGGTTTCTGTGTGAACGCCCGGCATGATCCCCACACAGCACTACAGAAGCTGACTGTAATTAATATGCATTCCTAAAAAAGTCTTATTTGCGGAGAGCTTCTCTGACCTGCAGCTCAGGGACTCCAGGATATTTAGCTCTATGTTTGATACTTCTTTTACCCGTGATTTTCGCAATGTGGAAACTTACAGCTTCATTAATGGATTTTTACACCATGAGGCACTGTTTCAACTTAAAATATGATGAATTTCTGCAGTTTGTTAGCATACAGCAAAACTGCCTGTTTACTCTTTGGCTGAGGAGCCAGACACTCTTCTAACATTTCTGCATGTTACCAACAGAATTTTGTGCAAACAGTTGCCATCTCTAAACAGCGGATTGCCATTGCCGCAGTCCATTTTTATTTATCCCTACCCTGACGTTTGCAAATTTCAGATTGGAACTGGAAGCCCCCACACTCAGAATATCGTCACTGCTGAGCTGTTTGCATGAGGGGAAGGAAAAAACTACAGCAACATGTTCACATCAGTAATTAGCACCGAGTCTAATACAGCAGTCATTAGTTTAAATTAACTGAGAGAGCTGTTGATTCAGCTGTGTTTTCATTTTGGAGGTTTCGGTTTGTAGTACTATTGGAAACATGCTCCTATTGTTCTGATCATCCCATCTTAGTCAGCGGTCTAGGCTAAACAAGCAACAGCAACACTTTAGTGTTTAATTTAATCCAGATTAACATCACCACAAACTACATTCTCCACAATGATCGTCCAGTTGAATTACCACCTTTCTGATGCTGTTTAACATCAGCTCAACATTAGAAGAGCCATGGAGGAGGATTCAGTGTAGGACTGTTATATTAAAATTCATTCACTGGCGTACATAATGAACAGGCAAATGAGTATATATTAAGACTCTCATTACTAATGAACATGCCCTTTTCTGGTGATCCATCAATTACGGTAGCTCCTGTGTGTTTTCCCTTCAAGTGCTTGCTAATGAAGCCACTTTTTTTTTTTTTTTTTTGTTTTGTGATGATCTGAAGCACTCTCCAAGCTCTGCTTCCACAGAGGACATCAGTTGAGTGGGCGGCCCGTCGCTGTGGCCAGGACGCTGTATGTGTCCACTCTGCATCTGCGGCCTAGACCACCTCCAAATGTTGACTAAAGAAAGGCTGATTAGGTCTCTAGGAGTTTGGGTGATTATTTCTGTGGTCGCTACAAGCCTCGCATAGCGCATTCAGTCATTCCATTGTATTACTAATAAACCATTTAAAGTAATCATGTTTGTTTGGTTTTGCCAACTGTTTTGGGAGATATTACTGCACATTACCATCCTCCATTGTGGATTATTTTCTATAAAACTGGAGCTACTTATAAAGGCTTGACAGAGGTGGCAGTCCCGTCAAAGAAACAGCACATGCAGTTCCACAATCAGATGCTGTACAGTATGAGGCTCTTTCAGCTCTGGTCACCACACTAAAGAGTTACTGCCAGACTCTCTGTCCAGTCCCAACTGTAACTCCAGTCCCGTGATCCTCATGGGGTGCTGTTAGTTAGCCATATTACTGTCAGCTTACATCTGACAGGGAGCAAAAGGATGACATACAGGATATAAGCCTAAGAGTAGAGGCAGGTCATTTGGGAAGCGAAACGGAACACCCATTACTACCTGCAGTGCTAAACTGGCAGACATTTCCACAGCTATCATTGCCAGGGTGCATAGCCTGCAGAAAATGGCACGAAGTGCTTCAATGTCAGATATTTTGCAGAAGGGCTTTGATGATGCCCAGGGCTGCGGCGCTGTCAAGAACCCCTGGGGAGCCAGACAGAGGTGGGAAGCTTTTGGAAAGGTCGGATACTGCAGGGGAACTATGTTCAAGGTCCCCAAAAATCATCTGGTAGGGAGCGAGTCAGGGTGGAGCACAGGGCATTCATTACGAGGAGCTACAAGTGTGACATGAATATGTTTTCAAGGAAACATTGGCCTGCATTTTTATAGAAAAACAGATGCTGCTGGGTGTTTGATGCTGGGCAGCGTCATGAAGACTCTACCTCGGACTAAAAAGAGGTCTACCGCTCTGTATTCTCAGTATCCCTGACCCTCTTACTTCCTTGCTGACACACACCGTTCATGCTCGTACGTTGAGCTAATCACTCCGAGGCCATGATTTATAGGCTTCTTTTGCTAATGAAAACTGACAAACAAGCTGTCAATGAGAGCTCAAGGTTATTTATGTCGTCTGCTTCGGCACTTCTTCATCTTTAGCGGGACAATAAGACCCTCTCCCCAACCTTATTCGTATCCCTGAAGCACTTCTGGCATGGAGTAGGTGCAGTCGCCACGACAGGCGTTTGCTGGCTGCGATAAGGATGATTAATTCACGTATTAAATTTGCCTTTAAAAGGAATTTTCTGGAAATTTCCAAATCAAAATAGCCTGCATGTTTAGAAAGTGATCTCAAAAGCACAGGGCTATTATTACCCCAGAAATGTGTGTCAGATAACTCATAGTAGAAAAGAGTTTATAAAAGCAGGCTGGAAATTTTTATCTGTTGCCCGTATGGATATTTTCCGATTTGCCGTTTCCTTTCACAGTGGCCCTTCACAGCTGTGGTCGCATCAGCAGAAAGGTCACACCGAACCCAAAACATCGATTCCCTTATATAAAGTATTCAAGCCGCTCTGAAGTTTCCTGTTATGAATCAGAATGCGCCGGGTCACCTGTGTTGGGACACGGCTCTGATATTCATTACTTTTTGTCTTTATGATTCCGCAGGATAATAAAAAGAAATGGTTGTCATGGAAACTGGGCCAAACTGTTTTGTGCCATTAAGCCGTACAGGAGATTTATTAGCATAATGAACCCTAAATGGCAAGAATTCAATATAAGCATCCATCTTTCATTAAGGTATGGGTATGCTAAATGAACTGGCTAGAGGCGGCTGAGATTTCTCAACTAGACTCGCATTGTATTATTGTAATTAAATGAATTTCCATAAGGCACGGAGCTCGTTTCTTCATGATTGCAAGAACTTAATCATGGGTTACATTAATGACCATGCAGCAGAGGTCAAGGCATGCGTGCAAAGGTTAAAGGAAAAAATGTTTCTCGGTTTAAAAACTGTTTTGTGTGTTTCTCCCTCAATAATACAGGAGACGACGGATATTTAAAGCGAGACCAGGCTAATGCAAACTTTAGTTCCACCGTGTTCATGCCATCAAGAAAGTGCTGCTCTGGAGTCTGCATTTAGTCCCCTCTGTAGATTATAATTGTTGAAGACTTCCCTGATGGCCATTATTCATCTGATAGATAAACATTAGACCGGTACAATCAAAGATAGCAGTAAAAAGATTTAGATCTGACTCAGTTGGTGGCCAGATAAAGGAGAACACTCGCTGCTCAGGCTTACTGCTCTGAATTCAATTATACATTTGTGTGTGAGTGTGTGGTTCAAGAGAGAACTTTGGACAAACAAAGAAGCCGGCACAGCGAGGCAGTGGAGGAAACATGACCAGAGAGAACAGAAGCATGTAAAGCTCCAACATCCTCTAATTCCTAAAGGTCAAGCAGGAGACAGAGAGTCGGTGTGCACCGCCTGGTTCCTCACAGAGAGTTGTCTTGGGCAGAAACAGTCTGCTCCTTGTGAACTGGATCAGACCAAATTAGAGATTGGGTTATCTTGACTTCCGCTGCGTCATTTTTACCCCTTGTTACTTCTCATAGCTTAATGAAAGTGCAGTACAAAATATAGTTTTCGTTAAATTAAAGTAAGAAAATCACTTTAAAAAACACTTGTTAAAATTCAATGACAATCCAACCACTAAAATGGTTATATTAGTATTTAATTATTCCTAATAATACATTTGTTTTAACACTGTAGGTGATATATGGAGTAAAGATAATGTGTAATAATGGAGTATTTTTGTTTTGTTTATAAAACATTCTAACAACTAAGTATAGCCGTTAATGTAAAAAATAGTGTTCAAATTGTTGAATAAACGACAGTTTCTCCTCATAATGTGGTGACTGTAGCGAGAGCAGTGAAGTGAAGTATAACTGCGATGGTAAAATCATCAACAGTTGAGATTAATGCTGCTTATTGGAAAAAACAACAGCATTCATTCATTATTTGACTCAAGAGTGAATACACATATCCTTTACTACCAAGGCCAAAACAGCTGGTTGCAGTAAATCACAGACTCTCAGCTTTAGTTTAAATGTATTCACATCCGAACTGGTGGAATTAGACGCTCGTAGCCTACGCGAGCCATTTATAATTGTGCCCTCGTCAGTCTGGCTCGCTCTGTAAGAACGCCACCCAAACGCTAGTCGGCGCTGTGTCTTTTTTTTTGTCATTCGGGTTCATTTTAATTTCCGAACCTCCTCAGTTAACCTTTCCTCGATGTGTTCCATCTTTATCGATCCAAAACAATCGATTTGCGAAGCTGGAGAAGCAGCCTACCAAGTGGACCAATCACAGCCGAGCGTCGCCGAGACACGTAGTTACATTTCTAGGGAGGTGCACGTCAGGACGTACAGTGTTAGGGTCTGCGTGGGGTCTGGGCTGTCGTTGTAGCTACTGTCGTCAAATTGACGCAGAAGCCTGAACATTTTTCAGGCACTCAAAAAGTAATTAGACAAATGAAACAAATTATTAATGATATACTTTTTATACTGCCTGAAGTCTGTAACCTATGGACATCACTAAAAAAATATAAAATGTGTCTTAACACATATGGACCAAACTGTATACCTGTGTCTTTTTTTTTGCGGGTGCTAGCATCTATGTATTCTGATTTGACTAATGTAATCAGGATTTGATTAGGAACACTAACCGCAGCCAGGGTCCTTATTAACAAGTCATTAAATAAACATGAAGATTAATGTCACACTGTTACTGTCATCTCATTTCTGGGATTTGGTTAGATGTCAAATAACATGCAGACATACTTTTCAACGACTCCTTATTTAAGTCACATCAAAATGCTAGGTCTTGTTCCGAGACGGGGAATTGCATAATGTCCCTTCAGGATGTTACACATTGTGCGACTGTCCAGGACGCTAGCAGACCATGAAATTAA
The DNA here is from genome assembly GCF_963514085.1 of Chelon labrosus. NCBI lineage: Eukaryota > Metazoa > Chordata > Actinopteri > Mugiliformes > Mugilidae > Chelon > Chelon labrosus. The sequence goes on along the minus strand of NC_140338.1, from coordinate 22,246,887 downwards.
CACACCTTGATAAATTATTCATTATGCCAGTCCCTTTTTATCCGTTACATCTCAAAGGAATCCTTGTTGACAGTGCAGAACTGGACACTGCGTGGCGCCGCTCGTTTGTTTTACTTTGAACACCAGCATTAACAAGCTGAACGTGACATGTTAGATTAATTATGCTGTACAGCAAATGACCCTGAGGGCTGCGAGTGTCATATCATACCTTACGCTATGTCCCGAGGCCTTGAGATCCAGGCTCCCTGTTCACCTGAGAGAGACATAACCGGATTACTAGCCTCAGGCGGTCTTTGCTTCAACTCTCCACTTCGCAGAAACAAAGCCCTTAAGAGTGTGTGCGGTCACATAACTGATGTCTGTTTTATGGAAGCCAGTGGTGCAAAGAGTTGTACCCCTAATGCAGAACTTACAGTGACAGTAAAGTTTGGGTTGTGAGGATCTGTGCTACTTTTCCTATTTATCCAGAGGGAGACAAACTCCTGGATCCTTTTTATAGCCACGCTAGCAGCGCAGCTCTAGGGATGGCAGTGCTGGCTGGGCTGGTCTGGCGGTCCACCACTTGTGAAAGGAAGAATATCTCAACTGCCACGTGAGCTTTCATAAACTTTGGTGCGGATTTTAATAATCTCAAGGGGACTAATTATCTGAGTTTAACACTGGGACTAATTTCATAAAATTTCCATTTTATAGAAATACAAAGCAGCATACATGTCAAAGACACAGAGAAGTGAAGATCATACGATGTGTCCATTCATGCATTTCTTGTTCTTGCTAAAAAAAACAAAAACAAATACAGGTGGTTATAGATGCAGGCTAACAAATTTAAAATGCTTTAAACCTTGGTTCTGTTCTTGAGATAATTTGAAGGATAAAATGAAATTGAAATTTGAATGAATTTAATATTACTTTGGCAAAAAAAAAAAGAAAAAAAAAAGAAGGTAGAGTGGGTTCCTCACAAACCAGAGGGTTAGCGGTTCGCTCCCGTGCCGATCCACATGCTGAAGCGTCCTCGAGCAAGACACTGAACCCTGAGTTGCTCCCAGTGCTTTGAACTTGGTGTGTGCATGTGTGTGCGCTAGTGTGAGCGAATGGGTATACATAAATACAAGACCATTTACCATTTAGACCAGACCACTTCAGTGTGTAGAAGTATGTAGGCTTTGTTTAAATGCACATTAAGATCACAATAAAACATGCGCCTCATGTAACCACCTCAATCAGAACAGACTGAAGGAGTTTTCAATCAGAAGTACAGGAGTGGTGTTAACCTCTGATAATCTGTTCAATAGGAAAAACATGACGTCCTAATAACCATGTTGTTATGACCCAGCACAAAGGCTACAGCATAAAGTGGAGACAGTAGACAAGGATGTATTTCATTAAAAAAATAAAGGCAACGAGTGAGACATAGTGCGCCTCTATGGTTGAAGTGTGACGTCTTCTTAGACCTTTCCAGCCATGCCCTTTTATCCACACCTCCTCAGGTGAGGCTGAGTAGGACCATTAGGCCCATGAACCACCTAAAGACACTTTCACTGCCACTGCAAGGCCAGTGGGGACACAAAGGGATGTAACACTAGACCTGATGGTCTCTCTCTGATTGGAATAAATTCATTCTCTCTGAGCATGTAAAATGCAGGCGATGTGACGAGTTTCCGGGAGGGACAGAAACGTGGAGGTAACAAAGCAACCAGTTGTTCAAACAAGTGTTTAAAAAGATGAACGAAGCCTGAACCCATGTGCGCAGGGATGTTGAAATCAGATATTAAATCAGTCCAGGGCTGTCAATGATGTTAAACTTCAACTTCTTTTGTAATATTTCAACAAGGGGCTGTAGGCTACTGGTTAGAGAAGTGGACCATCCCTCTATCCCCAGGCTACCTGCTGCTCCAGTCGTGCTCACTACTCTGTGTGTGTCAGTGGATGGGTTAAAATGTTTGTAGAGCTGGTTTATACTTCCAGAAGATTGGATTCTCCACAGTAGCACCACTTTGTCGATAAATTTCCTTGGCGATGATGTTTTGTGGCATGTAAACACATACAGATGTCCGATCAGATCATCTTATTTAGTGTCAATGGAAACGGTTCAGTTTGAATCACATGTGTTAGTTCTAAGTCCGAAGCCATGCGTGGTTTGGTAGAGCAGCCACACGTCTGCAGCAGAGCTCGGACAGACATCCAGCAAAACAGCTTAGATAACCTCAAATTATATAAATGGGGGAAAACGAACTACACCCTTCTTATAATTACCACAAAGTCACATTTAAAAATATCTTAAAACGCTCACCAAGGACACAGAGGATGATTTGGAGGGAGCATGAGAGAGACAGAAGAAAATAAATGAGCTACTGGGATTTTATGTGGCGCTGAATCTCACGTTAGAAGACTCAGGCTGGAGCAACGATCAAACAGAATAGACTTTAGACATTACGTATAATCATGAAAAGAAATCACAAGCAAGAAAACTTTTCTCCATCGGTATCAAACCCAGTTTAACCCTGAAACTGTATCAGAGGAAAATGTGCCTTGGTGTCATAACTTTAATCAAACTAAAGGTTTTTTAACTTGATGCTGAGAATTGATTGCAGATAAAAGAAAATGTTAACAGGAAACATGGGTGTGATGAGATTAACTGGTTGTCATTTTAAGTGACTAGAAATTTAATTATGAGCCAAGCGATGCCAATGCTTGCATTCCACCATCTGCCATACAGATAAATGAATTTTGGAGGGAGTGCAGTCTCCAGTGTTGGGTTTCAATAAAAGAAAAGCCAGTTGTGCGTCCCGTAACAACTCATATTTGGGTTTATGACAAACATCTTTTTTCTCTGATCCAATTATTGCTCTGCCAAGAGAGCCACCGAAACATAGTCTTCTTTGTTGTTACAACACGAGGAGATAATTACAGGTTTGTTCTCAAAATGAAATTCTCGGGGGACAGCGTATTATAGAGTCTCTCGGCGGAGGATCAAAAAAAGGCTGACATGGCAGATCTCTGCAGCCTCCCTGATAACATTCACACTGCAGCATGTAGAGGACAAATCCGCCGTCGCCTTGATTGTAAACAGCCCAACGAGCAGCGGCTTCTTCTTGATCTTTTTTCTTTTTTTTTTTCACCTGGTCCACACAATGCCCAGGACGCCCTTTTTTTTTTTTTTGAACGGCTTTAGCTTTTACAGGTCAGCTCGGTTAGTGTTAGAATGCAATTAATGTAGCCGAACATACCTGTGGGAGTGATTCAGAGCCGCTCTGACCTTGGCTGCAAGAGTGACCCTATAAAGTAAAAACATGAAACTCCTTAACTGTGATCACAATCACCAGGGCTGTCCACTTAATACACTCTGGGGGGTTGTAAATGTGTTGGCTGTTTGGTAAATAACTACTGAAAGGTGCTTCAGGTTTTTTTTTACAGTCTTGTTTGCACTCCAGAAAAAAGCTTTTGAGGATTAAGGCAGCTTTTTGCTCACGAATCTGAGATTTTTCGTCTTGTTTGTAACCTCTAAAAGGCCCACAACAGGGAATTTGACTTGACTAACAGCTGCTTTTATGCCGAATATAAAGACATTTGCTCAATGATGGACGAACCGTGGGACCAGACTGAATTATCATTCAAGGATTCCTTGCTGACAACGTTTTAAGTCCAGACAAAGTCATCATAAACTCCGTATCAAGGTTGTCCTAAAGTTACAAGCAAGTTGCTGTTGTTCGGCAGTCGCTGGCAGCTTCAGCAAACAAAAATGTCTCATCCTGGCCTCATCTGACTGACATGGAGATAATTATCGAGGTGGGCCTCATCGGAATTCATTAGAAGCCTCTTTCTGTGTGAGACAATGTGACAATTATGTCAAAATCCCTGTCAGCCATTTTTATCATATCTGCCACAGATCTGGTTGTCAGTGAATTCATACGCTGGTAATTACCTCACACTCAGGAAAAAATAGGGTGGAGACGGACAAGCGGAGGGAGGGGTGGTTTGGCTCAAACCAACACCCCGGGGAGGTCTGACTGTGGGAAGACAGATAAAATCAGGGAGATGAGGAAATTTATGATTACTGCGTCACCCCTAAGAGAGCTGTTGTGGAAACTAAATGTCAGCAGCAGCTCAAAGTTTGATTAACTGCGTTTGCCAGAACAAAGCTGAAGGCAAACTGTGATGCCACAATTCACGACAGTAACACGGCACCGTCTTTGATGGTAATAAATATTTTTATGTTAAACTTAGACTTATATAGACTTTATTGATGCACAAGCAAAATATACAGGATTTGCATATGTACCAATCTACAAGAAATCAAAACAGAAGTAAATATGCACTTTGTACATACAGGTAGGATAAATGATAAGGTGCAATAATATGGATGGAATGTGTGTGAATTTGGTTGTCTGTTTTGGTTGTTGGTTGGAGAGGCTCCAGCCCCCCCACGGCCAACAAGCAGTTACAGAAAACGAACATATTCCTCTGATAACTACAATATACCAATGTTGTGTGTAAACTACACATGTCTCAAGCACTTTAAGGTTTGGGTGTTGTGCACAATCCAGGCCACAACAGACAAAGGAACTCAATATTCCAAGAATACCCTACCAGCGGTATTGAATAATGATAGTAGCAGAACAAAGGTGAATCAATGACACGAGCAGGCACTAGAGATTGTGTTAATAAACCAAGTGCAAAATGCTAGAATAGTAACAATAAGTAAAGGCCATAAAGCTAATAGGCTAACAATGAGAGAGCTCACTGTCTGCCCTACAAGGACGAATCTGATGAGCAGAAGCTAAGTGGTCTGTTCTGTAGTCTTCAGCGTGGGCAGGCTGCAGGTACGAAATCATCCATCAGTCACCTCATGCTCTGTTTTAAGCACTGTTAAAGCTTTAAGGTGGTAAGACTTTCATTTAAATGGCTGAGAATGTGAAAGCTTTAATCAGAGTTGGACTTTAAGCTTAGTGTAGATTTGTTATGTTGAATATTTGAGAGTTGATTTAATATTTCATTTTTGGGCCGCACTACAAACAGCCTGGCCAGACAGGAGGTGGTTTGTTACATGGGACTATGTGAGATGGTGTGATTTTAAACAGTTTGAAACAAGGCACTTTGGAAAAAATACCGGGCAGGCAGTTTGACAAACCATTGATCTATGATTGGTCTAGGTTTTGGTCTAGGTTCTGGATTTGAACCCTCCGACCAGCTGGGGCCTTTCTTTGTGGAGTTTGCATGATCTCCCTGTTCCTGCGTGGGTTCTCTCCGGGTACTCCAGCTTCCTCCCACAATCCAAAGACATGCTCCTTAGGTTAATTGGTGATTCCAAATTGGCTCTAAGTGTGCATGGTTTTCTGTCTCCCCGTGTTAGCCCTGTGATCAAGTGTTTACATGGTTATTAGGAGCTAATGGTTTCCTATTGAATGGATCATTAAAGGTTTACACCAACCTTCTATATGTGATTGATCACTGTTGGTCAAGGTCTTATTCATTCGTTTTCTGTAACTGCTTGTCCTCTAGAGGGCCATGAGGGGGGTGTTGGAGCCTATCCCAGCTGTCACTGGGCAAGAGACTGGGTTCACTCTGGACAGTTCGCCAGTCTATCACACATTTCTCTGTGGTTTGGAATAAAGCCATTGTTTTTGCACATGTTTACCCTACATAGGGTCAGGTGACATGACAGAAACACAGAGGTAGGCTTGAAAAGATGAATGAAGCTGAAGCTGAAAGCTTGTCAGTGTAGCTAGCTTTATTGTTAGCATGTTTGGAAACCATTGTTAACGTCTTCAAGGAGAAATATGCTCACGAAAGGCATGTACCATGGTTCTCATTCAGGCACGGTCATCACTCTAAAACACAGTAGACGCCGGCAAGTTGAATTCCCATGTGATCTTTTGAGGTAACTTGGAACATATACTGTCTCAGTGTCAGTGACTGTCAACAACAAGCAAGTTACTGTAAATTAGGTACAGTAAAGATTAAATTAGATTTTTCTAAACTGGCTTCTTTTGCAGTGGAAGAGGACAAACCATATTCTCTTGGTGTCAAAACCAGTTGTTTTCAGATGAAAATTATCTGGAAGTCATAAAAGAAAAACTAAAGATATATCTTTCCCTATGATCCCTGTTTTAAAGTTGTCTGTCTCCATGGATACGGTCCCCGGTACAACAGCCAATAAAGCCTTACTTCTCTTAGTAAAGATCAACAATAATGAAATATTTTTATAAAACTGTCATTGAACATATATTAACAATAAAGTGACATTTCTGAAAAGTTCAGCTTCTTGACATGATGTTTAGAGACTGCAATACACCTTCCCGGGGATTATACGTCCATAGTGGGCTACATCCAAAAGCGTAGTGCAGTCTGAGATATGTTCTTGTTCCCTGCTACCGTGGACAGGGTAAGTATGATACACAGGATAGTGGCTGGTGACACAAATGAAGACAGTTGTATTTTTAAAAGAAATAGCGAAAAGAATGTCTGATGATTTCTTGCGTGGCGGAAAGAACTCCAAGTCCAACCCAGATCAGGCCTTTATATCCCGAGATGAGTCACCTGAAAGGCTCGCCATCAATATTGTCTCATTCTTCTGCAGCTTATGCCACAAAAAAAACTCTAAAAGCTCTTATAATCGCATAAAATTTCCGCACACAGTGGCGTTAATGTATTTTTTAAGGGTCTTGTGACACTGCACAGTGAAGGACAGAACGGAAATAACGACCCTTTACATCAGGGAGAGCAGCCTGCACTCAAATCTGCTCATTTTCATAACACGCAAGAGGAAGAATTGGTTATCGAGGCCCATTCCATCACATCCCCTCCATCACCAGTCAGGTGCGACAGCCTTTTAATTAACCTGAGTGACATCAAATGATCACATTTATCATGCAGATGTTCACTGCTGAGCGAAGATGGGTAGGGCGAGGTGTGGCCTCATCTACTGCTCTTTGTCTAAACGGAGAGAGGGGAGAATAAACCAGGGCTAACGTTTATTACCTGACACATTATTAATACATGAAACAAGCTTTAGCGTGGTAGAATGTATAACGGGGCTTCATGCATGGAGTGGCTGATCGCCGTGGTACATCTATATCATTAGGAAGAACACAGTGATGATCGCGTGGTCCTCATGGGATTATGTGATATTTACTCAGGGAATCCAGATGCTGGAGTCTCATTTACAAAAATGCCAGAAGCTGTGATATATAACACCAGAGCGCAAACAAGCCATAGAGTCGCAGTGTGAGAATATTCGTTCACATCAACACTGTGTATAGAATTTGCCGCTCGTCCACCTGCTGTAATCCCTCCACTCTGAAGACACACTCGCGTTCCTCTAATCAATCCGTTGCAGAATAATCTCTTTATAAAGAGCGTCAGCTGTTCATTTCCCCCTGACTGAACGATGCGCTCTGATCTCTCCCAATCAAAGCATCTCACCCTGGCCCGGCTCCAGGTAAAATAGTAGCCCGGCCAGCCGGACGGCAAGGCGCCCGGGCCGACAGAAGCCCACCCGGTGTTAATTCAGTGTGGAGACCAACCTGGCAGGGGAAGTGATAGGGAGATTGATGATGTTACTATGTTTAATTACTTTTATTTGCGTTCTTGGCGCGAGGGTGTCTTTGATTTATTTATTTATTTATTTTTTTACTTTCAACTTGTCAGAAAGAAACAATCACCGTGACAAGGATTTACAGTCCTAGGTTTCATCTTGTCCCCTCTCGCTCTACTTATCATCGTGCATTAAGGAAAAACAAACTGTACATCTAGAAAGGAAGCTTCAGTGACCTTGTGCTGCAGACTGGAGGATACAGTGTTTGAACTATTTAGAGTGTTTTGCAGAAAAGCACCAGCAGCTAATGTGCAGACACACTGAAATGTCTGGAGAACTGAAGACACTTTCTTTACTTTGTCTTTGCAGCAAGTAAATGTAACCTCTGTATCAGTGAATAAAGACTATTTAAATGCTTTTGAACACATTATGAAAGCAGATATAAAGACTGTTCCTACAACCAATCAGAAACAGAAACAGAACTACATATACACCGATCAGCCGCAACATTAAAACCACTGACAGGAGAAGTAAATAACATTGACCATCTTGTGACAACTCAATGTTCTGCTGGGAAACTTTTGGACCTGCCATTCATGTGGATGTTACTTAGACATGTACCACCCACCTAGACCAGACCAGGCACCCCCACCCTGTAGCAATGACACTCGTTGATGGCAGCAGCCATCCCCAGCAGGATGCAGCCTGACACAGACACACACACACTTTTGAGGCGCTGAACATCACCCCAGCGAGGAAAACAGCACCACAGCCGGATGAGCAGGCACTGCAGCTTGAAAGAGCTGATGTCCGCAGGACCCTGAAAAGAATAAACACCAATAAGGCAGCAGGGCCAGACAACATTCCCAGGAAAGTACTCAGGGAGTGTGCGGACCAGCTGGCCTCAGTTCTGACGGACATTTATAATACCTCCCTGAAACAGGCCACTGTACCATCGTGTTTCAAGCAAGCCACCATCATACCAAAAAATGTCCTCAATAACCAGCCTAAATGATTATCGCCCCGTAGCACTGACTCCTATAATGATGAAGTGCTTCGAGAGACTGATGAAACAGCACATGACCTCCCACATCCCCTCCACATTCGACCAGTTCCAGTTCCCTTTACCGCCCAAACCGCTCTACAGATGCATTTTCATCTGCGCTCCACCTGAGCCTTAACCACCTGGAGGAGAAGAACGCTCATGTGCGAATGCTGCTTGTTGATTTAAGTTCAGCATTCAACGCCATCATTCCCCAGCACCTGGTAAGCAAACTGGCACCCCTGGGCTTCAACGCCGCCTTGTTCAACTGGATCCTTCCTCTCTGACAGGCCCCAGTCTGTCCGCGTGGGGAAGAACACCTCCTCAGTCATCACCCTGAGTATCGGCTCTCCTCAGGAGTCTGTTACTCTTCACACTGATGACACACGAGTGCATTGCCAGGTCCCCTACTAACTACATCATAAAGCATGCAGATGATACTACAGTAGTATGACTGGGCCTACAGAGAGGAGATACTACATCTGGCTGACTGGTGCAGGCGGAACAACCTTCTCCTGAATGTCGACAAGACAAAAGAACGCATTGTTGACTTCAGGAAGAGCCCACCATGCCATTACCCACTGATTATTAATAACACAGCAGTAGAGGTGGTAGAAAGCACCAAGTTCCTGGGGGTGCACATAACAAACAATATATCCTGGACCCAGAACACCACATCTCTGATAAAGCGATTGCAGCAGCATTTGCACTTCCTTTGCAGGATGAGAAGGATACATCTGCCTGCCAACATCCTTACTATGTTCTACCGGAGCACCATAGAGAGTATACTGACCAACGGCATCTCTCTATGGTGTGGCAGACGTTCAGCTGCAGATTGGAAGCTTATCGGGACTTCTCTTCCCTCCATCAAGGACATGGGTGCCAAACGGTGTCTGTCGTGAGTGAGAAACATCATCAGAGACTACACACATCCACATCACGGACAGTTCTCTCTGCTGGCCTCTGGCAGGAGGTAGTGCAGCCTGAGGTGCAGAACAGCCAGGCTCTGCAATAAATCAAGTGCAATAATTTCAGTGCAATAATCCAGTGCAATACTCTCGTACTCTTACCATTATTCTTATGCACCTTACTACCTTTTTATTGTTCTGTTTTTTAGACACTTTACTTAAGCACTTGTGTTGCTACCTGAGCCATTTGCAACGAAATTTCGTTTCGTGCACCTATTTTGAATGACAAAGACCTATCTGTCTATCTATCTATCTATCTATCTGTCTGTCTGTCTGTCTACACAAAAACAGTTTAGGAACAACTCAAAAAACATGAAAAAGTGCACAAAGTGTTGACCTGGCCTCCAAATTCGCTAGATTTCAAACTGATCAAGTATCTGTGAGATGCACTGGAACAAGGACCATAGGCCCCGAAGGCCCCCACTAACAACACAAGAAGCAAGGTAAAAAGATGTACCACAAGACATAAGCAAAACACAAAACTGAAGAAACTTAAGTAAAACGAGAAGAATGTGTAACACCCTGGACAGGTACCTAAGGACAGTTTAGAATGACCACTAAGTCATCACCTCTGTGGTTAACTTAACAAATGAATTCATCATCAGCCATTTTTCTCCTTTAGTTAGATTTAAAAATTGATCAGTAATAATTTGTGTAGACTGTGACTGATTACGTTTTTTGAGTCACTGAGGTAGGGCGGCACAGTGGCGAGGTGGTTAGCACAGCAAGAAGGTCACCGGTTCGAATCCATGGGCCGGCTGGCCTTTCTGTGTGGAGTTTGCATGTTCTCCCTGTGTCTGCGTGGGTTCTCTCCGGGTACTCCGGCTTCCTCCCACCATCCAAAGACATGCTCATTAGGTTAATTGGTGATTCTAAATTGGCCGTAGGTGTGCGTGTGAGTGTGAATGGTCGTCTGTCTCTCTGTGTTAGCCCTGCGATGGACTGGCGACCTGTCCAGGGTGTACCCCTGCCTCTCGCCCGATGACAGCTGGGATAGGCTCCAGCAGAGCCCGCGACCCTTAACAGGAATAAGCGGGTATAGAAGATGAATGAATGAATGAATGAGTCACTGAGATGAAGCAGGGTTTGGCCAGCCAGTGTGGTCCCACTCTATACCTGAAAATATTGCAAGTATCTCATTTAACAGGAGAGCTTTGACATGATGTTCTCTTCCCTGATGATTGACACGTAGTGATATTATCAAAAATCAGGCATGACGTGAAGCTTCCCATAGGTGCAGCCGAAGAAATGAGATGGATGTCTGAACTATTGCCTTCAATCACCGTAATCTGAAATTCTTCCCGTCCAGTGACTTTGACTGAAATGATATTCAAACCCCTTTGAATCTGATGCAGTTAGACATGTGAGTTCACTTGGGGCGAGGAGTGCAATACTTCACCATATCGATGTTGTGTTCTGCAGGTTATGACGCACTCATAAGTTGTGGAGACAACGGGCCGAGATGAAGGGGACTCACACACCGAGATAAATAAGATATCGCCCCGTTCTTTGGAGTTTATTTTTAGATCGGAGGAGTCAACAGATTGCTTCCTTCACATGAGAGTATTGGAGCCCTGGGGGTTGTTCGCTTCCTTCTTTTGTGCCTTTTTAAGACAAAAGCTCTCTCTGTGTCTGCTGCTGCCCATCCGGCTGGACTGCCACTGATGAGACAAATCCAAAACCATAGACTTGGACAGAAATTGGACACTCATTCCCTGTTAGGATGAAATGAGGGCCTTCTGAGGACAAGTAGAATAAAGTTGCTGGTGGCCATGTGGATGAATGATTTAAAGGGTTTTACTTTTTCATATTTTAGTGTGATTTTAAAAAACACTTCACTTGTGCAGGCACACGGCAAGAGTAGTTTTGTCATGTATTCATTAATTCATTCATTCATTCATTCATCTTCTGTAACCGTTTGTCCTATGAAGGGTGGAGCCTATCCCAGCTGTCTCTGGACAAGAGGCGGGGTACACCCTGGACAGGTTGCGTCCGGGGTCCTAATATTGTGTAGGTCTCCCTTGTGCCTCCGAAACAGTTGTGTCTCATCAGAGAATGGACATTGTCCTTCTGGGGGTGTCCTGTGGTGTCTGGCAACAGAATGTTTTTAGTGGGGGCCTTTGGGTCCTATGGGTTGAGCGGAGGGGCCTCTATGGATCATCTTTGTCTACAGTTTATTAATCCTAGATGATCATGTTGTTGTGAAAAATGCCAGAAAAACGAGGGCACAGATATATATGGTCCAACAGCCTGTGTCACCTCCTATTAGATTAGAACTGTGTCTGAATTATTGACGAAATCTTAAAAACTAGAGGAAGTTCTGAGGCGTTCCTAAAAGGAATTATGGTTACTTTGACATGAGGATACTTTCTTTCTTTTGCGACTGCCTGTGTGATTCCATAATCTTCTCCTCTTGCTTCTTTGTTTTATAATTTCCTTGCTGCGGTTTATTTCAGGCTTCTGAATCTCTGTGTGGTTTCTCTTGACGGGAGGCTTCACCAACACACCCTCCCAGGAATTGACTCTTACATCTGACGAATGTGTACACACGCAAAACTTTCAATTCTCAGTGAACCGGATGGAGACGGTGACAGACAGAGACGCTCGCAACAAACAACCACCCACACAAAAACTTCATACCCGCCAGCATTCTTCCCGCAGACAGCCAGAACACATGCGCGCCCAAACCCTCAAAATTTACCGAGCTTAAAAGCAGAAAGGTGACTGATAATGTTCCCATGGAAAGTCTTGAGTTAACGGATGATTGATATGTTTATCTAGCAGCGCTCATTATTGTTCACTAATTGTGTGGCAGGACGTACAGAATCACATCTCCCCTGCAGTAACTGTTTGGAGTGCGTCTCAAGTGATCACGACGTTGTACCGTGACCTATTTCTCTGTCTTCTTCGTGAACATCATCCTGCAGACTCCCGCCTGTAATGAAATGAGAAGAGAACAGACGATTTGCAACAGATTTATACCTCGAGGGCAAAGCCACCCAATTTCAAGTCTTCATTGTTTTGTGCTCCGAATCAAGCCTCTTTTTCCTGAGCTACCTGGCTTGACACTGCTGAAGAACTCGGAGCTTGATTGTGACCAAGTGCAGGTTTGTGAAACCCCACCCCACCCCCGTTGGTGATTGCCAGGAAAAGCCTAAAAGCGGTGAGAAATACGAGTTGAAGTGTAATTCCAGTTGATGACTTCTGGTGCTTCACACTGTGTACTTTTTCAAAAGACCAGCGCCGCCTCGCCTTTATCTCTCCCCACCGGGAGATGTCATCATTATCTCAACTTGTTTGTCTGTTAAAACACAAAGGCTGCTCATTCTTCACACGGGCCGGTGGCCCGGCTAATATACGCAGTAACCATCCTCGTTTCTCCCCGTCAGGAAAGTGTGCCTGTCCCCTGTTGCCGAGTACAAAATGGAGGCCAAATCAACAAAGAGATTTATTGAGGAGGTCGGCTCAAAAGCATCACGGCAGATGCTCACACAGTAGACAGCGTCAGCATGTGCTGCATAGCGGTGTGCCTGCAGCCACAAAACTCACAATTAACTCTCACTAAGAACTCTGGTACTGAGTCAGGGCGCACAAATGTGGGCTGATAAACAATCAGCACGGACGGCAGCATTGCTCAAGCCCCACACGATGTGCTCCGCCACGCTGGCCGCCGGCACAAACCGTAGTCAAGGAGTATTGAGTGAGGATAACATGAAGTGCAGAGCTGAGCTGCAGGCAAAAGAGACGTGGAAATGTTCCACATGTACCCACGACTGCCAGCACCTGCAGCACTACTTCAACGAGAAGCTGACTTATACATAGTTAACCATGCTTGATATCAGCTTTGAATTTGTTGTTGAATGTGGCCTGGGAGCGGCAGCACTATTCAAAACTATTACTACAACTCTGCCTATAAGCTTCATGTTAGTAAGGAACATGAAGGACTTGACTGTAGAAGAAATATTCCTACAACATCATGTTCACCAAGAGGAACACACATTTCCATGGGTGTCCCAGAGGTGGCAGCCCATGACTCCAAGTGTACATACTACTGTGTGAATGAATGGACAATGGTCGAATGCGGAGAAAGAATTTCCCCATGTGGGTTTAATACAGCAAAAATTCATTCATTCATTTTCTGTAACCGCTTGTCCTTTGGAGGGTCACGGGTGGGCTGGAGCCTATCCCAGCTGTCATTGGGCGAGAGGCGGGGTACACCCTGGACAGGTCGCCAGTCTATTTCAGGGCTAACACAGAGAGACAGACAACCATTCACATATTATTATTATTAACAATGATAATAATAATAATAATATGAGTCCAGTGGTGATCCTATGTTCTGGGGGGCCAAAAACATACATCAGAGAGATGTCACTTCGTTTATTTATTTTTGAAAGGCTTGATTAACACATGCACATTCTGACACGATGAGCTTATGTCGGGGAATCAAGTCGCCAAAGCAGCAGTGATGCTGTAGAAAGCAAGCAAAATCTGAACGGTGAATGGTAAATGGTCTTGTATTTAGAGAGAGCTTTTCTAGGTATTGGTACTCAAAGCACTTAACAGTCACAGTGACACACCTACCCACTCGTTCACATTCACACACCAGCGCCAAGCACTGGGAGAAACTGGATGCTTTGGTATGTGGCGTGTAAACCGCTAACCCTCTGGTTCATGGATAACCTGCTCTACTGAGCCACAATAATTTTACCCTGTAGAGCACAGTTATATGCCCTGCAACATCGACGGCCAGAAAATTCTGCTTTGAAGTCCGGTTATTAAGTTATTTTCATTTACTTTTAGATGTGAACTTGGTTGAGGATGATAACAGTAATACAAACCTGAAAAATGTCCCTTCCAGGTACATTTAAAACAGACATTTTAGTGCGTTTAATTCGCATGTTAACTAGGAAATAATGTGATTAGTTCCTGTTAAATATTTGAATCAGCTCTAGCCAAAACTTACTGAACTAGCAAAATCTGTCATTAGAGTGTGTAGATAGAAGCAGGCCCATAGGGCGGTTGCAGAGTACTGTCAGTGCACTGCACCGCCCTCGCAGGTTCGAGGTTTTTTTTTGTAGTCATTAGAAAATATGCCGAAAGGTAGCCATCTAGGAAGCCATTTTCTCATTTTTGTCACAGGCCCCTAAACTATTGCTTGCTTTCCCTGTCCTGATGGAGCGCCCCTGGATTGTAAACGAACATTTATTTGAAAGAGAAAATGAGCGGTTCAGTCAAGACAGAGTGAAACATATTTGTGTATGTTGTCTCTCAGTCAGAGCCTGGCATGCATGCTGGGCTCTCGATGCTCAGAATCAGCAGCAGTTACTGGCAATTTGACCGTTTTTGTCTCTGTAGTCATATCTGTTATGAAAACGTCAGCAGATGCTACGAACTTGCTTCTTGTCTGCATGAATTTATGTCCGCCGAGGCAACAAAAAACCTAACAGGAGGCTCAGTAACTGCTGCAGGTTAAACTGGACTAAACAAAGACTTTTAGTTCTGTTCCATCTGCGCACTTGAAGTTGCCAACAGCCTTGACTAATAGAAAAATGTACTTTCAGTCAGCAGTCTGAAACAACCAAACATTCTGGCTTCTGTCAAATTAAAAAGTAAAAATGTGTTGACTTAACAAGTTATTTCTTAATTTTTCATATAATGTGATCTGATAACGGGCGGCACAGTGGGGTGGTGGTTAGCACTGATGCCTCACAGCAAGAAGGTTCTGGGTTCGAATTTCTGTGTGGAGTTTCCATGTTCTCCCTGAGTCTGCGTGGGTTCTCTCTGGGTACTCCGGCTCCCTCCCACCGTCCAAAGACATGCCCAGACAGGACAAGCGGTTACAGAAGATGAATGAATGAATGATCTGACAACAGATGCCACTTACCATCATCTACCCCATCAAACAAACTGCATACCATCCGCTCACACATGCATTTCTTACTGTGGATACTGGATATTTTCATATTTATTGTATATAGATTGTGCTATAGATTGTTTTCTTTGGCTGCCAGTGCACAATTTACTGGAAAGTTTGTGTATTTTCACATTTATTGTGTGCAATGACATTATTACATTGTGCTAGAACTGTTTTGGAGGCACAAGGGAGGCCTACACAATATTAGGAAGGTGGTCATAATGTTATGCCTGTCTATGCAGATTACTGTTTTTTCTTCTGTAGCTTACTCTAATACTGCTGTGTTTCTCTTATGGGGGCTCAATAAAGGTATAGCTTATCTCATTACCTTATATTCTGTCTTGGCATAAGTGGTCTTCCAACAACAAATGAATTCTGAAAAATGCACATGTACCGTGCCTTTTGATGTGATACTTAGCTGAGACTTAAATAACCATATTTAAATTGGTGGAATGGTTGATTTGGTGATTAAGTCAGTCATTCAAAAACCCATGCAGGTCACGGTGAAGGGAAAGCAAATCAGGGGCTATAAAGGCACCTTTGAGCAAGGCATCAATCCTCTAAAGCTCAGGCGGCATGTAGGTGTAATTGTGTGAAGCTGTGCATGTCTAGAAAGTAGCAGTGGGCTCCATTTCAGTAAGAGAGGGTTAAAGTTGAAATAAGTACAACTTTTCACCGCCTCACATCACAAATGACCACGTTACGTCTGTGGGGGGTTGATAGCGCCTTCTGATCAATACCAGGGACACAACGATTACTTTGCCAGGTGCTGAGCTTTTCAAAGCTTACTTTCGTGCTCCTGAGCCGCTTTAAACACGCACTCATGCTGACACTTGGAATTGCTCATCTGTGCAGAGTGCTGCTATCAGTGTCAGAACTGACATTACAGCTGCAGCAGGTAATGAGTCTCGTTCTCAAGCAACTGAAGGCAGACGCTCGGGTAATGTTTGTATGACAATGTCCATGAAGATACATTACAATAGCTCTTAGTCGTCATCGATGCGTGGCCAAGGAGAGATGGGCAGAGTCTTGGTTGGCAGCTTCCAAAGGCATCGAAGGCAGCAACAAATCGAAATAATGGTACATCATACATGGCTCTTATGTCCAAAACGTCGGGCGACCATATGATCATACATGAATGATCTTATTTTAGCTCGAATTATTATCCACAGACAAGATTAGAGAGCATCACACATTTCTATTACAACTGCTGTACATTAGCTTGATGTAAAGGTAATAGAGGAACTACAAGACTTTTTTAGTAGGTGCACTTCCATTCCTCTGATTTCCTGGGTATTTTATGTATAGTTTTCCTTTCAGGTTTTGTAGTAGTGGATTATTTCCTCCATAGTGTATTGGCCATTGGGATCATGTTTTCTCAGGGTTGTTTTGGCACAGCTCTGTCAGTTTAATCAACGCTAATAATAGAAAGCATGAACGACTCAATGGACCTTTCACTCATTAACCACTTCTCTATAACCTTTATATACTGAATATTATTGTTGAAGGGCAGTGACACAACGAACCAACAGTCGGCTGTTTATGTAAGTCCGGCAGTTGATAAGTGTCTGTGACCCTAGTATTTCCCACCCAGTTGCCACTAGTCGGACCCAAATTCACCCTGATTGGCTGATCAGCATAGAAAACTAGAGAACGAAGTTCTACAAAGTTCTGGTTTATATCTATCTTCATCTTCACCTCATCCAAACATTCAAATACACATTTTTTTTCCCCACAGCAACATGATCATCTAGAGTGAATAAACTGTAGACCTACTGATGAGCACGATTCAGCTCTATATGATGGTTTGCAGACCTTGTAACTTCCTAGCCTCCCAGCCAATAGTAGCTCTTCCTTTTTTTCTTTTTGAATGATACATACACACTACTGCCACCTGCTACTATGAAAAGGTCTTTCTTGTCATGCAGGTGACTGTTGGCTGTAGTTTCTGTGGTGTGTTGAAGTGCAACTTTTGGTCCAGACGCAGGCAACGCTAGGCAACAGTCGGCCTTCATTGCCGGTAACTTTTTTAAGTTTTGTTTTCTTGTGTCTAGGCCTTTAGATTACACTTCATGGATCCCAGTATTGCCAATATTCCTTTGACAATTTGGGTATCGACTTGTTTGCGGTGAATCTACATAATATGACACCGTTCTCCGTGGACAGACTCCTTCCGTACATACTCCTCCATAAGAGAAGAACTATAAGCTCCAGTCACCTCTTATTTATATGTTGTGCTCTGCTGGTTTTGTTCAGAGCTGGATTTGATAATCACGCAGCTTCAGTGTGAGGACAGCATTTGAAACACCAGCCTCCTGAATACCTAAGCTGCTGGCTGACTATGTGTTAAACCACTACCTCTCATGTTAAATGGAAGACGTGGGTGGGGGATTTAAAACAGTCAAAACCTTTAAATCCTTTGATGGACCTGGACTGTCTAACAAAAGTAAAATAATGAATAGCATTTCTTTGCTTCTGCTGTTGCCTAAACAATAACATTATTTTCTCCAAAGTATTTATGGAAAACACTAAAATCTGGATGAGAATACTGTATTACAATAACAGATTTAAGCCATTATCAGAAACTATTGGGGTGGATAAAAGGAAAATGATAGCCACCATGAATCCCACCTGGAGCTATTTAACACTCCATGCTGTTCAAACAAAGTTAAACAAACTTGAGTGCAGCTGAAACTTTCCAGAATATCACCTGCCAGATCTATGAAATGTCAGCTTGTTGAGAATATATTTACCGAGTTGGGTTGCCCGTTACGAGCTGATTAATTAAAGCATGTTTCCAAATCCCGGAGACTGTGTTGTGATCGGTCAACAGGACTATTTAAGAGAGTTTGAGGGAAGAGGTCTTAAATTGTCAACGTGTCCTTGTCTCAGCCAATGGAGGGATTAAGCAGGGGATCAGAGAGTGTGTCTGTGCATGAATCAAATCCTTGTTCAAATACAGACGCACTGTTCTGATTTCAAATGAGACAAAAAGGCACCAGCCACTTTGATAGTATAATACGCATCGCTCTTCTGTAGTTTGTGCAAGGACCTTGTGGAAAAGTGGCCGTCACCAGGCAACAACTAGAACATGTGAAATAGCTTGTCGTGTTTGAAAATATGACATCGCGGATGATGAAGAAATAAAAAGGCCGGGCCTCCTTTGATTGAAAGGCGACTTTGATTCCGACGAGCCCGACTGCCGCGAGGTACGGCACAGAAGTTGTCTGAATGCATAGCTAATTTCTCACAGTCTCTTCTTACACATTAAATTGGGTCACGCATGTCGAGCACACTGTTAACTCCCACACAGCGAGCTGTCGCTGCACAATTCCAAAGGGTCAACAATAAATCATTCAGTGAAGTGTACGCAATGCTGTTTCTCTATAGACCTACATTATATCAGTTTAAAGCTTCTGTGGTCATCATCTCACTACAATGCACTTGATGTCTCTGTAGTGGACTCCTACTCACCTACAATTCAAACAAAGAGGAGCTCTGAATAATAAAAATGTAGTTATGGGATGCTAATTTGAGCTTTTCCAGAAATCCAGAGCCGCACCGAATGTTAGAAAAGAAAGATTGAAAGTGACATCACCACACTTCACATGTTTTCTTATGATCCTTTTTGACAATCTGTTGAACAGCTACACCGTGACATCTATTTTAGTGACCCGCCGCCTGATTGCTTATTGACGAGTGGTGATTAAAACGTCCGGTCTAAGTCTCATCTTCCTCTCTCAAGCTGTCACACCGGCCGGTGGCTCCATCTTTGCACTGCGGCTCCTCGATCAATTAACCAGCACTTTTAGGGGCATTACATGTAATTGCATGTAAATTGGGTTCAAGCGTATTTGAGGGACAGCCCATCCACCTTAGCCTCGTACATCTATATGAATCAAATTTAAATTCTATGGCTTTATTTGACACTTCTATTTCCTCCGGGAATGAATCAATTACCAGCTTAACGACCTACCACGGTCAGAATGGACTTCACTCAAACAGACGTCTACGTGCATATTTTATTTACCTGTATGCTTTTATCGATGCTAAACCGTACAATAGCAGAATCACAATTAACCCGAGTGTTAGTACTTCGTCTGTATTGATCTCGGTCTGCGTAACCTCTTTGAATGTCTTAGTTAGGCATCTTGAAAAAGTGTGAATCAGCAGAAAAATAAAGGCGTTGTGGGAGAAAGTAATTGTACAGAGACAGCCGTTCGCCTGCTGCGCCGCCGTGATTCTCACTCGTTTATGAATCCTCACAGGTGTAAAGGTTAAGAACTGTCATCAGATTAGCCATTGATTTCAATTAGTGCTGCCTGCTACTAAACAACCTTTGTCTGTCTGCGATCACTGACTTGTATTGATCCTCCAGGCTTGTTCCATTACATTTGATTGCCACTGGCCCACCATCACTTCTGCAACACGATTACCAGTCCTGCTGCATTGTTCTCTGCACGAATCCAGCTCTTCACTTTTATGTTTGCCCAACAAAAGGCTGCTAATAAGGTTTGGCTATGCAAGCCTTCATATGGGTCTCAGAAAGGTCAAACAGTGGTGCTACCTCACAGCAATAAGAATGAGCTGACGGGTCCTGACAAATCATCCAGCTGTCCAAGAAGTTTGCAGAGAATTTAATAATTTATAAGTTTTTACAATTAACTGAGTCATCAGTTAGTCTATTGATCAATTTGGGAAAAATGCATATTCATGTATTCGCTAAGATCCAGATTAGAAGAGTGATTTTGTGACTGATTTTGTGGCATGAGAAAACAGATGTATAGCTTAGCCTAGCTAAGCTAAATCTGATCAGCAATAATTTAATATTAGGCTAGCCAGTTTTTATGAAATGGGGATGCTGATTTAAGATAAAAACTGACTGTGTGCCTCAGGAGTTTTTTTTACACACACAAAAAAACGAAGAAAAAAAGTACAAACTGAGCAAGTAGTGGAACACAACTGCTCCAACATTACATATGGTAAATATGTACTAAATAGTTTTTTGTGCTCGATATAGTATAAGTAAATTTGCCTAGTCAACAGAGTATTTGTGTTTTACTATATAAAAGCAACAAATAGCATTTCTGTACAATGAATAAAAGATAAATGGGCTTGGTAAGGCAGGTGTCATTGAAGTCTTGCACTCTTGTACCTTGTTTAAAGCATTTGTAAGTTTGGATGAGGTGATGTCATTGGTCAAACCGTCGGTGAAAATGACTGTCATCTGTGAGATCAGGACATATATCGAGGTCATTTATGTACAGTCAAAATAACAAGGGCCCAAGGATCGAACCTTGTGGGCCACCAACAGGACTGCTGAAGTAGGAGGATTTGACTCCGTCGACATTTAAACATTATGTTCTGTTTGATAGATTAGTAGCAAGGTTTTTGGCTTTATTGCAAGACAAGAAAAATGCATTTTTATTTCCCCAGAACTTATTTTTTATAAATCTCTTAAACACTGATCTACTGTCCATTATTCTACGATAGACAAGTCAACAAATGGGACGAAAACACCAATGGAAATGACAAGTTTCTTCAACATAAAAGATAATGTGTCTCTGGTGTTGTTCATTTTCCTTGAACAACAACACAATGAAAATGATATTTTCCCATCATTTATTTAGCAAAACTATATTTAGATGTAATAGTCTGCTGTGAATAAACACCCTTTGAATCAAAAGTTAATACCACCTCCGTTAAAGGAAATAACTTCTTGTAGGTGTTTTGCATCAATTGTCCATCAGTCACTTTCAGGAGTTTCCTGCACGTTCTGCCAACAGCATTTTCTTAAGTTTTAGATACTGTTTTTTTCTTTTTTTTTTTCCCAAGATGCAACTCTTTGGCAAACCAGGTTTCACTAGCAATCATTATAGAATTTCTTAGTAAATGGCTTCATCTGATCCACAATATACTATATTATTCTTACTATATAATCAGAGCACAGGGTTATTATATGTCACAGCCCTGACTCAGAATCACTGTTCTCAAAAGATCACCATTCATTCTGTGTCCAGTGAATATTTCATAAATGCTTATTAGGTGTGACTGCAGGAACTTAAGTAACTCTTAAAAGTCTCAAATTAGTTTATTGTTTCTTTCAGAGAGATACATGTGTGTTTGTTCGATGAGACAGCTTTGGGTGGGGCACAATCAGCTGTGAGGAGCGACCCTTTTTAAGCTTCACCCTGCCTGCAGTGCACAGTGTAGGACTACTGCTACATGAATGGTTGTCAAATTATCAATCATGTAAGGTGATCATGAATCATTCAGTCCTTCCTGATTGAATTTAAAGAATGTCTAGTCTGGTTTTATTGCGTGCCAGTCAGGGACATTTCCAGGCTTTTAATCTTGCTTGCACTGACCCCATCACCCCGTAGTACAGGGGAGGTTTGGTGTAAAGAGACGATAATAATGCACTCTTCTTTTTCTGTGAACATCTGAGCATTCATATTCTTCCTGAGCACCAAATGGAGGTAAATGCTCCACATCACAAGGTAAATTATCTTTTGCTCTCATTTATTTAACAAAAATGTAATATTCTCCTGTGAAAACAGCACCCTTGGAATCAGAAGCCAATATTCCCTCTGTTAGCAGAAGCAACTTCCCGTAGGTGTTTTGCATGAATTGTCCATAAGTCACCTTTAAGATTTTCCTCCACCTTCTGCCTGAAAAACATTTTATTGAAGATTGAGATACAGTTTCAAAAGATGACCAAATGTTCAAAGTCAAGCAGAGGAGTATTCACTTTTCATTTCAAGTTGCCAAACGCAAAATATTTCAAGGTTGTGTCATGAAAAAGGAAAAAGTATTAGTTTAATTAATTCTAATAAATGAATTCAATATGGTGACTATTTCACAAATGTCAATGAAACTGGGCTTGTTTGTAGAGGTTATATTAGCAGTTTTTCCAGAAATCTCTCGACTGACAATAATAATACAAATTCGGGCTCTCAAAGGCAAATTCCTTTTAGCGCTGTTGATTTTTTAAACATGCATTCACCACACGCACGTGAACTTGGCCCAACAGTAGTTTGGGAAATCAGGAAGTGATCAAAGCAGCGGCAATGCTTTGGAGTTAGACTTGTCAAGACGGAACCAGCAAGTGTGCAAGTCCTGAGTTCGCATAGGCCTACTTAGAATTAATAAATGCCCAGAATCTGAAGTGCAGAGGTCAGTAATGCACCCTGTAGCGCCAAAAGTGACTAAAATCCCATCTGAAGAAGAAGAAAGCAAGCAGAAGCAAACTAGCAGAAATATCTAAAGATATGGGTCCTTTGAACGACAAGTTCGGTTTCAAAGTCCTGCCAGATGGTTCTCTGGACAAGAACAAAGTTATCTGCATTTACTGTCGATGTGAACCGAGTTACCACCGGATCAAGAACATAGCTGAGAGCAAAGAGTTCTCTGCTCAGCGGGGAGCTTTCTGAGCAGCTGGGATGTTAATAAGAGTCATAAAAACTTGAAAAATATCTCTTTTAGGTACATTTAGAACACACTTTTTAAAAAAAAAAATCTGTGTTAACACACATTAAAATCTGAAATGATCCAATTAATTGTAATATTTTAGTCTACTGACAGCCCATACACATAAAAATTACAATGTTTCATCAGTGGACCAGAGGCTCAGCATTAGATAGTGACTTTAAGGACATTTATTTCAATGAAAAGTGTCCAGACTACCAGTTTAATAAAATATTTAGGGTTAGATTTAGATAAATTGCTTGGTTGCAGTAGCTGAATTGTACATAAAAAAATCAAGTACACAAAAAATAGGTGAGATAGGTCCCAGGTTCGAATCCATGGGCCGACTGGGCCTTTCTGTGTGAAGTTTACATGTTCTCCCTGTGTCTGCGTGGGTTCTCTCCAGGTACTCCGGCTTCCTCCCACCGTCCAAAGACATGCTTGAGTGAGTGTGAGCGGGAATGGTTGTCTGTCTCTCTGTGTTAGCCCTGCGATAGACAGGTCGCCAGTCTATCGTACAACCTGTCCAGGGTGTACCCCGCCTCTCGCCCGATGACAGCTGGGATAGGCTCCAGCAGACCCCGAGACCCTTAACAGGAACAAGCGGTTACAGAAGATGAATGAATGAATATAAATAAATGAAAAATAAAAAATAAAAATAACAATGAAATAAATCAACTAAAATAGCATAAGCAAAACATGTACACAATTTGCGTACGTACAAATACAAGAACTAGAGACTGAAGTAAATATACACGAAATACATAGGAAGGATAAATAAGGTGCAATAGTATGGATGGAGGAGCACTGACGTGAATAAAATGGAGTTATCTGTTACAGAAAGGTGAGTTGTTGTACAGCTGGTTTGAAAATGGTAAAGTAAAAATTTGATCAAGATTGGTTATGAACTCCGTTTACCTGAGTATGATAGGATGTAAGGTATATCGAATAGTACAGGAGACATAAGGAAGGAAAACAGCTGAGCTTAAACCACCGCATATTCATTTTCTGGAGAAGCACAAAAGCTAATCCTGAAGCAAATTTTACAAGGCTGATGAAAACAGTTGGGCTGTGGCGTTTTCTGCAGCCTAAGACAGGCACTCGTGAGTTTTGCAAACACTCGAGACAGCACGGGCAGAACATTTTTGAGGCGGAGAAACACTTTGCAAACTTTCATCTACAAAACAGAATCACCTCAGTGATTAACAAGGCCTCCTTCCTGGCCTTTGTTCATCAAGCAGAGGGTGATCAATAGAGAGCTGCTTGTACTTTTTTGATGTCTTCCTTTGGCATTTGCATTGGTAGTTGCAGCACGTCCTCTCTTTATTGTTCATTAGGGCTACTATAGTGAATGTATCTGTGTCACTTGCTTAGCTGCATGAGGCAGAGAGAGAAAATAACGAAATAAATGGATGCTTCTTTTGAAAATAGGCTTTTCCGAGCTCTTTGCAGAATGCTCATTTGAAGTAATTATTCATTAAAAGAAGGCTGGGTGAGTCACAGTAGAAATCTATTACAATATCTTTTAGCTTGTGCTTTTTTTTTTTTTTTTTTCCTGGGAGCTGAAATACCTCTAATGAGCTGCATGGATTCCATCTGACTCCCGTCTAGGCCTCAGCTTACCTTGCACTCTTACTCCCGCCATTCTCTACGCTCGCTGCCTCTATCCTGCCGCATGCGTATTCAGACACATGCTCGCAGTTCAAAGCCGCCCGGACTCAAATCCATTTAACAGGCTGCTCCAGCACTGAAGAAACACCGCTCATTAAATGCGGGAAGATAATCAGGGTTTTTGACTTTTGAAATTAACCCTCAGACGGTGTAAGGCACACTGTTTTATGAAATGCAGAGAAGGTCCCTCTTATCTACAGTCATATTAATAAAAATGAATCGTTAATATATCTTTAATTAATTCTTCTTTGTCGCGAAAAATACACGCTCAGTATTCTGTGGAATCGTCCATGTTGGTTCTGCAGCCCGGACCGACACAAAATGTCTGCAGCTTTAGAGGACATTGTCAGTATGACTGTCCATTCTGTTGTGCCAAATCGATATCCTCCATATCCACATGCAACACAAAAAAGATGAATGTTTTCATCTATATTAAAGTCTTCTCAAAAGATCCCTTTGGGGGGGGATATAGCTCACCTCTTCAACTCTGCTGGGAGAAAGCGGTTAGTATTCTCTGTGATAGATTATAGGCTCTATCATCTTCCCCTTGAAAGGCAGGCACACAGCGTGGTAGGGATGCCACAGTATTAGATAAAGGCTTCTTACTGTCTGGAGCAGTAGCTCTCATTTGAATACGACTTTACACTTAAGAAGTGAGAGTGAGGGGAGTCAGTGAGTCGGCTAATGAGCAGATTGGTAATGCAATTATTGCCGCTTGCTGAATATGGAACATGTCAGCCGATTATCATGCATCGGGATCAACAGGGCAGGCTTGTTTTCCTATTAGCTGTTCATTATAAACTTCCAGTGACATCACCGTCCAATTAAAACTGTTACCTGACATCCTTTATATTAAACACGGTTACCCACACAACCTTAAAGAGTAATATTACATGCCTGTGTAACAGGCTCTGAATGAAACATTGATGGAAACTGGTCCAACGGGTTTAATTACAGGGCTCATCTGCACAAAGCATATTTTAGGAAACACCAAAATCACATCATGCACCTGTGTGTCTGTGTAATTATGCAACCAGCCAACCATGTGGCAGCAGTCGATGCTTAACTCCTGCAGGTTACCTGCTCCTCTCCACTGCCTTTGTGACATTTCACATGTTAAACGTTTTGACTTGTCACTGCAGGAAACGCACAGGGAAACTAATTTCATTGCCAAAGACTCAGGCCCATGAAGAGCCTGACGATGACAGTGAACCTGCATGGGTAATACAATGGAGCCTGTTCAACACTCATTAGTCCATGTGTGAGGGAGATCCCAAACCTGAAGGAAGCGCCAACTCTGAGAGCACCATCAGGCCTGAAAGCTGATGTGTGGCAGCATTTTGGATTTAAAAAGTATCTAGAGAGAGAAGAGGTGGACAAAAGCAAAGCCTATGACAGATGTGTCAACTAGAGATAGAATATTGTGGAAATACTGTGTATCCCTGGATAAATGACAACATTGGCTTTGTGAAAATCAGATATCTCTAAATAAATCAAATCAAATTGAACCAAATCTAATAAATGTGAATTGGAATCGAAACAATTTAGGAAACCAGTGGCCATACCCCATCCTCGTTTTGGTTTGCAAAACGTTACCAAATCAAAATAGAAAAAAGTATGTGCCATGACATACTTGTCTGACGGTAGGCCATTAGCCAGTGTCAGGCCGTCGGTGGTCTTAGTTTTTTGCGGAGTGTCCACCTTTGGCACTAGCCGGTCGTGTGTTGAATCGGCGGAATGTGTAAAAAAAATCTGTTTGTGTGTAATCAGATTTGCAAATGTGTAAAAAAATCTGCAAATGCATATATTGATCTGTCAATGCGCACATTGATCCGTAAATGTGTGATCTGTAAATATATGGCCTTTCCATTGGATGTGTTTTTACACGTGACTTTTGCTACACTTCTGCCGCGGCAGATCCGCATATGCGCGCAGCGATTTGCAAATGTGTGTGGAGATTTGTCTGTGTGCCTCCGTAGCTATACAGCTACATACCACTAATGGGCGCTAGCACCTAATGATATTAGCTACTGGCTACCGCTTTAAGTTGGACTGTTTGTCTGTTTTTTTAAAGCCTATGTTTCTAGCCTAACACTGCTTACTGTAATCATTATTTATTCTTGTCACTGACAGATGTGAATTTGCCCTACAGAAATATTTGGATCATTAAAAAGTGGTGCATTGCATTGTAAGATGAAACTGGCTATGTAACTATGGCTATTTCCAAAATCATCTTGTACTTATTAAATAGTGCTTCTCTTTTTCTGCAACTTTATTTTGTTGTGTAAAAAAGTAAGTTTATCCATAATATAATGCAAAAGAAGTATCGCCCAACCCGTACAGTGCAGTGATGAAGTCAACTGATAAAAGTACTGAATGAGTGAACAGGAGAGTGGTTTCTGACACGTTTTTGTTAGACATTGTACAACAGTATACAACACTGTACATCCATTAGGGGTCAGTTTTGGGAAAAGAATGTAAAACACATGGATCGGGACAGACTGAGAATATCTACAACTCATGAAATCAATAATATGCAGGTTTTATACAACATTTCATCACAAAGCCACCTTCCTGGAATACAGATCTACTCTGCCGAAAATAACGATACTGTACCTGTTGTGAGGGAAAAAAATAAATAAAATTATTCAACAAAGGTCAAAATGGAGCAATAGGGATAGCTAAAACTGGATTAGGAAAACCATATACAGCTGTAAAATTATCAATGTTTTGAGCATGATTTTATCATTGCTGTTCTGTCTACATTTAGCTTGAAAAATTAACATGTCCATTTTTCCTCCGGGTACACTCACAAAATTTCTTACCTAATCAACTTGTGGTTGGTATCGAGATGGACAAGGGATCTTGGGCAAGGGACCGAATAGTCTCACAATACACCCCATGAAGGTCAGTCTTGTCAACTCGGTGCATGTAAGCCCTCACACGTTCCCACTGAACCAGGCACCGCCTGGATTTCAGAGCCCCCTTGACCAGTCGATACCTAGAGTGTGGCATTGCCAGCTTTATGTCTGCTACCATGGCATCCGGCTCTTCACCTGTCATTTGACTGTACAGTGAAGTAACTGACATGTTGTTTTGAGACAGTCTTCTGTGGATTGTATGTCTTGACACTCCCAACAATGGTTGTGACAGACAAGGGGATTTCAAGAAGATGCTTAAGGTACTCTAGGCTGAAATACAACTTAGGACGTCCTGTATGCCCTGTAACTATCTGGATTTGAAAATTTGATTCCAAATCTTGGACATGTTCCCTTGCAACCCTGATCAGCTTATACAGTTCGGATAGTGTGTCCATGATGCACACTGGAATGTTGAGGCTACTTGAAATGGCACTACGAAACACTAGGTCTTGAACACACACAAATTCCATGCGGTCCAAATCCAATGGCATGTGGTCTAAAATACAATGCAGACGACAATGTAGCCTCTCAAGGATGCTGCGACGAAGCACAACATTTGGCATTAGTTTACAGTACATTTCATTTTACATTTTACACCTTATTTTAAACAGAGTTTGTCAGAAGACCTTACTCATACCGAGACAGCCACCATTAGGTCAGTTATTAATCCTGGGAAAGAAGGTGTTACTACATTAAAATGATTCTGTCCTCCAGTTAGCTATAACTGAACAAAAAAGCAGGATCCATTATTTCAGTTTAAAGTTACTGCACAGCGTAACACAGACAAATGCACTACTATAGGCGACTCACTGAAACACACCAGTCAAAATCATAAACAGTGCCAGGGAAGTGCAGTCATGGCAGGCAGTGCCTCACCTAAAACACAAACAAATGTTGAGTTGCATTAAAATTGTGTTCATTGATTATTTCACCATTTCAATAAATGCATTAGTGTATAATTATGTAATGTTTGACAGATGCCTCTCAGTTCAAGTGACCTAGCTTCTCTGAGCAGTAGCAACTCCTGGTGTGGATAGTCTGACGGCAGCAGGGGGATGTAGTAGTACATAAGAGGGTGTATTTCGTTTAACTGAATGTCAACTGATAGTGTTTGCTAAATGCAATAGAGGGAAGCATGCAGGGCCCAGTGCGTTTGCTGAATATGGTATCTAAATAGCGGGATTGTAAGAAGCTTCCTACATTTTTTCAGCAGCTTCGGTAATGATATAGTACTATTTGTGTTAACATTTTCTCATTATTACTCATTTTTGTTCTTGCGTTTATTTAAAATTAAAAGACGCAAATGTAAATGTTAACTGCCCATGGGTCAATAGAAGATCCATCCATCTTCTAGGTTTCCGAAACAGCGAAAAAAATACACGCCTAATCAAAGCCGAGTCCATGGATGTGTTTCGAAGGCCTCGTCCGGCTTAGAACGGTAGCCGGTAGCTAAAATCATTGGGTGCTAGTGCCCACTGGTGGTGTGTAGCTGTATAGCTACGGAGGCACATAGACAAACCTCCACACGCACTTGCAAATCAGGTAACATTAGTGGATCTGCTGCGGCAGAAGTGTAGCAAAAGAACACATCCAATGGAGAGGCCAGATATTTACAGATCACACATTTACAGATTGATGCACATATTGACTGATCTGTCTACGCATACAGATCAATGTACGCATTTGCAGATGTTTTTTTACACATTTGCAAATCTGGTTACACACACATGGACTGAAATACACATTTGCAGATAGTTTTGCTACAGTAATGGCCCCATAGAGGAGATGCATCACTGTGCTGATTCAAAAGATGTTGGTTTCTGTGATGAGAAATAAGCAAATGATCAAGGCTCTTTTTTTATCTTCATCTCTTCTGAACATTCAAATTCACTATTTGCACAACAATATGCTCATCTACAACAAATGATATTGTTGATCAGACTGATTCAGAGACCAGCTCTGTATGAGGTCTGTAGCTTTGTGATCCAAGCTAATAGTAGTTCCTCCTATTTCCACTTTTGAATGTTGATTACAGACTACTGCCACCTGCTGGTATCAATACCTCTCATAAGAAGCCAGCACTGCCGTATCTCTGCATTAACAAACAGCAGTAAAAAAGAGGAGGCTAAAGAAATCACAAAACATTTAAAAATGAATGTTGACACTGTTTAATTAAATTCTCTCTTTCTTTTTCTCTCACACTCACATTTTTCCTGTCTCTCTTCTCTTACCAAAGCAGTGCTGACTGATTCAGTCTGTATCCATGAGTGAAGTAAACACAGTGTTAGCTGATGTAGGTATGTCAATTTCACGCCAACAGAAACTGCTCTGCTAAGATATGAGGATACTGATTATAAGCTTGCAACTGATAATAAAAATGAATTGTTAAAATAAAAATAAATAACGGATAGTCCTCATTCAAACATGTACTGTATTTCAACCCTTAAATCAAGCAGTCTGAGCCCTGTAAGAAGTCTGTCAGTCTAACGTTTGATGGATGGATATTACGTTGGCTAGCTACGCTTAGCTTAGCTGAAAAAACAGCGAAATTAACAACATGATTGACAGCCGTGATTGAACTTAGCACGACGCAGGAGTTCTTCATCACATGATGAGTGACACTGAACCGCAGTCTGTTAGTGATACCCTGTAGTCACCTCACGTTCCTGTAGGTTCAGCTGTGTGTCCATTCTTTCATGTGTTGTCTGCCATGTTGAACAGACGGATTATTTTGGAGACAAGCAAACACAGAAAGAAGCAATCGCGCCAATGATCAGGAAAAAGTTGAACGGACTTATATTATATACACTGGATGCGGCCATGGTTGACGATAACTATTTTTAGTTAGTTTTGTGTCTTTAAGACTTTCACCGACTGAACAGGCTTGTTTATTTTCCTGTTTTTTTCCATTTTCCTTAATGCAGTTTTAGTAGCGATACTGCTGGGGTAATGCTTTAACCAATCATTTTACCAGACTTTTACTGACTGCAGGCTGCCATTACTGCTGACTGTTCACAGATATGGGCCTGAGATAAGGTAAATGCCTTTGTGATATTTGTTCAGGTGATGTTTCCCCCTGTGACAAATGCATCAATAAAATGCTGCATGATCATTGTTGAACATGTGTGGCCACTTCTGAGTGTCTTCCTCTTGCTTTGCTAGTGTCTCCTTTGCTTTTGTGTGAAAGGGCCATCTACATGTTCACCAAACTCAAACTGGCCTAGCTGAAACAGCATGAACACACATAATGCAGCCTTTTATGCCGCCATGCAAAGGTAAACCCTTCTGTAGTGGTCATAAAGGTTCTAAGACTCCCCTGCAGAGATTTCAGGTGTTTAACTCAGCTGTTTGTGTTCCTTGACAAAGATTAGTCCAGTATCTATGTCCCAAGCTGCAATAGACTTGTGATTTTACATACAGAACAAGAAGGAAGTTGGATTCGCACTCCCCCAAGTCGATCAAGAGATGCTCACGCCTGGCTGCTTTTAATACCTCAGCAGTGTGGAGCTACAGTGGGAGGACTTTCTTGCAGGTGTAGGGGAGGTGTAGATTTATGGCTTACGCCTGCTGCACTCACCTCTTTCTCTAGGCCTGAGATTAACCAAGTCCTAATGTAACAGCTCAGACATGAATGCATCTGTATGGAATCAATATCTCATACTTTCGTGAAATTGAGTTTTGCAAGCGCGGAGGTGTGGAAGACCGAGGCGCAAGGGAACTTTACTCCGGTCTAATTTCAACACAGAATTAAGAGCACCGGGTTTCACATTAATCCAACACGCACCGGCATCAGTTTGCATTCTGTAAACCTAGAAGTGAGGTCACATAAAAAAAAAAAGTAATATTGCACAGGTGTTCCCTGGGTTGAGTTCATCCTGTACCAAATGTAAGCCCTGAGTGAGAGTGAGACCGAGTATTGAACCAAGAAAAGGACGAAAACTAGTTGAACCTAATTAAAACAACTTGTGCCTCAGGAACGCAGCAGCACCCTCAGCTCGACAATAAGTGTGGCACCTCTGCTTCAGATGCAAAAATAGCTGGACACAATGTTACCTGCAACTATTAACCTACAGAAGAAGATGCTCCTTCTTGAAGTCTTTAATTTTTTTCTTATATGTGGTCATAATGTTATGCCTGACATATATAGAAAAAGTCCACAAACATATTTTCAATTTGAATAACATTTTAAACTGGGCTGACTCCACATACGTAGATAGAGCGTAGCTAATGCGTAATTGTGCCCTCTGCACACAGGCTGTAGATAGCTGTTATTTCTGATAAGTATTTTTAACAGCGCTTTGGGTGGCTTGTATCCTTGCTGTATTCTAATCTTTCCTAGTAACACACTGTCTACACACTGACAACACACCAGTGTTTGGATCAGCTCAGAGGAGACAGAGCGACGCAATGCACACACACACACACAGTGATCAATGCTGTTTGGTGTTTTAGCAGCCTCACAAGTTCTTCTGAGTTGAAGGATGTGGGCCTCCAGAGAGGGTGATCTGGTCGCACATGTTTAAATTATACCAAGTTGTGCATAATCCTGGCTGTGGCAGGTGGGGGTCTTCACAGGTTGCTAGCTGTATGCCCCGGTGTCACCTGTCTGCCTCAGCTCCATTTATGCTCCACCTTTTTGAAGATTTTTTTATTTAGCTGGGAGTTAGGAATTAGGTGGAGACGGGCTCTGCCAAGATGGGGACGGCCGAAGAGACCGCACTGAGCTTCAAAACCGATCATGGAGAGTTTGTGCATTATTTATATAGAGTCAATGGTATTGAGCCAGAGTGCAAATAACTCATGCCCACACTGGAGGGGAAAAGAGTTCATCTCAACATCAACGACTTTGCCAACATGTCATTTCTGTCTGTGAGGAAAAAAAAGTGGAAAAGGCTCAAAAGCTGCATGAGCTACAAACAGAACCACATTTTTTTTATACAAAACTGAGCCTTCATGGACACAAATACGGATACAGCCAACAAGACAGAAGCAAGGATTTTGTCACTGATAAGTTAAACATTCAAATGTCAGTTTTAAGCTCCACTTTCGTAATTTAGGTTCAAGCAGTTCAGCAGCTTGTTATAGTAGAGTGCAGCGACACTGCAACGTGTAAGTTGCTTAGCTCACTTCAGAGTCTTGTTAATACATTAGCTGGTACACAAAATAAGCTAAAATTAATTGTTTGACATCATGAAGTCTAATGTTTTTTTTTTTTTTTTAGTGCTGTGTGGCCTTGTTTGTATATTGTGACACCAGTGGTTCTCCTCTCAGGTCTGTCGACTCTGTCTCCACACTGGCTTTGAGGACTCCACAGGTGTAATTAAAAAACTAAAAAAACAAACACCTGGCTTGTCGAATGATTACTCTACAGTGTGATGAGAATACACTAATGGCCTTGTAGCTCCGATAGTTCATTATCACATTCAAAGGACCTGCCAGTAGCATACTGGGAATTTTTGCGTTCTGAACACAAAAGCTCTTTAGAATCGGTCAGGTGACACAAAGAAACACATGTTGCTGAAAAACTGATCTGCTAATCACAGCTATCGTTCATTTATCCCCTCCATTGATTCTCAGAACTCAACTGGAGACTAATGAACAATGGTAGTTCAATTTTTAGTTACAAAATCATATTCTACAAGTTCTGTACTGTAATACTAAACAACAATGGATGTGTCTATGTGCTACTATCCCCTAATGACCTTTGTATGATTTTTATTCCATCTTATTGTTGAGCGTCGACCGTTTCCTGACTAAATATCTTTCAAAACTGCACCCCCATGTAAACGCACACAGCCTATCCAATAAATTCAAACATCCACCCATTCAGGATCCATAAATCACGTCCACTGTGATAGATGATCATCTTCTCCCCCTCTCCTCCACTTTGTTTGTGTCCTCCTAATCCTGTTTGCAAGGATCCATTACATCCTCTCCTCTCGCAATATTCCTTTCAAGGCCCCTGACACTGACAACTTATGATGAATCAACGACACGTTTCACTGTAACCTTCCAAATACTAGCGGCTTGTTGTATTCCTGCCAGACCTGTGTTCTGATCTGCACACCCTCCTGTGAAGACAAGAGCAGGACGGGGTAGGCAGTCCGTACACATCGACAGCTCAGCTGTCCAATTTAAAGGGGAGGTCTGGGAGTTGAAGCTGCAGCAAAAGGCCCATAATTGGCATCCTTCTTGTCTTATTAAAGGAGAAAGCACTGGGATGGATCCCCTAAGCCAGATCTCAGCCTTTATTAGGGTGGTGTGTAAACAGAGCCACACACAGAGACACAGATAATGGTCTCACTCATCCTTGTGTTTTTGTTCTCAAGCATCAAATTAAATTAATTAACCACTGCAAATGAAACTTAAATTAGCGTCAACATAACTCAAAGTATTTAGTTAAAATCTACTGGACTGTGTTTATGTGGGGGGCAGATCACATGGTCAAGTGGATTTCTATCATTTACGGTATCATTTTCATGCCGGAGACTCAAGCCTTCGCTTTCGCAGAAATTTGCAAATAATCTCTGCTTTTCATAAAACTGTTCTTTTCACTCATTCTCATTCGGCCTTGAAAAGCTCTTAATGCGCCAGTGTTTTGTGATGCCCCTGGACAAAGACAGGGTTGATAGATTCATAGCTCCTCTCCACAGCCTCTTCTAGTTCAGTAAAGCGCGTTGGTTTAACAAGTTTGTGCCATTCCATGCTCAAGGACTTAATCCCCGAGGGGAGGCAACAAGGATACGTTCAGAAAAGGAAAAAAAACAACTAAAAATGGTCTTTTTCTGACATCTCAGTGATTCTCTTGACATGCCTGCATCATTTAGAGGCATGCCTGAAATGAAGAGGGCTATTCGAGATCGGCCACCCCCTCTAAGCTACCTCTGCTACCGCTCTTGGCTGTGCTAGCAGCTTTTTTCCCCCTCTTTCATGAGCCCTGTTTAGAATCCGCTGACACGTGAACAAATTTGACAATTAGCAGTTTTCTGCTTTAGTAAGTGTGTTGCAGGATGGTCGAGTTAATATTTCCTTTGCTGGCTGAGTAAGAGGGTGGAGACCCTGAAAATGCTCTGCAGAGGGTTTGATGGAGATGGCACATGCACAATTATCATGTTACCCCTGTGGTTTTCTTTAACAGCTTGTTTTTCAAATGGTGGCTAAATTAGCTCCATGAGCAAATTGTCGGGCTCTAACCGCTTATGTACTGTATACATCGCCCACTCTGCAGTGAGGACAAGCTTTCTGCTTTGCCAGGAGTTTTTTTTATTGTGTGAAAATGGAAGTGTTAATTTGCCGACAGGCTTTCGTCCCTTGCGGTTGAGGCTACTGTCAGGAGCATGTTGTGGTGAAGTTGAGTAAGTGAATTATCTGAAAACGTGTGAATAATTCTGGTAGCAAGGTCGGCTTAGTTCAGTTGGCAGAGACATCCAATTATCTGGAAGAGTAACTGTACAGTATGTGTTTATGTAAAGCCAGAAGAACAGGCCATGCTCATAAGAGGGCACCCATTAGCCAAGCCTGATTCCTCGATGCTTGCTCACTTCAGAGAAATGCTGTAAAAGTAAAAAATGAAACTGCCCTTTCTTTGAAGTTTCTATGAAATTAAAATAATTACCCTAATTACTCGAAATTTAAGAAAGGAGCTGGCTTTTAGCAAACGTACCCGTGTATTCTCCAGGTGTAATATCAGAGACATCAAGGAGATGCTGACATGATTGCTGACAAATCACTGAGTAACTAGCCTGAAAGCTATAGGCTGAACTTTCCCCATCCACGAAATATTGTATTGGTCTGGAGTCGCCCCCTAGGGAACTGATGAAGCTCTGGTAAAGATCTGCAAGGTCAATCAAATTGTTTGGACGGGTTTTATGTAGCGATGGACAGAAGAATATCAGGGACATAGTGTATGCAGAGCAGGGGTCGCATTAACCGAATATTTTCCGTCGGAAAAATCCCAATTCACACCCCAGACCACTTGGTGGCGAGTGAGCATATTAATTGGTTTAAGAGTCGGTTAAGAGTCGGTTAAGTTTCGTTTCTCTGCCGGCCGAGTGAGTGGCTCCTGACTCTCGGTTAAGTAGGGATCCACGAGTAGTGGTTATGAGTCTGTTAAGTTTTGTAAGTGAGTGAGTGGCAGAGTGCTTTAGTTTGATAGTGGTCAAGTCGGGTAGTACGTTTTGTTTCTCTGCTAATTGACAGCCGTTTATTGATTATATATCAAACAAATGCTCCATGCTACATATCCTGACACCACATTCTATGGTAGGACTCAACTGAGCCGGTTAGATACACGTCTAGATCCATGATTCTTGAGTCGTCTTTGATGGCCGGTTATATGAGCAGAATCTTTTTTTTTTCACCGCTACTGAATATTAATTAAAAATGAATGAAAATTAAATGCTATTGAATATGTCATTATAATCATTAAAAAAATAATAAAATGACGGGTAAAAATAGGTTATGACGGGATTTTTATGACCATGTCAGTCAAAAAAGACAGACAACGAAAAAGTCTAGCGCAGCCTCTGATCAAGAGGTATTTTTAATAATTTTTTAATAATTTTTTAAATTTTTATATTTATTACCCGTACTACCTCTACAATAACATAAATATCTAATGCCTGTAACTGCTGTTTACATTTGCACTTTATTCACTTTACTCTTACAGTCATGTTTACATCCTCCATGGACATTTATAGCATAATTTTTTTTTGTATATACACTTTGCATTGTCCTATTTTTTGTTTTTTGTTCCTCAAAAGTGTCTTGTACTTGGACGTCATGCTGCTCATTTGTGCCTTAAACTGCCCCCCACGGGGACGAATAAAGTTTTCTGAATGTGAATCTGAAGTTTTCTCTCCCTGTGTTGGTTGAAATATGCCCCATAATAAAATCCAAATGGAGTTACCAAACTTATTCTGATAAGAATCGAGTCTGGCTATGCCAAGCTAGTGAGCCACCATTCAGCTGGGGAAGGTGTTCAGAAATCACACATTTAATAACAGCTCAATTTACAACAGCAGCATAACTTGTTGGACTGTTGTGCAGCCCAAGAGCTTGTGTTTAGGTACACAATAATTTTATGATCACATATTACCCACAGTCTTTGTGATCTTGTTGCACATCAGTGTTTTGAACAGACTTTATCGACGGTCTGTCTGGCAGCAAGAAGCAGCAAACCGCTACCAGCCAGACTCGTCCTTGGTTTCTGTGAACATTTCTACAGACAACTGTGGACTCAAATTTAAAAGCAACCAACTTCCACATGCTTCCATTTATACCACATTACTGGGGATGTGTTTTTCTGGACAGCCTGATCGAGTTAATAGAGTCCAGTCTGCATGTGAGTCATAGCCCACTCATAACTGCTGCATAAAGTGGAGATTTACTTACTTTTCTGTGTCTGTCCCAATTAGGGTTGCACTGATTTCCAATATTTAGTATCTGTGTGATTCGGTGATCTTTTATTTACCTTCCCAGGCAACGCGCTGCGCCTATACTCATAGAATGTGGTGTCAGGATATGTAGCCAGCATTAGCTGTGCAGGAAGCCAGCAGCAGGCAGTTTAACTGGCCGTTAACAAGGCTTTATTAGATGGGTTAGGGTGGCAGATAAGGTGACATTAAAATAGACATTTTAAACATTTTACCTACTCCTGCTTGGAATTTCTGGCTCCAGAAAAAAGCTCCCTAATCTGACTGCTAAACAGTGGACTCTGCGGGTTTGAAGAGTCCAGAGAAGTGGGCTCCTCTGATGCTTTGGCTTCAGATGTGATTCCTGCTGTGACTGTGGTTCAGAGACTTCTTACCAAAGACACAGACGAGGGCCGCGGCATCAAAACAATGAAGGCAAAGCAAGCTGCAGCTGTCAAAAGATCCTTCACTGACAGAAGAAGGCTTTTTACATTCCTGTGTAGCCACTAGAGGCTCTTGAGGGCGTGAACAGCATTAATTAATGCTTTATTTTAAATAAAACCAAGCACTGATTTTCGTGTTGAGGTCTCAAAAAACAGAACTAACAGCAAAAACACTGAGAAAAAAAAAAGGTCAAATTAAAATCCTAAAAATCAATGAGGCCCGGTCATTTAATTCCACTGACTGAGTGTAATCAATCCTTGCTGTTAATCATAGAAGTGGTTTGTCAAGCGGCCAGTCTGTGCCAAATGTTGTAGTGCACATTTGGGATTTGAAGATTGTCCACCAGCTGTTTTCCCGCTGGCAAGCCTCAGCAGGACTGCCTGTCGATGTTGGACATTAAAACCGCTGTTATCCGTGACTCTTTATCTCTGTGCGTCTTTATAAACCGGTGCCGAGGAATAAAGAGAGCGGCGGCGGCGGCGGCCGGGGGGACGCGGAGATG
This sequence comes from Chelon labrosus, assembly GCF_963514085.1. Taxonomy (NCBI): domain Eukaryota; kingdom Metazoa; phylum Chordata; class Actinopteri; order Mugiliformes; family Mugilidae; genus Chelon; species Chelon labrosus. Next base: position 22,209,008 of record NC_140338.1, on the reverse strand, counting down.
CGGCGTCTTGGCCGCCAGATTCGTATCTGGAAGAGTCGTGTCAGAGGCAGCGGCATAAATGATGTATCGCGGCAGACCCATCAATAACACCCAAAGAGGTCCTAATGGAGGTATAAAGCTGGACAGATAAGAAGTTTCACTTGGAGCTTTCATAAATCAGCCACTCTGAATGACCTATATTAAAAGCGGGCAGCACTGACGCACTGCATAAATTACAAATGGACATTTTAGGAAGTATTACTGTTATTGTAATTATCATGAAGCCCCTGGACACCTTAAACACATGTATTAAGTATCCTGGTAAAACGCAGTGAGTTTTACTGTACATGGATATGATTCATAAATGATTTATAGTCTCCCTGATGCTTCTTTATAAGACAGTAACACTTTTCTTATAGGCAGTCTGTTCATTGTAGAAGCCCGTCTCTCTTTTCTCATCACTTGTTTTCATTGATATTGAAATCATCATGCACTCTCCACCCGGGTTTGTTCCACCTGAATCAATGCTGTGTGTGTGTGTGTGTGTGTGTGTGTGTGTGTGTTTGTGCTCGCGCTTGAGTCTGACCTTGACCCGGTAATGACTCCGAGCTAAATATCAGCACAGTCCATTCCAGCAACCTGCTGCCATTTAACACAGAGAGTGATATTAGCACCAACCTCCTCAATCTAACTGGAAAATGACCTTTCAAAGCCCCACACGTTTCCACAAGAAACAAGAGGCTGATGATGAATTGCATAAGCGCGTACCCTGCCTTTATACTGGATGCCTCACGTTGCCCGTTGCCTCAAGTCACGATTTCTGCTGGGCTCCTGCCACGCAGGCAGAAAAGGGAAGAAAAGGAAAACAGCCTCTTTTTGTATGCTGAATTTTCCGAGACGGAGTGGCCGTGAAGTCCCAACATATACGTGTTTATTATTATGGCCAAAAGATAACAAATGAGACCAGACAAACACAGCGGAGTTGACTATACTGCGTGGATTTTGCTTTTCACTTAGACAGTAGTGTTCCTTGTCAAAACTTGAAGTACCAAAAACACTGAATGTCCACTTGATGCTTTATCTGACAGCCACTCCATCCCCATAGACATCCATGCTGAAATGTTCTAGTAGAAATAAACATGTTTACAGCCTGGTGCAAAAACTGTTTTAGTCTCTGCAGCTAATGTCTCCATTCATGACAGCTGTACAGGGAGAATCTCCATACAACTCAGCTGTTTAAATTGTATTATTGCATTACAGTTTTGCAGGATTAAGGGCGTGGCAACTTTGAGTGACAGGTGGGAGTCCTCACAGGTAGCTAGAACCCACCTCAGCTCCACGCATGCTCCTTCTCTTTGACCATTTTTGATTTAGCTGGGAGTTAGATGAAGCTGGCTGTCTGGGAGTTTGTATCGGGATCTGTGCCTGAGCAATCGGAAAGGCAGCTCGTTTTGACCGGACCGAATGCAAGCAATGGCTCTTTCCACCAAAGAATCAGGAGTGACTTAGAGGGGGGAAGAATGAAAGGGGAGAAAGATGTAATTAGGGCACAGGAAGCAAAGGATGAGGTGAGAGAAGGCAGTAAAGACAGAGAAAAGATGGAGGGAGAAAGAAAAACCAAAAGGGGGAAACAGAGGGGGAAGGAAGCCAGCGGAGACAGAGAGACAGTTCGAGCTGAAAATCATTTAACACTAAGCTAAATGCCAACTAAGAATAGACTCTGAATCAATCAAGCCCAGCTATGGGGCTGGAGAATTAATATGTCCCCTAGAAAGCATTGCCTTTCCCCTAAAGGCTGAGGCTGACCATATGTTTTCTGAAACCACTGTGAAATCTAACAAAAGCCCAGGGAGGTGACACATATGGTGACACTTTCACGTTGTACACTACAAAGATGAGCCTGTTTAAAACAGAGTCTGATAAGAGCGTGGCAATCAAATAATCTTTAATACCACAGCAACCAAAGGAGCTTCTTGATAAAAAAAAAAAAAAAAAAAAGGATGCATCAGCAGTAGAGTACATTGAAGGCCGACTTGTATCCTCGTAACTGAACCACTGCCTTGCTTTTGAAGAGCTGTCTTTGCTACAGGTACTGTGGTTTCTCTGGAGGTATGACAGCTCGGTTTGGTCCCTCAACAGCTCATCACAGTTAGTCTGTAAGTAACTGTGTGACAAATGTGGCCCTATAGGCATCCATCCTCAGCAACAAAGACTCCATTTGAACAATATGAAAGAAATGCAGGCTGTTTCCCATCATGCATAGCCGCATATACGGCTAGCAACATTTTTTTTTTTTTCATAACCCATGCATAGAGCTAAATAAAGACAGCAGAACAGATTCCCATGCTGTCAGTTGCCCGCAGCATTTTGCATTAAACTTCTGTGATAACTAGTTCACTTGCTAATTGTCGTGATCCACGTAAAAGCATTTGTACTTCCCGTGCTTTTAAGAATGTGACAAACTGTTGCCTAATTAAATTTCTTTCTTATTTTTTTTTTTTACACTCAGTGAAACATTGATCGTAGAGCTCCTGTTATTGTCAGGGTTTGTTTTTTCTAAAGATAGTGGCTTCAAAGAAAATACTCTTTGTGCTTTATCCTAAGACGCACGCAGAAATGGGGCAACCAGAGATTTCTTTAGCTATTGTCACCTCGTGCTTTGAAAAGCGATTTTTTCCCCATTAATGATATAATGGATGTCACAAGAAACACCATCCTGCTAAAACCCATGTCCCCATTTATCACTCTTAATAATTTCCTGCAGATTTTTCAAGATGTTTATTGAATGCATCTGTCTTTGTCTAGTTGAGGCTGGCGACAGAGATGGATGGCTCCAGCCACCGGCTTTAAGGGCCTCCCAGGCCGAACGGAGCATGGCCGACAGTCTTTAATTCTTTTTGACTTTACTGCTTTGTCCCAAGCAAGTTTTTTTCCAACCTGTGGGCTCACCATGCACAAAGTTTGGGTTAGTTTAAAAATCTCTTGGTTGTATTTTGATCCCAAACACCTATCTTTAGCTGAACATCATAGTCAGGTTTGTGGGCATTTGAATGGAATTTGAAAATTCACTGTCAGTGTCTCTAAAGCAATTAATCATTATTCCTCAGAGGGCTTTGTTGCTAGAATGTGAACAAACAGTATGTCATGTTGGAACACCAGCTGAAACAACTGATTCTGTTGTTAAAGCTGAGAAAAGACTGCGATCCTGACAACTAAGGTTAAGGTCAGGTCCTTTTCAGATTGACTAAACAACCGATTAAAGTAAGGAAAATATTAAGACTATGGTTAGTAAAGAGAAAACTCCAGTCTACAGTTATTGCATAAAGGGATCTCCCTTGCTGTACACTGAATTTTTGAACAGAGTGCAGTATTAATTAAACAAAAATGCGAGTGAGTCTCGCGGAAGTGTGGTCGGGTCATCAATGTCACGGCTCCGCTTGGCTCAACTCTTGGACTGTACTGCGCAGACTCTGGCTCAAACCCGCAAGGGAAAACAGTGTCAGTTTGGCCAATGCAAGGAAGTGCTGACACTTTGTCCAAACGGCGCTGCTGTTGAGAGGCAGGGTAATCCAAGAGCACAAATCCAAAAAACAGTTAAGAACCAAAACAAGACGAAAACTAAGGAACACGAGGAAGCGTGAGTTTAAGGCAAACGAGGTAACAGAACAGAAGTAACACAGCAGATGAGTCGACCAAGAACAAAGGGAATGGCAGGACTGCAGAGGGGTTGACAAGACACAGGTGAAACGAACGAGGGCGGAGCACACAAGGAGAAACCAATCCAGCAAACAAATGGTAAAAATATCATCACACAAATGGTTTGGAATTAGCAGCCCAGCCTCATGGGAGTGAAATAGTCACAATGTGATTGATTTTTGTTTGTTTCTGTGTGAGATACTAAACACAGCTTTGAAAAAAGATGCTTTTGAATTGGCAGTAACTTTCATCCCTGCACCATGTATTTGAAGGAAGGTATTTTAAACGGGTTAGCCCTAACCCTAGCTTCTGCAAAAGTGAAGAGAGATAAGTAGTTAGCCTCCCAGTTTATATCAATTAATGAAGGGCTATAAAAACCAGTGGGAGTGCTGTGACATCTTGTGATGTTTGTGATGTTTAACCTCCCAAGACAGACTTTCTTTGGGGTTTCTTTCTGCTTGTACTGTCTCCTAAAACTTCAGTCACTGGTCAGTGTCGTAAAAGAAAGTTTGCACCCATAGTCATAAAACTATGCCATGTTAAGCTATATCATGACTATTTCACAAACTGTCATGACACTGTTTACAATATATGATAATAATAAGACAAATAATTTAACCTTTAATTGTCCCGCAATGGGGAAATTGCAGTTCCTGCTGTTTGACCCATCCATTTGTTCACACAGTAGTGTGTACAGTTGGAGCAGTGGGCAGCAGCCTCTAAGGACTGCGCACGGTGAGCAATTTGGGGGTTAGATGCTTGCTCAGGGCACATCATGATATGATGGATATAAAATATTTTACCAACTAAATTTATTGTGCCCAACCAGGCTAAGAAGCTGATTCAATATGATTCTCATCATTAATCAGTCTGTCCCCTGCTGGTGAAGAGCTTGGTCAGTGTAGATAACTCAGTGTCTCTAAAATAAGGACCTGCTGCAATCTTTACCCTGAAAAGTGGTGTATTTCTCAGGGTCCTGGATCCACTGAAGGCAGAGTCATTGCACATCAACGCATCCAAACTGCATCAAAGAAGTATATATTTTTCAGTAATCTACATTTGGTTAACCTAATGTAATCAAAAGTACAGAGAGACATGCCTGTGCCATAAACTTTGAATCTGAATCAGTTCTAAAGTCAAGAGTGCATCTTCGACATGACCTTATTCTGTGGATGCTAATGTTTTGCGTTTCAGTTTTTCAGCTCGCAATCCTAGTGTACTGTACGCCTTGGTCCACGCCAAGTGTCGAAAGAAAATGTTCCACAACTGAAGTGATTGTCAAACTGTCAAACAGAAGACTCCCTGTTCAAAATGGCTTCAACTTCAAATCTCCATTATTCATGCATCTCTCCCACACTGCCCACACACAAAACATTTTCTGCTGCGTGCGCCCAGCCAGAGGTCACAACCCTCATTAGAGGAAGCAGAAGACATTTTTAGACGCCTTTCACCGAATTAAAATGTCTTTGAAATGATTTTCTTTTTTTTCTTGTAGTGTGTTTGGGAGCCCTCTGCTACAGTTTCCACTGTGCTACCGTTGCTTTGGAGAAGTACTTTTCCTGTTTTGCCCTCAGTACAATTTCACTATGTAATCACCTAACTCATGAAAATTGCAAAGGTGCTGAATAATTTAAAGTGGCTGCGTAAAAAATTATGTGTTGCACGGTGTCATAACGATGGCGGTCCAGACGGAGGGAGGGAGACGGTGAAGTAGATAAAAAGAAATTCGAGTGAAACATTTTTCTTAGTCGCTCATTTATAGTGCTCACATTACATATTCCTCTGTTTCCAATATTTCTTTATTGTTACTTGAGGGCATACTTAAATTTAGACGAGGACACACTGTTTGGCAGGACAGGAGGAGAACGTGCTGCACCTATGGCATTATCCATTTTAATTTCCCACGCATGTGAGCACTCGGTCTGCGCCACAAATGAAATGCAAAGTATTGCATGACTGACTCAAAGTACCTATATATCAGTTTGAAGTTAGGCCGTTTGCCCTTGCAAGCTGTACAAAACCCCCCTAGTGAAGGGCACATCATTGAACTAAGCTGTTCGGCCGCCCGGGAGACCTGCACTGATTTTATTTGATTAACTACAATCACGAAAACCCAACCTGCCAGGGTCTGATCCGGTCAAACCACTTATAAAAAAAAAACACACCATACATTAAATAAATATCGCTTTGTCAGGGGAGAATAAACATATTTATCTGCTGTCGTGCGCACGTTAGCCGAGTGAGTGATGACTGATTTACAGTAGCTTATGTGATGTGTGTATTGTGAATGAGGACATACTGTATCAAAACCAGTGAAGGCTTCCAATATAAAAGTGTTCATCACAGAAATATGTTTTTATATTGGCCTAGAGGCATGGGTTCAATTTATTATATGTGTCATCTTTATTGAATCTGGGGATTGTTTTGTGTTCGGATTTTTTAAAGGTATTTGTTTACAGTTTGTACATAAAGGTGAAGGTGAAGCTTTCTTTAGTTGTGAACATGCGTGTTATGCTTGGATCAAACTGCCAAAAAAATCTAAATGCAATTACTAGAAATCGAACCCTTAGAAAATAATATTCACCAAAACTAAGTGCTAGACATTAAATTAAAGATATACATGCAGTTAAGCACTCGGATGAATACGTACCCCATTGTGTATATTGTGTATACAGTGTTTTCCTGGTTATGCTGATCAGAGATTTCAACTTGACTGTTTACATGGATGCTATATGAAAGGATCTGAAGGATCAGATATATGTGTTTAAAATCTGCTGGAAATATAACAGGAGGAGAAGAATTTTTTCCAACCTAGCAGATAACAATGAATTCAGTGTTGCCAGGTCAGCCACAACATTAAAACCACTGACAGGAGAAGTAAATAACATTGACCATCTTGTGACACTTCAATGTTTTGCTGGGAAACTTTTGGACCTGCCATTCATGTGGATGTTACTTAGACATGTACCACCCACCTAGACCAGACCAGGCACCACCACCCCATAGCAATGATACTCCTTGATGGCAGCAGCCATCCCCAGCAGGATGCAGCCTGACACAGACACACACACAAAAACGGTTTAGGAACAACTCAAAAAACATGAAAAACAGCTCAAGGTGTTGACCTGACCTCCAAATTCACTAGATCCCAAACTGATCAAGTATCTGTGGGATGATCCACAGAGGCTCCTCCCCTCAACCCATAGGACCCAAAGGCCCCCGCTAACAATATTCTGTGTCCAGACACCACAGGACACCCTCAGAAGGCCCATGTCCATTCTCTGATGAGTCACAACTGTTTGGAGGCACAAGGGAGACCTACACAGTATTAGGAATCATAATGTTTTGCCTGATCGGTGTATGTCGACCCTTTATTTGGCACACCACTATACTTGTGTGTTTCTCTTTTGCTGTGGTCACTTGAGATGGGTCATGACAAATGGGAACTCGTCCATTGGTTGTTCTGGCTAAAAAGTTATTGTGTACTTGTGGTGACAGCTGCCAGACTGTGTTGTATGCTACTGGTTTGGTCCAGTTGAGTTAGGTTTTGGAGCCTTGTTTTGTTGCCAGGGCTGTTAGGAAATTTAGTTTGCTCTGGTTTTTGGGTACATACACCTTACAGGTCTCTGAAGTTTCTCATCCAGGTAATGGTATATCCCAAAGAAAAAAAAAAAAAAAAAAGCTGAAACAAGGGCAGCTGGACTTGTTGAGTTTTCTTGAAGACATTTCATCTCAGTGTGTAAATGTCTGGTGGGGAGTATGAGGGGGGTTTTATTCTGAACATTTGTTGGGTGATGACCACCCGCAACTGGCATGACTATGGTCTATTAATAACCACATACTAACCTGTAACTGGAAGAATCTGATTTGATCCTGCTTTTCCTTCGTCCAATGAATGGTATTCTAATGACCCATTAATGGCCAGAGACTCCAGACTTCATGTGTGAAACTTTGGGAGGCAGATGTTTAGACTATGTTGGTGCCACTCTTCACATTTATGCAGATGATACCAACATGTCCTACATAAATATTAGAGAAGACTAATTAGACAGAAACGAATCAATGATCTAGTCAAGGATCAGCCGTTTCTTTTATTGTGCTTTTATTGTATCATGCTATGTGTTGAACTTTCTGTCTCATATTTTTATGTTTTACGTTGTGTATTTTTAGTTTAGTGAATCATTTGAGTATTTCAAAGGCCCATTTAGTGACAGGCACTGCAAATAATTTTAGACTGCTGGCATCACACTTGACATACAACATTCAATAGAAAAATATACTCCATAAAAGTCTTTATATAATAATTTGTGTTTATTGCAAATCTCAGTGGGGGTCCACTGAGTCTTCTCATGTCAACAACAAGAACCCAGTGGTTTTATTTTGGTTCTGAGTTTTAGTTTTTCACACACAGTTCTTGTTTATTTATGGATGCTTTAAGGTGACTTGCCCTTTCATTTCAACGACGGTGACTGCAGAAGATGAGAATAAGAACTGGGGTGGCCTTTCCTGTATGGAGATTGCTGATGAGGATGAAATGTTTTCTGCTGGGTGGGTAATGTAGCCCGCCAATCTAAGTGCAGTTGGTAGTTTTACCTAGTTATTTGGCCAAATTTGATTGTTACCCAAATTTATTGTTTGACTATGTTGCTATTACTCTTCTGACCATGACTACATAAAATTTGCCCAAACAATTAGACTGGCCTGGCAGATCTTTGCCGGAGCGTAATCGGTTTCCAACGGAGAGACTCCAGATCAACTTTACACCATAAATTTGTGGGAGGGGGAATTAGGGCTGGCTTATAGGTATGAAGCATAAATACAAAAAGCCTTTTTCACACCGCTGCTAGCATACAGCAGTTCAGTTTACTGCCCTGGCTGATTTATTTATTTCTATGTTTATTTTAAAAGCTTATTAACTAAAGGCAATTTCTGAATCTCACCTTATCACTTGACATATTTTGGGCAGCTGATGGCCACTGTAGCTTCGGTAGATGCCACTAAGTCTTGCACACCAGTCCTTTTAATAAATGACAGATTTTACGATGTGCAGTTGCTGTAGTTTCATGGTATCACGCTCTTCTCCATTATTGCTATTTGAAATTTTATGGGTATTATTCATAGTCATATTTGCATGGGGAGAGATAAGTGAAACATCCCAGCTGGAAAATGAATTAAAACAGCTCCACAGCTGCAGTAGGTTTGTCTGTCAGCAGACTTATTGCTCCTGCGTACCTGCCCAGTGGTCAGTAGTCAGAGGTTCTAGGTGCTTGGCTGGCAGGTGTAAAAGTGTGTAACTGTGCAGAACTGGATATGAGGCGCAGCACTGCTTACAAAAAGAGCGTGCAGTCAGCAGAGCCCATCACCTGAAAGTCTTTAAAGTCTCATCACAATGTTTAAAACCCACAGAGATGAGGTTTACTCCGGCGTGTCGTCCAATTGCATCGACATCGGTTTAATAGGCGAGTAGTTGATAAGAATTCACAGTTATCTAATTAGACGATGACCTTTTAATGTTTCTTGCTATGTTGTGTTTTTCACTTCGCCGTGTCATTGAGAGGTTTAGAAAGAAATCTTTGCAGACCCTGCTCTTCTCGCTCTGATCCAGTCACTGAGCCAGGAGTTGTAAATGCCATCACATTAACGATGCCTCCGGGGTATAGACAGTCCCCCGCATCTCTATGCAGCATGTTTGTTAAACAATGGGAGGTCACATCGCTGCCGCCACGGGCTCCTGACTGTCATGGTGTCATATCCGTGCTATTTAACGTCGCCTTCCCCACAGCATCCCTTTAATTACTTTGCTGCAATGAACTCAAAATTTTATTGACGTGTCACTTCTGCACCGTTTGATTAATTTACTGTTTATAGCAATGACACACCTGAAATACTGCGCGTGATAACAGTAGTAGCGATGATGGAAGGCTGATTAATTCACTCAGAAAGGTTTTCATGACTGGATCATTTTCTATTGAATACAAAGTGTGTATGCAATAGTTATGTGATTCAGTTACATTATGGGTCCAAGCACCAACAGCAGTTTGAATCCTATTGTTTTTGTTTGGATTGTTATCCTTATTTGGTTTTAACTGGTTTTAACTGGATTTAACTGCAGCAAATCTCAGCATCTCTGTTCATGAGGACATCAACATGCTTCTGCATTTGTCCTCGACTGTATGCACATTCATCACCATGCGGTAGCACATGAAGAACATTTCAGATAAGATGCTAATGCAGTGTGATACCAGGATGTTGTTGACCAGCACCGAACAATAGGAAGTATGAAAGCGACACACTAAACACTACTTTTACACTAAATACTAATCTTAAAACATTTTTGAGAAGGGATTCAACGAGAGTCAGATTAAGGGTCAGCCTAACATGCAGAGGCGATTTGTTTCAAAATATGATTATTTTTTAATTAGCCTGCCATAGCCAGATCAGTCAATTCAGAATAAAGGAATAGTGTCCAAACGATTTGATTGGTCCGACATACCTTTGCTAGTCCACACAGAGCAACTTCAGATCAACTTTCCACCACAAGATTTTGTGTACGGGGGAAGTTTGGATTGTCATCCTATTACATCTACATCAGTTTAATAGGCAAGTAGTTGATAAGAATTCACAGTTAGATCTAATTAGACGATGCCCTTTTAATGTTGGTTTTCAGGCCAGTTAGTTTTTTTTAGAAAGTCAGCCCTCGTCCCTTGAACACATTCTATACTGATACTTGGTCACCACCAAAAAGCAAAGGGAGAGCAAACAACAGAGCATTTAGCTGCTCTGGAGCCAATTAAGATTAATCTCCTGCACTATGGGAGACCAAAGCAGAGCTTAAAGGAGAGTGGACATGCATATTTTAACTGTAGGGACGCTATGAAGTTATCAGTTACATTCAATGTAGTCGATTAATCTTCCAACACTAAACTTTTGTCTTTTGTTCCAACATTTCCCTCTAAAAATGGCATTACATATTTGAACATGAAATATCTAAACAAAGTTTATTTTTTTACTTAATTATACTATTGATTGCAAAGTTTTGCAGATTTATTCAGTGTAATCAGGAACGGTGTTGTTTATATTCTGTCATAAATTAGCATACATAGTGCTGAGTATGATTTATCTATAATGCGAAATGCAGCTGTGTTGTTGGTCTGCTAAAGGTTGCGTCCACCCACTTAGAGCCTAACATGGAATGGAAATCCAAATGGTTGAATTTTATAGGTCTCTATGTATATGAAACAAAAGCAAAATGCTGCCATGGTGACCATTAGCATCATCACAGGTTTGACAATCAGGTTTGGACTTTATTGGTCATTTTAAAAAAGGCCTGGTAGCAGGAACCACCATAACAGGGGACGAACATAAACATTGCAACGTGCCAACTTACCGAACACGAATCATTACTGTATGGTCAGTAAAATGACTCTACACGAATGCTGAAGCTACGACAACCATATTAGATGAGGAAAAAGTGCCAATCCAATGTTTACAGCCGCTAAATGAAAAAAAAAGAAAAATCTATAAATGTAGCTTAAAATAACTGCTCTCTGTATGAGTCAAACGGATCAATAAACCAATAAAAGCTTTTATTTTTTGTGTTTTTTACCGACAGACCCAAAGGTAATTTAGGAGTAGGGATGGTGGTATTGGTAACCACGCATGTTCGCAAGGCCTCTCACTTTGATGCCTTTTGTCTCATTGCAGAGCCAAGGACTCAGTATGGATGTTGTATGGTGCAATCATAGACTGTAGAAAATAGGCACCATGACAGCTCCTCAAAAGAAGCCAAAGCATGTGGAGCTCCCCCTGGTGGCTGGCTACAGTAAAGCTCCACCACCTCCATGTTAGTATATAGGACTTGAGCCAAACTAAAACACTAAAGTACCAACAAATATTTTTTTCAAGGATATTTTCTTTCATTTTAGGCAGCTAATATAATGCTGATGGATGTAAAGGATGTGACACCACGATGACTGACAGTTGCCATTGACTATTGCTCCGCAAAGCAATCCTGTAGGACCCAAAGAGTAGGTAAACTAAATAAATAAATAAGTGTAGTGTGTAATCCAACATTTCTGTGTAACTGGTGGAGGTACAGCAGAGCACACTGTTCAGTCAAACAAATCAAACGCAAGTGAGTCTGGTGAAAGTGTGGGCGGGTCATCGACCCCACTCTTGGACAGTACTGCGCAGACTCTGCCTCCCAACGCAAGATGGCACCACCCGTATCCATAGGATACAAGCATCAATGTGGCCAATGGGAGGAAGGGGAGATGCGTCGTCCATTTTTGTACAGTTTATGGGTGCACCCAGGACAGCCATGCTTGTAAATCGTACATAAATCTGTAATTCTGTAACAGAATTTGGTTACGTTTCTTTACTTTTGTGTATTTTTATGAATAACCTCTCTCCTTCATGCACTCAGCTGCAGTTTTCCTAATGGCAATCACTTCCTTCCAGAGCACTGTTTAGAGCCCCTGCCTGCACAAACATGATGTGTTGACCATGCAGCCGGTCTGCTGATATATCCGGTTCTAATAGGAATGACAGATTGACTGTTTTGCTCGCTAAAGCCCTTTTATAAAGCCATATATTGCAGAGCAGAGCCTCTGCCAAAACCACAACTCTCCCCTATAAATCCAAAGGCCGACAGGGTGTCTATTTAGTCATAAATATGCAGAGTGGACTCAATAACTCAGCGTGTTATTCACGCAGCCGTCCTGGCCACAGTTTAGCGGGAGCCCCTTTCAGAAACAAGCCCGTTATTTATTTGGCTCAGGTGAAGGAATCCACGGTGCGGGGGTGACATTCACCAGTTCTGGATTTGTTTCCACGTGCTTTCGGGGCAGAAATGGCTTGTGCTATTTTGGTGATTAACAACAATCAGTTGTACTTCATAGGACAACATACACTTTCCAAGCATCAGTGAAGTGCATTCGCCGAATCTTATTTTTTTCAAGAAGGAGAGGCACTGGTATAGAAATCCCCAGGAGCATATGCCCCTTGATAGAACAGATGTGTCCTAATAACCAGTCCTGCTTACTCCTTATAATTTTGGCCACTATATCAAATAGGTTGAGGTTTTACAAAGACCATGTTTCTGATGTTGGTTAACAAGAGCCCGAGAGTATTCGAGCAGTTCAGCCAGAAGCAGCCATGCAGAGGAAACCTCGATAAACATCCATCTTTCCATTTTTTTTTTTTAAAGCAGATGCAAAACAAGTATACATTTTGAATTTTCAATGGGTAGTTTCTAATCTGACCACCCATTTAAATGCAGGTAAACAACCGTTCTTCATTATTTTTCTCTGAACTCTGCTGACATAAATTATAAACACAGTAGGATTCTGTTGCCTCTCCCTGTCATTATTCAGCAACATCTCACATCAGGGAACAGACGCTAATAGCTGGTGAGTAGCGAGACAGACTGCTTATTAAGCATGCTCGAACTGAACTAAAAGACCCCTTACTGTCTTGCAGTTATTCTGCGGTGTCTGCCTCAAATTACAGCTTAATTGAACTTTTCACAATCATACCATTGCAAACTGTTCCTCGGGTCAAAGTTGACAGGGTGGCGAAGGGCACTGAAACTTAAAGACATCATTAGCACTGCTCCTCTCATAATTATCCTCTTAGGCCGGTGGCTCTGCTCAGATGTGAGGTCAATTACAAATATACCTATTTGCATGGAGGTGCATGTTAGCGGGTGAAATGAAATTTCATCCTCAGGAATAAATTAATCAGTTATCTGCAGACGACAGGAGTCGTCCAAAAGAAAGCAAGAAAAGTGGATGGTGGTGCAGGTGGGGGTATGTACAAGTTCCTGGATTTCGCAAGTAAGAAAAAACACAATTACTTATTTCAGTAGACTTTTATAGCTACAGCCTCACTTGATCTGGTATGACGAATAGCGTATTGTAGCTTATGCTCCAACTTTGGATAAATTAGTCCAGTGCCCTTTCCAAAAGTACCTGTTTGGAAGGAAGCAATTATGGCTTGTACAATACGTACAGCTCCAAAGAGAGTCTTTGATGGCACATGACAAGTGGAACATAGTAATACCAAGCACTAAGTGTCTTCATATCTCAGTTATGCAATAATGTAGGTGTAGGTGTAAAAGGGAATGTGCTCCAATTTGATATAATTTTGGATTTCTGCTTTAATGCAACCATTTGACTCAATTTGGATTTTGGTTGGAATTTAAGTGGACTTCCTTGTTGCATTCCATAAGGGTCAGCTGTGTTGATTTGGAATTGGGGATCCAAACTCAAAGGCCTCAAATTTATATATTTTCTTAATGGAAGATCTAGTTTACTGGTGACACCACAATGGTTGGCCTGATTGCCAACAATGACGAATGCGCCTACAGGATGGAGGTGGATAATCCTGCTAAGTGGTGCAAGAACAATGACTTGGTCCTTAACACCAGAAAAAGAAGGAAATGATCATAGACTTCAGAAGAACCAGGGACATAAGACTACTCCCCTTTTCACATATGAGGAGGGTAGGATCAATGTGTGGAGAACCTGAAGTTCTTTGGGATCACCGTGTCAAAGCAGCTGGACCATCAATACCTAACTGCCGCCGAAAAAAAAAGCCCAACAAAGGCCGTTCTTCCCCAGGAAGCTTAAACAAGCCAAGCTCCCCCTAAAACTGTGAGGACATCCTGGAGGCATCACAGGTATGCCAGCTACACCGCTGCTGAGAGGAAGACCTGCACCGCATGGTGAAAGCGGCCTCGTCGGGATGGAGCCCCCCCCCCCCCCCCCCCCCAAGTCTGGACACAATCCACACCAGCGAGCTCACGAGGTAGGCAAACGGCCTAACCAAAGACAAGACACACATCCCAGACCACTCAATGTTTGAACCGCTTAATCCATGGCTGGGGCCGCCATCACACTCCTTACCCCAACGAAGGACGGACAGATACGGCATACAAACACTAACAAGGACTGCACTAAAAGCACTTTACCACCTCTGGGGCTATTTAATCATGCTGCTCCCTTTTAATGTTACATTTTTACATTATGCTGCCACTGCTGTTTCATTCACTGCTGCTCCATTTCACTTATTCTATTTTTGTGGCATATACCTAGCTGTCTTGTTTCGTGTCCTTTGTTGATAATTACAGAGTGGCCGAACACAGTTTCATTAGTCTATGTGTAAAAACAATAAAGTTCACTCATTAATTCATTACGGGAGCTCAATTGTTTTAGTTCCTCTGTTTACAGCCTGCAGCTCCCTCACAAACCGCCTCATCCAAAGCACCGGCTAAAAACTGAATGAGGCACAGTCAGTGAGCTGCGTTCCTCTGGCCATTTATAGTATTTCCCAAAATAGTTTACCACCCTTAAACTCCTGCCTCTTCAAAAAGGGCCGAATTTGGCTTCACGCGAGGAAACTCATGAGCCAGCCAGCAAACGTAAATCCAATATGAACTCAACTTCTAGATCTGGTTTGATCCTGTTCAACTTATAGAGGGAAGTCTCCAGCTTATTAGTCCCTAAATGTGCTCACCAGCTAATTGCTAACGTTTTGTACATTTGCTCTTTTAATGCCCTGCAGAGCCGAAGAGCTACATGCTGTGAATGAAAGCTGTGTTTAAAAATCTGGACAGTGCTGTAGCTGTAGCTCCCACTGAAACGTCATAGGTCTGAGGGAATCTGCAGACTTGGTTGAATATTCTCCATGAGCAACACGACTTTCTTCTCTGTTTGTTGTATTGTTCATATAAACATTTGGTTTGGAGCTGCTTTAAAGTAATTAGCATTTGTGCCCAGTTATCATTTAACCATCACATTCTGCCAAGGAGATCACGGTTCATCAATAGTTTCACAGTCCTACGAAGCAGCTATTGTCATTGTAATGTTTTTTTTTTTAGTGCCCTTTAAGCAAGCCTGTGTGTTCCTTGGACGTTCGTAAGCTTGTGAGCCTATTCAGTCCTCCAGGACCTCGTGTTTACTCGAACGCTGTTTTTCTTTGAGCCGATTCAAACAACGTCTTTGCCTGAATTGCCAACAAGTGACAAAAGACCCTGTTCAGTGTATTCATATGAAAAAGCAGCATCTCCGGCGGTGACAAGGTTTTCAACATGTTCATGAATAAGTAATTTTGAGCACAACCACTGAGGTAAACAAATCAGCGAGATGAGCTCCGATTGCAATAGGAGAACCGTAGCAGATTGTTCATTTCTAGATGGTGACTCTGGGATTGAAGGCAACGCTGTGCTTTGCTTTCCCTCTGAAGGTCAGAAGCACTTTGAAAACCCAGCACTGTGGCCTGAAAATGAGATTCATTAATAGTTATCGTTGCCTCACTCCAAGGATACTTGGAATGCTCATGAGGAGCACATATTAATATTTCAGTCCCGATAGAGAAGCTTTAAAATCTGCAACTTATTTGGCCTTTCAAATGGATTAAGACAAATCTTGCTCTC
This sequence comes from Chelon labrosus, assembly GCF_963514085.1. Lineage (NCBI taxonomy): Eukaryota > Metazoa > Chordata > Actinopteri > Mugiliformes > Mugilidae > Chelon > Chelon labrosus. The sequence goes on along the minus strand of NC_140338.1, from coordinate 22,192,897 downwards.
CTTCTTTACCTGGCCTCCCCAAACTTTCCTCTCTCTCTCTCCCTCTTACGATTGATGCCGATCTGAGAACTCAAAAAGTTATCAGGACACCGCAGTGACAGCTGCTGCCACTCTGCCTCTATTCTTCATGAGAGAATGAACCAAAAGTCCGGCCTGATGAATAGAAGCTAATGGCTTATCTGCGGCTGAATAAAAACCCGGGGAATAAACAGCAGGTGGATTCTGTTTCTGCTCCGAATGTCAGAAGTGCAGCTGATTATGTGTTACCAATCACCAGCACTTTATGGGGGAATCATTTCAGCCCTGCAGGATGTTGAAATGGGGAGATTTCTAGGAAGGCAGAAGAATCTGAATGCTGCTAGTGAGAGAAGCCTTTGTGTGTGAAATATGCACATTTCCCAAACAGTATGAATGAAGTCAGTGTGTGTGGGGAAACGCCTCCTTTCGATAGAGAGAGAAATTCCCCCTTCTTGCTTTGTTGTTCACTGACAATTACACTTTCAACAAGCCACAATGAGTGCTTCATTGGGCCATTAGGTGCACTGCAAGAAAACATCAATTTGCAGCTTTTGTATTTGTTCAAAGTGAATTAAGGAGAGTGCAGTAAGGATTGAGACTTGGCCCCAAAAGTGCCATTGGAAACCGGGCAGTGGCACATAAAGTGCTCTAAGATAAAGTCCAGTGTGAGGGGAATGAATAAGAGCCACTCTCAAGTAATCTCTGCAGGGAAGAAGAAGTGAACTTGAAGTGGAAGTGGTGGACTTGAAGAGTTCCTTGCACGGCATTCACACACTGCAGATCCAGACTGACGCTGCCAAGGTTACTCTACGTCACGGAGGCGCTTGCTCGAGAGGACAGCATTGCTCAGCACTGGCCTCGTTCATTTTTGGAGATCCCTCTCTGCCATTAGTTTGGGGCTTCGTCGCTACCATAAAATGGATTGTCCAATTACAGCTTTTCAAACAGCATGACAATACAGAGCAGAGCTGCAGCCTGGCTGGGCTAGTTTGGGACGCTGCTTCAAAATATAATGCATGAATTGTAAATGAAAACCTAGCTCACCACTTCTTTTTTACCTTTTTTTTGCATTATGGGTGGACGATTGTGTAATAGCAGGCTGAGTCACAAACACGCGACATCAAAAAATGTTGGGAAATTGAAATAGGCTGGACTCCACTCCATGAGCCTACAGCAAACTGATTGTTCCTGACCCCGAATCTGCTCTCTGCTGTGTATGAATACCAATAAGGTGTATGGGAAGCTTATTTATCTCACTGTTTTGCTTTTGAGTTGAACACAGGAATTATAAAAGAGCCATTTAGCCATTCCCCGCCCACCTTCACCTTCTTCTTCCTTGCTTTGACTTCTCTTTTTGACTTCCTTCCTTGTTCACTTAGAAACACAAGCTTTGTTTTACATTAATAAGGCATCTTTGTTCTCCGGCTCTCTGGTGAGAAACAGGAATGCTTTGGCTTGGACTGTTTGTTCCACCGAGTCCAGATCTTATTTGGGGTAATGCTCCGAAGCTTTCACTGGGCTGAGGGCAAGGCTGAGACCGGAGCAAGGGATCCCAATGTTGTAAAAGTTGCGGAAAGACTGAAAATTCTGTCGAATGGATGAAATAATATTAAAACTGACTTGAGGAAAAAAAATAAAAACGTTAGAGAGGAGGTAGAGAGGGCTGGACGATGAAGCCAAAAAATAAAACCTAAGTTTTAGTCACGATTTTCATGGATTTTCTTTCTTATGTAATAATCTGCGCAGGATGGAACGTAACGTAATATGCTCTCTTTCGCTACAATGTGCAGTTATGTAACATCCTTCTATGATAAAGTGACACTGCTGAGCAGAAACAGAACATCAGAATGACAACACAGAGGAACAGCATCAGTCACAGTAGTCGTCAGTAAAATGAACAGTCAGGCTCATGTCAGATTGTGTGGTTCTGCTGCTCCGCAGATCCCTTGAAGCAATGTTTCGTCTAGTTCCACCACAGTCTTCACTCGTATTATGATGCACATGTGGGATAAAGCTACCACCGCTAAATATGTGTGCCTTGATGGTTCATACATCTTTTTCAAACCCAGGCATTCCAACTTCTGTATTTTCCTTCCATTGATGCCCTGTCTTGTCATATAGTTTGACGCTGAAAGAAATGAGGCCTTTTTAGTTGTGATTTTGGAGCTGGATCAGGAGCTAGCGTCAGAATTTCGTAGACACACGTTACTCTCGTTACCTGGATGCTAAAATTTCAGCTGCTGATTCCAAACAGGTGAAGTAGAAGATATGATTTCAGTCTCTTGACAGCAAGAACAGGAGTCCTTTTGCTTTTTGTTTTTGGCTGGACAACTTCAAAAAGAGAAAATAGAAAGTTTAGCTAGTCCAGGTTTAGCTCTTCAAACACACAGTGCTCAGACCTGGAGTAATTAGACACTTAGTTATGCTTTTGGGATGTTTTAGGAGAAACAACCGACAAACTCGTATTTGACGCTTATATTTCATTCCGATTCAGGGAGCAATTGATATAATGTTGTTACAATGTTGTGTTTAACCTTTGTTTGGTTTGTGTTCACAGGACAATCAAAACAAAGTTCTGACACTCCCTCAACGCTACCGCTTGGAAACAGGGTATGTGTAGAAAACAATGTTTATGCCCACTGATCAAGCATAACATTATGACCACCTTCCTAATATTATGTAGGTCTCCCTTGAGCTTCACCAGTTCTAAAAGACTGGTGGGGAGTTGGAGTTTAAATAGGAACATCTGAAACTCGCATGACTCGGGTCTGTTAACAGCCAGATTATACTTCAGACTACCTCAACCCAACAACTCCAGTTGCCCTTGTTTTAACTTGTTTAGTGACCTACATCAGGCTTCTATCACAATGGTTGAAAGGGGAAAGTGCCCACAAGCAAAAGCAGCACCGGATCTGTCAAGACCATGCCTGCCAACAGAACTGAAACGCTGGCCAAGTTAGGCAGCGGTGTGTCAATCTGACCGAGCTGCAGTCCACCTGCTGAAGATTGGATTAAAGCGACAGCTGAAGATTTTACCTTGGAATATTAAAAATGATCATTTTGCTTCATATGTCCAGTTCTGTTTTTACTTGCTTCCAAACTGTGGACACTACGATATAAAGTATCGCCCATGCTGTCCGGTCCAAATATCTGGACTGTATATGTATGTGTAATAAAGAGCAACTGTGAAGCGCCACTTGCCTCTGGAAAGGCCTAAAGGCTTCCACTCATACTTGTTTTACCATGTTCAGTTCATCTGAAGGCAGGAGCCCTCGTTTTTTGTCTACAAGAACATTTTCCTCAGATTTCTGATCCCTACCACCTTGATGTGAATTAATAGTCTGAGGAGGTACATACAAATCAGACAGCTCCGGCCTGCATATTGCCTTCTGCAAGATCCTCACAAATCCATATGTGCTACTGGCAGGGCATTGATTCCCTGTGAATGGATGGTGAGTCCTGACGTGGAGATGATGCGTTGTGAGACGGTTACCACTGGAGACACACGCAAACACACACACGCACACACAAACTGGTTGATAAGTGTCTGCGGGCCATGTGGGCCTGTCCATTGCAGCGCCATTAATCCAATACAATATGTCTGCTTAATGCTGCGAGCCATGAAGAAAGGCAGCACTTATCATCTTTAACGTCCCCAGTTGGACATGGCTGGGGAGGATCGGCCACAAAAAAAAAAGAGAGAGGGTCATTTAAAGGGCCGTTTAATCCACCTTACAAGAAAAACATATCGAGGGTGAACTGTGGAGAGCAGGGACAATCACACATAAAGTGGAGTTAAAGCAAAAAGGGATTTTTCAGGCTTATTCCAGAACAGATGTTATTTTTTCTTTTTTTTTCTTTTTTTCTTTGCATAAAAATAATAACAGCCAATAGGAATTGCCACATAAAGCCAAACAACACATATAAACTATGGGTCCATTTTTAAACATACTGTGGGACATTTTAGACGATGGGTCAAATATGTAATAGTAACATAGTTTATGAATTACCTTCCACCTTGTTTGGACTTTCTCACTGTCATCTTATTGCCACTGACATTAATGATAATGCAATTCCATCACTGCATGAAGGTTGTGCCATGAAATTGCATGACTCTTGCAAAACGTATTCATAGAAGCTGCTCATTACGCCCAGTAGTTCTATTTCAGTATGTCCTTTATTGGGAAAGGTGGAGGTCCGGGTGGATGGATGGGTCATCAAAGTATTAGACTTCACAATGGGAGGTCACTGTCACTTTTCAGTTTCAAAAACAAAAAACGACCTCTTCAACTACCTTGAATGGAGTTTGGGTTTTCTCCTGGGGCCTCATGTACGAAGGGTGCGTGCGCACAAAAACGTTCCGTACGTACTCATTCATGGAAAAGTTCAGATGTATCAAGGTTGAAATGTCCACGAACTTGTACGTGCCTACGCCAACGTCATGGCTTCTACAGCTGTTGATCCTTTGACGACACTTAGAGGTGATGCTGGGAAACTGTCAAAAATTTGAAAACAATTAGTCCGACTCATCGGGACTGTGCCGGCTGACTCTGAGCAGAGCCATGCCAGCCGTGTGGGACGGAATTTTCCGCATGTCAGATGCGTATAATGCATCTGAACAGGTCAACATTAAAGCGCAATTTGCAGCGAGAGACAGTTTTCTGAATGTAATCGGAGCTATGGACGCACATACATTGCTATAAAAGCGCCATCACATGATGAATTTGTAAATGTCAACAGGAAGCATTTTCATTCGATCAATGTACAGATCATATGTGATGCGCAAATGCAATTAACCAACATTGTGGTGCGTGGAGGACAGCGTGCCAAAGGGTACATTTTTGCGCGCCTCCACTCCAGTGAGTATCTTCTCCATTTCGCTTTCTGTGAAGTTGGACAGGGAGGGGTCGGGTACAACATGTGCACTCAATTGGGATGTACAAAGGAAATGTGCTTCTGGATCTGAGCGTGCGCCACGTTTTAGAAGGAAATCCACGCAAGTCTTTGTACATGAGGCCCCTGGTTCTCTGGCTTCCTCCCACATTAAATTAATTCTCCTTTGGCCGCTTGTGTGCATGTGTGAATGGTTGTTAGTCTTTCTTCGGTAGTCCTGCAATAGTTTGGCGAACTGTCCAGGGCGTATGCTGCCTCTCACCCAGTGTCAGGTAATTTGGTATGTTGTGGTGATAGTAGTATAATTATATACGACATATGACATATGAAAGCCAGTTAATACAGTACCTGGATCTAGGAGTACTGTTATGGTAATGCTAGAAATAATTGTTTCTTGTTTGAAGGTGTGGTGGTTAGCACTGATTCCTCACAGCAAGAAGTTTCCGGGTTCGAATTCAGTCTGACTGGGGTCTTTGCATGTTCTCCCTTTGTCTGCGTGGTTTCTCTCCGGGTACTCCCGCGTGACATGCTTGTTAGGTTAACTGGTGATTCTAAACTGGCCGTAGGTGTGCATGTGAGTGTGAAAGGTTGTCTGTCTCTCTGTGTTAGCCCTGCGATAGACTGGCGACCTGTCCAGGGTGTACCACGCCTCTCGCCCAATGACAGCTGGGATAGGCTCCAGCCCCCTCGAGTCCCTCATTATCACCTGTGAGAACCCAGGTCAAAACCCTCCAGGAGGACGGTGTACGGCACGGCACACAAGCTCAGGTTTGATCACCCTGTAGCTGGTCACCTTTGGTGAGGGTGCCTAGTGTTAAAATGCTGAAACACCCCCTGATTCAAAGTGTACACTACTGATGATGTGTCCCGGAGCTGACATCCTCCCCGTCTCCTCCCATGCTACTCGCAACATCGAGGAAAACCTCATGTGAGTACATACAATCTATTGGCACAATGGACAGTTTTAACATCACATCCAGTATTTTATGATGACAAGAATTTCTTATTGATATTCCTGAGTGGAGACCAGCATTTATGAAATGATAGAGTCTGATTATTTTGTAATGACATTTGTTTTTCTGTTGAGATAATAGAAAGTGCCACTGAGACACTGAGAGTTTGGTTCTGTCTTTTTAAAGAGAGTTAGGGCGATCAATATGGGTTTTTGTGAGTGGGTGTTCTTTTCCGAAATTCCCATTTTGTGTAAGGTGTGTTGGGTGAAAAGGACTCTGTGCAGAATTTTGGACTGAATAAATTAGTTAATTTAGTACTCTTCATACAATTTATACTGTTTAAAATCACTGGATGGGATTCAGTGACCTAATGTTTCACATTATGCTAATAGTAAAACTCATTCAAGGTGTCGTCACTCACAGGAAACGCTCTCTGACGATAGGAAGGGAATGAATGTGTGTGAATGAGCTGGACTGAGCTGTAATCCGCACAGATGGGTCGTTATCAACATATGACTCTAAAAGCCAGGAACACATGATGCAACATGTGTTTGGAGGAAACGTTTGTCTAAACAGGATGCCTCCTTTTTATACTCAGAGTTATCCTTTCCTCTCTCACCTGTATTACCTGTGGCTTAGAGTGTAGATGTTTTTCCTTTTGGTAAAATTAATCACCTCTCCGGGCACAATCTGCCCCCCCCCCCCCCCCCGGCAGCACCGTCTGCTGTGAAGTAGAAAGCAGCCAGCTGTTTAGATGTCTGTGACCATTTGTATATCCCTTTGTGCTACTAAGTGCTCATCAGCAATCACCATAACCTCCGATGATTATACGCAGAGAGCTGCAGAGCCGGTATTAAAGAGATGAACCGCCACTTACTCTCATCCCTGAGTCCTGGGACACTCTGGACGCTTGCTGAGTCAAAAGCTATACACAATGTTTGTTTTCTCACAAATTCTTTAAATATTCATGACTCAATCCTGGCTGCTACTTACAGGTGATTCTGAGTTCGACCGGAGCTGGAACAATAAACTGAAAACCCCCGCATCCTGTGGAGATGTCAGATCAGTTGCAAAAAAAATCCTGCTCCTGTGTGGTCTGTTAAATACTTGGTTGCTTGTTTAATAAGTAATGGAGTCTGCCATCCCCGATACTGTGCTTAATTGGAAACATATTAATATGTTCCAATTACCAGAAGCCCCTGTTGAGACCTAAGAGAGCTGCATCTAAACAAGTTCATCACAGGTACACTGATTCAGTTTCATTTGCTAAATTAAGAGGTTCACTTCCCCTGGAGGGACAAAATCCGCAACAGGAGACAAATAAACTGAAATTAAGAGCTTCTGTGAAAATGTGGCAGCGAGGAGATATAAAGGAGCAGCAGATGGAAGGGCTACATGACTGTGTGCCTTAATTAGGGTTAAATATGGTTCAAAATAGCAAATATGGAGAAAGACAGTCGCAGCATTATCCTCCATCTCTCAGTCTAGATGCTCGGCTCCTCCCCCAAGCGTGCCGGGCTCCATTTGATCAAATCCTTCAACTTGGACCATTTAGGTCTCAGCCACACTTTTTACAACACTGCATTTGGGCAACGCCACAACTTGCAGCAGTTCCTCATCCACAGCCGAGCGTCAGTTTACACTCCGAAGAGGCAGAGAGAACAGTGTGGGAAAGGACTCATCAGCATCCTCAGACGCCCGTCTCTGCCACCAGCAATGGAGAGGGAGGTCATATTCTGCCCAAAGTGGCACAGTGCGCTTTGTTTTTTGATTTTTATGATGCTCTGTTTCTTTCATTCCGCCAACGCTGAGATAACCTGCAGGTCATGTCAGTCGGGAAATAAGTGGCGTGCGCAGGAATTACTGCTGAAATTTGACTCGAGTGAACCCGAAACAAGGCTAAAGGGAGAAGTTTTGAGGAGCGGGGACGGGGCAGGTGGACCCCGGGCTGCGAGTGCCGAAAGTCGGCTGCTCCGTTGCGCAGCTGGGTCCGCGGAGTGCGCACGAGATGTGGCGGAACACACGGAGCCGAGGCTGGAACAGAAAACAGAGAACCTGCGCGCAAAAGAAGAAATCGGCGAGGGCGAGTTTACAGAGATTAAAGTTTCTAATGTCAAGAACAGCCATGGTTTGACTAACACCACCGGCTACAAGAAGCGCGCCAGGAGGAGCAGCGGCCGTGAGAAAGTCGGAAACCTCGGCTCAGCCCAGAATCAAGACCCGGGAGAGGGCAGCAGCTCGGCGGCTGCACGCAGAGTGACGCGCTCTGAATTGCGCTGGAGCGGAGAGGAGCGGAGAGCCGCCGGTCCGAGGCAGGAGGAGCTAAAACTTAACAGTTCAACATTTGCCTTGACCGGGGACTCGTCCCACAACCAGGCTATGGTGCACTGGTCGGGGCAGAACAGCAGTGTAAGTGATTTATTATGTTCTGCACTTGCAACACCGGCCGTATGTGTGAATCCTCTAAGGGAAGCGTGCGCTCCTGCTGGCCGTCAGGTGGGCGCACGCCGCCCTCAGGAGAACCACATCTCTGAAACGCCGTTTAAGATGAGTGTGTGGGTGGGTGTGTGTGTGTGTGTGTGTGTGAGAGAGAGAGAGAGAGAGAGAGAGTCGAGAAGCGAGACACAGGCTCCCACTACTTTAATTAAGTTGTCACATCCAGTATGAGATGACATCTGTGTCTGGTTTCCTCACATCTTTTTAATTTACAGAAGTTAAATCAGCGGTCTTATTCCATTATTTCCACTGGCTTACTGTATGTAAGCCACGATAATGTGCTCACAAATTAAAATGAGGCCTTTAAATGGAAACGCTTTTGCCCCAAATGCTTTTTTTTATTATTATTATTTGTGAAGTCCCACAGAGAGGGATGGGAGAGAGAGGGGCTTTATCTCTGCTCCAGTCCGAGCAGCTCCACTGATGGCAGGATAAAGCTGTTCATGTTCAGCGCAGAGCATCTCTGACCAGAGGGCAGGATTTTCAGGGGACGCTTCAGGTTGTGGGAGAGGTGAAGCAGTTTCAATCTCACTCCTTCCTTCGGCAAGTTTCCCGAGCTGCAAAGTTTAAAGCCCCGATCGCTTCTTGGCTTTTAAACTCTTTCCTGTAATGTCAGGAGGGAGCAGATCCATGGGGGGTTGCCGGAGTGGTCACTTGTTCACGAGGCAGGATGGGGAACAGTTACAGTTTCTGTGTCTGACTGAGATGGTGGAGGCTGAACCAGATGACAGAGATACGTATGAGTCAAACCTGAAATGAGTCTCTGGCTTTTTTTATTTTTTTGCACAACGAAGGTTTGTTTATGTGATAAATAAAAAGAAATGTTGGGATTTGGTGATATTTTCTATTATTAATTCAACTGCAGATTGAAAATTCCACGAATATATCATACATTTCTCATCTTAGTGCAGTCCTCTTGTGTCCATCCAGCAATGCCAATAAATAAATAAATAATAAAAATATAGTTACCAGTGGAAAAATTGGCTAATACCTTGTCTGTTTAGGTATCAGCAGTGAAACGGTCAAGCTTTTCTAACTGTCTTATCAGCTTTTAGAGCAGAGACCCAGCTATTTAGTCAGAGAAAAAGAAAGTTGATTCAATGGTCCAAAGGTGTTTTCACACCTGTATTTAGTTCTGATTCAGGCCGAGGTATGATACAACATCTTACAGCGTTGCTTTTAACCTTGGGTTTGGCTCCTGTTCTCAGGGCAATCGAGATATTGAAGAATTCACTGCCTGCTTGCAAACTATTTTGCGCTATTTTTGCAAGGAATTCAGATTTCAGGAAATGTGGAAACAATAGAAATGCAAGTAGAGCGTCAGCAGCGAGCGTGGCCACTGGCTTTTATTGCCGTTCTGCGGTTCGTTTACAGGTGTTCTATGTATGAACGACATGTTCAGTTTGATCTGGCATCTTGGCTAAAAAAAAAAAAAGAACAATGTATATGCTGCTGCTGCTGCCAGACACCTCCGAAGGAGAAGACATACTACATTCAATCACAGCTAAACTATCATAGATAAATTCAACTCCATCGGCGACTTGTATGACTACGTCGCTGTTACTATGTTCTCCATCACTCACACCAGGCGAAACCAACCGATTAGAGGTGGAACCTAAGTGTGTGTTTGAATTGTTATGAAACCTCTGCTTCAATTCCTCTGAGCTTCAATGTGGAGATGCTGGGTGTGTCCATCATGCAGCGCGTTTCATCACTAATTTAACCGGCTGGCTTTTGTGCAGGATTTTAGCTTCCCTGCTGTCGGAGAAGGGAACAAAGCTTTGTCTGAAATCTGAGCCTGAATCAGAACCTATACTTCAAGTCATGTCCCAGGTGATAATCCGAGCCGTTTTCTTCATAGCTAATTAACATTTTAAGACAGACTTTTGGAAGCTTTACCAAAAGAAAATATAATTCACTGGAGTGCAGCTAAAGTACATTCAGCTGTTGTGAGGGCCGACATCTCAAGCACTTGTTCTTCTTCACAGTCAAAACATAATTAACTTGTTTTCAGAATCTGTTTTCTTTCACTCAAAGAAAGTGAATCTGCAAACTCAGCTTTCCGCGTGTCGAAGCCCTGTCTGCTCCATAACTGTTCTACCCACACCACTTAGTCCTGTCTGCAACAAAACCAATTACAGTCAAACACGTATCTCCAGCTCCATGCCCTCCACTCCGTTCTGACTGAAACTCCATCCTGTGCCTCAGGTTTTTTTCTGTGGATTTGACAAACTCCTGTTACCAATGGCAAACCCTACTGCAGAGATGAGCACGGACAAAATCCTGAAAATGAACAGTTATGAGCTCCTCTGTTTGCGTTCATCCTAAAATACAGTCATTAGCATTTAGCAGTCATGTTTGATTTAAACAGACTTCTGGGGCTGTGAACAATTTGTCCCTATTCTTTCAGTTGACGCAAACAAGTAAGTCAAAGCGCGTGAGAATAGACGATCTGCCATTAAATATGTAGAGTTGTTACTATAAGCAGGAACAGACGAGCTTGGTCTTTACAATCCGAGCCTCTGTATAAATAAACGGATGAGTCAACAACGTGCCGCGGAGCTGAAGTGAAAGGGATACAGATAACAGGCTGCGATGCTCTTAAAATTTAACCTGTAAGGCATTTACAAAGCTTGTCTCTCAACCGTCCCGCATTACTGGAAGCCTGTATGTCAGATTGGATTGGGGGTTATGATTATGACTCACTGGCTATAGGAGTCAAAGAAGTCTCATACGGCAAATACATAAAAAAAAACACACACATTATGTGTAAAAATACACCCAGCGTGCAGCTGAAAGAACTGCTCTGGTTTTAGTAAAGGGTGGCTGAATGGCACGACACACGACAGAAAGTTCTGATAAGAATTGGTTCTGGCTTCACTAGGCTAGAGTTTTATAGCACATCAGTCGTTCACCTTCTCTGAAAGTCACTCCTCTAATCATTTTGGTTGAACTTTATATTTGCGTATCCATCCTTTCCTTTTTGACTCTCTCTCCTTCGGTTTCATACCTTCTCGCTCAGCTGTGAACTCGCTGCATCGGGTTGTGTAGGTGGACAGCCCTGCATCAGGGCGGCGGTAAACAAAGATCTAAAGCCTGTGTCCTTGTCTCATTGACAGTCCATCAGCTCGCAAGTCACACATCTCGTTCCACATCGGCGCCACCGAACGGGTGATATTTCAGCAGCTTTTCAGCCTCAAATTTCTCTCGTTGACTCAACTTAATCACGCGTTAAAAATCTGATGATGTCGCTTTAAGACGAGCAGAAACTGTACATTCACAAACTCTAGGCTAAAGTCGGCGGAATAAATAAAGATCCAGCAGCACAACTAAATAATGAACAGAAGTTTGCTGTAAGTCCATGATGTTGAAAATGGAATGGTCTTTATATAAAGACACAATACTGACAAATCAAAGTGCAAGTGACAATCATATTCAGGTCTTTTTATGCCTTGGTCTAGTTTTGCATCACCTCAGATGTCCCTGTTGAAGCCCAAACTACCCACCGGTCATTTAGAACTGAAGAAGCTACTTGGATAGAACATCTTCAAGAAAACCCAACAAATCCAGCTGCCCTTGTTTCAGCTTAGTTTTTTGGACAAACATGCTTAAACTCAGTCCCTTACAGAATATTGGAATACATTTGGCTCCAGCAAAAGATGACATTTAATTTCTGCGTGGACAAAATTGTAAATTAAAGGGCAACAACATTAGCTTTAGCATGATAGCTTTAGGTATCGTACAGTTCCCTAGAAAAATTAATACATTAATAATTTGGCTTTTTAAAGTGAAAAAAATTAAATAGGTCGACATAATTATCATTTCTGCTAACCACTGAATTTTTTTGGTTTCTACTATATTATCTTTTTACGTTAAATTTTACCGCAAGCCAGCCAACCTTCATCTGAAAGCAACGGAAACAGAGGGAGAAATGTACCTGATCAAACAAATGCCTGCTGAGTACTTGGTTACTGGCAGAGCAGAATGGAAATTCAGAGAAAAAAGGTTACAGGTAAAGAGCAGTCTCGCCGTGGGGCCTGTGGCATATTGCTCAGATAGATGTAAAACATGCACTGGGACCGAATTATTTACATTATGAAATGTCAGGCATTAAGTACTTTGGTCTGCCACTCAGATGGATTCAGGCTGACATATTGTCTGTCAGTGTAAGAAGTTAACTCTTCAGCTTCCAGGATGGCTGGAACACGTCCAATGAACACAAACGGACGAGAAAATGAAACAACACAGTGTATAGGTTTCACTTGCACGAACACAAATTTAATACATTCGGAGATTTTAATTTAATTTAGTCGATCACATGATGCGCTTCGAGGAGTTGTGAGGAACTCGCTCACATATGCTGTCTCAGCTGACAGTCTCGCGCTATCTGTCAAGGTGTCGAGGCGATCTATTTATGGTTGTGTATGCGTTCTCATTGCCATGGCAACAGCAAGTTTACTGCCAAGCCCAGATTTGTTTTACCCAAGTCACATCTCTGCCGGTAATCTCCTTCTACACCATCAGGCCCTCATCATTTGCTCATTTTCAGACAATGGACGGCTGTCACATGAAGGAGCTGTAGATTGAACACATTTGCAGCCTGCTCATCTGGGATGGCAGAAATCAAACGTCATTTAGAGCAGCCATATGCTGAACTGCGCAGACTTGCAGAATGAGCAATGTTTTTGTGACGGGACAGCACAGTTCCTAATTTGCTGTTCTGTTTTATCTTGTATTTTGTACAACTGAAGGCCGTCTTAAAATTAAACTATTTTTCAGTCTGGCATGCTTCAGGAGAATAACTGTAGGGGTGGGGGCGACTTTTTTATTGGATCCACCACTTTGATCGATATTGAAATAACTCAACGGCTTGGATGCCATGAACGTTTATATTCATGATCCTTATCTGATGACTCCTAATGATGTTAGTGACATCCTCTAGTGCCCCATATAAGGTTGAGTCTTGACTTTTAGCAGAGTATCTCAAATGTTAGACAATAACTATCACATTTGGTACAGACATTCATGGTGCCCAGAGGATGATGCCTTATGAATTTAGTCTCCTAGTTACTTTTTTCTCTTAACACCAACAGCAGTGAAATATGTCAACATCTACTTGATACAATGGCGCCAAAATTGGAAGCTGTATTCACAGGAAGACTGTGAAGCCAACCTTGGGCTCCATGGATCAGAGTAAATTTCTCTCTATTTCTGCTTCTGTGTATTACGAGCATAGACTGTATATAAATATGGACACAGCGTTCCCCACTTCCTTGCATTGGCCAAACTGATGCTATTTTCCCAGGAATATGTGCTGCGTCATCTTGCAGGTTTACAGCCAGAGTCTGCACAGTATGGTCCAAGAGTGGAGCCACGCGTTATCGATGGCCCGCCCACCAGACTCACTTACGTTTTCGTTTTCTGCTCTACCTCCACCAGTTACAAAGAAATGTTCACCGCTTCACTAATCGGTTGGCATAGCAACTTGTAGCCATCATGATGTCACATCCTGTTTCTATGGCGTCAAATATAACTAACTAAAACAAAACTGGACACTTGAGAATGCATCAGTATTATTTTTTTAGCTCATGAACTATACTGCAGCCATATACCAAGGGGAGCTGTACTTGCTTTGGCATCACTTTGAGGAGCTGTTCCATTGTCCACCTTATACGAAGTAGATCTATGATTACAAGGCAGAATGAGCTAGTTCTTATAAACTACAGTGTTCTAAAGGGTAACAAATAAATAAATCATGAATGCATCAACAAAGTAAAGGTGAGATTTAATTTTAGCTGATCTTCCTTTCATAGGATGTCGTGTACAACCCTCTGCACCTCCACCAGCCTTGCAGTGGTTGTGAAAAGGGTGTTTACCAATACGTGTTCTTGTCACTTGTTTTCTTGTGAAACATTATTACTCTGTGTCCAAGTACTGTTCCAATACAAAGTACCATCTAACCGCGTAGGGCCCAAATACATGGATGCGTTATTGTCCTGACGTTTTATCGAGGATGCATCTGGAGGTAACTTGTGTGGATTTTGGACAGTCAGGTATCCCAGAATGCATTTTGCAGGCGTCATCAAATACATTGCAGTTCTAAATCCAGAATGACAATCCGTCCATACTTCAAAGTCAAATCCGTCAGGTCTGAACTACCAATTCGCAAGTCTGAAGTTTGTGTACTTTGTATTGATTACCAGCCCAAGTGTCTTTGGCTGGTGTATCGGCTTAATTACTTTGACCAGTAAGACCTGACAAGGAGCGGATAAAAGGGACTGATAAAATGACTGAAAAGGCCATTTCTGGAGCGGCACCTTCTCTTTAGCTGCAGAACCTAGTGTTTTTAATGCAATTTGTTGAAATAAACCATCAATATGTTGACTAAACCTTGAATGTAACACCTTTTTGAGTTGATTTGGTCACATTTGATGCGTTGATGTGCCGTTTCTCTATCTCATGCGCTTAGATTTTCATAAGTCCATGTCGCTCGCATACACCTTGTGACTTGGCCACACTCCTCATGTGGAACGCTGCAATTACAATGCGCGCTTCCAAATCCGGTTGTGAACATCCAAATTTAATGCGAGCGGAGTCTAATCTGTGTGCTTTCAGACCTGTTACTTAGCACATCCCGCTGAGAGGAGAGAAAAAAAGCTGAAAAGACACATTGAAACAACAGACCCAACCGAATCCACTGTGTGGGCTAAGTGATCCTTCGGGTACGTGCCTGGGAGTGATTGGGAAGGCGGACACTGTCACGCTCTGCTGAGCAGTATTTACTTGCCATCGGGCTGCATATACCCATAAACAAAGTTCCCAGTCTTTCTAGAAGCAAAAATCAAAATAAGAAATAAGTCATTATTTCCTTTACTGTAAAGCTGTATGCAAAACGGGGTGTGTCTGAGTAGTCTGAATCTTCCTATAGGCAGACCCTCACAAAAAAATAAATAAATAACATAGTGGATAATATGTCAGGACACTCACAGCCAAGCCTGAAAGCCTGAGAGGCCTCAGGGATGTTCACTTTATATAACTAAGTGCCCTCAGGTGCTCCTAGAGAATCTACTGCTCCCGCCATTCTTCAGTTTTCATTTCCACCCGTGTTTTTCCCACAGTCCACTCAATTTGTGGGTCTCCTTCAATTTACAGTAAACGAAGACAATTCACACAGCATGGGTCGCTGCAGGCGTCATAAAGGAGGCTGGTGTATGGTTTATTGACTTCAGCATATGCAGTATGCCAACCGTGAGGCTGAATCATTTTAAGCAACAATAGTAATGTTTTTATTGACGAATGAATTAAAACAATATCAAATAACATATTACAAATAAATGAACACTCAAGTCTTTTCCAACAAATCTGCCCAGTTCTGATTAAACTAATCAACAAGTCTCTCTGTATTTGCATACCACCTTCCCAGACCAGTAGCGATGTGTTTCACGTCAGCCCATTGTTTGCCAGATCTGCTGGACCACAACAACAAAGATTAAATAGACTGCAGCAACAAGGACTATGGAGGAGGAAAATGGACCATAGGTGTGGAAGCGAATGGAACATAATTCAGGGTTAACGTTAATACCCGAGCAGTAAATATAATTTGCAGTGCTTACATATAAGAAATACAAGTGACACTGGGGCGGCTGTGGCTCAGTAGATAGAGGGGGTTGTCCACACACCGGAGGGATAGTGGATAGATCCTTTTGATTCGTCAAATTAAATGAAGAATCACTTGTTACGAACACAGCCATGATATAAGCTGCTCCAAGTGCTTGCCACTTGTGTGTGAATGTGTGTGTGCTTGTGTGAGCGAGTAGGCAGATGTGCCACTGTGACTGTAAAGCGCTTTGAGGACCAATAAGTACATAAGTGCTATACGGATATAAGTCCATTTACCACTACACAACAGAACTCTGAGATACATATTACACACTCTTTAGCACCTATGATTTGATGATGGCTTCTGGTGCTGCAAGAACTTACATGATGGGTGCACTTGGTGACACAATGCGCAATTATATGGCGTGGCCTTTTGGTATATACATGGCCGTGTAAACACACAGGACATCACAAGGTGCTTGAAAGCTCCCGTGTGCTAAATGCACTTTACAACCTTGTGAGTGTAATAAAGTTAGCTCGTAAGCCACACAGTTAACAGATCATGTGACTCATTTGTTTTAGCTAATACTGCTAATGCACACACATTGAACTTAGTAGAGGCTTAATAATGTCACACTCCCTTTCAGTAGCTTCACTTTTACCTGATGACATCTGACATCAAAGTTGTCCTGAGAGGGTAACCATCCTCAGTGTGGAAGAGCTCTTTTTACCCTGCAGCGGAATTTAAAGTACTGGAGAGATGGCAGATCAAAGTCAGTGGTGATTGGTCCAAAGGTTGTGGGGTTGAGTGGCGTCTTGTTGTTTTGAGGTTGGAAAGCCGATGGATCTTTTCTGTTGAAGTGCTCTCGCTCTAGCTGCTGTGCTAAAGGGCGGTGGGTTTCATTTTTAGAGAGTGGGCAACTGGGTCAGTGAGAGGGAGACGGCAAATAAAGCTACTTTTGATTTTGTTGACATAAGAAAGCTTAACTAAGAGTCTACTGCTGTCTATTTGAGATTTTATTGATGCTTTGATCCAACACTTGATGGGGAAAAATACAACTTTCACAAAATGTCAAACAGCGAGCTAGCATTTCCTTCAAGTTCCATACAGAAAGTCCAAGTTGGTACCCTTTTAATTGAATTTAATTCGAGAGTCCGTAAGATCTTTGTGCATCTTCGTTTCCTAGTGGAACCGGCCATTTAAACCAACACCTACAAGCTTTAGCCTTGACTTGATGCGTGTGACTCCAGCTACAGCTGCTGTGTACTTCATACTGCGGTGCCGTTGTCTGTATTTTCTGCTACGCCTGGTGACATTACTGCAGCTGCCTCACTGCCCTATGATGTGATTGACACTTTGAAGTGAATGATGGCGATGGAGGCGATCGGTGTGTGGGAGAGAGGAGCCCTGCGCGCTATTAAGAGAGTATTGAAGCATGGCTTAAAGGCTGAGCCGCAAGGTGGAGTGCACTCACAAATCAGATTTTGTCTGGACATCCGCAAACGTTGTGGGACCAAATGTAATTTACACGGCACGGAGAGTGTGTTAAATAGAAGTTAAAACTACTGGGAAAGTTGGATTTGTAGGATGCAGTCCATGGATATACAGCTGATACCCTCCGTCTGCAGATTTTCAGTCTGAGTCACGAGGATTCATTTGCCGGCTCGAGTTTTTATATATTACCTGCTTCCTTTGAAACCTCTTCCCCCACGTAGCAATTCAGATCGACAGGGGTGATTCTCGCAGCCATTGCGAGACAGCCAGAGGCCCTTTTTCAGGAGACAGAGTACCTCAGCTGCTGATCAGGTTCAGAATTGCACGGGACATTTCTGTGGCACAAATTGAATCCCTGGCAATCTGTAAACCACGAGAAAGTGAAGATGAGAAAGGTGTTTTTCAGGAGCCGAGCACATTGACTGAGAGAAGCAGATGAGATGGCCGGTCAGGTTAATTGAGCAAGTTTGATATAACATGGAGAAGCAGAGTGGTGGGGATAGCTTAGGAAGACCTGGAATAATAAGAACAGATTTTTTTCAACAATGCCGCTTGTTGTTTTTGATAGGCAGCCATGTCATTTTTTTTTGCTTGGTCCATATGTGTCATATACACTGCCTTGCCAAAAAAAGTCATCTGGATTTAACTAAGCAAATAGGTACAAGCCTCTTATTGGATAATTACTGCATGGGCGATCATCTTTCAGCTGGCAACAAGTTATTTAACCCCAACTGATGCAACGAGTAGCTTCTCATTTCTTAAACAACCATGTTGAAAGACACATCCTGTGGCCGTGGAAAAGATGTTAGTCTGTTTGAGAAGGGACAAATCATTGGCATGCATCAAGCAGAGAAAACACCTAAGGAGATTGGAGAAACTACTAAAATTGGGTTAAGAACTGTCCAAGGCATTATTAAAAACTGGAAGAATATCTTCAAGGAAGAAATATGGTCGGCGATCACTTAAGCGTTTGGTGAAATCAAATCGAAGAAAGACAACGGTAGAACTCAGGGCTATGTTTAATAGTAAAAGTACAAAGGGAACTCAAGGGATTGGGACTGAACAGCTGTGTAGCCTTAAGAAAACCACTAATCAGTGAGGCTAACTGGAAAAAGAGGATTCAATTTGCTAGGGAGCATAAAGATTGGACTCTTGAGCAATGGAAGAAGGTCGTGTGGTCTGATGAGTTCAGATTTACCCTGTTCCAGAGTGATGGGGGCATCAGGGTAAGAAGAGAGGCAGATGAAGTGATGCACCCATCATACCTAGTGCCTATTGTACAAGCCTGTGGGGGCAGTGCTATGATCTGGGGTTGCTGCGGTTGGTCAGGTCTAGGTTCAGCAACATTATGTGTCCAAAGAATGAGGTCAGCTGACTACCTGGATATACTGAATGACCAGGTTATTCCATCAGTGGATTTATTCTTCCCTGATGGCACGGGCATATTCCAAGATGACAATGACAGGATTAATGGGGGTCAGATTATGAAAGAGTGGTTCAGGGAGCATGAGACATCATTTGCACACATGGATTGGCCACCACGGAGTCCAGACCTTAACCCCAATGAGAATCTTTGAGATGTGCTGGAGAAGGCTTTGCACAGTGGTCAGACTTTCCCATCATCAATACAAGATCTTGGAGAAAAATTAATGCAACACTGGATGGAAATAAATCTTGTGACATTGCAGAAGCTTATCGAAACAATGTCACAGCGAATGCGTGCTGTAATCAAAGCTAAAGGCGGTCCAACAAAATATTAGAGTGTGTGACCTTTTTTTTTTTTTTTGGTGGAGACTTTTTTTTGGCCAGGCAGTGTGAGACCGGAGAAGAGGCTGTGTAATGCCCATGCTCTTAAAACTGACACGGTGCATACAGAACGCTTTATGTTCATAAGTAGAAGCAGCTGAGCCGTTTCCTTTTTTTCTCCGCCTTCACAAAAGCCCTCACACTGCCTGGCTCTGCATGCCGAGATGACCCGACATCACAATTCAGAAATCTTTTAATGAGTCCGTGTCTCACTGCTATTCACTATGATCAATGTGTTTTCCCGCTCCTAGCAACGAAATGCTGCCGCTTCTCAAAGTATAATAATAATACAAACAACGGTATTTAGGACTTATGCTGAAATGTATTTTTTTCTCCTTGTTTTCTTGTCTTGCTAGTGTTGGAGTTCACACGGTGTTTCTCTTCTTTGTAAGCTGCCACACTCTTAAAGGCTGGTGTTTGTTACTGTAACTAGCCACTAAACACTAAAAAAATCATAATTCCCAGAGGGAATATTATAGAAATAGTTAACTGTCGGTCCATGTGGTTACTTATAATTAAGATCAGTGGAACATGACTGTAAATTCATCAACACGTGGCATTTAAAAATTCCTATTTCAGTGTGTGACTAATAGCCGAGTTAACACCTCTGTTTAGTGGAGGAGCATAATGCTGCATTAGTGATGCAGATCAACGCAATGAATTTTAATTGGTGATGTGAAAGTGAGAGGACACACTACGATCCGAAGCAGACACTTAAGGCTGATCCTGTAATTATGTGTGTTGATGGATGTAAAGCAGAGAGGCTGACGGTCTCACGGCTAAACTCAGAACGGCTGGATGTCGACAGAACGGTCTTAAATCACCTGACAGTCTCTTTTACTTGCTTTAAATCTTGCTGGAGGTAACGTGAGCTCTGTGAGCTAATGCTGTCAGAGGGACCTGAAAGAAGAATTGACTGTATGAATCCTCTAACTTATTTACAGTTTTTTCCTCTTAGCTATAAATACAATGCGTTGTTTTTTTTGTCAACAGTGTGGTGTGCTACACAGAAATGCCACCAACTGGGACGTCTTTGTTATGATAAATGTTCTGCAGCGCTTTATGAAACAAACATCGCAATGCAATTTTATAGGGGTAAAATAATACATCAAATATTTATCTATTAATCAATAGAAGAGGAAGTTCCAGAAATCTAAAATTAATGCCAATGAGTGTGATAATGCTGATGCTATAAAAGAAAACAAGATAAGGAAATATTCCCATCTTGCTTCCGCTGATGCAGGCAGAATAGCAGGTTTGAGTATTTCAACGGTTCTTCATTCATTCATTCATTCATTCATTCATTCATCTTCTGTAACCGCTTGCCCTGCAAATTTCAAAAACGTAGAGTGCACAACAGAGCATTTTTCATTTTAAAGTTTCATTTGCACTGCAGCAGCAGTGTATGGCGCTTTTCAAATCAAAATACTAGCATCGGCACATTTATTGTGAAATCCTCTGTTTGCAGCTTTTGTTTTAATTTGCCACTCGTATCAAGTGGTTTTATTCGAAAATGTATCACTTAAGTGCCAGTGGTCGATAGCGTCCCCCTGCCGGGCACTTGTGGGATTCGTGTTGCAACCCCATTAACTACGTGTAAATATTCTCACTTTGCCGATTGTGATGGTAGAACTGATGCTGGTGCTTGCTTCACGATCATGCTCAGTTTGCTTTTACTCTTACGGCTGAAAATAACTGATGAGCCCTCAGTTAAGTGCCTGAACATCATATATATGACAATAATGAGGATTTACAAGGCAGAAATCAGTGGAATCAGAATGATGCTGCGGCTCTGACAGGGGAGCCATTTAAGAAATGAGGCATGCATTTCATCTACAGACACGTAAAGACATTATGTGTGTTCAGAACAATAAATCAAACCTTCCTACATGCTCGTTGCCTTTTGGCACTGGCCCAGCCTTGTTCCTTCACTTGCAATGCCCTAAAAGAGTAGTGTGTGTTTTATGAACCGGGAATCCTTTCCCAGAAAAACAAGTTACTTCCTGCTATTTGGCAGGCTCCATCTGTGTATGTCGTCATCCTCGAAAAGACACACTGGGGACAGATGAAGACATCTGGAGATACAGTACCTGCCACATCTGCTGACGTCCAAACACATTTGCCTCAACCCTGTCATTACCGTGTGAATTACCATGCATACCTGGGATGATGCTTTGATCGGCCCAGCTCCCCGTGTCACAGCTCTGCAAGCCAGCATCCAGCCATCACAGCCAATTACAGCAGCAAAGGAAGGCTGTTGACACTGCAGCTAGGGGAGCATGCTATCAGCGGCACAGAGACACGCAGACAGCACATCTGTGCAGGGCACCGCTTTAAAATCTCAAATAGTGATGTGACTGACAAGGAAACAAAGGCCAAAATTACTGCTCACAGTGTAAATTGTATTGGTAACCAAGGCTACCATTCAGAGATGAAATTATTGCAGTATTTATACACATATTTGTCTGTGGATGCGTTCCAGTAATAATGCTGTATATAGTTAATGCAGTCTTTCTGAAGAGATATCCAGACATGAATGTAAAATGAAGAATCACCACCAACGACAGCTGAAGGGTTCGGAGATTGCCGTGAATGCAGACTGAACATTTCCTGTTAGTGCAGCTTCACAATAAAAGCATTTCTCAGGAAATTAAACACATTTAATAGTGAGCTGTCAGATGAAGAGCAGCACACACCCCAACCTCTCAGCCATGTAACCAACTCCTTTCACTGTGGCCGGCCCTTCACAGACTGCTCAGTGCTGCAGGAATTTTAAAAATGAATTTCCCACTTTATTAAAGCGTCAATAGTGGTTTTGCTGCCAGGATGCTGTGACTGTAGTATTAAACTAAACTTGCTGTTACAAGCAGCAATTAAAGGTAACCGAGACTGAAATGTTGCAGATTTCCCCTTTAACACAATGCAAATTTCTGCTCCACAATCCTTTCAGCTGTTGCAAAGCTTTTAACATGGAAAGCTATACAGGAAATGTTGAGAAGCTAAAACCAGAATACATTTCCTCAGTCGAAAGGGTCTGATCAGCCATCGGCTCATCAGCTTTTTGGGTCTTCCTGTTGGACATGTAAGTTTAATTTGTTCATCCACTCAGCAGTTAGTTAGTCCAGCGGCCAGAGAGGAGCCTCCATCATACCAGAGAACTAACCACAGCTGAGAAAGACCGAGAAATCGTCAGACCTCTTCAAGCTGAATAGAAATGTAGCCGTCACTCCTAATTGCGCGCCGTCTCCATGCGTCACTCTCCTTTTTACTGTCCAAACTTTGCAGAAAGGGATGAAAGAAAGCTCGGGGTCAGCCATGTGAGATAAGGTGTGATTACCATTGTGTGAGTGGTGATAGGCCCTTCACATCTTTGACTCACCACTTGCCCAAGTGCTGTTCTGTGGAGGTGTGTGACAGTGGGAGGCAGATGAAAGGAGTATTTCGGTGTATTCAGGTCACCGCCTCTAATATTCTGGGAGCAGAAAAGAGTTGTTTTTTACATTTCAGCAGTAAACACGGTTCAGAAGTCTGTTCATTTGGGCAGAGTGAGGCTTTTAATTTTCTGAATGAGGCTGTTGATTTATGGAATTTGAACTCACATTAGTCATCAGTTCTGAGGCAATGTTTGATTAACTGTCAGTACACAGCACTTATCTGAATCACTGAATCTATCATGGATTGTACTGTTGGTGTTTAATATTTTTTTTTACAGGAAGTCTTAGAGACACTAATAGCAATAAAACAACCAAATATAACATCTTGAAGGATAGGTCTACTTCTTACGGAAAGACAAAAACTCAAAAATTAGTTGATCCTACTGACGAAGCCTGATTGTGTGTCTTCCTCTGTTCTATAGAGCTCTGTTGTTGTCCTGAATGCATTTGGAACACATTACCACTACACTAGCTGACACATTCTTCCATTGCCATTGTGGTTTATTTTGCATTGATCCCACACACACCGTCCTGCCGCTGGAATGAGTCGCTAGTCCTGCAGAAAGTAGGTCTGAGAGACATCTGCATTTGTTTAAGGAAGTTAGTTTAAATGTTAAATATCCTTGTCTTATTAAGTAATCATAGGATTATGTGGACAGATAGACAGGAATGAACTGTTTGTAGTAATAATAATAATAATAATATAGAAGAGCCCCAGCTTTAGACTTTCAATCCTCCTTAATATGGCCTTTAAACCAAAATACTATAGCTAAATACTTGGAACAGGAGAAAACAGAGTAGACTGGTTAAATATTAAGACTAACCTTAACTAAATAATATGAGGTTAAATCAGACAGTCAACACAACAAAGCTGATTCTTATTTGCTCTAGATACATTAGGAATAAAGGTGTCGGAGTCCTAAGCAGTTGTTGTTGACCCTTTTGAGTGATAAGTCTCAAATACCAAATATTTCAGAAGGTTTCTGTTATTATGGTCAGATTAATCAAGTCCTCCAGAATTTTGTTGGCCGACTAGAAAACTGACAAAAGCCACAGTATGAAAACCTGGCCGTGATGGAAGAGACAGCATCTTATGATACAGAGATTAGAAGGGAAGAGATAGGATCAGCTCCTGGGACCACTTCTGGACTCATATGAAGACTGACAGGGATCTACCTTTATAACCATTCCAGTCACTACCTACTATGGATATTTCTGAATAAATAGTGAGCTGTAGTTTATTTCCTTTAGTCCCTGCAGATCATCTACTTTTCCTGACTTTTGGTTTGTATTTGTGGATTTATTTGCTCATGAGGCGGCTCAGTCTCTGGGCTGCATCTCTTTTTCTGTGGTTTAGATTTTGAGTGAAGCATGAAGCTCCCACAGAGCTGCCCTTTGAACTTCCTTTGCTCCATTTGGTAACCTTCCAGCCAGCGGGCCGCCATGCTGAGCGGGCCCGTCCAAATCAAAGTGGTGTCTTTCCACTTTTGGCAAACTGCCCTGGGGCGGCTTGCCAGCTTTACCAGGTGTCTGTGGCTGTGGTAAAGGGGCCAGAGTCAGGTAGAGCTCCTCAGGCCAGATGGCCCTTCCATGGGGCTACATCCCTCTGCCCTCCCACTGAGACCTTTTGGAGACCACTGGCCCAGAGAATGGCAGACGTGCATTTCTCCAAACCACTGACACGAACAAAGCGTAAACTAATGCATATTGTATACGTAGGGTTGCACTGTTTGTCCTTTACCATGCAAAGTTTGCATCGCATATATTGTCAACGTCGAAATCAACATCAGATGTATGGCCGTTCTCTGAACATAACATTTGTGTTCCGGCCTGTCACAGTCCAGCAAGCTTCCAAATGAAATGCCGGCAATTCTTCACACAGTACGACCAATCAGGGTAGATTTAAATTCAAAGCCCATCAGTGCTCTCTGCTGAACCGCCTCGACCGTCGGTTATGTAGCACTTTTTCAACACGACTCACCGTGCTTGATTGCTGTAAATCAAGAAAGGAACGATCAATGTCTAAATGACGGACTGCAATACAGCATAGCATGCTGAGAGAAGTTGGGGCGCAAAGTGATCCGGCCACTCACGCCACACAATGCACACCCTACCTATCCCGCCCCCACCCCACTGCGGGTCCATACAAGGTCATGGTTACTGCCAGAAGAAGATATATAAAGCATATGTATTCACTTCGTATCAGTAAAAAGCAGCTGAGTTGGTGGTACATGTCTGCATGTCCAATTGTGACTTAAATAGATTTTAATACAGAGGTATCTGAGGGTGATGATGGAACTTAGACGATAAAACTGTCTGGCTTATTTTGACCTGACAGAGTCGGATGAATTCAAATCTAGTCAGAAGACCATATTTCCATCAAAAGTTGTGTATTTGCGTCTCCGTTCTTGTAAATGAGCCGTCAAATGCAGCATTATTCTGGTGCGACGAGAGTCCACATTTAAGAAGCAGCCACTACCCACAACATGGCACTGCTCACATTCCTCCGTGGCAGAGGAAAAGACAGGAACAGTATTTTCTTTGTGTGGGGGTCCTTCCTTACATCTCCCTCCTTCCACTGTTTCTTTCCCATCTCATTCTATGCTGTCAGATATTGACTGAATCAGGTTAGAGAGGGGAGGTGCAGAAACAGAAGCACCGCTGATGAAAATGACAATGTTTCTACACTCTTTGGTTAGTGAGATGCACAAACTTGCCTCCTTCCCAGGAAAACTTGAGCTTATGTAACCTGCAAAAACAAGAAAAAGACAGAGCGAGTGAGATCTGCAAATGTGCGGTGCAGGTGTACAGGGTAATTGGAAAAGGGGACCAGATTTAAACAGGGATTAAAAACTTGCTATTAAAATATTAATGTATGTTGGAGTGTTACAAAACCCAAGGATATCAGAATACAAATGTTTACAGATTTTTTTTTGGCGGCACTGAGACAAAAGGTAATAAAGTGTCTTGCAGATAGTGGTGCGATGATGGAACGCTGTGCAGGTTTTATTTGATGTGACTGTGACATTTACTGATTTGTTATTCAAATAAAGTCTGACACAATGAGCACAGATAGTCTTGACATTAAGGAGTTCTATCCGTCTGCCTGGCATCTGTACTTCCATCCAGGACGCCTTCCTTTGCTCGCGTTCAACCTTTACTTCACAGAATCACCTAATAATTACGTACAATTCAGTGCACACGATGCGGACGCCAATAGAGTGCAGGTTAGTGTAATCTGTGTTCTTTTGATGACTGCAGTTAGGGGTTTTGGAATTATATTAAGATCCATAGTTGGGAAGCCTTTGTTCATCCATTTTTGTGTTATTCAGGGTCACAGTTTAATTAAAGGGTTGCGATAGATGGACAGAAACCAAAACGAAAAGACCAGAGCGGAGCTTCAAACACTTAGACTTCTGCGTCGCGGTGACGTTGCCAATCACAGCTCTAGCGCTAGAGCTGTGATTGGTCCGCTTGGTAGCAGTGTATTTCCGCTTTAGTATTTCCGGCTGCTTCCCCATCTCCGCAATTTTCGAATTTTTGTTTCGGATCAATAAAGATGGAACACACTAAGGAAAGGTTAACTGAGGAGGTTCGGAGATACTAACATTTGTATGACTCGTCTTCGGTGAAATTTCGGCAAAAGTCTCAGTCGCTGTTGCTGAAAGTGAAGCAAGAAGTGGAAAGTGAAGCAGGAAGCAGAAACAAAAATTAGCCCGACTGGCAAAAAAGACACAGCGCCAACTAGCGTTTGGGTGGGGTTTTTGCAGAGCGAGCCAGACTGACGAGCGCACAAGTATAAATGGTTCACACCAGCACAGGCTACGTGCGTAGAGGTAGGTATAAACTCCACTAAAGCTCAAAATCTGTAGTTGCTCAAATGTCCACTAGATGCTGGTTCCAAAAGAGAGTCACTTCGTACTGACATAGCCTGGAAGCCAGACAAACTTCCAACTATTTTTTTGGCAACGCTCTATAATGAAATCCCAATGGTGTTATGCCAAGCTACCACACGTCTCAGTGTTAACAAGTCCAACTTTACAACAGAAATACCCATGCCCACAGCTTGGTACAGAAAACTGTTTCGGCCTCTTTAGCTAATTTCTCCATTCAACTTGGGAGATTTTTTTCAAGACTTAAAGTTATGCATTATTAAGGTTCTGGCTACTCTGAGAGATAAGTGTGCGTCCTCACAGGTTGTCAGCTGTCTGCCTTGGTGTCACTTGCCAGCCAGGGCTCCTCTCACGCTCCACCTCTGACCATTTTGAATTTTACCGATCAGCCACAACATTAAAACCAGTAGAAGTACATAACATTGACCATCTTGTGACAATACAATGTTCTGCTGGGAAACTTTTGCACCTGGCATTCATGTGGATGTTAGACATGTACCACCCACCGAGACGAGGCCAGACACCCCCACCCCGTAGCAATGACGCACCTTGCAGACTGACACAGACACACACACAAAAATAGTTTAGGAACAATTAAATGAACATGAAAAACAGCACAAGATGTTGACCTGGCCTCCAAATTCACTAGATCTAAACTGATCAAGGATCTGTGGGATGCACTGGAACAAGCCTGATCCACAGAGGCCCCTCCCCTCAACCCATAGGACCCCAAGGCCCCCACTAACAACATTCTGTTGCCAGACACCACAGGACACCTTCAGAAGGACCATGTCCATTCTCTGATGAGTCACAACTGGAGGCACAAGGGAGACCTATGCAATATTAGGCAGGTGGTCATAATGTTATACCTTATTGGTGTAGCTGGGTGTTAGGTGGAGTCAGGCACTGCCAAGATGGAGATGGCCGAAGACACCACACTGAGCTTCAAAACCACATAGTCCATCTTTATATACAGTTTCATTTGCAGAAACCCTGTCCATTAAAGCTGTTTTAAAATGAACCCAAGTATTACATCCAAGCCATGTCTCCTCCAAGGTCAGCAACATTCACAGATATAATCATTTGTATAAACGTTATATTGCTTTACCTGTTTAGTCATAATCACGCTTTAATTAACGACCCTGGGCGTTTTAGTTTCAGGTGCGTGCCACCCACAGATTGTGTCTGGTTGTCCTTGTTTAAGCTTTGTTCATTAGATATACTATGAACTGGATGACAGAGAACCCTTTCAGACATAGAGTTTAATCAGGCTTTTACAGATAAAGGGTGAATCATTCACTGAAGAGTAAAAAAGTTCCCTGTCGTGCGTCTGAAAACAAAATCACAGCACTGTACATTAGTGCATTCTTCTTCTTGAAGATAGTTCCACTCTCCAGCAGAAGAGTTGACTCATGGAAATGTTTCTTCTCTCAGCAAGCAACTGAACAAAGTCTAGACTTGTTTGAAGCCGTCTATTTTTATCTTGGGGAGACTTTTTTTCCTGTTGATATGTGCTTCGTATGCAGGCACTTCCGTTCCTCCACCTGGGAATCAAAAATATTGCTGGTTTGAGCACTTTTACCTCATCTCATTGTGGGAAATCTGCAGCTCGGCAGCTTTTTTAAAAAGCGTCTGTTTCAGTGCCACCGAGGCACATCGAGGCAAGCGGGATGTCTTTGTTTCTTCGGGTTGGCGCTTTTTGCTTTTTTTTTTTTTTTTTTTTGCTGTCCTTAAACTTGACTGCTGGGATTCCTTAGGCTTGACATTCCGATGGGGCAGCTGTATAGAAAAAGTATTGTGCCTAATGAGATTTCCTCGTGCTTTTCCATTAGCCTGCGGGCTTCAAGAGCCTTGGTTAGTTCAAGTGGAGGTCTTATTACCGTATTCCTCAATCGAAAGACTTCTTCAGATTCACACCTCAAGCAGATTCCAGCCTGTTTGATCTTTCAGCAGTGCACTGATGAGCTGATCTGAGTGTAGAGAAAATGCTTCATTCTCAGATGATGAGAAATGGAGGCATGCTATGTCTACCAGTGCTTTGCAGGTTTTAATTGCTGGAGAAAGGAGGATCCGGTCAGGATGATGCTTGCGTTGTGTCATTAGATGGAATAAGGAATTTTCTGTCTTGGGAAGCATAATTAGAGCTGCTCTGATTTGTATATCTTTCAGTCACAGATGGCAACGTCGAGGTATGTTGATACCTCGACCCAAGTTTAATTTCTTCTGTAATAATCTCTGTTTTTATTTTGCCTTTGCAGGCAGAGAGCAGATACAGTTCTTTTGTTTCCATGACAGTTTGCTCTTTACATCTCTGAGAAATTACAACCCACACCCACATAACTCCAACTTCTGCAGGAGTCGTTCTGGTAATGACATTACAGATTTAAATAAAATAAAAAATAATAAAAAAAACGTCTTCAGCATCCACGAGGGCGTTGAACTTGGCTAATGGAATTCACAGGGGAGGAGAGCTGAGGCAGTTTTTTCATTAGCATCAATCATAAAATTGTTAATTTCAGTGATTAATGTTGGCTTCAGTCTCCTTTGCTATTTCTGCCTATCTTTATACACAGATTTAGCTCATAGAGGATGAACCCAGACAAAGCCGTGTCACAGACAGGAGAAATTAAGCCCTTTTTTTTCTCTTTTAAATTAAATGAATGGATAATTACAAGTCTTCATTAACAGAGGGTAATTTAACACTTAATGATGAATGGAAATGAAATGTTTGTTAAAAAAAAAAAAAAGTTTATTGGGATGGATAAATGAAAGCTGCTTGCTCACACTCCTCATTCGGTATTCAAGACGTTACCAGCTGCCTTTGGAGTATATTAAAGAGTGCAAGAGATGTAATTGCGCGTAACAGCGTTGCATATGAGCAGATAATAAGCTCTGAAGAGGGATGCATCCATATTTGTGCAGTAATATTGCTTTTTTTGTCTTATGAAATTGACCTGATCCGCTTCAAACTCACTCGGACGCATATCCAGTCCAACTGGAACCCAAAAAGGTCCAGGTTAAGGTACAGTATGTCTAAAACAAAGCCAAAACTAGCAACTACTCACCTGAGTGGCTTCTTCAGTTCTGGAGATATTCATCTGTAACCAGGATATTTTGACTCAGGGAAGGTGAGGTTGCAGTTGGACATAAAATAGTTGGGTGTTATATACCTCAGCCTACTTCCATGTGGAAGACACCCAGGTACAGCTCACCCAGCCTTTAAAAAGACAGCAAGACATGCAGACCTGCTGCAACAACACGTACCACATGCTAACACCATAATGCTATGGTCAAGCTGAAGTGGGTGGGACTACTTTGGTCTGATTTTGAGCTACCTGACAGTCTGACTTGCTCATCAGCAGACACTTCTAGAAAAGATGCTGTCTCAGTTTGAAGGGTTAACCAAAAAAAAGTGAACTCTTTTGATGCTTTGGCTTCAGACGTGATTCCTACTGTGACTGTGCTTCAGAGGCTTCTGACCAAAGTCACAGACGAAGACCACAACATCAAAACAATGATGCAAGCGTAGCAGCAGCTAAAGGGACTCCACTGACATGGAAAGAACTATAGGAATTCTACTGCACTGCAAACGTACAAAAGGTACAGGTGTAAGGTTAAGGAAAATTCTAGCGGTACACAAAACAGATGAAAGTTAGGGATCATCACAGATGTGAAAAACGACTTAAACTAAAGAACCAGAGTGGGAACTGTCCCCAAAGTGCAAAACGATGAAGTTGAACCCAGGGAGCCAGCCCGAACCTTCCCCAGAAAGTTGATCTGGTGTCTCTCCGCTGGTAACTGATTAGGCTCTGGCCAAACAAATCATTTGGGTGGGCTTTATGTGGTGATGGAGAGAAGAATAACATGCACATGTTTTATTTTTTCTCTGTACGAGTTGAAACATGCCCCATATTGAAATCCAAAAGCTGCATTACCAAACTTTATTCTGATAAGAACTGAGTCTTGGTACGCCAACTAGATTATCTTTGAAGTGCATCTAAAATAGCTTTCTCATTTTTCCATAAACACATTCATTTAACAAGGTCCTCCTTTTAATCATCAAATCTGTGAGGTGTTTCATTTAATTACTGTCTATAACTTTTTGATTAATATGGTGCTGTGTGCAATTATCACTAGTTTTCTGTCTGTCTATTTAAATATAGTCTCTTCAGAATTTTGTCCTCACAGTCAATCATTATTTTCTTGTTTTTAAATACTGTTTACGTACAGTTCATTCAAATACAACTGATTCTGAACCATATACCCAAAATGTTTAATTTGTCTTTGTTGTCCCATAACTTCATGTACAGGCCACGCCCACTGCTGCATATAACTCACGCCGATGAAGACAGTAGCCTTGAATAATAACTGCACGAGTGTCGTCTATTTTTGATTTCTTTTGGGACTTGCATTGATGCACTACACCGCCTAAATATAGCAAATGAATTCAGGCAGACGCGCTAACGTGTAGCAGCTCAGAGAGAAAATAATCAGAAAGTGTTGCAGTTGCTTGTTGCCTGCAGCAGAGCTTCCAGCGAGCATCAGGATGCTTCAATTATGTTCGCATTATTGATGGCATGGCCTTGGCATATTGAAGCGATAACGTCTCGTGTGTGAGAAAGTGGGAGTCAGCCGATGAAGAGCCATGTGGTGTGAATTATGCATTAAGGCAGTCTACCTGAACCCCGCACTCCGCTAGCTGACATTGTCTTGCCGTAATTACAGTGCCGCAAACGTGTCACAACATTAGCACAGTGCGTCCTGGTGCACTGAAGAACGATGAATGTTTTGTTTGTATTAGATGTAGACTGAGGAGTATGGAAAGCCAGCTGTTACGATCTGTCAACAAACTTCTCTGCAGAAACACGACTCCTCCTCAAGCAGGCAGAGACGTGTGATTAGCGGCGCCATGTTTTGATTCACAATTAGACGTGTGCGACAAGTCAAGAAATTGGATGAAATGGAGAATGAACAATTTGCAGTCTGACTCTGTTTAGCTGCAAATTGGACAGACATCTGTTCTTTTCCTTTATTTTGGCACGTTCCCGTCTTTTGTCTTTCCGTCTGTGTGCGGCTGATAATCCCGCTCTTCGCCGTCCTTTGAGTAGCATGTTTGTACTGATTCCTGTAGTCTGCATGCGTGTGATGCCTCTCTCTGATCTTCCCCCCGGAGAACCATAACTCTCTTTACAATGTCAGAGGCATTTTTTATTCTGACTTCAGCTGTCAGCACCCAGAAGAGAGGACAGGTTGTGTGTATCCATCACTCATAGTGTGCAGTCATTACTTCAAACAGGTAGGAGTTTCGGCACTCTGATCTGCACCATATTGTAATTTGTAATTCTTTTTCACACCTCCTCGCTGCAACAGGGAAGATTAATGTTGCGCCACAGCTCGGTTGAGAAACTTTTTTTCCTTTATCGCTCTCGTTGCAGAGCGACGGCCATCTTCATTAGAGTTACGAAAACTTGAATTAAATCAGCGTGTGGCACATTTACCAAGTCACGGTCTGAAATACTGCGTCCCCAGGGGGGCCGTGTCTATGGATTATTCACAGAATTACTGCTTCATTAAAGGTCTTGATAAAAATGAATTCAGTTTCAGTTGTTCGAGCTTTTGAGGAAACAGATCCATGCAGCAGAATATGAACTGTAGGTGTGATAATGAGACGCAGTTTATGTCTCGTTAGGACATAAAAAGTTACTCATGTACCCTTTTCTCTTCCAGTAAATCCTTTCCTAAAAACCAACTTAGAATAAGTTGTCGAATAAAGGCTGCTCCGTGTCCTCTGTATGTCCAGCTTTTTACTTTCTGTCATGGTTAAAAATGAGAATTAAATGGTTCTGTGTTAAGATTAAAGCCACAGCTGATTTTCATGCAGACTCTAATAAAATTGTGTTTTCTGGTCTGATAACAGAATGTATACCTCCTGAAGGGCCACACTATTGAAGACATACAGTATATACTGATAGAAAAATACTTGCACAGTTTCAGAAGTAAAATTTATATTAAAAAAATGATGTTGGGTATGCTAATTTTTATGTTAATTAAAGACGCTATAACTCTACTGAAAAGAATGGGTTAATATGGTGGTGTTACTTGTTAGGCTGGAAGCCAGACCAACATCCTCCAACATTTTCTTTTGTGGTGGAAAGTCTTTCCATTGGGAACTGATTATGCTTCGTCAAAGATGTGCTGGGCTAATCAAACCGTTTGGGTGGTCTTTATGTGGTGATGTACAGAAGAGCAATGCTGACGTAGCCTGACGGTCATCTGAGCACACTTGGGTTGAATTCGTAAATAACTCTGAAGGATGAACAATTAACTGAAGCTCCACATTAAAAGCTGATGAGAAAACTGTCTTGAAATAGCATGTATTGTTGTAAATTTGAGTATCCAATAGTATGTAAAGCAGGTGAAATTACTTCCACTTGGATCAGCTGAAACATTAAACTCTATGTTTTTAACTATAGAGACAGGTCTGCTGAAATGTAAGACAGGTCTAGTAAAGACAAACTTATAGCGACTTTGCACTCAGCTGTGTAATGAGGAACTGGTTCGAACTCAAACGCACGACTCAGAGCTCAAGTGGTGGATGGAAAGTCTTTTCTCCTAAAAGTAGACAAAAACAAAGTCCAAAAATAACGAGAGAAAAAAGGTACAAAGCACACTAGGAAAAGACAACACTGACATGGGGTGCAACGGCGAACTGGCAAAGGAGGAAGGAAACATGGAGACTAAATACAAAGTGAACAATGAGGCGCAGGTGAGACACATCAGGGCAGGGCTAACAATCAGTGACAGCAACCACACGGGGGAAGTGAAGACATCTGAAATGACAGAGTTAGTGACTTAGAAAATAAAACCCAGAAACAGCTAAACATGACCAGGTTCCGCAGATCTGGATGTGACAATCTGTTTGTTCCTTGCTCAGTGTTTTGGCATCTTTAAGCTCGATGTTACTGCTTTAAGGGTCTACAAATATTCTGCGCCGCCTCACCACTCGTATCAACTGTTTTAGATAAGTAGGCCTGTTTTTAGTGAAAAGTTCTGATAAATTACACCCTACCTGCCCATCCCAAACTGGACAGTCAACGTTAGCAAACGGAGGTGTGTGACATATTTAGCAGCTAAAGAGTTCTTAGAAACAAATGAAAGAAATACATGAAGGAATCTTTTCAGGCCTCATGTAACCATCTCAGTCAGAACAGACTGGCTTGGTCTGAGTGAATCTTCAGTCATATTGAGAGAGGTGGTGCAAACAGCAGCTCAAAGTAAAAATATTAGCCATGTAGCCATGTATGCCCCTGGGGCAGACAAGGAGACAAGGGACAGAAACGTGGAGGTAGCAAAACAACCAGTTGTTCAGAGTGTTGAACGAAACCAGAATCTATGTGGACAGCAATGTTGAAAACATCTACCGGATCAGCTCAGTGTTGGAGACAAAGTTGGAGGAAAAAAAACATTTCAGTCAGATTTGTTGCTCCACGAACCTGGCGTAGACAGACACTGTGAGTAGTATCCTCTCTCTTTTTCTTTCAATACCTGGCCCGGCCTCAACCAGATGTTTACCCCCATATGAGCTGGTCTCTTCCTGTTTAAAGGGAGTCTTGCCACCGTTGCTCTGGTTGTTTCAGGCTCTGGGTTCTGTAAAGCATCATGAGACAATTTGCGTTGCATTTGAGTCTTGTAAGACTCCATTTCTATTCCATTATGGGGCGTTTTATAAAAAAAATACCCCTGTATGCGCCTGGATAGTAAGCGATTAAGGCATTCTCAACAAATGCCTTCATTTCAGTGTCAATATCTTTTACAACAGATGAGGTAATGGACTCTAAACGGCTCCCTTCTCTGATGGCATGCTCAGAAGACGTGCTTGACTATAACCCTAGTACTCTTCTGTCCCTTTTCCACATATAGCCTAATGATTTGAGTGGCCTGGCAGATCTTTATTGAAGCATAATCAGTTCCCAACAGAGCGACTCCGGACCACTGCAAAAAATCTGTTGGCGGGGCGGTTAGCTTGGGCAATAAAGTTCAGTAGTGATTGCTGTTTTGGGGCATGTAAACACATTTATCTGATCAGATCCTTTTATTTGGCGTCCATGTAAAAAGATAAGTTGGAATATTTGATCAGTATGATTTATCAGGTTGGAGAAATATTGTGGATGTAAATGTAGTCGTAGTAACAAGTGATAATACATGTCAGTGTGTGTTTTCATTTCCCAGAAAAATGCTACAGTATGCAGTACTAGGTATAAACTTCAGAGCAGGATTCATATTGGAGAATAAAATCTCATAATACAGCAAATAATTCAGCAAAAAGCTATAAAACCAGCCGTTGAAGTATTTGCCTACGTTTGCTCATGATACCGCATGAATCATGAAAACCTGAAGGCAAGTTGCATTAGCCACGCCACAATAGAAAGACTTCCTCAAGAGGTTAAATGCGATTTCTTTCCATTTAACAGAGAAAGTCAATCAAAAAGACTTTTAGCGCAGTTAGGCGGGAGTTTGAATGGAGGCTCTTTGTTATCCCCGTTAGACAGCTGGCCCAGACAGACAGCTGATTCTGCTTCGGGTTTGTTTTGCTTTCAAAACGCTGCAGTGAATAGAGCTCGGCGAAGAACCGCATTACTCTGCATAATTAGAACAAATTATGCACCATCATTTGTCATTTTGTGCTGAGAAGCTCATCTGACAAATGTTTAGTCTCTCTGCTTGTAATAACACCAAGTCTCCTTTCAGCGCAGTCACAAAGTCAGCCGAGTGATTCGCAAGGGTTTTGGTCACACGACGGCAATGCCTGCTTAAAGTGAGTGTAGTTACCTTTATGTGCCTGTCACTATTATATACTAATATACCAACATTTCACAGATAAGCATAGCTCCTTAACTCTTAGTTCTCTTCTGCTCAGAATATCCCCCTCTTATTTTAGAGCACATTCATTAAACATGACTGTGGGTGTAAGACGTAAGAAATAGGGGAGATTTCTGCCAACACGTTCTCTACATGTGCCTAATATATTCATAAAGCTATTGTATTTAAAGAAACAATCCATTATTTATGGCCCCGAGTATGGGGGCTGGAGTCTAAAGCTTTAACTCAAACTATGTCCTATCTTAAATCAAAGTACTTTGGAAGTCTGGAATCTCAAATGGGATCTGGGGTGGTCAGAAAATATAGGAAATGACAACATCCCGCTTGAATAACAGTTTTTGTCTTCCTTCTGCATTTTCGGTTGAAATGCTGCATTACAAGAAAAAAAAAAAATCATTAAAAAGAGTGAAGTGAAAGTAGAAAAATCAAGAAAATTATATGATCATGATTCATCTACTGATTTCTCAATTAAGCATTTAATTTGTTCAAATTAAATTAAATGCTTCGCTGGATTGGATTTTTTTATGACATTTTATGGCATTCTCCAAATCATTTAAAATCATGACTGAAAGGAAAAATGACAGATCCTCATGTCTGAGGGACTGAAACAGTGTAAACAGTGAGTTTAGACTTGCATTCCAATTTATTTCCTATTAGCTGACGAATCAACTAATCACTTGTATTTACTGTCAGGTAATTTAATGTACAACAAAACGTATTTCATGAGCTGTTTGTTTGTTTTGTTTGCAGTCTTAAACAGTCTTAATTTGTAACACTGCCAGATAAAATAAATGGAATAAAGAGTCCAGAGTTTCTCACTGAAGTGTGGAGTGGCGGTTTAAAGTAGTACCGACAGAAAACACAGATGAAAAGAAAATATTTTTACAAAGTCACAGATTTTTTGTCCCAACGAAAACGGATCCACTAAAATAAAGCCCCAAATTACAGTAGTACTTCATATGAATTATGAAGCATTTTTGTGATTTGGGATAAACTCTGACATTATCCCTGGTTGTGATGGCTCTGCTACTATCCAGTCCACTACCTGTCAGCGTCATTACACCGTTTATACTTTTATACTTATACTGACAGCTTAAGTTACTTTGCTTTGCTTGATTCGGACTGATCGCAAAAAGTATATTTCTAAAGTTGAAACATGATGCAATGAGACCATTTCTGAACTACGTGGCTGTATGGAAGTCAGCTCCACCTGTAG
This sequence comes from Chelon labrosus, assembly GCF_963514085.1. NCBI lineage: Eukaryota > Metazoa > Chordata > Actinopteri > Mugiliformes > Mugilidae > Chelon > Chelon labrosus. Next base: position 22,156,214 of record NC_140338.1, on the reverse strand, counting down.
CAATGGAATGAACACATGAGTGATCCACTAAATAAAATCCAGCACATCAAAATATGCTGCCACGCATTGTGTCCATCCCATTGTCCTTGGCCGGTTTTGTTCTTCTGGTGGTTTTGAGCTTGCTTTTTTCCTGTGATTGAGTCTGCATGCCATGCAGTGACATCTTGACTTTGCACCCAAACAACTGTCCAAACTTTGATTTATAACACAGCCATGAATGAAACAATACTTTTTGAAAAAACAAAAGTACATCTCCAAATCACAGAGATTCACGTGGGATTAGTATCATCACAGGACCTCAGACTTAGCATAAATATGGTCTAATTTGCTGTGTGATATTTACTTTTGGACTATTCGCACAAAATTAAGATCACATATGACCTCTGCAGTTATTATAAATTAGTAGATGTCCCCAGGTAAAACTAGGCCCATGCAAATGCAGCTGATCCTGGATGAATGTGACAAACCATCTGGTGCACTGTTGAGCATTCACTAGGATGTTTCAGGAGGTCATTTTTTTTTTTTTTTTTTTTTTACAAAATCAGCCTGAAGTTGCTAGTGTAGCTTGAATCCAGCTCTGATTACTGAACTCTCTCTCGTGGTGGAAATTTTAATACTCTTTACCACAAGGCTGTCAGATCATCAGCAGAACATCAGATGATTGATGTTACTGAGTGTTTGGAAAATGTTATCTCAAAGGTCAGTTAAAGTGGAATTGTTGTTTTTTACCTGCCTGCTGTGTTTGAACTAATCACATTATTAATAGATAGGGAGTCTCACTGGGATGCGTGTTCTATAACATTGGTCCTAAACCTCTTCCTTATTGGCTCCGGCTGCAGAATGTGCAGCTCCAGATGAATTACCTCGGATCCCGAGGCGTTTCATTTGTCAGTGCTAATGACCAGAGTTCCCTCCCTCTCGCTCTGCTGTTGTTTTACCTGTAATAATGGATTGATTTGTGACTCTAAGGCAGAGCAGCTGTGAGTGAGTGAGAGAAAGTTTGCATTGAACTCATTAAAGTTTGTATTACCCAGTGTTTAGCACACTGATTATACCAAAAGGAGCCATCTGCTTGGGGGATTGTGGCTCCCATCACAGCCCTGTATAATTTACCAAACAAAGTTTGTAGCTCTGTCAGAAATCAGGAATCCAGAGGAGCAGACCGGAGGCTTGTGAACTGAGAGGTGGAGGTGTATCTCATGTGAATGGATATTATGTAGATGATGTTTTCATGGGGTCCTCCTTGGTGGTCTCTGTGTGAGTCAATTAATGGAGTCAGCGATTAATCTGTTCTTCAAAATCGGGTTGGTTTAGTGAGAGAGGAGACTGACTTGATTCTCATTCTCGGGCTGTATCGTAGGGCTTTCCTGAGGCTTCTTCCTGTGGATGATAATACCATATTTTCCGTTTGCACAGTTCTCATTCTGAACTGATACACTGTGTCAGAGATAACATTGTTTTCTTCTTTTTTAAAGTTTCCATCCTCATCCTCCTTCTTCTTCCCCTTATTAAGACTGCATTAAGACAGCTGTAGATTTCTGTTACAACATAACCAAAATCTCATGAAAGAGTCATGGAAGGGTCATTGGTTACACAGGATTTACTGATTTCTTTACATAGACAGTGTCCCCCACCACACTTTGGGAAACGCTGCTTGGCATAATAACTTCTTTTGGTGCATCCCTACTCCTGGCCAACTAAAATAAAAAAATATGAGGCAGCACTTATGCTAAACAAAGGTAATAGTTATTGAATAGTGAATAAAAGTAAGAAAAAACATTCTAAAAGTTGATGTTTCTTTGCAAACCCACAGACAATGCTACAAAATATGTAAAGGGGGTCCTCGGCCAGAAGGTAAGCCTGTTTGACCGGCCTTGGCATGGAAAAGTTAGGGAACTCCTGGTCTAGGTAACCCTCTTGCACTCCAAAGTTTCAGAGTGAAACACACATGGATGGAGCTAACTCTTCTTCTGTTGCAAAAGAAAAACCCGTCAGCGCCACAGTCGCTCCATCTGGGTTCACCCAATGCTCCAAGCCCACATCAGCATGGTGAATTTGGCAGTAGGAAATTGGTGGACGATATTTCAATCAGTTGAAGGTTTGGGCGACTCTGTGCTTGCATCATATGTCAGTTACCTGTCTCAGTCCCTCCCACTGGTCGTCATCTTATAGTTAAGCTTCACCAACAGATTTTTTGCCCTATCACTGTTGCAACTCCCAGAATTTCATTAACATCATGGCTTTAGTTTTGGATAGGAATACTAATACGTGCCTTAACCAGACCTTCAAACTGCACTTTTGGATATAAACACTCTCTATCAAATATGCTGCAGTTTCCTCTTTTCAGATCCAACAAATACAGAGCAACCTTAGCATGTATTTGGACTTGCATACGTCCAAGACTTACACTTAGACTCCTTCTATCTTTTCTGATTTGTACCTGCTCCCTGAATTCAACCATCCCTTGTTTGGTGCTCAGCAGGTTTGTTTAACAGATCTCTCATTGATTAGTGCAGCTTGATGTGGTGGAAACAACTGAAGGACTGGACTTTTGTTTTGATTCCAGTAGGATACAGTCTGATTGACAGCAAACTGACTACGATCATCACAGGAAACCACATTAATGATGAATTAGGCTTCCATTCCTCAAACGTCACGCCGTAGCCCGAAGCTACCATTGGTGTTTGATCAGCTCTGCCTTTGAGGAGTCTTAGTGGAGAGCTTCAGATGGAAGATGCTGGAGAATACAAAAAACCCATTGTTTTTCCTGCACCTCTGGCTTTGCTGCAAAGCTGACTAACAAAAAACCTCAGTTGAGTTTCAGCCACCTTAATTTATTTAGAAGTCAATTTTAGTATCTGATTTAAGTGCCTGCCCCATTTGTTTCTGCAAATAAAGCCAGCAGCTTTGCGGGGGTAAAAAATGTTCATTACCTTTCAAAGTTCACTGGGTTTTTATCTGTCCTGTTAGGAGGGCTTTAAGTGCCTTGTTAAGTTGCCCATTAATTCACAACATATTGATCTCACATGGACAGTGGAGACCTGGCCAAATATCATATTTTAGAAAAGTTTCTCTTGACTGTAAAATGCGCGCATGATAATTATTTTTGAAATGTTGGACCTTATGAACGTTTGCGATTAATATTGCCAGATATTTCTCATTATGAATGTGACTGCTGCAGTTCCTGTTCAGCAGCACAGTGGGTATCGACGCAGAGCTTTCGCTTGTCTCCAGGGTTTTACACTGTGTTAGTTAAACCTGTGACAGAACGATTTAGCCCCGATCCTCTCCTAATTGCGCAAGTTTCCATCATCTCCTTCTTTCAGGACATTTCAGTCAATATCGAGCAGCGCTTGGTCATCAGTAATGTAGTTTTTGCAATTTGCGCATTTTTTTTCACCGGATCTTCACGCCCAGTGTTTCTTCTGATGCCCTCTTTGGTATGACAATCCGGAAACTGGTTGTTGTGCTGTGAGCCTCGCGAGCGAGACAAAACTTTTTCTGTATCACCTGTGACAAGCCAGAACAGATCAGTGACAAACACTGTCACGATTCGCAAATAGTTTCCATCACAAGCAAGTTTCAGACAGCATTACGGGGCGCTGTAACTTTCTCCAACCTCCTTCCTCATTTTCCCAGATGAAAGATTCTCCTCTCCGTCCCTCAGCTCCCTGTTCACCTGTCACATCTTATGCCTGCCATAAATAAAGACACAACGTCAAGATTTTCTTATGCTATTTACATTCAGCCCTATCTATGCATTTCCTTGCCTGTTGTGCAATGTAGTTATATATTGCATTATATTTATGTCTGCAAGCAGCACTCCATGTCCCCCTTACATCGACTGCAGAGGTGCAGAGGTAAATATAGTGCCAGATAAACAACATGTCTACCTGAACCCACTTTAATATACTGTAAATATATATATAAATAACATACTGTATATTACAATAACGTGCTTGCTACAGTTTTAAGATATTAGAGTTATCTTTCACTTCAAATTTTTCCGTTGCTGCTGAGCTGCTGATCTGCTTTGTACAGGGTGGTTTTTTTCTTGTATCCAGTACTGCATCGTAGTTTGCTGTGAGGTTATTGATTAGTTGGATATGAAATAGCTCAACTAAAAATAATCCTCTTAGACGTGTGTTAAAACACTTCACGATGTAGGCCGGATTTTTGCTTAAGGTACAAATATACTAAACATATTTGAGAAGGAGTGAAAGTACGATTAATACATTTCTGAGCCAGTGAAAACATAAAGAAACATTCTGGCCATTGTTAACCCTGTCTCGCGCTTGGGAGACATCAAGCCGAAAGTCAGGCACTGGGTGATGCCGGTCCGTTGGCGAGCATCTGTGGCCCCAGTTTTTGTGGCATCGCCAGCACTGTTGGCACTTAGCTCAATACAGAGTGAACATTTGAAACTTTGAATACACCAGATACTGCCACCTGCCATTTCCTGTCAAGCAGGAACATAACTTAAAGTGTGTGCTGGCTGGCTGATGCCTGTAGTCTTTGTGGTGTGTTCAAGTGCAACTTTCCGGCTGAGACACAAGCAACGTACCAGTCGGCCTTTGTTGCCAGTAATTCTTTGCTTAGGGAAGTTGTTTTTTCGTTTGGAGGAGGTAAATTTGACCAAATGTGCTTTCTGCCAAACCAACCAGCTGTATTAGGTTCTTTTAATAATATTACACATTTTGTCTGTGAAGGTTCTCAGTCATCCAGGTTGTAATATCAAAAAACAGGGGCAACCAGTCTTTTGGGTCAAATAGGCACATCGGTGGGTGGTGCTCATCTGAAACTCACATGACTAGGGTCTGTTAACGACCAGACACTTACCTGTGATTGGAGGAAACCGTTTTGTTCCTCTTTTCTGTCTGCAAAGAATGGTTCTCTAATGACCCATTGTTGTGCAGAGACCTCAATCTCAAGGTACAAACTTAGTGAGACATTTTTGGGGGCAGATGTTATATCTCAGACCACCTCCCCTGTTAAGAAAGTTTTTTTTTTTTTTTTCCCAGTTTGATATGAATGCCTTCCTTTGCTCCTCTTTCAAGTTATCTGAAGAAGGAGGAAAAAGAACAGCACCCGCACTTGGACATCCAGGAGGAGTGGGTGAAAAATGTTTTGGACAAGGAGCCCTTGTTTCAGCTTGGTTTTTGGACTAGCGCATTTTCAGTCGTTGATGACTTTTGTTTACCCCCCGCCCCCCCCCATACTATACATAAGGGGGGAAAAAAACACAAAGCTACACATTCTGCAGAAGTTGAATCTATTTTCAGAGCTGCATTTATTTAAAACAATTGCCATCTTGTAAAATCTGGTGGAAAATGAGCTCCCTGCCTTACCCAAATGTCAACACATGCTCAGCTGCCACCATCTTGACTGGCTACATAACAACTGTTAATAAGAGTTGTTAAGAAGTGGTAACTGACAAGATTGCAATGTAGCAGCTACTTCTTTTGCCATAGACTGGTTGTTCTTATGTTGGCTATAACATTTGCATTAACTACCAACTTCAAAATACAAAGTTAACATGACTCCATCCCGATACCTTACAGATACCCTATTTTAATATATACTGTTACAATTTTAATGTTTTAAGATCAAATAAGAGCATCCGTTAATTTGCAGAACTATTGTTTTATTTTTGCTGCTTTTCTAAAAGGCGAGTTTGGCGATGACAGTTTGATCTATTCACCACATTGAGCTATTTGGTGGGGCTCAAGGTTTTTTAAATCAGTTGTAGCTTATAGGACTTAGAGTATGGCAATTATGTGAGATTTACTTTGGTTGCAGCCTTCATTAGTCAACTAGCCAGATGCGTCACAGTGAACTGGACTCAGAGAGAGCTGCCCCCTCATAAAGTTATCACTTGATTTGATTATGCTCACATGTGATCTGTTTTGCCTTGATGTATGAATGTGAAATGCTTTATAATCTCATAATGTTTGTGTAAGAAAAGCTGTCTTTGATTCAGGGATGTGCAGTTTGCAATGAAACATAAACTTCCTGAGCTGACAGACGTTTCAGAATTTACATACATTTTTTATATCCCGTCTAACATGAGTGAAAGGTTAAAATTGTATTTTACTAATGAATAGTCCAGTGTCTGTCCTGCCGTCTCTCTGTTTCATCCCTGCTGTGCAGCTTCGTGATTAATACAGAGGCTCTGGTGCTCCGGCTGGCAGCCAAGGCTTCTGCCTGAAGCAAAGTCCTCACTTCAGGGATAGACCTCTGTCCTTTTAACCACTGAGAGGAACAATGACCTGTCTAAAGTGATTGATCTCCCTGAACTGGCAGCTGGACGACATATTTCCATTCCTTCCTGCACCTCCAGCTGAACGCATAGGGAGACTTGTGAAGGTCAGGCTGGCAGACATCATTCACAAGTGACTGCCAGTATTCCACATCAGTAACACTTTTAGCTTTTATTGACATGTGGATGGTGTGTTTTGTGGTAAATTTAAAATAAGATTACTTTGTCATCATAGTCATGCTTCGTTTTCCCTTGTTCTTTATTCCGTGTGTGTCCAGAGAGCTGGTGTAAATGGCAGATAAAATCTGTCAGGAGACTGAGGGAAATCCATAACATTTTAGACATTAACTTTAGTGTCATTGATCAGTTGCAAGGTACTCTAGTGTAAATAACAGGAATGCCACAGTGGCGATTAATATGTCTAATCAAACAGTAAAAAGAAAGGAGGACCCAACCGTGATCCCTGAGGAACTCCAAAACTAATTTTAGCTGATAAAGACAAAAGCATTCATATGAACCCAAAAGATATAACCATGTGCATGTTTCTCTGATTAGTAAGTTATGTGCTGACTGTGCTGTTTGGTTACTCTATGAGAAGTTACAGCAGCTATAGAAAAAATAAATATATCTCCAAATACAAAGCTGAAACAGGGGCAACTAGACTTGTTGGGTTTCTTTAATATATTTAATCCAAGCATCTTCTTAAGTTCCAAATGGCGGGGAATTGGGATTTTATTAGGAACATCTGTAAGTGGTGTCCACCCAAACTTGACATGACTGGGGTCTGTAATCACCAGACACTCACCTGTGATTGGAGAAATTTGTTATATACAGGAAGTTTTATTTCCACAGTGAATGGAACTCAAACGGTCCATTAATGAGCACAGACTCCAGTCATTTAGTCTTAACTGTCCCCAAAAGTTTAACCCCCTTTCAACTTTGTTTCAACTTGTTTTTTTGGGTATACCATAAATCAGTTTGACCTAACAAATCAATTAAGGAAATTTTGTAACAAAATATATTATGGTGTGTTATTATTTTAAATGGCATTATTGCTGCTAACACTGCACTCATCACACATTACATGTGACAACATTTTTAAATGTGGCTTCACTCAGGCTCTGTCATGGCATCACATAAACAGCACACAAATTTGTTGTAAAATATTTTTAACGGTTTATGTAGAGCATTAAGCTGGCATAATAATAATAACACAACAATTCCTATAACCAACAGTTTCCATGTCTGCATAACATTGCTGCTTATGGCGGTAGTTCAAGGCCTGCCATGAACTGATTATGAGCTAATTATACATAGCATGAAGACATTCGGTGTTGTCACAGCTGTTTTTACTGTCATGTTTTCACTCTGCAAGCGGCACAGAGCCCAAATTGGAAAGAACGCCTTTTTCAGTAATTAAGACTTCCCTATTAAATGGTGTCTATGTCAAAATACACATGAAGAAAAAAAAAAAAGATTTTTATTTAATGGGAAAAAAGTCCCTTTGACTTCTTTTCTCGGCTGGCTACTCATTAGGCCGCTGGAAAACACCCACGCGACCACCTTTGTCTGATCGTTTACTGCATGCATAACAAGAAAGTCTTGCTCTCCAGGTGAATCATTTAGCCCAAACAATAGAGAAATTGCTGAAGGCTTCGGAAGTAAACTTTTGATTTTCTTCTGTGCAGCTGCTGCCTCCGGACCTAAGAACCACTTTTACAGGAAACTGGCATTGATGCACAACTATTCCTTGGTGGAAATGATTGATGCCACACATTGGAAGGACTAAATTGCCACAATTAGTTTAGATCCTTGGCAGAGAATATTTTGCATTAATAAAACATTATCAATCATTATCATGAAACTGTGTGCGATCCTGTGTGCAAATTAGTCTCAGAATTGAGCCAGAGATGTGCCTCTCATAAAAACGAATACACATATGTCTTGTCAAGGCAATCTGGGGGTTTGGAGCTTCGAATAAGTCAAATAAAACGCGTTAGGGTGCTCGAGGCTCTGGGTTTATCATGTTTCTGGGAGGAGTGCTGATAGCAAGGCTGATAAAGAAAAAACTTTTCAACACTTTTCTTGACAGTACAGTTTATCTTCATTGACTGTAATTTTCACAGTACTTATCAGCTGTCAAGTGATGCGACTCTGGCATGAATATAGCGACATGCTGTAAAGCCCAATAAATGAGTGACATGAACCTTTAATACATCCACGCTCTCTGTTCTCTTTAAACAAGAGTGACAGGAAAGGAGTCAGAAATAAACCCGAGGCAACAAATGTATAAAGAAAAAAAAATGTATATGTGGTTTGGAGGAGAAATGTAGAAGAGAAGGAATGGGTAAAACTTCAGAAAATAATTAGTCTCTGTAGGGAAGAGAATGAAAAAGAGAGATATAAACCAAGGGTAGGACAGGGATGAAGAGAAGTAGCTCTTCACTGTCAGTGCTGGGCTTGCTCTGTGCCAAGCACTATTTTTTTTTGCTTCATTCCCAGAGAACACAGGCGTCATTTAGTTTCTCCTACTTGTGATATTCGGCTTTTTGCTCTGATTTTAGCGACCGTAAATATCGCAGCAAGCGCAGAGTGTTTATTTCCCTCTTAGATATTTTCCCGGGCCAACCAATTTGTGAGAAACATAATACCCACCTGATATAACAAATATCCAAGACGACATGCAACTTTGTCGAAATTCCTGGCAAAGCACGGCTGCATGAGACACCTGCGGAGACATCGTCCTCGCACTTGACTGTAGCAGAATCGCACAGCTGTAGAATGTGCTCTCAGTGATAATCTGCAGCGCAAGACTCAACTTTCTGGCGTTTACTTTCAATAGCTCATCCAATGCCGTCTTCCCAGAGATCCGCATTCTCCTCCCGTCACCAATACAGAGAACGCTGCTGTCTGGGACTTGGCAGTCTCTGCGGTCCCGATGCTTCCCACATGCAAATGAAATAGACAGTATGACATTTAAGTTAGTCACGTGCCTATGCCTTCGACTTCACTCTCCCCAAGTCTTTTGCGCTTATCTTGGAAACTGATACGCAGTATTCCCTAGCACTTGGAACGTGGATAAAATAGCCTCAAATCCGGCCCAGCGTAGCACAAAGGCAGTCGTGTCTTTTAGAAGTATTTGTAAAAGCACTTCTTGTGGACCAATCGCGAGGCCTCATGCTGCCTCGTTGAATTTTCAGGGCTTTTAGAAGAATCCTAGTGGGCTTAAAGCAATTTGCGGTCAGCACACGGAGACCTAGAAGGAAATTCAAAACTGTATTTATTGTTATGCCTCTAATGAGAAGTTTGTTAGCTTCCCGAGTCTTTGTTTCACTTCAGGAAGCGTCCATACTAAGGCAGAGATTAAAACCCTGCGTTATTCTTTCAGTCCCTTCATCATTTCTTTAGGCATTTTTCCATATTTATAGGACTGGAGTGCTGCTCTTTTTGAAGGCAATCTCTCCGCAGCGCATGAAAAATGTACAAGCTCCAACTGTGTAATACAGCCTCATGTTGTGCTGAGTGTGGAGCTACCCACAGTCCTATCAGCCCCAGAGAGGCCCCTCTCATTGGAGCGCTACTGACAGCTTCCAACATACCAGCGCCTCCATCCAGTTCAAGGTATTTAAGATAAGACTCGAGTGGCGATGGAGAGAGAGAGAGAGAGAGATGGGCTAAGAGAGACCATTTTCTTTTGTTATCAAGCATTGCCTGTGGCTGTATGGGATTTCCCATGAGGCCTGCCGAGCAAACAGACCTTATGGGGATGTGAGTGAATGAGCCTCCTGCAGAACCAGCAGGTCGATGTCATGGGACTTCAAATACAAACCTGTCTGGATCTGGCTAGCCAATCAGCCCCTCAGAGAGCTTAATTCAATCAACACATGCAGAGCGAGCTCCTCCTTTTACAGGCCTGCAGTGTTAAATTCAGAATGGAAGTTTTCTATTTACACATCTTCCCCCTTTAGACTTCATCATCGCCTTCAAATCAAATCATCCTGACAAATGTAATCCCCAGTTCTGTTCAGGTTTATGATCTGATGAATTTAATAGTGCCACACTGTTGCCAATTTACAGTCTTCCCTTGAGTTCCCACAAGTCCTTGGCATATTGGAGAGGGCCCTAAGACGCAGGCTACAGTTAACACCTCATCAGCAGTAAAGGATTCTTTCTAATCTATCTGATCTTATTAAAATGCTCTATGGCATGCGTTCATGCTACAGCATAGAACGGCATTCAAGATGTTTTACAGCGTGTTTATGCCAGACGTGGGTTGAAGAAATAATTCTCTCAAAACCCCCAAAATCTCTGTTCAAACTGTTCAAAATGATTTTATAAAGATTTGGTTGAAGGACTAGTTATTGATCTTTATCTATTTCAGTAAAATTTCCATGTAGCCAAATAAAGAAAAAGCCTTGACTGTATATAAATATGGAGGAAGCTTCCTCCATCCCGATGAACTGGTTTTGAAGTAACTTTTGTCTCCATCTTGGCAGTGTCTCCAGATAACCCCCAGCTCTTTCAGATATGGTCAAAGTGGTGAAGCCTGAGTGGAGCTGAGGCGGGTGGATGACGTCAAAGTAGACAGCTAGCAACCTGTGAGGACACCCTCCTGTCACTCAACTAACCACACCCTTAATTCTGCATAACTTTAAGCTTTGATATAATAGCATAACAGCAGCTAGAGTTTTATAAAATTCTTCTTCTACATTTGCCATGGATGGAGACATTAGCTCCAGAGACCACAAAGTTATTTTTGTACCAGGCTGTAAACATGTTTATTTCAATATTTAATATTGAGGTCTATGAGGACTATCTTACTTTTGGAGTCAATTTTTAGTGGACATCAGAGAAACTGGCATGGTCAAATCATAGACTGTATAAAGATGGATGGCTGAACAGCTCCTCAAAAGTGAAGCCAAAGTGAATAGAGCTCCCCCTGGTGGGTGGCTGCAGTATATGTCATAAGCTCCACCTCCTCCATGTTAGTGGGCGGGACTTGGGCCAAACTAAATTTCTGTCATTTTAATTATTATATAACGATGATGCATGTGCAAGTGTCAGGATGTGACCTCATGAAGCCCAAACTCGCAAGTATCCCTGGGACAGTAGCGTTAGTTTGGCCAGTGCAAAAGAGTGGGGACATATTGTCCATATTTACATATAGTCTGTGGGTCAAACCCCGGAGCACTGAGGCGTTAAGACATTGCATTGACATCCGTCTTGAATGCAGTCTGAATGCAAGCATCCAACTTGAAGTACCTGGGTTCACACCTGGCATTAAAATGCATTTCCATTCGCACTCAGTATACAAATAAACAACAACATCGTTTGGCATCCAGTACATTACTACTGGAATAACAGCTGCTGTCTCTAATGGATCTCTACCTACCATGAACGGCTGGTTGTTGCGTGTGCATCATGGGGAAATGATAATAAGAGACATTGTGGAACAAGCCTTTCTCACTCGCTGAAATCACACAAATTAAATCATTATTTATGAAATACACAAGGACACCAATCCTCATTTAGGAAAACTTCACACAGCTCCTTACACATCAGCATCAATAATTAACCACATGTTTTTTTAATGACAGAATCACACAATGTGCTCATATTTAATCATTTTATTAGCTCATTCTTGTTTAGATTCATTTATTATGTAGCTAGTTAACAGCTACAGAATGTTTTAAAAGGCTCTCATTACTAATGAACATTACATCCAATGCATTTTCCTTTTCTGGCCATCATTTATAATAGAGGTTGTTATTTTTGTTCCTTGAATGAATGTGGTAAAACACAGATTTGCTTATGCAAGAGCACCCCTGTCGAGTAGGTGGTCCAGGACACTGACACATCTGGTGACCCAGGACTCAGTGTGTGTTCATACTACCAAAGGAATGAGGTCATAGGTGTCCCAGATTTCCGAATGTGGTCTGAGACGGGATCACTCAAATGTGTCCTCAATGTGTCCTGGGTATGAATCTGTCCACTTGTGAATGTATCGTCCGGGACAGATGTTTTTTGCAAGGTCTGAACGGGGCCAGAGATGAACGAGCTGAACCCAACTCAGATTATTTGCTTAAATTGAAAGTGTGATTCTGCTTCTCACAGTTTCACTGATATTTTGTTTACATTCATTATTTTCTACAAAAATGCACTCCATACAGTGTCTGCCTTTCTTCCATATTTTTATTGCTTTTGCCTTTTGTATTTTCTGTCCGTGTCGATGCATAAGTAAACTTAACTACACAGGGTGCATTAAATTAGAAACATACATTATTAAAAACAAAAATAGCTGAGTCAATGAATAGGGTTTTGGGTAAATCCCACAAAAACAAGAATATAAAATAGAAAAATATATTAATTTCGTTTTCCAGATTTTATAGATTGCCTATTTTACATAAATGACGTCATGTTTCTGCAAAATATGAATATTTCCTTTAGATGACAAGAAAATAATCAATCACACATCTTCTGGAAAATCACGGCTGCCACCTTTCATCATGATTTCTTTTCGTTTACTGTAAAAATGCAGTACCATGATTCATATAGAAGCTTCTTTACCGGCCTGGTGGAATCCGTATATGAATTATCTTTAAGAGGGTATTCTAACACAAGTCTTTCAGGTAAGTTGCAGAGACAGCAGCTCGGAGCCGGTGGGAAGAGGATGACTTTGGTGTCTGGCAGAAGTCCACATTCTCCCAGTGGGACAGGACTGAATTTACATAACTAACATCTTGATTTGCTGTAAAGTGAAATTAGGGGCCTGCGCAATGTTCAATTAACTCCACGGATCTTCTTGTAATTAAAACTCGGCGGTCCCCCACTGTTCAATAACTCTGTGCCAGGAGAGAGACTGGAAGGTGGGGGGGATGAGGTAGATAGAGAGCGAGCGAGGGAGGGGAGGAAAGGGGAGAAAAAAAGTGGAAAGATAAACTGCTGCTTCATCATGTTTTCATCAGATATGACCTTGGCAGTCATAATAGTGGGGCAAAAGATATGGCTGGAGAAGAGCCACGGTATCCATAAGTTGAAAGTTAATGTGAGAAGCATCAGCCGTGGTGGCCCCGTTATGGCGCCCTTGCCAGCTGCTGTATGGAGATCAGTGGCTGTGTTGTTGGCCCCTAATGAGATGTTTCTCCTTAAATTGATTACATTGGGGAGGGATTATGTCCTGCTGTATAACTCTAAGTACTGTACTTTCCCTTTTATGTTTACTCTTCGCACAACAAGTCCCCTGCTCTTTGTTAATTGCTGTAATTCCGACGTTTAAGAGGATATGTGAGGATTACACCAAAACCAGGCAAACTTATCCCTTCAATAATCACCTCCTCGATTCCTGGTGTTGTGACTGGTAGCGGGCGGCGCTGCGGCGCGGCGCAGGCTGCGACTCGGCAGAGACAGTCGAACCGTCATTATGATATGCCGCGATTCTAAAACTGCAGTTTAGCTTCCAGGCTTTCCTTTTTACGCAGGCCATTAATCTTTATTATACATTTGCCAGAAAATTGCAAAGTGACAGAAAGCCAGTGTCTGTAGTCGCTACTTCGCTATACCGTGCATCTAAAGTGCCTGTTTTATGGGATCAGTTAGAGAATGTTTACTAAGCCATAATCCCTAAATTGATAAATGTACTGCAATGTTTAATTCATAAGCAATAAGATGCAGGTAACAAATCTGAATATAAGAAAAAGGCCCAGCCACTTGTGCAGCATGGTGCCGTCTAACTTTTAAGGATCACTTTCATGTGAACTGCGTGACGTCTATTGAACGAGACGCGTGATAGAAGATGTCCAAGGGTGAGATGATCAAAGGGAAACTTGCATATCATCTATTTTAAATTGCATTACTGTCATTCTCTTTAAATATATCTTCCTTTTAGTGCACAATCTCCGTAGAAAACAATAAAAAAAAAAAAAAATAGTAGGATATCTTGGCTGATTAGCAAGCAGCTATAGACCGGCTCCGACCATGCTCATTTTGTGCACCTTCTGCATATATCTGCAATTTCTGGCCCGAGCTATCAGCTAATATTCCCCAGCTTACTATAAAATGGGCTACACATGTTACATGTATATATTACCTGCTGCATCCTTTTTCTGGAAATGCACTCGCTCTGTGGGACCAGAGAGTATATTTTATTTATAACACGGCAAACACACAACTGCCTGGTGTGAGAGGTTTGCACACTTTGGGAAATAATCCATCTGCTAACTTTCAAGAGCTGCATGTGTTCACAGACACGATTAGATAAATGATTGCTCGCATATAAATGTGGGCAAGTCAGTATCCTGCGAAAAGGGTATCATCATGTTGGCACTATATGCGACGGTAGAGGCGGAGCCACGCTGTGAACCACCGCTCAGGGATATCATAGGTTTGCTGACAGTAATGGAGGCCGCGGCTGGAGCTGGCGAGCGGGATGCTACCTAATAGCCGCTCGGAGGCACCCCTCTTTCAAATGGGGTTCTTAATCACAAGAAAAGTTAATCCTCAATCAATGGGAATGTAAAGCAGTGGCTTTCTGTTGTATTTGTGCTGATAGCAGCTTAAAGGATCACTATTGAGGGGCTCAGACCGCATTTGCAAGTGCTTGGCACGGCTCCTGGTCTCGTCTGGCGCTCACACCGGGGAAAAAGGCTGCTTTTTTTTTGGACGCTGCTGAAATGACGGGGCGGTGCTTCTATTAATGCCCTACATTCTCCCCAAACGCCGCCTCATGTTGGAGGCTATTAGAGACTGTTTGCCTGATGCTGTAATGGAGGCACCCCTTGTTGTCTGGAAATGTTCTAAAATGTTGGACCTCAGTTTTTTACCCAACCTGGTTGTTGAGAAGTTCGCAATGTTCAGTATATAGGCATCAGAAACAGAGCATGTAATTCAAAGGCTCTTGTATCGCTGCTTTTTTTTTTTTCCTTTAATGGCTGTTCCATACTCGGCAAGAACCGAGAAATTTGTTCTCTCTCCCAGGGCTGCGAGAAAAGAATGACGTCATTCTGTTATGCACTTGAGTTTCTTGTTAAGTAGCCTGGCCAGAAGGAACTTTGTTCTTGCTACCTCGGGAAAATCAACAAATTTCTCGGTGTACGTAACAAGCTTAAAGATAGGGGCTGTGCGAGTTCTTGTAGCCGCATTTTCCTTTGTTGACAATAACGATTCTGCTAAGTCATGAAAAATGCACCCAGTTTGCTCTGGTAATAATACTTTGTCAGCTAGCATGTCCGACCCTGATAAGCGAAGTCGGGACATTATTCAGCTGGGAATCTTTGCGCCTCTCAAAAAGAGATGCCGCACTCCCTAAGGAGGGAGCACTGAAGTTGTACGACACAGTTCTCAGAGCATGCCGATGATAAAAATGCTGCTTAAACTTAGTTTAAGATACATAAACTTCTTTTACTGTCTGGCGTCGGTGCTACATATTGTTTCCACTTCAGAGAAGGTGGAATCAAGAATGACAACAAATACTAAAAATGTATTTTTAGATCGACCTCTGCTAACCTTTGCTAAGCTATCCCTTAAAGTACTCTCCTAATTACCCTGCCTATGTGACGGCCCACTCCCTGGGCTTCCACTGTTTGCTCTGCTGCTTTAACAGGTCTGCAAGTGGGCAGCTTGTCAGGTGGGGCTGTATCTGCAAGGTGGAAGTGGTTTAAGTTATAAAACCCAGCTTTCCTGTACCTTCTCTCTCTCTTTCTCTCAGGCCAGCTACCTCCACGTTAGTCATTTCAGGTTATCTTCCACCTTTTCATCCATTGCTGCACTTGACTTTTACCTATCCATGCACACCTTACATTACGGATTCATTTGTATCATTTGGACCCTCCTCATTCCGTCCCCTATAAATCATATCTGCTGCACCCCGGAGAACGGCCCAGAGCTAATACAGATTCCTTCCACCTTGACAGCGTTGTAATCAAATTCGCCACCTGTTTGTCTCGCTGCAGGGACATTTTTCACCTCTGAGACGTCTAATTATGCTCATCTGATGCTATTTTATGATAAAATGATGGGACTGTTGGAAGGGCTTCCAGGATTTGCATTAGATTTGTGAGCGGGCACCATGTGTGCTTGTTTTAGGTTTTCGTTTGTGCTCAGAGTGTAATGTACCTCATTTGGATAAAAGTGACATGATTGTCAATCTTTTTAAATCATATTTTTGAAGTGGCAAATTTCCAGAAAGCAACTTGGCATTTATTCTATAGTTATTTTATCTTATTTTTTGCCATGATGGAGGCAGTTTTGATTCTCTGACAGCAGTGTTGGACAGCTACTTCTCATCTACTCCACATCTACATCTATCTCTGTGTCATCTTTAATCTAATATCAAGCACAATCAATTCAAGATGATCGTTTTTTTATAATTCAAATGATTTTATTTCATGACCGTTTTTATCTGTTGACATCTTTTTTTTTTTTGTTAAACACGTCTGTTGCCTGCATTAAGCTCATCGACAGATGCCGATTTAATTCAGATTTACGGCCGTGAATCTCTGTTGCATTGTCTCAAGTGCATCTCCCCAGCAATGTGCACGGTGACGCACAACTGTGACTGGTCCAAAATGCATTTCCTCTTCCATGTGTCTTAGCAGCTGGACAAGCTCCCACAAAATATAAATAAATACAAAACAATAATCATGAAAGTGTTAGTATTTTCCTCAGTTCCAGTAATTTGTTAATTCATTCATTCATTCATCTTCTGTAACCGCTTGTTCCTGTGAAGGGTCGCGGGGTCTGCTGGTGCCTATCCCAGCTGTCATCGAGCGAGAGGCGGGGTACACCCTGGACAGGTCACCAGTCTATCGCAGGGCTAACACAGAGAGACAGACAACCATTCACACTCACACGCACACCTACGGCCAATTTAGAATCACCAATTAACCTAATGAGCATGTCTTTGGACGGTGGGAGGAAGCCGGAGTACCTGGAGAGAACCCACGCAGACACAGGGAGAACATGCAAACTCCACACAGAAAGGCCCATGGATTCGAACCCGGGACCTTCTCGCTGTGAGGCATCAGTGCTAACCACCTTTCCACTGTGCCGCCCTGATTTGTTAAATTTATTTATTTTACATAATTATTCATTTGATTAATATTCATGTATATATTCCAAGACGACGTCACTGACTGCATGCACCGATGAGGCATAACATTATGACCAACTTCCTAATATTGTGTAGGTGTTTCTTGTGTCCTGTGGTGTCTGGCAACAGAATGTTGGAATTTGGAGGCCAGGTCAACACCTTGTGCCGTTTTTCATGTTTTTTTCCACATGAATACCAGGTCCAAAAGTTTCCCAGCAGAACACTGGATTGTCACAAGATGGTCAATAATATTTACTTCCACTGTCAGTGGTTTTAATGTTGCGGCAGATCAGTGTATGAGTTAGAAGTATTTTATCTGTGGGATTATATATATTGTATATATAGACCATTTTCATCATTATCTGTTGTCTTATCTAAATGGGCTATGACAAACAATTCTGTTTCAAATCAGTATTAAAATCTAATTAGAAAAATAATTACAAAATTTTCCCAAACTAGCCCTAAGTTTGTTTACCTGCACGACACTATTTTAACCGGCAAAATAAAAATCTAAACTGCTCCATCTGGCAACACTGATGGTGGAGTCTTGTATCCTCAAGACACACACACATACACACACACTCTTCTATCTTTGAAAGGACTTTCTATTGACATAATGCGTTCACAACATCGCATTTTCTTCTAACGTTGCCAAAGTTTACTCCAGACTTCAGCATGAAGGTATTGTAGCGAGCGGAGGCGTCTGTCTTGCTCATGGACAAATAAGCAAGGTGTTTGGGTGTTTATGTATAAAAAAAACTGAGCGTTGGTGTTCTGGAGAAGGTGTTGCATGCTCTGGGGTGTTTGTGGCTGTCGGGTATGTGGCGGTGATGGATTTGCAAGTCTGATGGCTGTGGTGTGGTCGTTGGCATCCAGGCCATGTTGATGATGTTGTTGTTAAATATAGAGAGAAAACTCACCTAATAAAACTGCCTTCTCCAGCGTAAGAGACACAAAAAGTGCAAAAAGATGTCTGTCTCAAGTGATGTTTATTGCCAGTAGAGATGGGATTTACCGGCTCTTTGAAGGGAGCTGGATCTTGTGGATCTGTTCTTTTCAAAGAGCTGTTCAAAAGACTGGCTCATTTTGATGTCCATTTATTTATAAGATGCCAGCCTGGGGGTAACTTATTTTATTCGGGAAATAATCACTGGGATGAATGATAGGGTAAGCAAAAAAAATAAATAAAACAGATAAAAATGAATGGTTTGCAACTATTCGTTTGAAAAAGCTAGTCAATAGATTCGTGTCGTTCGTGAATGTCACATCTCTAGAACACACACAAACACCCATGTAACTTACAACCCCAACACATGTTTGACATATAGAAATACTACCATATTAATTTAAAGTAATAAACAACTGCAAACTTAATGAGAGAATTTAGTCATGTCTTGTTGCTTTAACCTTTAATTTCCAAGTGTTTTAGCCAGATTGGATAGGCTCCAGTCCCCCCTGACGACCCTCCAGAGGACAAGCGGTAACAGAAAATTAATGAATGAATGATTCACACGGTCAGTTTTTCACATGCGCAGCTCTTGTTCAGAGTGCGTCGGCTAGTCTGGAAAAAAAGAAAAAAAAAAAAGAAAACAAAGGAGATCTATGAAATGTTTGGAAAAGCAGTCAGCGGGATTCTGTCAGTGCAGGAGCCGGGTGAAAATTGAAGCAGAGTGAATGTGTCTGAACTTAGACAGATGAGATATCAAATTGGCGGGCAGGAGTGTGATAATCAGGGAATTGGAGAGGGAAAATTGCATCAGAACGGAATCATAAGCCTGGCCAGAAGTGAGGATTTGCTGATCCCTGACCTTCTGCTTCAGAGCTGAGGATTTTAAGTAATGAGATCTATGCAGTGAAACAACTCCGCTATCAGAGTGCTAGTCTTCGGCGCGCTGGGCAGAGAGCGTCCGCCGCTGCACAAAGCACAGCCAATGGATTTAACACGTATTTAGGATGTGCTGTGGCAGCAGTGATAGACACGAAGGGTTAAGGAGGAAGAATGAGAAAACGAATGACATTTTGTTGCAATAAATAGACCATGCACGAAGCTGTAATGAACTGAAGCGCCTCCGTGGCCTTCATTCACAGGAAGCAAATGCTTTTAAGAAGAAAAGGATTTTTTGAATGGAATCGAAGGAAGCCACAGACGGACGAACTGCAAATGTTTTCTTTAATATCTCTGCATGTTCTCATCTTTTTTTAGCGACACAGAGGTATAATCGATCATCCAAAGCACTTGAGAAGCAGTGCAGCTGCTTTTAACACATACACCGATCAGCCACAACATTATGACCAGGTGTGACGAGACTCCGTCAACCTGCACGTGAACATTGGCCTTTTCCCTTGTCATCGTTCCTTCCATGCCACTCTGGGAACAGTCCTGAGTGTTCGTCGGTGAAGACCTTCTCATTAATTCAACCTTCATCGCTGCCATGTTTTAGATCTTGAGAAAGTTAAACAAATTTTCTAGTCTAGAGAAGCCTTAATGACATCACTTAATTCAGATAATTGATCTCATTAATTAAACCAATTGGACATATTTGGTTCATTACCTTTCCTTCACACGGTGTTGGTGGCCAGACGCCACATGTTTCTGAAACTGCCGCACATAAACAGTAAGCTTGATTAATTATTTTTATAATTTTATATTATTATAATTGAAATATAGTTGTATTTTTTGTTGGAGTTCAGTTTTAAGTGATGGTAAAGATGTAAAATATGAAAGCTTAAGCATTTATTAATTTTAGCAATGAGTCCGCATTTAATGACCGTTAAAATCAAACCAAACAACAACAGCCATTCCTACTCCCATCATGGGAAAGAAACACCTCAGTAGTGTTCCTTACGTTCACTGTTGAACTGAACATATTTTGCATTGCATTAAATGCAATTAAATGCATGATATGATGACATGGAAGCAACGCTTTCACTGTATTGGGATTTTCCACCTTGATCTTTATCCAGAATGCCAGCACATACTATATGTCACGCTTTTTAGTTTAGTGAGCTCTCCCTTGTGATGAAAGAAGGAGCAGCACAGACGGACTGTGCCTGTTTCAGTGCGATGACCACAGACATGGCCTGTAACTACATATGTTTATTTTTCAGGGATATGTATGAAAGTGTATCGTTCTCTCACGATAGCAAATGCTTTATCAATACCGGGCACGGAAACGTCATACTTGGTAGTTCGGACATGACAAGTCTGATTCAGAAATACGGACTGTACCGAATGTAGCAACGCGCTACACACAGGTGTGGAAGAAGAAGAAGTAAATTTTTTTAGCTATAATGACAAATTTAAACAGAAGGGGAAAAAAAGGCAATTGTTTTGGCAAATGAACTGACTTTCCGCAAATTCAGCACAGATGGAGCGATATTATTATTCATTCGGAGCCACCTGATGAGTTCCCTTTTGAACAACTTCTAACGCTCCACTTTATTCACTACTCTCGCTACTCTGACTTTAACTCGGACTCCTGGTCTTGTGGATGCATCATCGCCTTTATTATGTTAATATTGGATCAAATGATTATATGTCATTTGAAAAGGGGCTGCTCACAGTGGTAACCCCTTAGAAAATTATAACCTAACTACTGCAAAGCGGCTCCCCTCAGCTCTACAGAGCAGTTTCTTTTAACGCTCGTCAGCTGGATTTCCAGTCTAATAATTTAGCTACAGTTAAACCTCTGTACAAGCTGGTTTCAAGAGAAATGTCTGAAAGCAGCACCAAACGGCAGACTGACACTAACGGACAGTAAGGCGATCTACAATAGTAAAGGCTGACATATTGAAGAAAACCCAAAGCCACAGCCGAAAGACACATGGACATGTTCAGGCCCCTCATTTGACCCCGTCATGTGTAACCGCCATAGAAACCAGTGCTGGAGGACCTTAGAACAATCAATCTGTGCTGTGTTGATGGGCTCTGCTCAGCTTGCTATAGTTAGCTCTTGCCTCCAGCTCACCACAGAAGTCTGCCTAATTCCAAACATCAGTGTAAAAAATGGGCCTGTCCTTCCACCGAATCCCTGCTTAAAGAGATGGGGGTGATGCGTCGGCGCAGTGGAAGAGGACAGAAAGAAAGTTGCCTCCACGACAAGAAGGAGAGGTGCTGCCTTAAATGAAATTGGATGGAGGGAGAATGAGGCGCAACACGCTGAGAAGATTGAGTCTAGATTGCGGAGCAGAGTGTAGACGTGGAAAGACGAGCAGACTGTGAAGAAAGAAAAGAAACAGGCTTCCTCTCCGTCTTTCGCCGCACACACTCCCCAGCTTCCCCCCGAGCTACGGCTGATCATCCAGGGACAGAGGGACACGCTCAGCCCTCAGAGCAGATGAGTCCATGAAGCTACAAAAACCTCTTACAAACGCAGGTCGAAACAAAATTAAGTAAATAACTTAAAAAAATTAAAAAATGTCTGTTACTTTAAGAGCAGTTTTTGTAGTGTACCATCTGCTGCCCATCTATTCTGTACCACTGGGGGCTGGACTGTGTTTGTGCGAGTCTCAAAGTGCTATGGACACATTTACAGTAGAAACTGAAAGTATCATTTGATAATCCGTTCATTTAAGCCCATTTCACTCTTCATTGACTTATTTTTCCTTCACTGAGGGGTGGTGTAAATCTTTGATAACGTGTTCAATGGGAAAATCTGATCTCTAATAACCATGTAAACACTTGATCTGATGGTTTCTCTCTAGTTGGAGTAAATCCAATTCTCTGAGCATTTTTAACCCAGGTAGGATATATCAGGTAACGTGACGAGGTTGGAGAGAGAAGCATGGAGGTACCAAAACAACAAGTGTTTGAAAAGATGAACGAAGCTGGAATCCATGTTGACAGTGGTGTTAAACATCTTGGTCATCTTCTTCTGATGAATCAATTCAGGGTTGGAGATAAACTTGGGTTCGGGTTAGTTTTTTTTTTTCTGTATATCAGAGCAGATCATTTTATTTAGCGTCCATGTAAACAGTTAACTTGGAATCTCTGGTCAGAACTTGATCGATCAAGCTGAAGAAATATTGTCCACGTAAATGTAATCATAGGTTGATAGTCACTTCTTGGATAATTGAATGAGTTTGTCTTGGATTTAAATGTGTTATAGATTTTCTATGAAAGAGTGCTGCAGCTCTGAAGGAACAGGGTGACATGGGACATTTATTCTAGATGGAAAAAAAGGCAGGAAGAACTTGAGTTCTCAAAAACAACAGGATCAGAATCTACCTAGGAATTATTGTTGGACACAAGTTTCTGCTTTGTAGCTGCACACAGGTATTTCTCAGGCAAATGTATTGGTAGGTTCACAAAGGTTGATTAACTATAAACTAGTTGTGGATGTTTCTTTACAGTCTCAGAATCACAATTTTATTACAGTGATTCAGTTTGTTTCCCAGCTACATTCATTGTGGTGTGTTATGGTGCAACTTAGGTCCAGACCATAGACTGTCTATGGTCCAGACACAGAAGATGTGACCTCCAGTATTAACATGTTTTCAGAAACAACTGAATATCTTTTATGGACATTTGCGTTGTCATATGTCGACATAAAAGCTAGTCTAACTGGCATTAATTCAAATGAGGCAAGGCAAGGCAAGGCAAGGCAAGTTTATTTATATAGCCCATTTCGTACACAGAAGGTAACCCAATGTGCTTAACAAATCATATAAAATCAACAAATATTAAAATATCAAAATAACTAAAACAATTAAAACAATCAAGGCAATAATAAAAAGATAAAAAAAAAAAAGAATAATTTAAAAAGAATAAAAACAAACAAGAAAGAAGCATAGAGGTGAAGATTCTGGAGCACACGTGCAAAATAGGTTAGTGAAAGGCATCAGCGAATAGTTTGGTTTTTAATCTAGATTTAAAAATGGAGATGGTGGGAGAGGTCTTAATGTCTAGTGGAAGGCGGTTCCATAGACGGACCGCATAGCAGCTGAAAGCAGCTTCCCCATACTTTGTGTGAGCAGTGGGTTGAACAAGTTGGTGCTGTTCAGCCGATCTAAGAGCTCTAGCGGGGCTGTGCCTTTTGAGCATGTTAGCTAAATAGAGAGGTCCTTGACCATTTAGTGATTTAAAAACCAGTAAAAGAGCTTTGAAATCAATTCTGTGGGTCGCAGGAAGCCAGTGTAGGGATTTTAAAACTGGGGTAATATGATCTCTTTTCTTGGTTGAGCATGAGCATGCTAGTTTCACACAAGAGCGATTTTGGACCTGGGTAACCGACACCATATATTCAAAGGCTTAAAAAAGTGATGGACAAAACTACATCTATGCTTTTAAAGTCATTACTCAGTCAGTAACTGTGGCCTGTTTCTGTTGGGGGTTGTCATTTTCAGTCCACGCTGAAGCTTGCTGATAGCAGCATTAATTATTTCTGTAATCTCAAACAGAAAAAGCCGAGCGGCAGTCTCCGCGCTCGTGCATTTTTGTAGGCGTATTTTAACATCCGGGGCAGAAAGACATGTACCAAGCCTTGACCCTGCCATGCAACAGCCAATTAGCACAGAACTCTGAAATGTTCGGTCTGGAAGACAAGACGGCTGAGGCAGAGGCAGGACTTAGGATGGACTGCAATTCCAGGAACAGTAAACTCTGATAATGTCCGACAAATGTCAGCACTGGTCGTTATCAAAGTTTGAACTGGGGCTCCGTCTGCACACCCTGCCAGGGTCAGGTGCGACATCAGTGCTATTTCTTTGAGAGTTTTGCACATTCCTGATGCCTGTAACTGTCAGAAAACGATTTATAAAATCTGACTGCTCTCTTACACAAGTCCTCATTTACAGTGCAGTCCCACGCATGAGGAGCAATTACCTCCTCTAGCACTGAGCCCATTTTTAATTACATAAGCTACATATGGAGCCAGTGAAACTGATCAGGCAAATTACATGTAAGTGCTGATAAGGCAAATACGGTGAGGGGAGGAATTGTAACGCTGAGCCAGGCCCTCGCTGCTGCAGGCACACATTCGTCCTCTGCTAATCACAATATCTCCTGGATACACAACAGTAATTACATTTCACTGAATACGCTGAAGCCGGAGTACAATAAAGCCCCCTCCGTTCATATCTCTCCAGCCACTGAGAGGATCTGAAAATGTCATTTACTCAGCAGAAATGAGCAGATTTAGTCGGGGATTGTCGGAGCCCACAAATCAATCTGCGCATAACTATTTGACAAATTAGCCAGTGACCTTTTGCAGATTCACTTTGTGGTGCGATTGTGGTCGGGATAAGCTTCATTTCATCGAGTCTGTATTGAAACCGACAGCTGAGCCAATGTATTAGTCAGACAAAAGGTTTTGTTGTCTTATTCCGAGCTTTCAGCCATTTTACCGACGACACAGACACATTCCTTATTTTTTTTTTTTAAAGGAGAATATCCAGGCCTAAACTGAGCTTTTCATCTCTGCACTATTTTTTAGCAGCACTGGAATTACTGTTGCAAGGTTAGTTCCTAAAGTTTTATCATGGATCTTTGTCAATAAGTCATTATGGATAAAAACTTAAAGCAAATTTATACACCTGTCAGCTGACCTGCTCCCGGTTTCCCTGAGGAAGCCATCCCTCTGCCGGTTCTAGCTGCTCACTGAGAATTTCTCGGTTCAATCTACTGTTTTCTAGCACACAGAGGGGAGCTCAGTCTTTGTTTTGTGGCTACTGGAAGCCGCAGTAAGCAATAAATACACTTGCAGATAACATAGTGGAAAGTTATGGTTCACCAATAACTCTGCAATTTATTGCTCTCCGGGGCAGGCCTGTATTTAGAGTTTGCTCCTGCAACTTACGCTCTGCAATAGACTCCACATTCCCCTCCCCACCGAGCCGCCTCTTAATTTATGCATTAACTTGGAAATGGTCCAGTGTGAGATTTCGAATGGTTGGAATGGTCGTCGGCTCGAGCTCAGATGATAAGCAATTGGATGGCGTTTGGAGTACCTTTAAAACGTATGAGGCTCCGGCAGAAGCAAGTCAACAATCGGCCACTCTCACGTCGGCAAATGTCTCATCTCCTGAGAGCTACCTTTTAATAGGAATTGCCTTTTGTTCATGCTGCGCCCCCACTGTTGGCCTACCGTGGTTAAATTCAGTGCTTTTTCACCTTTTAAATTCTCGCTACCTCTTCTCCGTATCAGGGTGGCTTGTGCGTGTGTGAAATGCAAATACTGGAGAGGAAACCAGTTTGCAAAAATTGTACAAAAAAGCAATTTGATTTAAATATATTTAAATTATTCTTTTACTTGCTTGCCGGTTTGTGCTTCTTTTTATTTGTTTGGTTCTATTCCCTCTGCTGCTGTAACACTGTAAATTGCCCCTCGGTGGAATCAATAATAATCTTATCATCAGAGGTGGCGGCGGTATTAAATCCTCCGTATGATCAAACCAGCGCTGGAAACCCATCACCTGTATTGAGCCGAGGTGTAAAGTGAAGGCCCCCGGCCATCTATGTCACGCTGACAGACGTCCACTGATAGACACTATTCATGTTTACTCATGTCCTCCACATTAACCCGCAGGTAATGACGCCCGTTCCGATCAATCGCTCCGACTGCAGACGGATTCTGTGGTGAGCAGTCGCTGAACTCGCTACAGCTCCAATGACTCGATTCCTCACGATTTGCCTGCTTTTCACTTTCAGTCCTGCCAAACTTCCTCATTTGTCCTTGGATTTATTCCTATAACAGGGGAGCCAGCATGCCTTCTGCCTCCGCTTGAGCACTGCAGCCAAGGCCGCGGCTGGCTCGACAGCCTGGCCTTGAACGACTTCCTGTGCGGGTTAGGTTGAATTCTTGGTCAGGACTGGTATCATGAAGAGATGGATCAAATGCCAGCAGAGGCTCAGTCCAAGTGAAGAGTGTCGGTATTGAAAGCAACAGCTGCAGCTCATACTGTACATCAGATCAGATGTATGCGCCGTCTGTGCTGCAGGTTACCGTAGATCTCGTTGTGCATTCATTCTTTGTGCTCCTGACAATTGTGTGGGCAGCGATACAACTGCCACTGCACGTGTGGAAAAACGCAGCTTTGAGGCTCCCGTGGGATGACGCTTGATCATCTCATTACCGTGACACAAGGTCATGACCAGCTTGATTTTAAGTTACGCTCCTCCACAGTGCCTACGACTTAACACGCACGTCAACTTCCCTCCGTGAAAAGCCTTCACATCTTTTGTCTCGTCTTCATCTAATTTTCCGTTACTTCACTTTAATCACTGTATGGCTTTCTAAACACAGAACGGCAGACTAAATTTATAATGGAGCAATTTACAGACGGCTTTGATGATGAAGGAGACAAACAGCAGAAGAAGGTCAATGTCGCTCCTTTATTGTTCGTGTCTGTGTTGATTATGCTGTAGCGGAGGTAGGTGAGCCTCTCTGTTTCTTTTTTTCATGTATTCACCTTTAATCGAACGCAAATGATGAGAACGCAGCATCTTTAATTCAGAATAACTTTTCACAAAAGGAGAGATATAAAGAAACATAAGAGCTTGTTAGTTACCACCACCGGTTTACTCTCCAGGCGAGTCCTAAGGGGACTTCTTTTAATCTAGTATCGCCTTGGGCTAACCGGACCGAAAGCGTCCAAACTGGATGCGACTGAGCAAAAATCAATGAGCCTTAATTCTTTTTAACAAAGTCGACAAATTTCATTTTATTATCTCTTGGCACTACATCCTGTCTCCAGATTATGGTATTGTTCATTTCTTTACAGGCATTTTTAACAATTATCCAAACAGTGGAGCCAATTTGAATAATTGATCTGCATCGGCAGAAAGATGCCTTTGTTGTTATTCGCTGCAGTCCCTCCACTGTACGTACTGAAATGATCCTAATTTTCCTGGTTCCGGTTGCTTCTCCATGGCGTGTCCTCTCTTCACTGCTTGAGGACAGAAACGTCTACCTCTGGGGCGAGATACTGCCTTCAGCAGACCTGATGAACTACACTGATGTCCACCATGACACACGTGAATCAGTGCTTTTTATCCATTACTGCATTTGAAAAGAACGGCTCTGGGAATGAGCAAAAATTGGTACATGTGATTAAATATGTCCTCTGCGTGGTCATTGAAGTGACCAGAATAGAATGTTTTTTTTTTTTCCTCCCAAGTCTGATTTAAGAGGTGAATGACCCAGTTTTGAAGTTAAACAAGAGCTTTTCATTCAGCGCGGAGAGCACATCATGCACTATTGCTCCGCCTGCTATCAGCAAGACAAATGTCCATGAATTTCTTTTGCGATAATTGTGTCAAGCATTATCTCCCTGTTATGACAAAGTGCTAACCAGTGATTTATTGTCTAAGTATACCTTCTTTATAGCAAGCTTCCAACAAGTTTGTCCTTTGCAGGAAAACAGTATTATAACAGTAATATAATATATAGATATAGTGTATACACCGGCAAAACATTATTGTCTCATTAGGTCTCCCTTGTGCCTCCAAAACCATTCTGACTCCTCAGAGAATGGACATGGGCCTTCTGAGGTTGTCCTGTGGTATATCATTATACCACAATAAGACGTACAAATGGTCCAAAATAAATGGGTTTTCACTCACCAGTCAGTGAGGGAATGACAGAGAGGGTCTGAGGCAATTCCGCTGAAGTAGCTGGCATTAGAGCTGGTAGCAAGCGTAGTGCTGAAGAGCTGCTTTCAACACACCACTACGGTTTGCATGCATATTAGGTAAGTTGGCTTAGCATTGCTGTGGTCCAGTTAAATAAAACTAAACTGATCAGTCCGGGGGCGGCACAGTGGCGTGGTGGTTAGCACTGGGTTAAGCCTTGGTTAAGCGTTGGTTTTCACCAGGTACTACGGTTTTCTCCCAGTGTCCAAAGACAGGTTGATTGGTGATTCTAAATTGGTAAATCAGTCCAGGTCCTGGTTGAATTTGTGTTTTTTCATGCAGGCCATGGTGGCCCCTTATGGATATTGATTAGCTGACAGGCACCTAAGCTAGTAAAGGAGCATATCCAGCTGAGGGTGTCATGTATTAAAACGCCAGCGCTTGTTCTAGCGCACGCTCAAGTGTACAGTGTGGGTCGAGGCCAAACCACAGTAAAGCAGTGTGCATTTGATTATACATAGACATTTGGTTTCTGCCGGCTGGATGCGGCCCTCAGGCTGCTAATTAGGATTCAGTGTTCTACAGGTTATGCTTCTGCTGCCAATTCCACATGTTCAACGACTAGCGGTCCGCCTAGTGCCAACGGGCACAGGACAAACTGTAGAAACCAGAGTTACAGATGCTCACCAATGGCCCAGCAGAGACTAGTGGGCGGCTGTTGGCTTGGGTTGTCGTCGGACGTTCTCTTATTTGCAGGAGGCAGGGACCTCAATCCCACGTCTGTGTTACAGGACGGAAAGGGTCTGCTGCTAACATCTTGGTGCCGGACACCACACGACTCTTTGTTAGAGCGTAGGCCTTGGTGAGTCAGAGCCTGTCCGCTGGCGCAAAAAGCACCAACATCACATCGCGCAACGGTGGTCGTAGTGTTTTGGCAGACTGGATTTCATCAGTGTAAATAGAATCTGTAGGCAAGACAAGAGCACGTACATGAAAAATGTAAGTAAAACGATAGAACTGTTGTTGTAGTCTGTCTGTGCAGCGCTCGAAATCTGATCATTACTGTGAATCACACTGGACCACGATCTTTCATGGTCTCAGCATATTGAAGATATCATTAGGAAAATGGCTAAAGGTTCAGGCTGCTGCCAGAAAGTGTTCTCCTTTTTTTTTTTGCATTACTATAGTTATGAAAAATATTCTTAATTCATTAGTGTTATCTCATTAGAGTAGAGTTCAGTCGTGTGGTCGGCGGTAAATAAGAACGACAGATTTCAGCGAGACCAAAACAAGACCGTAAGGTTAGCTCAAACATATACCACGCCAGCATTGCTCCTATTTATTCATTCATTCATCTTCTGTAACCGCTTGTTCCTGTTAAGGGTCGCGGGGTCTGCTGGAGCCTATCCCAGCTGTCATCAGGCGAGAGGCGGGGTACATCCGAGACAGCTCGCCAGTCCATCGCAGGGAGAGAGACAGACAACCATTCACACTCACATGCACACCTAAGGCCAATTTAGATTTACCAATTAACCTAATGAGCATGTCTTTGGACAGTGGGAGGAAGCTGGAGTACCCGGAGAGAACCCACGCAGACACAGGGAGAACATGCAAACTCCACTCCTATTTATAATTAAAGCAATGTTATCAGGCCGTGTTCTTTTCGGCATTTCAAATTTGATTTTAGACTTTTAAATAAAAATGAGTAAACAAGAATCTTTTGGGATTCATTCTTTCAAAAAAGGAAAAAATTTAAATGGTAAACAAATGATTGTACCTTTTGTTCTTCAATATGTGAAAAGAAAGAACTAAATGAGAAAACAGTCGTTATTTGATTCATATAAAAGCAGAAGTCAAAAACTTTTCTGTTGGTCAAAACGGACCACAGACTTTAATTTCCAACTTTATGACACAATGTACGTCATCTGAATTGATCTCTGGGCATTTGTCTTCTCACTGCGAATAAGAACAAGCTTTTTCCGCAAGAAACATGTTGTGCTGAATGCCCCGGGCCATCGTAATGATCCATGCCTGTGAGAGTGCTGTACAAGTAATGATTGCCGCAAACACTGGATGTGGGCTACTTCTGGTTTGGTTTGTGACTTGCTGAACTTTATTTTTTGAATCACATTAGAAAGAACAAAAGAACAGTACAGTAGCTGTCATACATGTGGCAACAGTTTGAATGTGATCATAAATTTCTCCAAAGAATCTCGAACAAACTAAAGACCGTAGCTTCTGCTCGAATGTGCTCAGTGCTCTCTGAGGCATGTCTGAAGCAGGACTACTTTTAGTAGCATCAGTGTAAAAAAAAAAGCCCTGTAATATATTGTAATCTAAACAAACATATGTACAAATGTATTCCCTGGTTTGTAAGAGCCATTTAGGTCAAGTGTACGAGCACAAATGCGTGAGAAAAACACGAGACACATTTCACATGGAGATCTGCATGTACACATGTACATAATTCATAGCAAAATGCATAATGGGTTATAATGAAGAGCTTGTAGCTCTATAATTTGCATCACATCACAGTAGGAGCAAATCATATTTAATCTTTATATATAATCTGCATACTTTTAATGCTTATTACCACCAAGTATCCTGTTATTCTTAAGCCGTTCGTGTCTTCAATTATCGAGGTTGATTACTTAATTGAGATAATTTTCATGGACCGAGAAATTTACAGGATGCAAAGTGGGTTAATGAGCAATCAGGAGCCACAAATGGTCACATATCAAGACAATTTCATCGTGACAAAAAGAAACAAAACAAAAGGAAGACGACAGGTCCGCGTGAAACAAAGAGGCGACAAATGAAACTGCCGGTCGTCGCTCTGCATTCCATACGCATCTCTGCATCAACATGACATGCCAAAAAAAAAAAATAATCTGCTCCAGTGGAATTGAAAATAGAAAAATATATGTGTCTTCTTCTGTTATCTCAAGAAAAAAAAAGAGGCTGAAGAGGAGACGAAAGTAATAAGAACGTAACTTTTCTACAGTGTCTGTGTGCTGTAATGATAACTGAAAGAAATCAGGCAAAATGAGGCCAAAGAAGACTGATTATTCTTTAATAAGGAGCCCAGATTGCTGGAGATTAGTATTCAGTGGTGTGTACTAATCTCTTTCTCTCTTTTTCTCTCTCTCTCATATATATATATATATATATGTACATGTATTTATGATCTCCCAGTGACGTGCAGCTTGACAGGCGTTGATCACGATGAAGCCACATTATTTTTAGGTGCGCGACAAGTAGCAGAAAACCCTATTTCCCGGGCATGTTTCACTTTTATATTAGCGGTAGGCACAAGTGGTACACGTTCCAAAGGAAGATGTGACAGGCTAATCCACAGAGAGGAGCGGTGCCGGCTGAGTGATCCCCCCTGAGCCTGACACTTTGCGGTATCTCGAAATGTGGGCAGGTAGAGCTTGTTTACATCGTTATACGTGTGTATTGCGCCGTCTTTCCCTCTCCCAAGCCTTCATTACGGAACAAGTTTACAGATGAAAAAGGAGCCGAGAAGCCGTTTCATTAAATGCATCTGTGTGGTTTTTGTTCCTCTGATTGTGCATCGTCTCCTGTGCTCTGATGGCCTCCTTTTTTTTCCTACACGTGGTAATGAAACAGTACAAAAAATTAAAAAATTAAAAAAGTCCCCTGGAGAGATCTTCTCTCACGTGATTACAGAAATGAGATGTGAGAAAAACAAATAGTTCATAATGCCCTGCAGAACATGAACCCAGCATATTTCCCCTGTTTTGGGAGCCACAGAAATAGCGTGCTAATACTCTGCATTTCATATTTGTTTATTCCGCCTCCTTGCGCCCCAGGAAATGATAATTATTGTTGGTATATGCATGTTTGGGAATTTTGATCCATGGTGATTTTTTCTCTCCTCCATCCAAGGACAATCACTAAACTGCAAAGGAGATAACTGCGCTTGCTAGCAGCAAAGGCATACTTTTGATTAAAAAGAAATAATGGGGAGATATTTTAAACACCTAAAGCTTTGCACAGACACAGTTGTTGCTGATCCTCGCTGCGAGCGAAGGCTCCCCGGTGCATGACTAAAATCACTCAACGATTCTTTGGTACATTGGGAAGCTTTCGGAAGGGTTTCTTTGAACTGTAGTTTTTGTAGTTCAAAACCATGTCCGGCGTAGAAGCAGCTGATCGCAACTGTGGGTTTTCAGCAAAGGATGATTTCAAGAATATACTCCAATACACTTGTTTAGAACAGCTAACAGTTCACACAGAAATGATCATTTATTTGATTCTGTTAGTATCATCTGCATTCATGTAAAGCTAATGATAGTGTGCAGTGCTAACAAATATTTTAGCCAATCAACCAACGGTGATTTCCTGAGTCATTCCCGTTCCGATTGACAAGGTCCCGATTAGAAAAGATTTGATTCTCTTCGATTCACCATCAGCTCATTAAGTGTTATTTCAGCTTCTAAAGATTTTTACTTAAAACTAACATCGTTATCGGTTCCAGAGAACCTCCAGTTATGGTTTTGAAGTCGTGCAGCTCTTCTCTGCCGTCATACTTTTTAAAAGCCTGACTGTGCTCTCAGAGTTGGGGCTTCTGCCATGTTTTGGATGGCAGAAGTGTGGCTCCCCCACACACGGGCCAGTGCTGTTGCGCATGTTCACAAGATTTGTCGTACGAAACCAGTCTCGTGAGACTGCAGAGAGATTTCTAATAAGAGAA
This sequence comes from Chelon labrosus, assembly GCF_963514085.1. Lineage (NCBI taxonomy): Eukaryota > Metazoa > Chordata > Actinopteri > Mugiliformes > Mugilidae > Chelon > Chelon labrosus. The sequence goes on along the minus strand of NC_140338.1, from coordinate 22,123,579 downwards.
TGTAAAAAATGACGAGGGTTTTTATGAATGGAAATTAGTTCTTTCAAATCAATTTGAATTGGAGAATCTGTTGTTGTAAACCCAGCTCTGCAAATGGTTTAATGTTTTCTATTTTAGTTTCTTTGTATAGCTGCTGAGCTTTATTTTGCATATGTACTGATATCAGAGCTTTACTTCATAAACCAACAGTTAGTTTGCAGGCAGGAAAATCAAAACACAGAGCTGAAAGACACTATTACACTTTCATTTCCTCATTTGACTGATGTCAGTACAGATAGCTGCAGCTTTAAAGTTCAGTTAGCTTACTGGACATCATGATCCTGTTCATTATTCTGTTGCCATTGCTTACCTTTAATATTTAAATGAATGTTACCATACGGGGGTTGTAGGTGTTAATTGAGAAGTCCAGGACCCACAGAGATGCTATTTTTGAACGTGCAGAAGTCACACATTAAAGCTTTGTACTAAGTAACTTGCTGTTCCAGTTTGTTTGTCATCTCGACTGAGGCTGGCAGACATAACTGGTGATTCAGACATTTTTTTTTTTTTTTTTTTCAAACTAATGGAGCAACCTTGGACATCAGTCTAGTCATTCGCTGCACCAGCATTGTGAGGTTTGTGAGGCTGAATGCAAATCAACTTCAACAAAGCATCGTTTCAGACAAGCTGTTAATCACCGCGTCTCGACTCTCGCAGTGTAGCACCAGTCTCTTTCTGATGCCTTCATGCTCCTCTGCACACCTCCAAACTGTCAGACAGGACAGCGTGTCCGTCCAGAGGCGGTTTCTGTTGGCCCCCGACGGAGGGGAGCCGGGCCTCATCAGAGTATTTACAGTAGGAGAAGCCCAGAAGCCTAATTGGCATGGTCAGTGATGGAGCATATGCACTTTCCAGTGGGAGCCCATCTGACAGGGCCCCTCGCTGACGACTGCCCACATAGTCTCCATATGTGGCAGACAGAAGGACCCGTGCGCACGCTGCCCTTCAGCTAACGAAGCCAAGTCACCGGTGTTGGGATCTGAACCTGGTGGTGCATAATCAGGTAACCACATGGCTGCTTTTGTCTTGGGAACAAAGGAGCCCTGGAAAAACTCTATTACCCACAATCCTCCAGGTGTGAAAAACTGACCAAGCAGTTCACTGGCTGACAGTGGCATGTGACCTATGAGGTCATCAGGTCATATAAAATGCACCGTTTGGCCTTTGTTCTCTCTCTTACTCTCTATTTCTCTTACCTCTTCTCCTCCACTCCACACCTCCCCGGTGGAGACCCCCAGCTGCTAAGCTGCAGCTGGGCGCCAGGTAGTCTGCTAACAAAGAGCAACTACTTGCAGGCCTGTTCTCCATACAGCAGCGAAGCGAGTTCCTGCTGAGGAATCTACACCAGCTTTTTAGCCAACAAACAGAAGGTTTGCAGGCTAAACTCCCAAACAACAGGAGCCACACGGCTAGTTAGCACCGAGCTGCTAACAAGCCACTTCAAAGGACTTCAAGGAGCGGCCAGTTTCCCTTCAACGTCTGCCATCAGGAAAACACAGCAAGGACTACAACTTTTCCCAGTTTGGCCTTCCATCAGGAACTGCCAGCTAAAGGAGCAACACACCAGAAATTGACTTTTCCACCAAATCTGGTAGTATGACCTGGGCCTAGTTAAGCTAAGCAAAGCATAGAACTTAAACTTTGATTTGATGTGATATTTGTTTTATTGAGTGTTTAGTATAGTGATTTGATGTTAGTTTAGATTATGCAACACATAGACTCAGGGTCTCTTGCATGCTAAACTAACCATCCTTTCTCTAACCTGGCACTTCTTATCACATTCTCTTATCACATTCCACCAAGGCATTTGGCCAGCACACGGCACATGAGTGTCCCCACTCAGCAGCCATTGTTTCCTTTGTGTTCAAGACCTCAAGGCCCAGCGGCCATCTTGACACGCCCACAACCGGCGGCCATCTTGGCACGCCCACAACCGGCGGCCATCTTGACACGTCCACAACCGGCGGCCATCTTGACACGCCCACAACCGGCGGCCATTTTGGCTCACACACAACCAGCGGCCATTTTGGCACACACACACACACACACACACACACACACACACACACACACACACCTGTATTGAGTACACTGTAGTTAGCTTGTATGTTTACTTTTATTCTTGTTAATAAATGTCTTTTAAACATACCTGTCTGTTTAATATTGCACAAGAGTGAATGTTGCCAACCTCTACACTGCCAAGAACTCCAAATTCCTTCAACTGTAACTAGTTGTTAACGTGGTAATTTTGGTTATAGTTATTAAGTTAATTATTAATCCGAACTCCAAATTGACAATTTAGTATAATTTATGAGACTGTTTTGATTAATTGGCTATCTTTTCCCTTCCTAGAAGGGTGGTGCCCCGAGGTGATCTAGTAATTCAGATCCAATTATTTAATAATAAATAATTATTTTTGATAATTATTAATTATTCATGATAGCCAAACCCCAATACTGAGTGCCTTAGTACCAGGCCCAACAAATGGTGCCCCGTGTGAGGCAGAGTACTGTTGGCAATTATTCATAATTGTGCAATATTAACTTCAGCATAATTTTGGCCAAAGCCAAAAATATTTTTGAACAACTTTTAGACTTGCCAGAAGTCTTAACGTTCAATCCCACTAGTCTACCACAGGAGTAGATGTCCAGTTGTACTTACGAACAGGTGCAGTGTGGTGATAATTTATGAAATTCATAAATTGATAAATTATTAATAATTCGTTATTAATAACTACCGTTTTCAGTCCCATTGTGCTACATTAAGAGTTGCTTTTGCTGCTAGCTAAGACAAGTTGAACCTACTTTTCGTAGTTGTAAGAATTTCTGCATTCGAATACCACGTATTCATGCAATCCAGTCAAGCTGTTCCTGTTAATTTAAGTGCTCCCCTGTTGAATTAAACCACAGCGTGCCACCGGCCCTGTGTGAAAGAACTTGTGCCAGCTGTTACTGCCATGCATTTCAGCCTAAGTAAGATAAGGAGTCTGAGATAGAGCCACAGTGTGCTACCAGCCCTGTGAAATATAAGTTATATACTTAGCTGCTACTAACACGTTACAGCCTAAGTTAACTTTGAGAATCACGTCTCTAACTGTTACTGCCCTGCATTTCAGTTATTGTATGTTGAGTTTTGGTGAGTAAATTTGCATTTACTGTTACCAAATTTGTTGTGCCCACTAGAGCCACTAGATGGTGCCATAGCTACCTTCCTAGCCTTAGAAGCTACATAGCTACTTAGCATAGCATTGCTAACCATTGCTTCGTTGTTGTTGTTTTTGACACCTCCATCCCACATAACAATGGAGAACCCCTGTGTAGAGCAATTCATTTCTTCCCTTGCACAGAGCCTTAACCCAGGCTACCCTGAACTCATTAGCAAGTTGAATTTCAGTGAGTGCAGGGAAGAGATAGATTCTCTACTGCAGGACAGGTGTGATGCACAGACTGCATCCAAAGGCCCATTGTTAAGATGTTTGCTTCTGAACTTCCACAGGCAATCCAGCCTTGCCTCTCAGAGCAAAGCAGCCTTAGAAAAGGAGGTAGCGTCCCTTAAAGCGCAAACGGCTTGTCTCCTCCATGAGGTACAAATGGCCAATAAGAAAGCTATGCGCTACTTATCAGACCTGCACTCGGCAGAGTCGGATCTTTGTGCTCACAAAGAAGAATTGTTAAGGCTTAAATCAGGTTGTCTTTCCCCACCACAGTTGTTAAGCCATTGTGATTCTGGTTACTCCGATTCACACTCCTCCTCTAGTGAAAGGTTAACGCCCCCTCCAGTTAGAAGATGGGAACAATTTCCAGCCGACCCTAAGTTCCTGGGAATGGAGTCAGCTCCTCAACCTCCTTTGAGAGACCGAGGTAACGGTTACCTGACGTCCCATCTCTCTGACATAGACCGTGAAGAGATTTGTAGTTTATCCTCCAGAAGATATTCTACCCAATCTTCTTTTCAGTCTATGATGCATGACACTTCCATCCGTGCCCATCTCTCCGAAGGGGGGACTACAACACCACAGGTTTGCCCAGCCCCCGCCTTTCCACCAGAGACGACTGTTGCATGTGATGCACCTGCCCGGACACCACAGTGTCCCCGCTTTGAAGTGCTTGAGTTCCTTGCTAAGGACATTGAACATTTTGATCCAGACAGCTGTGATCATAACGTTGACAATTACGTTAGGGATTTAGACCACGCCCTAATTGATTTGCCCCATGCAACCCAAAGGGAGAAGGTTAAACTTGTATGGAAAACAAGCTCTAAAGCTGTCCATAAGTTTATCCAGTCACAACCTCCCTCAGTCAGAGATGACTACACAGAGCTCCGTCAAGCACTACTAGAAGAATTCTCTTCTACTGCTGATGAGATTGACTCAATGGTTGCAGCCCTCCAAATTAAACATACCCGTCATGAGCATCCTAGAGATTATTACAAACGTTTGAGACATGTGTACTTTCAGGGCAAGAATGCACCAGGCTTAGAAGAGAACTCCACCTTCAAGTCTTTATTCTTGCAGAACCTTCACCCATGTGTACGCACTCACGTTGTACTCATGACACGCCAAGGTGACCCCTCGATGCAGGACATCAGGAAGATGACACAGGTGGCTTGGGAAACTGTTGTCACTTCCAAAACAAGAGGGAAGACAGTTGAGCCCTCCAGCTCAACCACCAAGGCATCATCCCGGTCTACCACCTTAAAACATCACCCTCACAACAGACCAAAGGGGGGTGATAAAGGGCCACACAGGGACACTGAGCGTAGCCGCCATGTCCGCCAGCTTCCCCGAGATAGGCATTCACACAGTCGAAGCTGTAGAAAGCCTTATTCCGAAATTATGGCCCAGCAGTATGATCAGCCAATAGACTGCTCAGATGATGATCGCAGCATCTCTGAGCGCAGTTTAGATGATCATAATTCAGCAGACAGTGACAATGCCTCTGAATACCTCTGTGCCTCTGGCTACACGGAGCGTTACAGCCCTGAGCCACGAGTTCAGAAGAACTTAAGGCAACACAAATTCAGAGTTCCTTCCTCAAGGAAATAATAACACCGTCCTTCCCTGTACTGCCAGTATGTAGGAAGTACTTTACTTTCTTTGCAGTTAAGTAGGCAAACTTGTTGATTTGTTAGCAACAGCAGCAAACTCCATAGTTTTCAACTCAGTAATAGTCACACCTGCCACTATTAGCTGAGAAAAGCCTAAATTCTGATTGGACCCAGACCCGCTGTCTAACTTTGCAATTACACCTGAACCAACTCCTTGGTAGTATTTTGCAATTTATACATGTCCTTATCCAACACAAATTTTAGGACACATTCGAACAATGATACAGCCATTGACAACCAAGATATTTAAACGTGATGACATCCTTCCGCAGCAACATTTGCATGAAGGACAAAATTGTTATTTCTGTTAAGATCAGACCGAGTACTGCATTGAATAATAATTATTCTAATAGGATCCAATGAGAAAACCACAAAACTCTTGGACATTTGGAAATGGTTTTATCATTGTAGGTGCCACTCTCTTTCTGCATCTTATCCTAACAATTTACATCACTGACATTGTTCTTTTTCTCACTAACGCTGTTAGTAAATGTCAATGTGCTTATGTGTATTTCAGTTTTTCACCTGATGATTTTGCTTAGCTAAGATAGTTAGCGTTTACCACAGCCCAGTTGGTTAACAGACTGCCCAGATGTCATTACCATGAATGAACTTTTCCAACTTGGATCATACACGGACACTTGTGCTCTCACGACCACACATCGAGTGAGGTCGTGAGACCAAAGGGGGGAATGTTGGGATCTGAACCTGGTGGTGCATAATCAGGTAACCACATGGCTGCTTTTGTCTTGGGAACAAAGGAGCCCTGGAAAAACTCTATTACCCACAATCCTCCAGGTGTGAAAAACTGACCAAGCAGTTCACTGGCTGACAGTGGCATGTGACCTATGAGGTCATCAGGTCATATAAAATGCACCGTTTGGCCTTTGTTCTCTCTCTTACTCTCTATTTCTCTTACCTCTTCTCCTCCACTCCACACCTCCCCGGTGGAGACCCCCAGCTGCTAAGCTGCAGCTGGGCGCCAGGTAGTCTGCTAACAAAGAGCAACTACTTGCAGGCCTGTTCTCCATACAGCAGCGAAGCGAGTTCCTGCTGAGGAATCTACACCAGCTTTTTAGCCAACAAACAGAAGGTTTGCAGGCTAAACTCCCAAACAACAGGAGCCACACGGCTAGTTAGCACCGAGCTGCTAACAAGCCACTTCAAAGGACTTCAAGGAGCGGCCAGTTTCCCTTCAACGTCTGCCATCAGGAAAACACAGCAAGGACTACAACTTTTCCCAGTTTGGCCTTCCATCAGGAACTGCCAGCTAAAGGAGCAACACACCAGAAATTGACTTTTCCACCAAATCTGGTAGTATGACCTGGGCCTAGTTAAGCTAAGCAAAGCATAGAACTTAAACTTTGATTTGATGTGATATTTGTTTTATTGAGTGTTTAGTATAGTGATTTGATGTTAGTTTAGATTATGCAACACATAGACTCAGGGTCTCTTGCATGCTAAACTAACCATCCTTTCTCTAACCTGGCACTTCTTATCACATTCTCTTATCACATTCCACCAAGGCATTTGGCCAGCACACGGCACATGAGTGTCCCCACTCAGCAGCCATTGTTTCCTTTGTGTTCAAGACCTCAAGGCCCAGCGGCCATCTTGACACGCCCACAACCGGCGGCCATCTTGGCACGCCCACAACCGGCGGCCATCTTGACACGTCCACAACCGGCGGCCATCTTGACACGCCCACAACCGGCGGCCATTTTGGCTCACACACAACCAGCGGCCATTTTGGCACACACACACACACACACACACACACACACACACACACACACACCTGTATTGAGTACACTGTAGTTAGCTTGTATGTTTACTTTTATTCTTGTTAATAAATGTCTTTTAAACATACCTGTCTGTTTAATATTGCACAAGAGTGAATGTTGCCAACCTCTACACTGCCAAGAACTCCAAATTCCTTCAACTGTAACTAGTTGTTAACGTGGTAATTTTGGTTATAGTTATTAAGTTAATTATTAATCCGAACTCCAAATTGACAATTTAGTATAATTTATGAGACTGTTTTGATTAATTGGCTATCTTTTCCCTTCCTAGAAGGGTGGTGCCCCGAGGTGATCTAGTAATTCAGATCCAATTATTTAATAATAAATAATTATTTTTGATAATTATTAATTATTCATGATAGCCAAACCCCAATACTGAGTGCCTTAGTACCAGGCCCAACACCGGGTTTCTACCTCAGCCTTTTAGAGGACTTTACACACACACACACACACACACACACACACTCACACACACACACAAACGCACCACAAACACGTGCCATAAGGGACAACTCTGAGTAAAATCTTAACTGCTCCCTCACCTTTCTCTACATCCAGACAAACACAAAACGGCTCACAGACATTAAAAACATAATTGCACACCATTATCCTCACCTTCACCCTTCTCTCTGTCTATCTCTCTCTCTCTCACGCACACACACAGACTCGCAGGAGAAAATGGGATGTCGGGATGTGGCGGGAGAAAGAAATAAGAAGGAGAAAGTAAGAAAGAAAGTGAGCGAGTACAGAGCAGAAGAGAAGCTGCGTGGCGCGGGTGTGAATTCAGCCTCCAGCTGGGTGACTAAATGGACTTGGTCAGTCATTAGCATGCGAAGGTCTAGCGCCGACATTTAAGGTTATTCATTCCCTGGGCTAATTCTCCCCGCTCTGAAAACACCCAACTACTTCCTGAACCTTTCTTTATGGGTGCCTTTTTATCAGCTGCTGTTCGTGTCGTTATTTTCCATCTTCCACTCCGCCAGAATCCTACCGGTCTCAGGCTGATCGATTGCATCGCAGCTTCTGAGGGTTTTTTCTTTTTTTTTTTTTTGGAGGGCTGCAGATGTTAGCGCATACTTAATAAGCCTGATCACAAGAGCCCCAACCTCGCAATGTAATTTGGCTACCCGAGGTGCATCTGTTCTTGTTGTACTCACAGGAACCCTGTGTGTTAGTCAAAGTGTTTCGCAAAGTCACAAGAGTCATCCGGAGGCTCAGCTGCTGGCTCCGTGAAAGGCGACGGAGGTGTCAGAGGCGGTCGGGTCAAGGGGAGGCCGTTGGACGCCGGCCGCGCGCAGCATGGCGTGAAACTGTACACATTCAGGTTGTTCATTTTGCTCGGTGCAGTGGGAAATAGTGACGCACGTTGCCTGTTACGTACACGCAGTCGTCTCCTGCTGTCCTTGATAACTGTTAAGGTCACCACAAAATATTCCCGAGCATTTCCAAACAGAGGTGTCACAATGATACGTGAAGGTTCCGTTTAAAAAAAACAAAGACAGAAGTTGTATCCATTTCACTTACACCTCCAGTCACAAAGTAAATAGATTGTGAGTTTCCGTGCTGCATTACTTCTTTTGCGCTCGGAGCAAAATGTGATGTTTCTGCCTTCTGTTTTTCCCTGAAGACTTTGGCTGACCCACTTTCCTTCATCCCGTGCACCTTGAGGGTGTCAACGGAATGAGGAATATTTACAGTGGAGTGTTCAGACTAAACCTGATATGATTAAGTAATGACTTTGAAACAACTGCATCACATGAAACAACTGAAGTGTGCGGCAGCGCGCAAGGGGAAAAAAAAAACAAAACAACAACTGACGGCTTTAATCTCTACCGTTTAAATGAGTTTCATTCCGGCAAATATGGATCTCCTTCTCACAAACATATCCTCTTACACGTTTCCACATTTGATTATTGCTTTAAAACTTCAGAGCATCTTCAGTTACAGTAATGCTGGGTGGTGTATTCTGAAAGGGAACATGAGATTGGTCAGAGTGACTTCAACAGCAGGAACGTGATATGCTAAGTATGAGAAGACTTCAACACAAACAGTGACGACAAGAAATAAAGGACAGAACAGAAATCCATCTCTACAATAAACGTGTAAAACAAGTTCACAAAGATCAATTTCATGACTGGTCAAAGAACAAGGATCTGTTGTTGACTGACTGTTGTCAGACTCAAAAACAATTTTTAAATAATTTCCACACAGTTTTTGGATCGCATAATGCTCATAGAGAGCTTATATTTGCCGTATGTCCTGTTTTCTATGACCCAGTAAAGTGTTTCAGTAAATCTCTGTAATGGAAATAGATAGAGTTCAAAGTTGATGACTGATACTGACCACAAATCAGTTGAACAAAACCCTCCCAGGACCCAGTGGGAACCAATCAGCAGCTATTGAAGCATGTAGAAATAAAATCACTGCTTCAGACTTCATGCGGTGGTAAAATTTGATCCTTATTAGGGGAAGAAAAATGTGTAAAACATATACTTCTACCAACTACTGGGTATTACAGAATTTCCGGTTGCTGCTGCTGCTTCTTATCATTCTTGTATGTTACTTTACTCATTGCCTGTTTAATATTTTCCTGTACTGAACCCAGCGCTTCTCTTCTCTTCTCCTTCGCAGGTGATTCTGATGCTGACCAAGCTCTTTGACTTTAACCTCAACAGTGTGACTGAGAGTTCATTATGGAGGTAAGCTTAGCACACTGCATGAGCTCATGACATTTCCAGAAAAAGCCTCGAGCAGGTCTGAGTCTGACACAGTAAATTGGTCTGAGGGGAGGTTTCTGGTGTTTTTAATCTCGCTGTTTGAACATCTCCCGGCTCCGCTAGTGGGAGTACCAGGATACCGGTTCTCACAATGTAAAGTAATGAAACATAAAAACGAGAAGATCTGTCAAACGGCGAGACTCAATAGCGCTGTCCTCGGTTAGTTCTAATGTCTGCGGGCACCAGTAATTCCTCACATGAAAGTCACTCGTGTGCTGGTGACCGAGCCAATTACCTTGACCAGGCTTGTTAGCGGCGTAGCTTTGTTCAAAGCGTCCCTCTCATATCTGATTTTGGATGCCCTGTTGGAAAGAATGTGGCCTCAGAAAGAGAAAGTCATAACCGTAACTCTATTTTCTGTTTTTACTGTTGACTAGAAAATGCAGTAGCCCTGAAAAAAAAGAAAAAAGAAAAAAACACATCTGTCTATGAAGAGAGTCCAGACCTCACATGCTGGGTGAAAGATTAACTTCAGGTAAATTAATCCTGAAAAAAGTCTAGCTGAGAAAATAATACTTTTTTATGACAGGCGTCTCTGCAAATTGCTTTTAATGACCGATGCAGGAGAATAATTGGATATTCAAGACAAAATGTAATTGTTGGTTTGGTCAGATATTCAGTTATTCAATGAATGGGGTCTGTTACCAAACCAGTTTGAACATGTAGTATTGTAGCTTTCATACATTTTTGAGTGAATTTTAAAATTTCAAGGACCAAACCTTGGCACTGGACCTTGGGGTAAGAGCAGAAAATACCAAGTGACAGCATCAAATTTTAAACATTAAATCAAACAACAACTACACGATGTGTCACTTAAAAATAAAATGGTGAGCAGAGCTACAGCTGAAAATACAAAATAAAACAAGTGGAATATTTTGTTCTCATTTTCAGCTTTAAAAACTTTCAGATCCACCAGCAGGTTCATGTTTTCCTGCTGCGGTCAAGGCTGTTCTGTTTACCTTATTCAGAAACGCAGAGCTGATTTTAAATTCCAGTGGTAATGCCAGAGACTGTACGTCAGGCAGAATTACTGAGAGAACTGTATGAAATGATGAACAAAACATCTTGATGAAGTAGTGGTGCAATATAAAATATGACTGTGTGGGTGTGAATATTTGACTTCATGTAGCTCGAATGGTGTGTGTGTGTGAAACGGTAGTAAATACAAATATATATTTAATTCCTCTCAGTGCTGGAAAGTCATGCTTTACTCGTTGTGACAGTATGTTGTGCATGTGCAAGTGACAAGGTAAGGTTGGCCAAGGTAACGTTTCATTTTCCTTCTCCCAATCCTCCGTAATGAGTCTCAGATCCAGCTACTCTTGTTACTGCAGCTGTTGTCTGGATGGATAACATGTTCCAATGTAGCTGTGTAGTGAGCTTTATACTTGTCAACTTTCAGCGTTTGCACATTTAAGTTTGAGCATGTAGGCTCAAACCTAAATGTGAATGCATTTATACCTGTGCACTGATGTATAGGCATTGTTCGGCAACTATGCCACTAAAAAGCTAGGCGGTGAGTTGTACTCTAATCACTGCAGCACAGACCATAGAGAAGACGTCTCAGTAGATGGTTTATAGGAGACTGAACAAGGGAGAATTTTCAACGATTGTCCAGCAACTGAGCAACTGTGCCAGCCAATCACAGCCATTACTGTCTGCATTGTCGCAGCGCATAAGTTGCATTTCTGGCTATGCTGGACCTATGGCACAGAAGTGGCGCAAAACTATAAACTACTTAAACTTAAAACTACTTAAACTTAAAGGTGACCCCTTCAGTGGGTACATTAACAGTGGGCTCACTAAACATTGTCACATTAAAGTTCAATTCAGGTAGCAAAACCACCTGTAGCCACTAGATGACTGCCATTGATCACAGCTGACTTATTTGGCTGTAAAAATCTGTATATCTGGCGCAACTTCACCTGCTACCGAGGTGAATGGAGGACGGCAGAAAGGTCAAGGCTCCAGCAGCAGTTGTATTAAATGAGACAGCTGATCCTGATGAAGGCCACGAGCCGAAACACGTTGGTCTTATTAAGACAACAAATCTACTAGTAGTTAAAAATAAAGTCACTCCTCACAATCGTCTAAGTCTGTTCATCACGTTTCATTTTAGCTGAAGCAGATCGTGAATATAGAGCAGTGGACCTGGGGTTGATAACGTGCAATCAAGTAAAACACTGAAACCATGCATAGTCATTCATTCATTCATTCATTCATTCATCTTCTGTAACCTCTTGTCCTGTGAAGGGTCACGTGGGGGCTGGAGCCTATCCCAGGTGTCATCGGGTGAGAGGCGGGGTACACCCTGGACAGGTAGCCAGTCCATCACAGGGCTAACACAGAGAGACAGACAACCATTCCATGCATAGTTAGTATAACAACATCTTTATCAAAGCCTGGACTAATATTGCATCATCAGATTGTTTGTGAAGACTGTGGGACACATTCCAATAATTTGTCTTCAAACTAACCAAAAAAAAAAACATCTGTTGAAATTTAATGTAACAGTCCTGACAGGTTGTCTTTATCGCTGATTGCAGCGTAGAAAGCATTTCAAGGTCCTGTCTCCTCTTGTCCTTCAGGGAGGAAAAAAGCGTCAGGTTCACCGACACAGATTTCCACAGAGACGGCCTCAAGTCTTAAGCACTCGCACACCGCTATGGTAAATGTACCATTATATGACTGCACTTACCTCATAGAAGATCAAGTGAGGCTGTTGCTCTGAGCCTCAGAGGATGCTACCACATTACCCCCTTAATGGTGCATCTACTACTGATGCTCCACTTACAATATTCTAAATCTGATGCTTTGAGAAAGCAGACTCTCGCATTGGACGGATGATTAAAGGTGCCGGTGGATCAGTCTGACAGATTGACAGACAGACGGATGAATGAACAGATGAGGCACATTTTAAGTGAGTAAAGTAGATAATGAGAGTGCAGAACATTAGTGGACAATTTACAGCTAGGACTGAGGAGTAAAGCGACATATAACTGCATTTAGTACTGGGCTGCCAGAAATCCAGGACTCCTGAGGGACAGTTTGAAGCTAAACTCCGAACAGCAGCATGAGGTAACAGCTTGAAACTTTAGTACCTATGATGTGGTGCAATGAGTGCATGCATGAGTCCGTCAGCGTGTCTGTCACTGCTGTATATAAAGCAGTAAGAAAAAGATCTTGCATTGGTATGCTTTGATATAACCAGACTGGTTTTCTGTCTTTGTTTTTAGTCTCTTTGTTCACAGGATTAAAGCCATTAGTTTGCTGTAGTGATTTAAATATATGTGGTTATTGTGGCTGGTCCCAGCTGATATAACCCAATATGAGATGCCGAACTGTTTTGCATCTCATATTGTGTTTAGATTCTAGTCGACACCGATCAGCCACAACATTAAAACCACTAAGAGGAGAAGTAAATATCATTGACCATCTTGTGACAATACAGTGTTCTACTGGGGAACTTTTGGACCTGGCATTCGTGTGGATGCTACTCAGACATGTACCAGCCACCTAGACCAGACCAGACGCCTGGTCTGGTCTGGTCTAGGTGGCTGGTACACCCCAACCCCATAGCAATGACACTCCTTGATGGCAGCAGTTCGCCAGTGTTTTGTTTGTTCGAGGAACTCTGTGTTTGAGTCCATCAACTCTATCAGTTGCACCTCTTGGTCCTAGTTCATCTTGGTACCGCCCAATTCACGTCTCCAAAGCTCTTTTCCCCTGTCACCTCTACAGCTCTCTGAATTTCATTAACATTCACGGTCTCCGGTTGACACATCATTGACACATCTATTCCTCCGCTGGTATGGAAACAAAAGCCCTCAGCTGACACAATGTCACTGGAAAAAATATCGCTAATTAGTCAGTGTCTTTTCTCACAAAGCTGAAGGATCCTCAAGAAAGGCTAACCCTGGACTTAAAAAGAAAATAAAGCTCAACATAAACGTAGCTGCTACGAGACACAGATGTCTTACAGGAGAATGATGTAACGTTTCAGGGAGTTGGGGATGTCCAGGATTCTCTAAACTTTTCTAGATTCTCCAGAAAATTTGACATGTGTACTTTCAAAAATATAAATTATAGAACAAACAAATAAACCTGGCGAACACAGATGGAAGTCAAGCGACATGTAGAACAAGTATTCTCACGCAACAGAGCATCATCATGTAGCACCTCTGTAGGTAGGTGCAGCATAGGTAAACCTTTGTAAAAATGGCAGCAGGGTTAACATTTACAGTGTCAGTGTTTCAGGAAGAATCATGTCGATGTCAGATTATCATTCACCACTCCATAAAGTTTACAGGTAATAGTAAACTGATTAGACACTTTACGGTGCATCATTACTAGCTTCAAATACATGCACGATATTTCTTCAACCTGATGAATTAGTCTGAATAGAGATTCCAGCTGAAATGTTCAGATGAGCGCTAAATAAAATGATCAGATCAGACGTATTTTGTGTGTTCATGCCCCAAAACATCAATCACTATGAAGTGATTCATCAAAAGAAGTACCTTTTTTCCAACCTTATCTCTAACCTTGATGTGATTGAGTAGAAGATATCCAACATTTTGTCAGGCTTTGTTTGTTTGTTTTCAAGGCACCTGTCCACGCAGATTCTGGCTTCGTTCAACACGTGTTTGAACAACTGGTTGTTTTACTGCCTCCATGTTTCTGTCCCTCCTGGAAACTCATCACCTGATGTTTACCCCACATGGAGCAAACATGCTCAGAAAGAATGGATTTATTCCAACCAGAGAGAAACCATCAGAACAAGTGTTTACATGTTATTAGGGGACTAGATTTTCCTATTGAACTGATTATCAAAGTTTACACCACCCCTTAACATCCGATCGATAAACTTATTCTAAACTCAGATGGTTACATAAGGAGGTTTTATTCTGATTATCAGTGGTCTACTCAAGTCCAGTGACAGCTGCAGATCTGCCACACAGTAGTTGTTGCACCTATGAAATGTGGAGCCGTGTAATGTGGGCTTAGTTTATTGCAGAATTTTTTAGGGCACTCTAAAGTGGGCACATTCTGACTTTGCACCATTCTAAGGTAATAACTTAATTTCACTCTAACCACAGAGTTTCAAATTATAATGAAACTTTGAAAAATAATGAATGACGGTTTAAATTGTTCACTCTCAACGAGGACACATATATGGATGCTTAGCCTCATCGCCCATCAGTCTGTCAGCATTCACTCGATTCCAGCAGCGTCTATGTTCTGATTTAAAGCTGAGGTGACCTTGACATGAAGTGCACAAAGTGGGTTTAATGTGTCCCTTTCTGAAAATAGTGTGCATATTCTCTTTATTGTTTCCATCCAGGCTGTGAGGAAGATTTTCCCTTAGCCATCTTCAACCCCTAACTCTCCCCTCTGTAAAGGCCCCTCGTGTTCAGTGTAGCTTTAAGAATGGAAGTTTGCCACCGAAACTTGATGGGCAGGAATATGATGGAAAGGGATTGCGGATGTGGAGGGGGAAGAGGAGGAGGAGGAGGAGGAAAGAGGGAAGGGTATGATTTAGCCTGCTACTCAAAAGATATACTGTGAGAGTGTGCTAAGGGTTTCATAAATTCATCCTGGAACACTCAGCCCGGCTGCCATTTGTGCTGCTGGTGTTCTCCGCACGATAATGCAGCGAGTGACCTCATGTTAACTATCCTGAGATGCATTCAGCTTTCATCCTCCAAACCGTGATTAATCAAACTCCCAGGGGAGAATGTAAACGCCGTCTAGTAGCTGCCTATCAGTATATACTAGTAGGCTCTGGAAATTATAATTGAAACTCTATTTAATAAGTCTTTTAATATGCGACTGTGGACTCAATTCTAATCTGGTTCAGAGAAAGAAAAGCGTTGAATCAAGGAGGCTTTCGGTTGAGTGTGTGTGGTTGAGTGTGTGTGGTTGAGTGGGTGTGTGCGTTTCGCAATGGAATAGCTCCGTCGTCCTCTTGGCATATCCAGAACCCATTTTCCTCAGTGAGTCATATCAGTGAAATTTGACTGATAATATTTCATTAACTTATTTGAGCCAACGTGAAGCTCTAGCTCACCTGCAGCGACTGTGCAGCTAAGTGCCGCGTGGTCAGAGCTGCGTGTTCCGCCCTCACGGAACCACAGGACGGCCGTTCAAAAGCCACTAGCGAGGCGGGCGACTTTAACTCAGAATAATCGTCCTTGAGAAACTATCATTTCTCATTTAACGCAGCTTTCATCTTCCAGGGATCCGCTGGAAGACGGGGCCATTTTACTGCGTCATGTTCAAAGTTGCCGTGGCACTAAAAGTACGTCACCGGCCTCTAAATCAAGTGGTTCTGTGGCAGGAGCCGATCAATAGCCCGGTGATGTCACTGTCCGATGGTTCCTAGATGTGGTCGGTTTCTGAGGGATGAGCTCGTCCAGGGGAGCTAATTGGAGCATTTGCTCGCCATGGAAGCCGAGCTTGAAGTGAATCTCAAAGTCTAACCGAATGAGTTGACAAATTGACAATATGCCATGAATATTTGTGAGTTTTCACGGCTGGTGGTAAACTTCAAGTGTGAAGCTCTCTGCGAACCCTTTAAACCCGGACTTCAGCCCAAATTTAACAGCCGCACACAGAGAAGAAAACATCAGTCGATGTGAGTGATTGCTTCATTTGAAGTCACACGAGGCCTTCAGCTGCGTCTTTGCTGCATTTTTAAAATTTGCATGCTACGGGCTTTTTCTCTATTTTCATGTGAAATTAGAATAGCTTCTTGATTGAACCTCAGGGCTCTCACAATAAATTAGACCTGACAACTGAGATAAGTCGTTCAAACTTTCAGAGAAAGTCTGAGGCGAAGTCTCAAATGCTAAAACCGAAACAGAACACAAATTTCGCAGTAGACAAACATTTGGATATTTCAGTCCTCATTCCAAAAGTGTTTTTATTCACCAGTTTGAAAGGGATTTATGCCTCTTTGCTATGTAAATGACGTTTAAGAAGTGATGAAGTGTCTCTGCTTGCCAGTCATGTCAGACAAAATCCACCCCTCCTGTTCCCAGATGATTGTTGAGCTGAATGTAACCCAGAGGGTGGCATGAACCCCTGAGTATAGATGTCTGAAGTCAGGATTTCACTCCTCTTTGTGTTTCTTTCATTTGTATTTCTCAAAAGAATAACGATGTTTCTCAGTTTTTCTTCCATGTATGAAGGTGGATTGCCTCTGTCAGACTTCTGGTTATTTCCAAAAACTTCAGTTTCCAAAGACTTCTACAGTTTTTAGACTTCTCAGTCCAGTTGTTACACAGATACATGTCTGAGCCACCTGCCGCCCTGTTTGGACTTTGTCACACTAACATCCAGCTGACAAACAGCTTTATGGAAAAACAGCTATTATGATTAAACGTAGCACTGATGCCTCCCAGTGAGAAGGTCCCGGGTTCGAATCCATGGGCCGACTGAGCCTTTCTGTGTAGAGTTTGCATGT
This sequence comes from Chelon labrosus, assembly GCF_963514085.1. Taxonomy (NCBI): domain Eukaryota; kingdom Metazoa; phylum Chordata; class Actinopteri; order Mugiliformes; family Mugilidae; genus Chelon; species Chelon labrosus. The sequence continues at coordinate 22,106,387 of NC_140338.1, read as the reverse complement.
TCTCCCTGTGTCTGTGTGGGTTCTCTCCAGGTACTCCAGCTTCCTCCCACTGTCCAAAGACATGCTGGTTAGGTTAATTGGTGATTCACATAGGTGTGCATGTGAGTGTGAATGGTTGCCTGTGTTAGCCCTGCGATAGACTGGCGACCTGTCCACGGTGTACCCCGCCTCTCGCCCGATGACAGCTGGGATAGGCTCCAGCAGACCCCCGCGACCCTTAACAGGAACACGCGGTTACAGAAGATGAATGAATGAATGAATGAATGATTAAACGTCTTCTCTTTTGTTAATTCTTAACCATTAGCAGCGTTGTGAGTGAAGTCCAGAGGTAATTTTGTCTTTTCATCCTTGTAAAAGCACGACATAATGAAATCCAGATGCCGGGGCATCAGACTCAAATATGAGTCTATCTACACCAGGCTAATAACAAATTCCATTAATCCATAATATATTAATTATCACACAAGTTAGGCAAAATGGGTGTTTGCTGTTTCCACATCTTAATTAATCTTTAAATTCACACGAATCCTTCTAGCTTAGGTTAATTTGTAGTGCCTTTACCATTTCTCCAACATGATTTAAACTCTCAGCTTCTGAAGTTATTTAATTTTCTACATGAATGCCACCAAAACTCCCTGTACAGTGAGAAGGAGAAATGGACTTGGAAGGGATATTTTTCAAGTTTGTATTACTCTTATCAGTACTTTCAGTTCATAACTCAGTTTACATCAACTGTAAATGAAAATAACTTAGTTCTTGTCCAGAGAACCATCCATCAGGACTTTGAAGCTGTACTTGTCATTTGAAAAAGGCCCATGTCTTTGGTCTTTACCCATTTCTGCTTGCATGTTTCTGCTTTCTTCTTACGTTACTTTGGAGGAGTTTTTGACACTATAACTGTCTTCCACAAAAAGTAAAATTATTTACTGCAACTGCAATTCAGATTTGGACTGCTTTAAAGTAATAATAACAGAATATGTGAGCGTCAACTGCCTGTTAAGAAAATTTACACCGTTAAAAGGAATTTGTGTTAACATGTAATTAATCTGTTAACTTTGATGGTCCTGGTTGTAATGTTACAAACTTTAGTGAAAGACATCAAGGAAAGTCTACCTCTTGATATGGAGAAATTGGTCAGGGTTGCAAGGCAATGCTTAGGAATAAGGATTACAAAAAATCTTAAAAATAATATGAGGCATTACCAATGTGTACTGAAAATGAGCCGAACCAGTGATGTGCCCTTTTTTTGGTGCGGAATAATGGGGCGCTGTTGGTAATTTCAGAATATACTGAATATATGTATGGGTGCAGGTGTCAGCATGTTTGTGTGTGTGTGTGTGTGTGTATGTGTGTTATGAACAGAAGTCGGCAGAAGTTCTCACACAGTGACTTTAATGATGCATGCTCTCCTACTGGGGCTCCATGCTGGTTTGACTTGTTCACAACTCTGCTGCCTCCCCTCTTTCTCTGAATTCTCAAGGGGGCTCTTTTAATTGCAACAAGTAATTCGCCAAATGTTCATCAGACGTTTCTGATTCAATTTCAGGTCAACTGACTACGGAGCAACGTACCAGAAGCTGAATGACAAAGTGGGAGCAAAGACGATACTCAGTTATCTGTACGTGAGTCCGAACAACAAGAGAAAGGTAACGTTCTGCTTTTCGCCATTTCCTCTGAATTTAAATTCATAACCACCTAGACTGCTGGTGTGACAGTCAAATAGTGTGCAGTGTCACACACGGGCAGACATATTGATGCCGTCTGACTCATCGCTCTCTGTTTGATGTCTGTCTTTCCACTGTCACTTTCCTCACTGTCAGTGAGACACATTGGACAGCAGTTAATCTGCTAGCGTGTAGAATCAACCTAATTTGACATGGATGTCTGCAAACCTTTATGTGATGTGAGCCCTACCTCTACACTTCCCTTGGGTATCTTTATACAGTTCAAGAAGGGTCATTTTCCATCATTTAATCATGATCTAATGATTTGAGATTCAAGTCGTGCTTACTGTCACTTCCACTAGATGTTAATAAAAACATACAGAGCTGTGAAATACTGTTTCTCCTAGTCCCACTGTACTACTAGAGCAGCAACTACTACTGCACTACTCTATCTGCTACTCTACAACATATGACGTCACAGAATACAAAAAGATTTAAATTAATACGACCATTGATAGATATATCAATGTATAAGCTAACTTGACCATGCTCAACTGTACAAATAGTTATGTATTTGTCATTTTGTCTGGTCCATCGTGGCTTGTTGGACCTACTGCGTTCTTTTGGTAAGGAAGTCTAGGACACAGGTACAGATAGTGAATATGGGATGATGGTGTTGGATACTGAGCTGAAGTCTATGAACAGCTTTCTAACATAACTGTCCTTGTTTTCTGGATGTTTCAGGGTCAGTGCAACAGAGCATGTAGGGTAGTCATTCAGGCATGTTGCAGGAGACTTCTTTGGCACTGGTATGATCGTGCAGGTCTTGAAGCACTTTAATACTTTGCAGAGACAAGCAGTCGTACCATAGATGTCCGTTAAGATCTCTTTAAGTTTTTCTACACAGTCTTTCAATACTCTCCCGGGAATGCTGTCTGGTCCAGCAGCCTTATGGGGATTGATCCTGGACAGGCAGGGTCTCCTTCACATCAGCTGAGGAAAGACAGAGTAGCGGGTCGCACGCTTGTGGGGAGGTCTTGAGCACAGTGGTACGGTTCAGTGCTTCAAACGTAGAAGTCATTCTGTCTGTTTGGGAGGGAGGGGTCACTGTCACCAACTTGTGATGGTGGTTTGTAGACTGTGATGGTCTTGATTCCCTTCCTCATGCGTCGTGTGTCTCTGGTGCTTGCGAAGAGGTTTTCAATTTTCAGGGTGTGCTGATGTTATGCCTCACTGATCCCACCCAGGCATCCCAGATTTTGACCAGGGAGGGGACCTTGCCAGTGAGCCATGGTTTCTGGTTGGCTTTTTTTATAGTCACATCGTCCATCCACCTGCTGATGTATGCAGTCACTGTGTCTGCCTACTCCCGCAGGTAGATGATGAAGAATGCAGCCTTTCTTTAGTTCAGACGCCCAGCTGATCCAATCTGGTGGTTTGTCAGTTGCAAGGGCATCTCTGAAGTCAGTTCAAGGTGCCCAACCTGCCGATCAGATGAACCCAAACATAGTGATTGACCCATATATATTAGTATAGTATGTATATTAGCTTTTTATTAGTATTATTACATTGTTCATGTCAATTATGGATTCATATAATGTGAGTACCTAATATTTACAATTAGCCTGCTGTTCACTGTTTGTCTGAAAGTCACACAGTGCAGTGTCCAAAAAGTGCAGACACGAGTCCAAACATTTTTGCCCGATCTAAGAGGACCATTTTTTTTCCATTGTCTGATTTGTGGCATCCGTCAGTGAGGATGATGGAAAACCAGTCCCACCCCTCCATGGTGCTCTAACAGCACTGGGCAGTACCTTCAGCAACCAACTACTTCACCCGAGCTGCGTAAAGGAGCGTTACCGCAGATCCTTCCTTCCTGCTGTTGAGAGGCTTTACAACCAAGCCTGCTCCCAGTAGACCACAAACACACTGGAAAATCACAACACAAACTGTAACGTCTTTAAAATCTGTGCGATAACTTGTGTTTACATAATATTTACATATTTTTATATCCTGTGTGCACTGTCCTTAAACTGTCCCCAAACTGTCCCCACTGTGGGATAAATGACAGGATTATCTTATCGTAGCTTATGTGAAGAGTTTCCAGGATGGACAGAAACATGGAGACAGCAAAACAACCAGATGTTCAAATGAGTGTTCTAAAGGATGAACTAAGCTGGGATCCATGAGGGCATCAGTGACAGCGTGGTCATCTCCTTCTACTGAATCAATTCAGTGTTGGAGATAAATTTTGATTGAAGGAATATTGTCCACGTAAACGTAGGAGATTTTTTAACTTTCCAGCCCCTAGCATGACTGTTGGGCTTTGTTGCAAAGCATTGCAGAAAGATGTAGTGAATAACAGGGAATCAAACTGTGCAGCAGGTTGTGGCAGAAATGTCCTTGTTTACTACTTTTTGTTGCCTTTGTGTGCACAGTAGTGGGACCCTGGGAAAGCAAGAGATTTAGAAGCTTTTCTAATGAGGCAGCGCTGCAGAGGAGACAACAGGAGATCACAATAACCTTTGAGTCCAGAAAACCAGCCAGCTCCACAGCACCGGGCTTTGGTTTACACACACAGAGCAGTGAGCAGATGAAGACCTGCAAACAACTTGACAGGTTGTTAATATCTTCTCACACACAGAGGACATAGAGAAACACTTGGGCACACTCTCTAATGTACACACAAAGATCCTAACAGAATGACAGTCGGGCGTGCACACCATCACACGCTCAGATAACACACACACACACTTTTAGTGTCTGCTTTTGTCTTCCTTCTATCTATCACACATCACCCTGACTATTCACACACACGCACACATACGAATTGTCTTTGTCTCTCTCTCTCTCTCACACACACACACACACACACAAACTGGGACCCGTAGTATCACCATGTTGCCAAATCATGACATTTGTAAAGACATAGAGGATTTAAAGCCTGTACTGCAACGCTAGCAACCCCATGGGGCCGTAATGCACATAACATTACAAGCAAGAACATGCCAGTAGACAAATGTTTAGAGTGGCCAGGTGGAAACCGGCCTTGTAGACCTGAAGCTAATGTAGGCTTTGTGCTCAGTGCTAACATTAAACATGCTAAGCTTTGAGCTGCTGAGTTTAGTGGAGTTTAAAAGTGAGCTGGTTTAGGCTGCATTCTGAGATCTTGAGCTCTCGTGGCTTTCTGTGTCGTATGGTTTCAGTATACAACAGAATGCATACAGCTGTTTACCACATGATGTCATGATCCTGTCTTATATATAATTAAACCTATCCAATATATGTTTTTCACTCTGAATGGGGGTGTTACACTTACTGATAGGCTGGCTTTGCAATTCGGCTAGTGTGGCTAATATTACAACGATCAGGCGTAACATTATGACCACCTTCCTAATATTGTGTAGGTCTCCCTTGTGCCTCCAAAACAGTTGTGACCCATCAGAGAATGGACATGGGTCTTCTGAGGGTGTACTGTGGTGTCTGGCAACAGAATATTGTTAGTGGGGGCCTTTGGGTCTTGGGGAGGGGTCTCTGTGGATCATCCCACAGATACTTGATCAGCTTGGGATCTAGTGAATTTGGATGCCAGGTCAACACCTTGTGCTGTTTTTCATGTTTTTTTTTTTAGTTCTTCCATTTTTGTGTGTGTGCCCGTGTCAGGCTGCATCCTGCTGGGGATGGCTGCTGCCATCAAGGAGTGTCATTGCTATGAGGTGGGGGTGCCTGGTCTGGGCTAGGTGGGTGGTACATGTCTAAGTAACATCCACATGAATGCCAGGTCCAAAAGTTTCCCAGAAGAACATTGTATTGCCACATGATAGTCAATGTTACTCAGTGGTTTTTAATGTTGCCTCATCATTGTAAATAATATTAATGTTAACGCCGCTCTGTGATTTGACGTTTAACCCAACCCATAGTTTGGGAAATCAGGAAGTGATACAGAAGCAGAAACACACCTCCATGAGCAGAAACAAGCAAACACAAGGGTCAGCCAAAGGGCAAGCTCGGGCCGCAAAGCAGACACAGCAGATCATCTAGGATTATTATTATTATTATCTGAGCACACTTATCTGAGTATTATTTTAGAGAAAATTGGACCGATTTTATACTGAAAACTTGAGAACTATCCCTACAGGGTACATTTATAACAGATTTTTTTAAAAAGTCTATTTAATTTGCTATTAATCATGCATTAAATGTGGAAACCACGCCATTAATCACAATTAAATATTGAAATCACTTGACAGCCCTATTAAATACAAATGAAAATAATACAGAGAAACAGAAAAACAAAGACGGAGAAGGTTTCTCCCTCTCTATAATACACACACAAACTCTTGTCTTCCCACATGCTGTGAATTCCAAGCATGCACGCACACACTTGTGAGGGAGGGTAGCAGCAGGGAGTGCAGCTTCGTCACTCTCACTGTCACCCCCGGCATGCCGCCATGTGACCACTGCTGGTGGCAGACAAAAGCTCCTCTCTTCACCCACTAGTGGAAGTAAATCAGGCCTGTGTGGCTGCAGGGGATCGAGGGACAAAAGCACCGGAGAGAGAAAGTGAAGCAGGAGATACAGGGGGGGGGGGGGGCAAATAAACTCACAGAGAGCATGTGAGCGTGGAGGATCGGAGGGAGGTGGGAAGGGAGAAAGAAACGACGACAGAGCAAAAAAATAAATAAAACAGAGGCTAGGCTCGAGGGTCACTCATGGAGAAAACAGACCGACAACACAGCAATTACATCAATTTTCATATTGTGGCTTCAAACCGTGCCTGAGCGCGAGCGAACAGAGCTGTAGCACGCATTAGGGGAAATAATGCGGGGTTTTAGGCAGAGATTTTGTATGAGAGCACATTATTACAGTAAATGACTGGGGATGTGAGAGCTGGTTAAAAACACACACAGACTGCAGTCATACGAATGCCTCTAATGGTTTGAATACAAAAGAGAATTTTCAAGTGGAAGCTTTTGAGTGACAGATGGGTTCAGTCTCTGCAACTTCTCTGTCAAGAACACATAACGGCTCTTTCTCGTGAACGTTGCGACTCCAACAACGGTCGCGGGGCTCAAGTGCTTTCACGACAAAGGCCTGGATTGCCTGCGCGCACATGTTTGCACGCACCGCTTTCATGAACAATTACGGCCTTGTGCGGCTCTGACGGCAACAACGGGCAGGTGGGTGGAATATGATTTCACTTCAGAGGAGACCTCGCTCCCTCTGTGGAGCTTCAAAGACTTTTGTTCATTGACTCACTTTTGGATATAAGAGTGAGTCAAGACTTAGAAGTGAACGTGAATATTTCATAGTCTTGAACTGTCCTCAAAATGGCAATGACAATGGAAAAAAAAAAAAAAAAAAACATCTGGCAGAAAGAAACAACAGAATCCATCGGAATAAATCAGAGTCCAAAGACTTGCATCATGATGCTGAGAGGAATTTCATACATAAATGCTCAGCATTATATAATATTGATGTGTTTCCCTGCAGCGGTGTCACGCAGGAAGCAATGGAAACACTTCTCTTTTCACTCTTTTACCTTTGTTACTGATTACTGTTACTTTATACAGTAATAAATACAGTGACGTTTATATATAAATGGATAGACCTGCCTGCTCTGAGTCAGTTAGATTGCTAATGTGTGACCGAGGTCATGGACAAGTTAGACAAGTATGAAACTTTGGAGCTTTGAAATAACAACACCAAGGTCTTCACTGAAGATATGAATGGACTAGTCTGAAAGCCAGAGCAACTTCCCACCCCACGGATTCTTTTGTGGCGCAAAGTTGGTCTGGATCTGCTGGGCTAGTCAAATTGTTTTGGGCAGGCTTTAGGCTTTATGAGTAACAGCGACATAGTCATATACGTCATCGAGGCAGGAGTTGAATTTGTTTACAACTACATGGCTCTGATTGATTGTAGGACTATCCAATTGAGGATGCACCATTTATTTTTTTTCTGTTTGAGTTGAAACACACACCATAATAAAGATTCAGATAAGAATAAAGCTTAATAAAGGAAACTAAAACTAAAATCAGTCAAACATGTTGGAAAAATGAGGTCAAAGAAGAAAATACTAAATTAAACTCTCAAGTTTGTTTATTTGCTGGTTTCTTGGCATTAGATGCTACACGACAGGCTTTTCATGGCTCTTTGACTGTGGACAAATAAGTGGGGCACTTGTACTCTAAATCAAGCTGTGAAGCAGGGATGCGGAGCAGTCCATTTCCACGGTTCTGGTGGTTTCCTCAGGTGCCGTTGCACAAGAGAGGCCCAAATTTCGGAGTGTCTGACTGTGAAGTAAACCGAGTCTGCTGAAGTTTGCAGCAGTCTGGCAGGTGTGACCGTTTTGCACACGGAGAAGCAGAGGCCGTCTTTTGCGCTCCGCATGATTAATTCCTGCTGCATTTGGCCACACCTGTGCTTACTGCGGCGATGGAAGTTCCTTAAAAATAATCCATAAAAGAAGAAAAGAGAATTTCAAGTGTGAAGAGAACGTGAAGTGCTGGAGATCAAAATGTGAGCGGCGGTTAATTTCCTACCTGAAGCTGAGAGGTTTAAGTTTCTCAAAGGATTTACACACACAGGCACACACACAAAGAACTTTTCTCTGGGCTAAAAATTAAAGGTGTCCAAACAAAAAGGCCACTTATAATTAATCACAGTGGACCGGTTACAAGCCGAGCATAGATAATCAACAGTTTGACCTTAAGAACTAAGAGTAAATAGAAATAATAGTCCTTAGAAAGGTGTTGCACACTCAAAGAACTCTGGAAATATATGAGACTTTGTGAAATTCTACTGTATTTCGAAATATGGGAGCTAATGAACATGTTTATGTCGAGATTCTGTGTTAAGTTATTTAGCAGCAGTGGGTGGAAAATCATTGTCACATCACAGAAGTCACAGTAATATTTCCAAAGCGGCTTTGCTCTCTAATGAGTACTAGGTTTCAAGCCTGCTTCACATCACATCACATCAGCTAATGAATCGGTTGAGGTTTTTCACTCGACAAAGGTCTGTGTGTTTGAGGACAGCATTAAACTGGGCAGATGCACTGCAGATCTGCTGAAAATGAGAGCTGAGACTAAAGACATCAAGATGAGAGTCACTTTTTCTATATGGAAAATGACTGTTTTTCAAAATGTAGCACGTACTTATGTTCCGCACAAACGAGCCAACAGCAAAATTAGTTCTACAGCAAAGTCATGGAGTTGCTTCTGATTAAACAGGTCATTTCAACACATGCTTACTTACACCAGGCTCACCTGGAGCGATACCACCTGCTGCAATTGCAGCGCACTGATATCTACACATGAGATGAAGCAGGGAGAAGGAGGTGAAGTGTCTTTTTGTCCACCGGCTTTTTAATGACACGGTGCACGCCAGCATCCGAATCCCGGCGAATCAACCATGCTTCGCTTGCGCACAGCGGTGGCACTGCATTCGAGGACAAGCTAACGAATGATGGTTTCATTCGGAGTGGTGGTGTGATGGGGTGCAGGGAGAGGATGCAACATCTGTCAGCCCTAAGGCACGATCTCCAAATGGCTGCGGTGATCGGAGAGGCGAGCGCCTGGACGCCCGCGGAAAGACACAGTGACAGAGGAGGAGAGACAGGCTGAGACACAAATTTGGACGGACAGAGAGAGATGGAGGGAGACGGAGACAGGCTGACAAAGTGTGAGACATTAAGATAGAGGAGGGTGAGCGCCGGAGCTGTAAAGAAACGGGGATGGGTAAATCTAGGTGAGCTGGGGATGTTCCATCAATATTCTTTTACGTGCCTTCACGGGACATTGCTCAGTTTCTCAGCGGGGGACTGAGGGCTGTACACTTGTGTGCTACCGCCTGAATAAGGAGCAAGAATTCCTCTAAAAAAAGCACCCGCCAAGTGGCATATGTTGTTATGTTTTATTTATTGATGACGACTGTGAAGAATTCATTTCTTCAGCGGCTCAACACAGATCAAGATGTCTGAACTGGGAATCCTGCTGGTTAATTATCTAAACTTATCTTGTTTGTCTTGTCTCTGTTCATTCATACGTAATGGATGCATCGCAGTGTTTTCACACACAGCTTGCAAGCCTCTCAGCTTCTGCACCGCCATAAGGAAACCCAATTACACCGAAAGAAGGAAACTGACATGTTTGTCAGGTCTGGCCGGGGTCTGAGGGAGCTAAAATGTCAGGCAGCGCTCAATTAGCAGTGGGTTTCAATGCCTCCGATCAAGAGACAGGAGTTTTGTTTAATAAGATGGATCAAAATGTTGAAGGCACCTGGTCGATGCAGTGAGGAGAAGAGAAGTAATAATTATGAATGTGTGTATCAACTCCCTCCGCTCTCATGTCCTGCACTTGCAGCTGGATGGAGCCTGATAGCTGGGGTTTCCTCATGAATATTCATGGGTCAGAAGCTGTGAGACTGATTTGATTTGCAACGTGCTGTCAGTGCAGACAGTTTACTGAAATAATATGATTCCTCATGAATGCGCGCAGGCTCGTCTTGTACTCAAGGGGTACAGTTAACTCATTGGTAATCCTGCCAGTCTCCCCGTATGTCTGCTAACATTAGCTCTGCAAATGTTATATGCTGCGGCAGATAACGGTGATTGACACGTGCATGTGCTCTTAAATGACATCAGTGAAATGAGCAAACAATAATTTCATATGAGCGCTGACACATGACGCGGTTGGATACCATGTCAAAAGACTTTTAAGAGCTTTAAGTGATTCATGTTCTCACATAATAAAAGGCTCAGTCTATTCACCGACTTCCAGTGAGTCCTAAGCCTCATCCATGTCTTTGTAGCTGGTAGTCAGTCGCTAGTCGACAGTCCAGCCTCTGGTTACCTTGGTACACTGCAAAATCTAATAAGTAAACATTACTTAAAAAAAACATGCAAACCGATTGCCTTGAAATTACAGACTAATCTGGACTAGGAATTGCAAGTTGTGCAAACAAATGCTTACTTAGTGTAGTTCACTTACAGTGTTTTACCTAACTAGGCAATTACAAGTAAAGTATAATGTGTGTTGATTAAACACAACACATGTATTGAAGTTGGCCTAACAAATGCTTACTTAGTGTAGTGCACTTACACTACTGAGAATTCCTATTTCAACTAACTAGGTAATTACGAGTAAAGTATACTGTGTGTTTATTAAGCACAACACATGCATTGAAGTTGGCCAAACTAATGCTTACTTAGTGTAGTGCACTTACACTACTGAGAATTCCTATTTCACCTAACATGGTCATCACAAGTCAAGTATACTGTGTGTTTATTAAAACACAACACATGCATTGAAGTTCCTGAAACTTACAATCTCAGTTATATTTACTTGAACAGTAATTGATCTTAACTTCAACGCAAAACGATTGCCTTCAAATAAGTAAGTGTTGCTTGTATACTTCAAATAAATGAAAACCAGGCTCTATTTTAAAATCACATTTACAGTTACATAAGATTTCAACACAATGATATACAGTAGTTCAAAGTTCAGCACTTCTTTATTCCTGCTTGAAAGGCAGAAAAAAACTCAAATTTACCAGTTAAATTTCAAATATTGACATGAATGTGACCGCAGAAATTATATTAAGAATTCTGTCTTAAACTGACCTGAGCATTTCCATAAACTGACCCATATTAAACACACAATACAGTGTATGAAACAAAATCTGTTTTGTTACATACAGAACCATCTTTTCCAAAACATTTGGATTCATTAGTGTAAAAAAAAAAAAAAAAAAATACCACTGACAAAATCATAAGCAGGACATCTCAAATGTCTAAAACATGACATGACATATGTACAAAAGTCAGTACTTTGTAAATAATAATAAAAAAAACATGTAAAGACATTTTCTATTGCCTACACATCATAGAAGCCAAGTCTAGTTGTAAACTGGTCTATCAGATATGCCTCTGCCCAGGTCCGTTAGTTTCAGTTCTCAAACATCTCCTTTATTTGGATTGGGCCAACGAGCCAAATTATAATTTTCTTTTTTAGCCATACTCTTTGCGCTCACAACCTAAGAAACAAACAAACACCAAATCAAAAAGTACAACAGCCAAAGTGAGGTTTGGAAGATGGTTACAGAAAAACATACCAAACTTTCTGCTCAAATCAAGAGAAGATTTTGCTTAATAGCTTACCACAGCGATTTCCGGGAAGATAATCAAATATTTCCTTGTCTAGTCGAAATAATGCAGCGTCTCTCCAGTACCAACCAAGTTGTGAACTGTCTGTAGGTTATTTACATGATTAGCACTCTTCTTCTTTTTCTGCTTCGTGCACAAACATGCTCATTGCCGCCTCCAACTGGTGTCGTAATGTCTTGCTTCCTTTACTTGGTTCTTGTAAGTGACCTTACCTTGGAATTATGAAGTAAATTGCTTTCTTCACCCTGCAATTAAGTGTTACTTGAAAAAAACCATTAAGATGTAAATACTTTCGCCAAATAGTTAAGTGAACAATTAAATGCAAGTCAGCATTAATATTGCATTTTACAGTGTATATTTCCCGACTCAAATATTTCCTTTAGTCTCGGCTCTCATATTGCCATGTATGGACAGCACAAGCACTTATTCAATCTGACCATCTGGGTTCACCACGTGCTCCAAGAACATTATCAGTTCAATTCGGTGGTAGGAACCAAAGGCATGGAGAGTCTTTCCTTTTGGTCACGTTTCAGTCAACTACATAAATGGATCCAATTGGTTGTTGCCTCAAAGCTGAGGTTAATTCAACTTTGTAACATCCACTTCACGTCAGTTTTTTCCACCCCCATCATTGCTACAACTCTTTGAATCTCATTAACATTCATGGTCTGGTTGGCACATAGCTTCTTGTCTCTTCCCAGCCTGGAAGCCGGTCCGATTCCCCCAACTTACTATTTTTTTCTGTCACAAAATTGGTCTGGATTTGCTCTGCTGAGAACTGAATACGCTCCAGCAATAACGCTCCAACCAATCAAATTCTTTGGGCGGCCTTTAGGTAGGGATGTATAGAACAGCGGCATGGTCATACAAGTCATCTGAGCACCTTGGAGTTGGATTTATTAACAGAATCGAAAGGTGAGGTGCTGTAACAAACCACAAGTCATGAGATTAGATACAGAGAACCCAATAAAAAAAAAAAAAAAAAAATAGAGACATATCTGTGAGGTGCAAAGGTACGTGCGCCTCTAGGCTTACATGTTAATTTCAAGACTAAATTAGAGTCTATTTGTTTAGAAGTGTTTCCAATCAGTGTAATAAGACTTGGGTGATGTTCAGTCTCCTGTTTTGTTTAAGAAATCAGGGATGTGTCACAGTCTGATCTTCACAACACATGTTTGTGGAAATGTTTGATGCCACAGACAAAGGCGCTTCCTGAGGACCTCAGAAAATGTGTTGTTTTTGATCATCAGGCTGGAAAAGGTTACAAAGCCCCCTGAAAAGAGTTTGGAATCAACAAATCCACAGTCAGACAGATTGTGAATAAGAGGCAGATTTAAGACAACTGTTACCCTCCACAGGAGTGATTGATCAACAAAGATCACTCTAAAAGCAAGACGCGTAAAAGTCAGAGAGGTCACAAAGGAACCCAGTTTCACTTCTAAGCAACCGAAGGCCTCTCTCACATTAGTTAAAGACACTGCTCTCCAAAAACAGCATTGCTGCTTGTCTGCAGTTTGCTAAACAGCATGTGGAGAAGCCAGCAGACTGTTGGAAAAAAATATTTGTGAATGGTTGTGACCATGGTTGTGATACAATTATTTAGCTTAAATTAGAGGTGTCATGTTTGTCGACTAAACAACACTGCATACCAGCATCAGAAACTGATGTTGTACATGAAACATGGGGGTTGTAATGGGGGCGTTTTGTTGCATGTGGCCCAGGACGGCTCGTCATCACTGACGGACCAATGAGTTACTAATTACACCAGTGAATTCTAAAAGAAAATGCCATGATGAATGTCATTTCTGTCTGTGAGCTTATTCTCAAGAAAGAACTGGGCCATGCAGCAAGACAACAACCCCAAAGCACACAAGTTGTTCTACCAAAGAAAGATTAAAGAAGAACAAAATTATTGTTTTGTAACGGCCAAGTGAAAGTCCTGACCTTAATCCAATAGAAATGTTGTGGAAGGACCTGACAAACAGTTCACATGAGAAAACATATCAAAACTGAAGTAGTTCTGTGCTGAGAAATGGACTAAAATTCTTCCAAGCCGCTGTAGACGACTGATCAGCAGTTACCAGAAATGTTTAGTTGCTATTTTTGCTGCACAACGGGGTCACATCAGATACTGAAAACAAGGGATCATTTATGTTCGCAACTCACAGATTTGTAGAAATTATTAATTTTCTTGAAATAATAAACGCAGTGCAATGTTTCTGTTTCATTTTTTTAATTGGGTTCTCTTGGTCTACATTCAAGACCAAGTCATTTTATTCCAATTATCTGCACATATCAAGAGATGCTTCTGCATGATATAGAGTAGATATATAGGGATCAGAGTTTAGAGAACCAAATGCGTCTATATATTGCCACATTTTAGTGCTTGTACTAGTACATTTTCGTAATCTCTTACCTTGCCGTGGACTGATGCTTTTTTTTTTTTTTTATTATACAGCTCTTGTCTGAGCAGATGGAACAACTTCAGGCTTTAGTCTTTGAAAGCTTTTCTGCTCAATGCAATCTTCTTCCATAAACATGTTCCCTGAATAGCCCGGCAGCCCATCAGTGGGCTCAGTTTCAGCTGCAGTTTATGAAATTGGACAGTTTGCCTGTAACTCTTTCAAATCCATTCTTTTTGTCGTCTGATGTCCCGTGACTCCTCAGCCTCCTTCAAAAGCTATAAGAAGCTTTTGAAGGAGGCTGACCCTACCCTTTGTTATAGTCTGGGAAGATGGCAGCGCGATCGCCAGAAAAGATATAACAGGGCTTCTTTATCTCCTTTTATATCTTCACACTTGTCATGCTGGTAAGTGCAAGTCCATTTGTGGAATTCTGTTTACTTGACGGACTGCTTCATTTCTACTGAAAATGTAGCATTACCACAAACGCAGCGGAATAGTAAAGCACCCAAAATTAAACGGCATAAAAGTTGCTCTCCTCATCAGGAATATTGCTCGGTGTGACATCAGCAGACGTGATCATGAATGCAAGACTTATCAGATGAGGATCACTGATCTTAACTCAGCTGACCCACATAAGCTCCTGACAGCAGGGGGACAATGTGTATCGCTGCCTTCCCGAACTGTTACAAATCACGGCTATAAAAAGACTTAACTGTGTTTTCTGATCTGCTCTGTTGATAAAACCGCAATTACAGCTCAGTATGAAGCTTGTGCGTGACTTCATGTACAAGTCGAGCTGCCGCAGAATCTTCCCTTCCAACTTTTCTCCCAGCAAACATTCACAAAGTCATTAGAGGCTTTTGTCTGAACATGAAAGACGTTCTCTTGGCTGAACATGTGGCAGGTGAATGTCTTGTTCACAAATATTATTATATTGTCTCTGAGTTGGCCCTCCGATAGACTGGTGACCTGGTGACCTGTCCAGGGTGTACCCCAATGACAGCTGGGATAGGCTCCAGCCCCCCTGCAGCCCTCCAGAGGACAAGCGGTTACAGAAAATAAATAATCTTCTGTCGTGCATTTTTGCCTGCAGAGTTTTAGAAATATCAAGACTGTGTGATGCGGCAAAGCTGAGGTGCATTCACTGACACATGCCATGAAATTAAATTCTCTTCCTCCAAGTGAGCATGAGTGGATTCTTTTAACCATCCAGTCCTGATAAGAGCTCCTTAAGATGGTGATCAGACTCTCCAGTGCTTCTAAAAGGCAGCAGCTTTCCTTATTATTTTCCCCGCAGGTTACTTTCAAGTCTCATGTTTTTGAGTCATTAATCTGCATAATCCTCCAACTAGGAAAAAACACATTGATCGCCGTGTGTTTTCCTTTTCTCTCAACTCAGACATGTCCAAATCCCAGCGAGTAAAAATGAAACTGGCTCAAGGCCACAGACAAAACATTCTTTCATTAGTGGACTGCTCCTTTAAGTTTTCTCTCCTTGCCTTACGTTTTTGTGGCTAAAAGGGCCAACGGTGATAACAGGAGGTGCTGAGACCTTTAGCCGTACCGGCACATGTTTACTGCTGACATTTATCGACCTCTTGTGAATACTTTAGTCTCTCCTGGCTGGAGCCGTTCCCCCTTTGACTGCCCTTTGGCTTCAATTATGAGACTCAGTTTCTTCGGCTTAAGCACGACCCGAAGCTCACATTTTGCTTTTCCCTTAGCTGATACGGATGCGAAATAATCCAGAGTTACTTCTGTGGCTTGGAGGGGCATTCATACAAAATAACCAAAAGACTCATCTCTTCACACACAGAAGTGATTTTGGAAAGTGATGCGCACTTTTATTTCCTGTCATTTCCGTCGCTGGTTCTTTGAGTTGCATTTACAGCTTCAAACATGTGAGACAGTTCGCAGTGGCTACAAAACCACAAACAAACCGCAAAGTTCAACGACTCTTATGTGGTTTCAAAAGCAGTTGTTAGTTCATAAGCTGACAAACATGAAGAAAGGATATCTCAGGCAGTTGGATAAATGTGAACTGGCCTTGATCCCCGCATTGTCTCAGTTTAGCTGTTCTGCGTCATGTAAAATTGATTTCAAATCAAAGATGGTGGTTTGCTGCTGGGCTCCTGCTGATCCGTCAATCCCAGTTCAAAAGCCTACCCTCAGGGGGATCACTCTTTATTTACGACACCTTTTCTACAATCAGAACAAACAGGAAATGAGGGAAATCAGTATATTAGCTCGTGTTAAATCATTGCCGACCAAGCTGCCGTCACGTAAAAGCTAGAAAATGTACTCATCCCAGAGAGAATAAATCTCAAGCACTTTCCTTTGTCCCCTTGATTCAACGCTTCTCCAGTCTGGGCCCGCTTAAAGTCTGAAAGCAACAAAAAGCTATTAATTCTGGAAAATTAGCCACCGATTTATAGCGGGGATTCTCCATCCAATTACTGTGCGACTGTATGAAATAGAAACTATGAAGCTAATTTCATTAATATTCGCTCTCAGCATTTATGCCGCTGCGGTCGCCTTATACACTCAGATATTCTTTACACATATCTCAAACATCCTTCAGTCAGCACACACTTCATTAACCTTTGCTATTTTAAACCTATTTGGCCTCATAATTTACACGCATCACTCACTCATCTTCTTTCTTTACTTACACAGTGCGGGTGAGAACAGCAGCAGCTTCCATTTTTCACCAAAGGTTATTCTTTTGCCTTGAGCTAGTTTTGTGTTCATAAATACAACACTATTAATGAGCATATAATTAATTAGCAATATGAATAATAGAAAATATATAGAACTGCACAAACCTGATTTCAAGTACTGGGGATTTCACAGGGGAGAAGATTAGAAAAGACAGGGGCAGCATTGGCCTTCATTTTAAACAATTTTTTTTCTCCGCCAACAGAAAAGTGTGTAGCTATATAAATATTTGTTCAGAAGATTCCCAGACATCCAGGTCATGGAAGAACTGGAAGAAACTTGGATGACTTGAAGCATCTTCAAAAAAATCTCAAACAAAGTTCAGCTAGTTGCTGACTTTTTGGTGTTTGCTGCTAGGCAGGAAGCTAACAGTTTACCAGAAATGATAGAGAGAAAGAGCAAACAGTAACTCAACGTGATACCATAACAAAGGGTTAGTAATCACAATGAATGTTCTAGTAGGATGAACCACGTAAGCCACTACTGTCATAAAAAAAAACATGAGTTGCTTTGAAATGAGTGAGAGCAGCTGCGAATAACAGGTGTCCCTGAACACAGCACAATCATTTAACATTCATTAGAAGTGAATGTGACCTCCTCTATTCTGCCAGGATTCCTTTTTTTTTGTCTATATTTTCGTTAAATACATGAAAAGCATTTAGTTTTTCTTTCCTAACATAGTTTAATCCAGTTTTTGTACTCATGTATTTACATCAGCCTGCTGTGTGGGCTCCTTCCAGTCCAATGAATTTATGGAATTCATTTAAGCATGTAAAGTTTTATTTTATTTTCATTTTATAAAAATATATTATATATTTTTTTTATTTTCATTTTGCAGAGCTGCACTGAGGTGACAGATGGACTGTAGAAAAGCCTCCATATTTTCACCTCAACGTATTCTGTACCTGAAGAGTATTATGCCGCAGGAGCCTCCCTCCGTCCTGCAGACTTTTTCCATTATTTGTTTATGTTTGAAAAGGTTAAGGATTGTTTTATACGAGAGAACAAAGCCATGCATCACTGTAGTCATTTCCATACCACATTTACACATCTCAGCGGGGTGTATCGATCCCCGTGTTCTGATGTATACCAGTGAAACATACATTTCTGTGAGCATGCCAGCGTGGTCAATGTTCCTGTAATCCCTCATTCTCCAGAAACACAGCAGCCAATTATAAAGTTGTCGACTGTTCCAGCTGCGTTGCAGTTCCAGTGAATTAGGGGGGACATTAATTGGGATTTTGAGTTCAGACAGCATTTGAGTGCATTTGATTGGACTGGTCGGCATGTGGCTCACGTATGTGGCATTATATCTGACTTCTGTGATTGATGAACTGGTGTTAGTGGGTCTGCCCACCATGGCTGCCGTTACCCGAGCGACTGCAGACAAATGACTTACCAGCATGAAAGACCAGGAACAGTTTGCCACACTGAGAAGGATATTGACTGTGAGAGCAGTGTGTATTCCCATTCTCTCTGCTGTCTGACGACATAATGGGCACACAGAGATTGTCATGCTAAAGGCCATCTCTAAACCAAATATAAGCCCCCTGGGTGTGACTCAGGGACTTTACTTTACGACGATCGACCTGTTGGAGAGAAAGGTGCCACGAGAAATCCAGCAATCAGAGCCACTTGAGAGTGAGCAAAACAAAATAGCTTAAAAAATTACATTTAAGTCAGTTTTCATTGACTGAAATAAGCTTGTTCAATACAGGACCAGTCAAAAGTTTGGACACAGCTTCTCCTCCAATGGTTTTTAATCATTTTGAGATTTAACACTTTCTGTTTACTACATAATTCTATATGTGTTGTTTCATCATTTTGATGTCCTTGGTGAATGAAGAAAATAATCAATGTGTTATGTATATTTTAGATTCTTGACACTTTACACACTCAATCAGCCTCGTGAGTTAGTCATCTGGATGGCTTCCCAACAGCCACGAAGGAGTTCCCAGAGGTGTTGTTGGCTGCTTTGCCTTCTCTCTGCGGTCCAACTCATCCCAAACCATCTCAACTGGGTTTAGGTCGGGGGATTGCAGATGTCAGGTCATCTGACACAACACTCCATCACTCTCCTTTTTGGTCAGATAGCCCTTATATATCCTGGAGGTGCATTTGGAGTCAATGCCCTATTGAGAACCTACCAAGAACAAACCAGATTGGACAACATGTTGCTGCAGTGGTAGCTGTGCCGGTTAAATGTGTCTTGAATTAAGAATAAATCACCAACGGTGTCGCCAGCAAAGCACCCCCGCACCGTCACACCTCCTCCTCCATGCTTCATGTTGGGAAGCGCAAATCCGCTCACCTTTTCTGCATCTCAAAGACATGGCGGACCAAAGTAAACATTTTCACTAGTCCACAGTAGTGTCCATGCCTTGTGTTTTTTTTTTTTTTTTTTTTGGCACAAGCAATTCTCTTGAAGGCATGATTTGTGTAGTCACCTCTGAACAGTTGAGGCTGATATGTGTCTACCACTGGAATTCTTTATTTATGTGGGCTCTAATCTGAGGTTTCAGAAGCTACGGTAATTATTGGTCTTCTATACCTCATAGGAGCTAGTTTCATCATAGAGTTTGATGTTTTTCATGATTACACTTGAGGATACATTTTCCAGTCTGACACACCTTTATGTCTTAAACTGATGATAGGCTGTCGTTTCTCTTTACATAGTTGAGTGATTCTTGACACAATGTGGATTAGAACAGCAGTCGAATAAAACTATTCACTTTAGAGAACCGCGTACCAACCGCGTTCTCAAATGCACTCCTGACCACACACCTATTAATAGAAAACCTTTCCAGGTAACTACCTCATGAAGATGATTGTGAGAATGCTGAGAGCGTGCAAAGCTGTCATCAAATCAAACGGTGGTATATTCTGATTTGTTGAACACTTTTTTGTTCACTACATAATTGTGTTCCTTCATAGTTTTCAGTATTAAATTACAATGTAGAAAATAATATAGATAAAAACCACAGGAATGAGATCGTGTGTCCAAACATTTCAACCAATATTCCAAGTAAAATAGATTTTTGCAAGTCATGTCACTTTACATAAATAAATAGCTTAAAATCATACACTGATCAGAGATACCTGCCTGCCAAGTAACTTGAACTGTGTGCAACTCTCAGGTAACAAATATTCATCCAGGTTTTTGTTTCCAGGGTGCTTGGCAGGTTGGTTTATCCAAGGATCTCACAGAACTCGCTGCGTTTTTCAGTTTTCATCCTGCGCAGCATGTATAGAGCCCGTGAGGAACAAAACTAAGGGCAAAACAAGTTGTCCGGGCACTCATCTGCACCACTTGACGCTGCTGCTCCTCAATCTTTATCGCTGTGAGCAGAGCGTAATAACTGAAGGTGACTCTGGTTTGTGTCAAATCCTCTTTTTCCCAGTCTTGTCTGTGGTGTAAGGACGGCAGGACAACACTTGGGCATGTCCAGTATACATTGCACCCTGACTTTGCAATAAAAGATGCTGACATGCCATATTATGGGCTGACAGCTAAACATTAACAGGCACCTTAAGTCAGTATGCGTGATCTTTAAGAAGGGGTGGGTATTTCCCAGCGCCAATTATGGCACACGCAGTTTCATGCAGTATCACTCTCTAGAGTGCCTCTGCAAACTTACTTACTACACTCGCTGATGACCGCTCTGTGTGAGCGTTGAGGTCCGGTGATTCAATTATATTTGCATCTGAGATTATCATGGGAGTTGTTTTTTTTTTTTTCCTTTTCATGTGATTTTTCCGGGGACTATGCCAAAATTTTACAAAAGAGAAATGTTGGCCCTCTAAGAAAAGCGAGAAGCTCCTGGGAAATCAAGGCCTGACTGAGCACAGGCGGCGAGAACGAAGAGAGAGAGAGAGAGAGAGATGAAAAGCAGAACTCTGAATCAGTGCTACAAACACTCATTTTCTGCGAGATGTATTATACTGATTATATCATCAAGCCTAACAGATACAAATTATTATTGAAGAAAATTGTATCATCAGTGGAAGACTGACAAGTTTTTAAAATGCTAATCCGCAGCTACAGCGGTAATAATATGCTTTATATCTCAGATATGGTAATCAGCCTTGATTGACTTGTCTCTCGCACACACACACACAAAACTGGGTGAAAACAAATGAGATGCATTTCATCGCTAACAAAGAAGAGTAGTCACTGTTATTAAGTATATATACATACATGTGTCAGTCTCATTGTGAATATTGTTTTGTTCTCCTGCGCTGAACACCACATAGTGAACCACTGTTAACTTGCTAGCATTGTCCTCAACTTCACGCTCTCCGTCTGTCCTCAGATCATGTTGCTGACCGATCCGGAGGTAGAGAGCAGTCTTCTGATCAGCTCCGATGAAGGAGCCACCTACCAGAAGTACCGGCTGAATTTCTACATCCTCAGCCTGCTCTTCCACCCCGAGCAGGAGGACTGGATCCTGGCCTATAGCCACGACCAAAAGGTAGGGGAACGAGCAGGGCTAGTTTAGCGACCGGTTGTAAGGTATTAGGAGAGGGGCCGAGTGTTAAGTCAGATAAGCAACAACAACAGTCCGGGATTACAGCGCCTCAGAGCATGATGGATAAATGTTGGATCCTGTTAAGCAAGAGTTTGCCTCAAAGCACACAGCCAGGGTTCACGGAGTTCACAGAGAGAGGCGGAGAAGCGTGGACGGCATACTTCAGGTAGATCTTGAATTTTCACCACAAGAGGAGAAAAAGAGATGGAAATGCTGTGAGCCAAGGTTAACTTGAAACTATAAAATGATGCATAACAACAATACCATGATAGATACCCTTACTGATAGAAGTCAGTAAAGGTATTTGGAATAAGAAGTACGCTAGCGAAAGTAAAGCTGCTACTGTTAATTACTGTTGTTGTATGACCATCAGCACCTTCTCCGTTTTTGAGATTTTACTAACATTATGTTGAATATGAACAGAGATACTGAATGATATTCACAATAAGAATGGATTAAAATTAAGAAAAAAAGCTATACTTTTCTAAACTGTGTGCTGCAGTATAAACAGCAAGAGCTTCTTGATGTCTGAGCATATTTTGGTGAGACTGCACTGAATATTTCTCTAGCTGCTTTTTTTCGGCGTTCCACTTTGTAGACGGTCTATGCACTCGTCTCAGCTGGGTGAGCATAGAGACCAAAATTGTTTGCCCAGAAATTGGCTTGTTTTTATTAAATTAGTATACCTAGTAGTATACCCTGCCACATGCTTAGTATACCAGTAGACCAATACCCAGCACATCACCACCACCAATGCCCAGCACAGCATCAGCACCGATGGACCACTTTTCAATCTCAGCGCTACTAGCTTAGCATTCCGTCACACTGACAAATTAAACATTCCTGAAACACCGACTTGCGTCCTCCTTCACTCTTCTAGTAGTGGTGTGTCTGTACCCTTTAAAAATGAATGAACCAAAGGCTGGCTGCTACACTGAACTCCATCTACAAAATCGTGCATTTTTTGTATGCGATGAGCCCCAGACAGCTTCATACGCTGTCTGAAACGGTGGTTATGCCGAATTCTTAATAACGTACCCCCTGCTGTATATTCAGTCTATGCAAACATATATAAATCTTTAAATTTGTGCAGCAAATCATGCATTTAAATACTTCCATGCACTTTTCTCAGGCCGCGTCGCTGCGTATCTCCTCTTGAAGGCACTGACAGCATTTTCCTTCAAAATGCAGCTCATTCACGGTGTTTGTGATATTGTTGGTTAGAGCTCGAGTAGCTGGACAAGCCCGTGTACAGCATTTATCCATAATGCGGAAGTAAACAAAACTACAGCAAGTTAAACTACTGGAGGGATTGAGGGGTAAATACAGCCATTTATTTTTATTTATTTTTTCTGTGGAAGCCATTGGGACTTTCTATGCGACCAGCTCAGGCTTCAGTTGAACATACTAAACCTCAAATGAGTTAGATGTGTCCGTTCCCAGAGGAAGGAAGCTTTTGGCTGCAAAAAATATCCTTGTAGAGAAAAGTATGAGAGAGTGCAGTATAGAAATTGTTTTTGACCGCCAAACTTCAGAGCTCGTCACTCTGGCTGATCATGTGATACACTGGTGACATCTGCAGGAGGTTGTAACTTTCTTTGCTTTGGAAGTCTGATGCTGCACGTATGCCAGTACAATATGTTTTAAAATATTCAGCTTTGAAGAAATGTGCCTCCAAATTCCCATACACTTCCATTCATTTTTCAAATCATAAAATAAATGAAATGAAACTGACCATTGCGGATATCAGCACCAAAAGTGGTAGCCATCATGACACCAATATGCTTGACTGTGACGTATCGTAACGAGGGAGGACCCAAATGCAAGAAACTAAGAGGGGAGGCAACAAAATGACTTTAATAAAAACTCAAAAACCAGAACTTAAGGCGCTGCAGGGACGGAAGTGTAATCCAAACACACAAATCTACAGTGATGGGATGTACTGCGCCGAGGCTTCGGTGCATGTGTCAAGAAATCCAGGAAGTCTTTTATTAAGCGCGTGTCAAGGCTTGCTTCATTAAGGGCAAGTGACGTCACCAATGACATCTGAAGTCTTGCTGTTTCACAAAGTAGTTTGAGTGTTGGCGTGATTTATTAACATAAATAAATGAATCCCCGCAAAATGAGTGTTACTGTTGGAGTTTCACCAATTTATCTGTGACATAGAGGGGCTTGTTGTCATGGAGCCTTGCTAAAAGGAGAAGAGTTTTCCCTGTATGGCACCTAGTGATGGCTAAGGCTTTATTCAAAATGGTTCATTACTCGTCACTACAACTACTACATGGTTTTATGGTTTCATGCTGTGTCTAAATAAAATAAAAATAGCTCATAGCTTAAAAGACATTGAGTAGTCAGTGTTCACTATGCTAGATGTTATATGTGATCTCATTTCATTGTTTAATTGATGAGCCTTAAATAAAAGTCAGCTTTGAACGAGAATCGAACCCTAGCGAAGTTGTTGCACCACAAGTTGTGGTTGTTTCACTCGCTTACGTAATGTAAATAAGTCTTCATCAACTCCCATCGATGTTTATGTTACAGCGCTAACATCAACTATTTTCCTTTGCTCTGGGTATGGTGGATTAATAGTGTTATAGGATCTTTAGTACTAAATGCAACGCTGACAAACCAAACCTCTGTGGACTCAGTCTCAGCTCTCCCAAAGAGCTGACACAACCAAACCACAACTATACCGAATGAAGCAATAAAGGTTCATAATTTATAAAGAAATCACGTGACCAGACCACGCATTGGCACAGAGGTTCGAAGCAACTGTTTCATGAGCATTATAGACCTCTATTACCTATGAACAGACGAATGAACCACAGAAAATTAAATGAAGGTGTTTTTATTTCTGTTATTGTGTGGGATTATTTCCATATTGACACTGTGGCAAGATGTAGCAAGAGGCCATCACAAATGTGTGAAATGACAATAAAGGTTTTGACCAGCAGGGGGGTTTGTGTGCAGATGAAGCCTCAAGAAATGAACCTTTTTTCGAACCAAATGAATGGAAAGCTTCAAGGCTTCTTGGGGTTTCATCTGGCCATCACTACAAATCTAAAAGAAACTGGTGAAGACCAAAAACCAAGGACAAACCACAAGGAAAAAAAAATCAAAGAGGTAACAGGACAGGGGAAATATAACAGACAGCTTGACAGACGTAACATCACAAAGAACTTGATGACAAACAACGGGAAAGACAGGGCTATATAAACCAATCCAACAATCAAAGGGGGGCAAACACGGGAAGTAAAGCAAGACAAGAAACACCAAGGAAGAACTTACAAAACAAAAACAGGAAACAAAATGAAAACCGAACACAACGAGTCACAGGAAACCTTCAAAATTCAAAACCATGACATTGACAGATGAAGTTTGGAACCGCATTTAAAGCTGCAACTGTTCAGAATTAGTTACAGTCCAAAAAAGGAGTCAGACGGACATAAATAAATAAACATAAATGGGATTTCAATAGTGTGATTGCCCTGAAAAATGTTACAGCCCCACCTCTTTCAATTCTTTTTCATTCTGATTGAATATCCAACTCAAAATTAAAAGAAGTCATCCATCTGGGAGTGAAAAGAGAAAGAGGAGGAGAAAAGAAAGCAAGACAGTGGTAAGTGAAGTAGAGAATGAGAATTAATGATAACACTAAATAGCTAACTGAATTCTGCTAGTCTAGCCTTAACAATGGGCGACAGACAAATACATTAAAATGAATTCCACTAGCATCACATTATTCATTTATTCTGTTCATGTCCAAGTTCTGCAATTTTTTATGTTTTTTTTATCTAGGGCCCCAATAGACTCTGGAAGTGGCTCTGTTGAGGTGGTTACATGAGGCAGTTTTATTCCGATTAGTGTAATAATGTAGTGTTTTAGTGGAATACTAGTGTCCATGGAGATATAGGCACCGAGTACCAATGGGTCACAACGCCATCGCGTTAATAGGCGTGCTTTGATCTCAGCACAAGAGGGCCTCTCGTGTTACTTAATGCAACGAGTTCAGTAAACTCTAAGCAGTTAATTCAAATTGGGTGTAAAGCATAAAAGTAATAACAATTACACATTCATTGCTGTATGAAAATAAACATCAGAGCTGAGAAATGGAACAAATAGGCCTTTTGGTAAATAACCGTCTGATATAGGAGGCAGCGCGTGGGCTGAAATATTTACATGTGTGAACTAGTGAGACGGAGAGATAAGAAAGAAGAGAGTGGTGCAATTTCTAGACATTTTAAAATCACCATTTGCATTAATAAAATATTTTTCTCGTGGCGTAGCCCTTTTGGGTCTAATGTTTCATCTGCGATGAATAATGAAGGCATTCTGCTCGGCTCAGCAGACGTGTGGACGTGCAGAGCGTGCGTGTGTGCGAACGCGTCCTTCTCCTCCGGAACGTACATCACACTTTCACGGTGGAGTCAGTACTTAGCCTGACACTAACACACCTTTAATACATGTGATGAGTGTCAGATGTCCAGAACACAGAAAAACCTTTACATTTTAGATCTATTCTTAACTTTAGTTCAGCTGCTTTGGGATTCGCCCAATGATCTGATGGTGTTTGCAGGTTTTAGTTTCTGAATTCAGTTCGTTCCTACACTGGTCTGTGCTGGGTGCACTGCCTCCAGGAAACAGCCACAGTCAATTCAATTTTATTTATATAGCATCAATAACAACAGAAATTGTCTTTAGACCCTTTACAGAACCCGAGCCTGAAACCCCAGAGCCACACTAAGGTGATGACGTCAAGAAAAAACTACAGACAGGAAGAAACCCTGAGTAGAACCGAGCTCATATGGGGGTGCTCATCAAACTAACTGTCAGCAATCAATCCGTGGTAAACACAGTATGCTGCATGCTAAATATGGATGCCAAAAGAGTCTTGGTGGTCATGTGTTCAACAGTTGAGACATGGTGTTGATGTCGGTCCTCCTCCACAGGCCAAATGTGAGCACGCACCACTTGAAGTCTCCGTGTTGGCTCGTTGTGGACACTAATGAATTCTTTGATCGCCTACAACCTCGTCAAGGTTAAGGCCTTTCTACTCAGTCTGTTGAATGCAGTACAGAGCGTGTTTGTGCTCTGTGTTCAGCGCGTGTGTGGCTGAAAACAAATGATTTACAAGTAGGCAATTATTTGTTTTAATCAGATTATCATTTAATTATATAGACAAATAGGATTAGGGACTCTTCATTTCGGATAAACGTCTCTAACAGCCCATGTTGTTATACTCTGAAGTACTGTACAACGTTTCCTCAAACATAAACGACAGAGCAGGTCGACTGACGATGACTCCACGAAACGATGTATACGTCTGTTTGCAAGCTTGCGGGCAGGCGAGGATTAATAAAGAGCATCAGAGTCAACTTCAATCCAACACCAGACCCAATGTACATAGGATTTGCGTCCTGTGTTGGACCATTTCTATATCACATAGTTGACTTATTTTGCCGTTTGATTATGTTTACGCACCAAACTATTTGTGCTTGCTTACAAGCGATCCCAAATTGGAAGAAAAGGGACCAAATGTTACAAGTGAAACGTCTCAGATTGGCAAAACTCTTTTCCACCTTGTCCTTGGCTACCGTAGCGTTGAGTTCCACCCCCCATCACTATAACTACATACATCAGCCAGCCACTTGTGCTTTTTCCAGTGAGGATGGGTCGCTCTGTAAACTCCTGCCTTCTAAAAGTGTTTCTATGGGCCTGACCTTAGCTTTGTCTAGAACGCACCATGAAACACTATTGCTTGCTCTACACTCAATGAGGAGCTATGATAAATAGTATTATTGTGAATCTATTATTTGAGTCACTGGGGTGCTGCGATATAGGAAGCTGGCTGTAACGGTTCTGTTTGGAGGTTTTGTTGTTCTGCTCAAAGCCAAAAGTAAGTAGCCCAGAAGGTACACCAAGATGTCCATTCATCGCAAAGCTGGTGGTTTCTTCCCAAGCAGTAGTTTCCTTGAGCAGCAACCGTGATCCAAGAATGAGCAGAAGTGACACATTGTGCTTTGCACAAAAGGTTGAAGTCTGTTTACCAGATAGTACTTCCGTGAAAAAAACAACACAAAAAAAACTGTTTTCATATATCATTCTGACTTTAGTCTCTAAAACAACTTGTCTAAATGTTTCAAATATTTATCATGATATACAACTTGACACATTGGCTTTGGGGGAAAGTTTACAAAAGCCAGCAGCAGGTTTAGCTTCCTTTACACTGTCAGGAAGCCAGCGTTGCTGCCTTTGTAATGCATTTTGAGTTCAGTGTGTCAGGCAGCGCTCTGACTCTATCATCGAGGAGGCTGGGTTCCTGCTGGTAAAGCGGTTCAATCCCTACTACATGGACTGCATGCCGAAGTGTACTTGAGCGAGACACTGAACCCCGAGTTCTGTGTGTGAACAAACAGGTTGATGTGTCGTTTTTGTCTGTAAAGTGTTTTTAGTGCCATTATGTAGAAAAGTGCTATATAAATACAAGACCATTTACCATATAAGGAGTCAGGACAGATTGGTCGGCTCTAACCAGAAACAGCAGCCTTTAGCTAACCTTGACCTCCTACACATACTGTAAGCCTAACACTGGGGGAGTAATGCTGGTGGTGGCACATCGCCTGTAGCAACGCTAAATCTATGCTAGTATTCTGCAGAATTCCTAAAATAACAAAGCTATAAAATTTAAATGCATGAATTTTATGTATGCGAATATACTCGCCATACATATGTTGTATTAGTTCTTTGCTGTTAAACATTCCATGCTTCTCCTCTCCTAAGGCAAACATATAGGAGAAGAAATATACATCTGAGGAGAGATCATGCAGAAGTAGTGAACATGTGTCTACTGGTGGCCTGCAGCTGCATAAACTGACTGTTAATAATCTGAGACCTGGGAAGGTTAAAACAGTAAAAACTGTTTTCTCGAGCCGCGTTATGCAACATACTGTATTTTTGATGTATTTTTGGGGTCCAGTGGACGTTATGTAAGAACTTGCTCACTCACCGCATGTGCGCTCTTTCTTCCCTCGCTGTATGTCAGGTGTCAGGACTCGCTTACCCGCCCCCTATCTTCCACTTGCACTCCCCACCTCCGCCGTCCACCCACTCACCCACCCGTGCCCTCGCTCGCGCACATCGTCTCCACCCTGAAAGTGCTTCTCTTTCAATTTCCTCGCCTCCTTTTTGGCAGGGCTGCTGCATTTGTTGATTGAGAGACCTTTTGGAGTTTGTAAAGGCTGCGCCGACCCCCCCCCCCTCCACCCCTTCGGCACCCCCATCTCCTGCTCTCTGCCTCTTCACTGTCACTTGCTTGGCTACATACTAACTTGCTGTAGGAGGGTAATTAGTCAAAGTGATTTCCTGTCCCCGTCCCCCTCCCGTTCGCTTGCATCTGCTTAGGACAGCTTAGCACGGATGTCATGGAAGTCTTACCACCCGTGCCGTTCGTCTCCCTGTTCAACATGAGAATATACACGGAGCAGACGCAACCGTCTCAGTGAATATATAGTTTGCATATTCAGCTACGCTTCCTCCATCGTCAGGACATTAAAGTCATGCCTCAGTGTTTTTTACTGCCGTCCTCATAGGTGTGGGCATTGCTGAGTCTTTAGCGGATTTCTGTTTTAACCCTAATGGGCAATCTATTATAAGTAATTCTTGCCTTTAAGCCCTTGGCTTACAGCTGAAATGTTTTTTTGTGATGTTAAAGCACAGTAAAACACAGTATAAGGAAGCAAATTGCACCTTAACACCTCTTCTGGAGAAATCAAAGAGAATTATTGATTTGACAGCAGTGATAATCTGTGTGGGATGTGGTCTCATGGAGGCTCCTTGAATGCTGGCCTCCACTCCACCCTTTGGGATGCAGAAACTAAACACAATTAGAAAATAAATTAATAGAAACAAACAAGAGTTGCAATTTTTTTGTTATCTGCCACTGAAAGATTGTTTACACATTATGCACGGCTGCTCATGCTCAAAATGGAATAAGTCCAGCCTAAAACACTGAAACAGGTTTTCTGCCTCATTAAATTTCAGCCGTAAGCTGCAGAGCAAATGAATTTGTCATTGAGCGTCGTCAGAGGATGCAGGTGTGTTTGGGGACAAAAGGATGTCAGTGAATGCATCAGTCCGTCAAGGCTATTGATTTGCTGAGCAATCAGCCAAACATGCAGCGTTAATTCACTTTTTTTAACTGATTTAAACTAAAAAGGGTTTAATTATAGGTAGACAGATAGCTTTTTGTTTTATATTAGAGGTATTTTTTGTTTGGGATGCTGAAAACATACATTGTGGTGCTGATGAACTGGACTGAATTAAACAATTTGTTGTTTCTGTTATTTAGCCCAGCCCACTGACTGAAATGTCAAATAATAGGAACATGTGTCAGCACAAAACAGTACAATTCAACAGCCCTACAGACCGCAGCCTCCTAAATGAAAACACAGTTAAATCTACAGTCCTCTCGGTCATTTTAGACTAATGCTGAATACCAGAACCTACATGAAGAGAGAGAGATTTACTGCAGGTCTGTCATATTAGAATGCTTTCATTAGTGTGCCTAATGAACTGGCAAGTGAGTGTGGATAAAACACTAATTATAATTAGACCTAATTGTTATTACTAATACTCAGCTCATTATTATCAAAAATATGTAATAGGTCTCATCAAGCTCCATTTTTAATTAATTACGCTCCTTTGTTGAATAGTATAAGTTGGTAAAACTTAAAGTTTACAATTGGTTCTTCAGTCGTAGATATCGTGTTCAAACATGTCATCATTAAAAAAAAAAAATGAATAAATTACAAATTACCACCGTTTATACTGAGCATCTTGCAGAGCTGTAAACCAAGTCTTGTTGCACCGTACAATCTGTGTTCGACAGTGACAATAAAGGATATTCTATTCTATTCTATACTCTTATTAGGAAGCTTATATTTTAGTAATACAGTCACCTATCATAAAATACTGGATACATTCATTTAAAAAGTAATTGATACAATTAATATACGACAGATTAATCGATCATGGCACAACAGGGTCCGATGATAATTCTCTGCAGTCTGTCATCATCACCAGTGATTATTTTTATATCCACATTTGTTTAAATGAGGAATATGGTTTGGTGCGGCTTTAAAAGTGATTACTTCTGTAGAAAGACTTGAGTGAGTGACTGAGTTTTTTAAACATATTCTGAGTTTTTGTAACATATTCTGTGCCGTGACCCCCATAAATGAAACTCATTCATTCTTCTGTAGCCACTTGTGCGTTGCGGGGGGGGGCTGGAGCCTATCCCAGCTGCCATTGGGCGAGAGGCGGGGTACACCCTGGACAGGTCACCAGTCTATCACAGGGCTAACACAGAGAGACAGACAACCATTCACACTCACATGCACACCTACGGCCAATTTAGAATCACCAATTAACCTAACCAGCATGTCTTTGCACGGTGGGAGGAAGCTGGAGTACCCGCAGAGAACCAGACATAGGCCATTCACCTAAATTACACCAAAGGTGGACAAAGAAAACCACATGCACCGCTAGAAACCACTCGAGAAAATATTTAATTTGTGTCTCTTTTACAATATGTATGCTATTTAACTGAATCCACCCTTTAATGTTGCTCTAATGCATCCATTTGTTTGACGAGTCAACTGAAACAGGAACCTGTGAAGTGCACCCTTTAGGAGAACAAATTGAGGTTTCCTGTTTTTATGTACAGTTTGTTCAATTAACACCGAGATCACTCCTGCGTTCTCTGTCCTTTCTGTGTACCACGGCTAAATCTCAGCCATCCAGTGATTCACTCACTCGTGAACAATGGCTGTACTCAGACCACCCACCTTTCTTTAGCTCCTTTCCTCATCTCCTCCCCCCATTCACAGGCTTGTTACACTAAGACACGTTTCTTTAGCGCAGGGAAATCTGCACTCTGCACATCGGTCTTTATACTCTCATCCTTAGCTTGTCTGCATGGTTTAAGCCTGTGGAAGGTGGGAAGGCAGACAATACTCAAATCGCTAATGTCCTTAAACCGGATGATTCATTTGCCCTGTTTAAATCATATGTAATTTCTAAGCTAATTTAAAAGTCTAATTGAAGCTGAATGTATGTTTGTGTTATGCTGGGAGAAAACTCAACTCCCACTCGTCGATACGCTGCTGCTGCTGCTTCTGTTTCTGTTAAAGTGCCGAGTAAATCAACGTGTGAACACAGCCCCACAGTGCAGTCCTCTGCAAACGCGTGTCATTTCAAGGGCAAACACAAAAGCATTTGATTTCAAGATGGCTCGAGTCGTACAAAATGACCATTTGACTGGCTGTTACGATGACAAGTGAATAAATACTCACTGTCTGTTGTCTGGTTGTCTTGCTGCAGCTCTACAGCTCGGTGGAGTTTGGGAGGAGGTGGCAGCTGGTTCATGAGAGAGTGGCTCCCAATCGTTTCTACTGGTAAGTACACAGTTCTGTACATTTCTAAACAAACAAAAGTCAGAAAGCTCCAGTTAGATTTAAAATCAGCCATGCACAGTGTAGATTTGTGTTCAGGTTAGAGATGAATGACATTCCACTTCAGTCCTGTTCATTAATGCCAAATGTTTGATTAATTTCTGATTTTTTACCCTTGATATTCCTGTGTTTGTGATGGCATCCAAAAAAAAAAATTCATAAATTTTTTCAATAATTTAAATCAGAGGTCTTCAACAGGGGGTCCGCGACCCCTAGGGGGTCCGCGGTGGTAATGCAGGGGGGTCGCAAATTTTTTTAAATTTTTGAATACACATATACATAATTAGGGGGTCCCCGCTCCATCTCTCCATCAGTTTGGGGGTCCTTGGCCTGGAAAACATTGAAGACCCCTGATCTAAATGCAAACTGGATTTTTCTTGGGGGGCTTATTACTACTTCTTACTCCACAATTAGCAATTACAGTTTAAACTAACATTGCAGCTCATATTCAAGCCATATTAGAGAAAAATTAGCAACCTAGCTACATTTAGTAATATGTTACATGAAGGCAACATTATTAAATATTATATTAAAAATAGAACCGGTTGTTTGCTGTGTTTAGCAGCTAATGTGAGCTTAGCATTAACAGTATAAAGCAGTTTGTCCTCACTGACTGCAGGCTACACTATGCTGACGTACAGTTTTGACAGGCTAAGTGCTTATATCTTAAGGTAATGTTAACATACAGCTGTGGGTTCTTTCAACATGGTTTTAAGTATCAGTTCAGTATGTCTGAAGTTTCTCAGTCATCCAGGTCATGGTATATACATCATCAGTTCAATACCTCTTGTCATCTACATTCAACCACTCTTAACTCATATCTGTCTGTGCACAACAAGTATGATCTCAACATGAAAATGATAAAGAAAACAAAATATTTTGTTTTCTTTATCAGTTATTGCAGTCGTTTATTTTAATAATTTATAATGTTAAACACTTATTTTTGTCAGTTTTGCCCCTTCACAGCAACACTGCGTATTAATTGTATCAGACCAGATTCACAGACTTACAGTCACATTGTACTTCTTGAAACTACAGTTACAGTATAAAAGGGAGTAATTGTTCAGCTGTAATTCTGATTCATTTTCATGTTGGATCAATCCCGTACAGAATCGGTATTCAGTTCTGAAAAGTGTAGAAATGAACTAAACGCGTACTTTCTGAGTATTGTCAACTCATGTAATTTCTGCAGTTCTGCACACATAGTTGCGTCAGTAATTACTTGACAAGTACCGGAAAAACAGTTGGATTTCGAAGCCAAGTGAAGAGTAGCTTTGACATTGTGAGTGTCCTGGACTGACGTCACCGTTACTCCTCAAAGTGAGGAGCAGATGAGCCATA
The DNA here is from genome assembly GCF_963514085.1 of Chelon labrosus. Lineage (NCBI taxonomy): Eukaryota > Metazoa > Chordata > Actinopteri > Mugiliformes > Mugilidae > Chelon > Chelon labrosus. Next base: position 22,073,051 of record NC_140338.1, on the reverse strand, counting down.
GAGGTTTTTAAGGTTTTCATTATTCATGTGTCTGACATGCCTGACAGTTGCAATATGTGACTGGCAGTGTTCAGCTGTGGAGAGAAGCTTCAAAATCAGTTTAAGGAGCAACCAGTATGAAGATTGAAATAATTTCATGGCTCCACTCGTCAAGGCCTTCCTACTCAACATGTTCTCATGTGGACTTTTTTTTCCTTTGTCATTCCATTTTTTTTCCCCACCAGTGATTAATTATTGGATGAATGATTGTTGCATTGCTTCCTAGTCTTCCTTTTTTACCTCACCAGAGGTGCTGTCCAACTCAGTGCCATCGAACATGTCCGCCCTCTATGCAGTAACTAACACATAACAAAAAGCTTTCACCTCAACAAACTGCAGAGGAACTGTCGGTTAATAACAAGCTGGGCAGCCAGGAGTGAAGGGAGCCTGGAGGGCTGATTCTGCAGAAGCTGTCAGAGTTCTATTTTGGGACGCTCACAGTGCGGTAGGTGTGGTGGTAGTCCAGGTAATGAGGTTGCAGAGGGAGCTTGTGTCTGTCGTATATATGGCCTACAAACATGTATGGATTTTTACGGTCAACCTTAGTAGCACTCGGCCAGACTGCGCAGGAATGGACACAGTGCCCTGACCTCCATTCAACTATAAGCAGTTTGTTGATTTTCTGTGTCCGGACATTTGAATGTGACATTACAAATAGAGATGGGATTTATGGCTCTTTGAAGGTAGCCGGATCCGTTCCTTTCAAAGAGCCGTTCAAAAGACTGGCTCATTTTGATATTTATTTATTTTTAAGATGCCAACCTGGGGATCAGAATAATTCAAGCTTAGAGATCTCACGAAGATAATATGTATTGGTGGGATGTCTGAGTCTGTCTATATCTAAAATATATATTCTACATAAACCGATGCTTTATTTATTGCGTGACAAATTTGGTAAACACCTTTGCGTTGGCCGGGAATCAAACCCAGTCCCCTGTTATGCTCACCATTATACCAGCTCTGTCACCAACACTGTCTCAAAGCAAAGCAGGAGCTCTGTGTGCGACTGTGTGAAACAAAGTTTAAAAAAAAAAAAATCCTCTTCCTGTTCGTTTTAAAGAGCCGCTCAATAGATTCGGTTCGTTCGCTAACATCACAACTCTAATACCAAATATCTGCAAAAACATCTAGAGCTCCCTCTGTGACATCTGTCCATCTCATGCCTAAGCACTACTTTTTGTCCACCTGTCCTGGCTCCAACTGTCCTCAGAGACCACACCTGACCAAACTATTGACTGTGTATAAAGATGGACAAACCCTCTTGGCAGTGACTGACTCCTCCTAAAGCTAGATTTTTTTTTCTGCGTCAGATCTACATGATGGCTGATGTGCAGAAATGTCCCTGGAAATTTAACAATGCGTTATAATGGCAATGCAGACCACAGCAACTGTAATTGGTCTGAAATGCATTCCCTCATCCACATCTCTCAGCAGCCAGACAAGCTCAGAAAATTCTCCCTCATTCTCCTCCACATCATCTACTCAGACGTATTTTGTCCTTTATAATCTCCAACTCCAAAATGAGAAACTCGGTTCCAGTTGCCATTGTTAGAAGCACACAAAGGAACTCAGCTGACTAGCCGCCAAGTAATTACAGAACAATGGGGACACGCCAGAAAAGTGAAAAACCCTCACTGTCATAGGCCACTGTTAGGGTACAAAGCACCGCCTCCATGTGTCTGCATAGATCCGTTGCAGAAGTATAAACCACGGTTAACTCCCAGTTCAATAATACAAGGCAGGAGATGAGGGGTTTAGTGACCTGTGAGGACACCCATCTGTCACTTAAAGTGGTCATGCCTAAAAATAGGCATTTTCAAACAACCTCTGATGGTCATTAGAGGAACTACAGTTGTTAAGACCCTGTGGTCCAGCTTGGTCCAAACCATTTTTTCTTTCAATACATTGTCGCTGCTGTAGATCTCCTCCGCTAAGTGCTGAAAATATAAGTTTAAACAAACCATGTATTATTCTCTTCCCATCTCTCGTCCGAATGGATTATTCAGTGAAAATGGAAATGTGGTCCGCTTAAGTAGGCCATCGTATTCATGGCTGTGTTTCATCTGGGTAATCACCAATACTACCAATAAGTATAATGATCAGAAGCTGCGGTGGTTTCTGTGTCTCACTGCGTCTGCTTCTCATACCTTTCTCAAAGACCTTTTTTTTTTCCCCCCGCTTCACATTTATGTGTGTACTACCTGTCGACACATTCTCTCTTTCTCTCCCCTCCGTGTGTGTGTGCGCGCGCTCTATCTTTGCTTCTCCTCTGATCCCCCAGTCTTTTTAATACATATTTAATGCTGTAATGATTATATGCTATTCCATCTGCGGGCATCCCTACTGTAGCGGGAAAATCAATGGCTTTTCCTCTGCTAATGATGTCAGGAAATGTCTTCCTCCATCTTTCTCAGGGAAAAAAAAGGACCTTCTGTGCGTTCTGAACACTTAGATCACAGTAAACCTAAGGCCCTCTTTTCTTTACACGTTAAACTGCCTTCCACAATGAAGACAAAGACATGGCAATTCCTGCAGCCAATTCCTGCTGATGTTTACCACGACTACCATAGGACTTGACTTAACCCCTCTGTCTTTATAAATTTGTAGCCCGCGTTCTCTCAGGTCAGACAGCAGCTATAGTAGGTGGCATCTGCCCAAAGGCAAAAAGACCAACAGTGATGTTCCTGAAACACATTTGTCTGCCTTTCAGGTCGAAAATGGGTTTGGACAAGGAGCCGGGCTTAATTCACCTGGAAACCAGTATCGCTGAAGGACGTGAGTAATTGAATTCTGAGTTCGGCGCTCCATTTTCTGGTGCCTTTGTACTGTATTGTGAGAACTGTGCTAAACTAGATTGGAAGTGTGACTTGTGTGGACAGTTCTGGTGAAGGGTAATGCACAGAGACAGTGGAAATGACCAAATCTTGGAACACGTAACGACAATGGAGGGAAAAGTAATGCATATATTAGAATGCTTTTAGGAGCAGGTGATTTAGCTCAGTCGTGCTTGTGTGCGTACAGAGAAGTATCATGAGATTGAACGCTTGATTATTATGAGTAGATTCAATGCATTTGATTTGATTTTTTTTTTTTGTGTGCTTGTGTCGGATGTCAGAATACTTTAGTTCATTATTTAAATTAAATTATTCCTGAGCAGTTTTTGGACTTTCTGATGGTTACGTTGGGTGAGAGATGTAGTATCCAGATGCACTGACTTCTCTTTGTAGCTCTTGGAATTGTATGGAATTCTGCTACCATTTGAAAATAAAATACTGTCAATGACACCACCCCTCCATCTGGGTTCATCCAAGGATCCTAGCCTGCCATCAGTATGGTGAATTTGATGGGAGCAAAAGTCATATACAGTGTTTCCTTGAGGTGTATAGGAACTTTCTGTCAGCGGTGTTGGTCACTCTCATTGGTCTTCAAAGTTGAACTGAGTCCATCTTGGTACCTCCCCCACTTTAACATCTTCAAAGGTTTTTGTCTCCTATCATCACTACAACTCTGGTGGTCTTTTGTCGCCACATCACTGACCCGTGGGTACGCCCCTTAAGTAAAGACATCTCAACATTATTTGTTGTTATCTGGCTTTACTTTGAGGGAGAGCAATACACAATCGTTGGCATGTCGCTTTAATACTTCAACAATATTGTTTTTTTTTCCTCCCCTCTCACTTCTAAGTGTCCATGTCTCCTTTCTGTCAGAACACTCTGAGCCCAACACAACAGAGAAAAGCCAATCAAACAAACACGCAGAGCAAACACCAGTCGTTAGATGTTACAGTCACACGGCCAGAAACTATCACTATTGATCATGTGCGCACGGAGGAAGCCGACACATATTTGGCAGAAGCTAACATGCAGGGACAGGCTCTCTCCCAGTGCTGCGATTGAAGGCAAAGAAAGCAATTGGCCTTTCTGGTCATCTGTCATCCCCTCCAGCCGGCTCCTCCCTTACTGGGACCACTTTATTGACACGAGTAATGTAGGAGGCCAAACGAGGCCGCCCGGCTCTGGGTGAAGGCTGCCTCTCTTCATTGGCTAATACCATCCCTGATGCCATGGCTTGACGTGTGTTTGTGTGTGTCTTTGTGTGTGTGTGTTTGGGAGCAGAGGCGCTGTATGTCACCTGCAAGCTGCAGAACTGCACAGATGCCAACAAGGGCAAACCATTCCCCGGCTACATTGACCCCAATTCTCTGGTGGTGCAAGATGAGTATGTGTTTGTCCAGGTAGGTAATTGTCCTGTTTGCTCAGCAGTGTATGGGGGGAGAAAAGCTGTGAGGTTCTTCTAGGAAATTTTTCAAGGTCATGTTTGGAAAGGTGTTCTTAATGGACAATTGAGAGTCCCTGTGGTGTGAAAAATCTTTTTTTTTTTTATGTGTTTTCAAAATGTTTCCACTCAACGGTTTCACCACCTTAAGGTGTCAACTGGGGGGAAGCCAATCTACTACGTGTCCGCTAAAAGAGACGTCTTTACACCTATGAAGCTGCCCAAGTACACCCTGCCCAAGGTAACAAATACACCGCCTGATTCCAGTTGAAATAAAAAAAAAAAGAACTCATGAGATATTGTTGATTAAAAAGCAATACAATTATCCTTTATCGTAGAAGAAACTTTTTAGTGCTGCAGTTTTCTGGATTCAAAGGCTCACAACAGTACGCTGCCAGCTCTGTTTGTCTGTGGACTAAAGTTCCAACAAAAAGCTTCAGTTCATTGCCGTCTCTGCATGACACACTCCGCTATTTATGGGCAAATCAAGGCCAAAAGTAAGTCTCCCAGTGTATCCAGAATTATTATTCCGTGCCGCTCCGCGTGCGTGGCCTCGCTTGTCACGTCCCCATTGACAATTAAACATGTTTTATTCAATCAAGCCCTGGGCGTCCCGGTTGCCGCCAGCTCACTGCAAGGTACTACCGGCGCAGTCAGTGGTAGATGAAGCACAAAACCAAACAGCATGGCATCCGCTGCATAATCTCTGCCCAATAAGCCCGACAGAGAGTTAACGATCGCTGCATCCTCTTCGTTAAAATACATGAATACGGAGGGTGAAGCAATTCTGATTATTGACTATGATTAAGCTCAGCAGCAAGTCTGAAAAATATGTATACAATCTAAAAGAGTTTCTCATTAAGCTTTCACAAACCTGTATTCAGGTTAGAGGCTTTTTCATTTTGTACATTTCGCACAAACACGCTTAAGAGAATGTTGTCATCTTATATTGAAAAAAATAAAGTAACTAATAAGCAATGAACTGAAACGATTTATGAAAATAGAGCAACTAAAAGGTTCAGTTTCTTTAAAATTTGATAAGGGCTGTCAATAGATGAAAATCTCCAAACTGATTTCCATAGCAAACACACATTAACACAAAGTAATCACACTTTTTGACATCTGTTTTCTCTACCTGGAAGAGATAGTTTTCAAGCTTGTATTACACCAATCAATTTCTCAGCTGCTCAGAAAGCTCAGTTCACATCAACAGTAGATGCAGATTACTTCGTCTTTTGAACGGCAAGTTCATCTTTAAAGTCCTGCCAGATGGTTCTCTGGACAAGAACAATTGTTTTTGTTTCTACTTGTTTTTTTTCTTTTGGTGTCTTAGTCATTTTTGGCGCTACAGGGCATGTTACTGCCCCCTACTGGGTAAAGACATTTACAACGACCACACTTCAGACTCTGCTTTCTTTCCACAGCATCACTGCTGGACCCAGTGCCTTATCATTTTCTAAACTACAGGACGGGCAGAGGTCATAATAACAGAACATGTGTGTGCTAATCGCTCAAAAAGATAATTAGCTTATCGTTAAAAGGAATTTGTGTTAACTTTGACAGGGTGATTCTATCTATGAGAAATTTTATGCGAGCATAGAAATGTAAATTTCTCTGTTGGTTTATCAGAAATTAATTAGTGATTGGAACAGCCACATTGTTACAGACACTGGGAATACATTCTCGGAAGTCTTATCCTATCCATACCTCCCAGGACCTGCATGTGATCAGCACGGACGAAAACCGCGTGGTGGCGGCCGTGCAAGAGTGGAACCAGAACGAGACCTACAACCTGTATGTGTCGGACACGTCGGGCGTCTTTTACACTCTGGCTCTGGAGAACGTGGTCAGCAGCATGGGCCTGGAGGGAAACGTCATGGTCGACCTATATGAGGTAAAACCCATGTTTGCAGTAGCCTGGGGCGTGTTTCAACTGATATAGAAATATAAATAATACGTCTGTACTCAACTGGATAGTTCTACAACTAGATGCAGAGGCAGTTTGTTGTAAACAAATTAAACTCCGTGGCACTCAGATGATGTCAACGACTATGGCGCTGTTACTCTTCTGTCCATCACTGCATAAAGCCCACCCAAACTATTCGATTGGCCCACCACATCTTTACCGGAGCATAATCTGTTTCCAGCGGAGTGACTCCCGATCAACATTCCACCAGAAAACAAATTGTGTGCATAGACATTGGTCTGGCTTCCAAGGCTACGTTTGCAGCAAGAGGAATGACTCTGCTTTTGCTTTTCATTTTCTAGCTAAATAAGAGGCCTTGCTTGATCAGTGCAAGTTTATTACAAACACATCAATATTTCAGAGCTCTGAGGCAGAGATGATGAAATGCACTGGTTTTGTCATTTTGCGAAGGAACCCTAATGCCGTAGGCCTACCGCGTTCAGAGCACGGTGTGTGAATACAAAGCAGATTCAAAGTGCTGACATCCACAAACACAAAAAGGTGGATTGTGCCAGGGATATGGATTTTTTTTGCGAGGCTGAGATTATTTCTTGCTTTGATTAATAACTGCAGATATTAGTTCACAAAACGCACCTAATCCACAAAAGCTGAAAGGGTGTTAAAAGCCAATGTTGATGTTTTGGAAGTCATGGGCAATATTTTCTTTTTTCTTCAGATGTCGGATGAAACTGTATCTCTAAATCAAATAATTAGACCACTTACGATGCCGCTCATGTCTCTCTGTGGCCTCAGCGATACAATCAAATCCACTGTCTTGATTGAGGCCGCAACCCAAAACGTAGGATATGCTAAATCTCTCCAAGAGAGATTGAAGTGTCTGTCAATTACTAAAGTGGAGTTTCATTGCCTGATGCCACTGTCACCGACTCAATTTTGTATCCCCGAGCTATCCAGCAGGTCTCTGACAGTGAGTCAGATTCATTTAAGGCACACATCGATTACTCACAAGTCTTAAGGCGGTCGATCATTTCCCTATCGGTGTCTGTGGCTGTGTTTTTTTTTTTTTTTTTTGTTTGTGAATATAGAAGAGGTGCTCGTACGTGGCTGCACTGGCCCGAGGCGTGTGATTTACTTTGCAGTGGGCTGCATTCATTTTCTGCAGCATTAGAAAATATGAAAATGATAATATACTTTGGGAATATGAGGTCTGCCTGTGTTTCACTCGGAGCTGTTCTTTTTCTAATTTCCCAGGTAGCGGGAATAAAAGGGATGTTTCTGGCCAACAAAAAGACGGACAACCAAGTGAAGACGCACATCACCTACAACAGAGGCAGAGACTGGAGGTTACTTCAGGCCCCGAGCAAAGACCTGAGGGGAAACGGCGTCCACTGTGTGTTGGTGAGTCTGCGAGCCAGCCGCGCTCATATGTGTCTTTATATGCACGCGCTTCCGTCAAAGACGGGCCTTGACAGGAGTTGACTGATCCCAGCAGCAATGAGAGGCCGGACTCAGAAAGAGCAGCGCCCGTCAAAGCTGAGTGCTCCGAGGCTGCTGAGCTGAAAGGTCAGCCATTTTGATTCAGTCCAATAAGCTGACCTCCCATTTAAGAAACACAGAGAGAAAGAAGTGTCAGACAGAAACGCTCCTTTTTTCATCTGTCTTTCTTCCCTGAAAGCCTCGGAAAGTTGGGGGCTACTCATCGCCTGGTCGAGTTGTGTTTTTACTCGGGAGCCAAAGTTCAAGAAAATTTCAAGTTAAGACTATAACTGTGTGCGGGCCTATAGGAGAAGAGTGCTTTAATCCCACTACTGCGTACCTTACAACATCTCCGCCCCAACACATCATATATTTACACACACACCGCGTCACCTTTTTTTGATAAACCAATTAGAGATTCTGCTGCCTGCCTCCCCTTCCGCCCATATTACACAGTCATTTGTCAGGAAATGTCAAAGTTTTAATAAACCTCTAAACAGCCCGTCACAACATGGCCTGCACCACTGGCATTTTGCTGGCTGGTAATGAGAATTGTGTCGGTAAAGGTTAACCCAATCAAAATTAATGGTGAGGCCAGCCAATGGGGAAATGGTGTTTGTGATAAAACTTGTCGTGGATCCAAGTCCGGCGCGAAAGCCGTTTTATTCCGTAGTGTCTTTTTGAAGTTTTTTTTTTTTTCTTTTTTTTTTCTTTTTTACTGACGCTGCCAGCTCTGCTTGAAATTTTTGATCACAGACTCTCTTTTGTCTTTCTCTGCAGCCGTACTGCTCGTTACACCTCCACCTCCACGTGTCTGCGAATCCCTACACGTCTGGAAACATCGCCAGCAGGGACACGGCGCCGGGGATCATCGTGGCGTCAGGTGGGTGACAAGGAATCTTTTCAGGCTGACGTCTACTTTAAAAGCAAATCCCCCTTTTCTGACATTTTAGTCTGACCTATTGCATAGGAATTAATAAATAAACCCTGTAGTGCTTGGCTTAGCGGGTGTTTTGCAGACATTTTTAAGGCAGTGGGCTTAACCAGTCTTGTATTTTACGATCAGAACTGATCTGCTCGCGTTGCAGAAAGCAAGTCAAACTTTAAAAGAATGTTAATTGAATGCGTACTAGTGGGACGATCAAATGAGTTTTGTACAGTGCATTTTACTTAAATGTAATTCAATTCAAGACAACAAAAGAGACATGAAAAGACGTCAAGGCTGCGACAGTTTTCAAGTAACGCATGTCCCTTTATTTCACGTTCCATCCATGGATGCATTAGATATCTTTATTGTAACTTAGAGAGACAAGGACCACAGAAATCACTTAGACAGACAAAGCCCAAAGATATCTGTCTGCTTCTGTTAGCTGTAAATCTTGACTCTTAGCCGTGTTCTTCTAAGCCGCTGCATTTGGTTTTCCTCCTGCATCTGTATATGATGCCTTCACGTCTGAAAAGGGGCAAGTGGCACGACACATCGGCAGAAAGTACTAAAAAAAGGCATAATCCTCACGCTCTAGTTTTTAGAGTAACAGGAAGGAAAGCGGAGGCTCTCACTGACTCAGTGTAAAGAAAACTAAGAAAAGCAGGAATATGAGATCGGCAGCCCCCCGGGTGGATTCACACCTCAGTGATATTTACTCACACATGGACCAGCACTGTCAATAACACATCCGCACTTGCCCCGGGTGTCTGGTGAAGGCCAAGATTACGCTAAAAGAGTGAGTGTCTGGACCTTTTTGTGAAACGCTGTGAATGAAACGGCTTTCAATGAAGTGGGAATAGGACAACTGATGGATGCTGTTTGATCTCCGTCACTCATTCCAGTTACAGAATGGTTGAAATATAACGAGGAAAATAATGTTTCTTCCATCTGTGAATCAATGTCCAGCCTTAAGGGAAAAGTTGCTTTTTTTCCCCCATCCTGGGCCCTAATTTTCAGACATGTTCAACCATCATTTGCATCAGTTTTTTTTTTTTTTTTTACACATTTTACTGTGCAACACCAAGCAGATGTGTCATATACAAAAAGACAAGCAATGAAACAATAAATGGACACCTTTTACTCAAGAACTACCCACTGCAAACTTTCTATGCAATGAAGTCCTTGATATTTCTTGAGCTTCTCATATTCCTTCATTCTGATGATGCCTTCATTTGGGATTGCTACATCTCACTACAGCCCTCTTCTGTTATATATCCATACACCGATCAGGCATAGCATTATGACCACCTTCCTAATATTGTGTAGGTCTCTCTTGTGCCTCCAAAACAGTTGTGACTCATCAGAGAATGGACATGGGCCTTCTGAGGGTGTCCTGTGGTGTCTGAATTTGGAGGCCAGGTCAACACCTTGTGCTGTTTTTTCATGTTTTATGGGGTTATGGGGTGGGGGTGCCTCGTCTGGGGTGGTACATGTCTAAGTAACATTATGAATGGCAGGTCCAGCAGAACATTGACCATCATGTGACAATACAATGTCATTTACTTCACTTGTCAATGCTTATAATGTTATGTCTGATAATCGTTTTGTGGCAGTGAGTCTGGAGATTTGGAGATGAGTCTGCAGAAACTGAGAGCATGTGAAAGAGAATAGCTCTAGTTTAAAGCTGATGATTTAGAATATTAATCAGAATTAAGGTCTGAGCTAAAATTACAAACTCACCATGCATGTGTGTTCAGCCATGAAACTTGAGACATGAACATTGGTCTGTAACCAGTGTTCATTAAGTTTGGATAAAAAGATAAAGGGGCGCCGGAGAAAAGAATCGTTTCACTGAGCTCTTGTCTCACATCTCTGCAGCAGGGTGACAACATCATCAGCAGGTCACCAGAACGTTTTTTTTTCTGCCGTTGTGAAGTCACTCTCTGAAACGTTGGAAGTGTGGAGCAAATTATTTCTCGAGGAGGGTTCAGACCGGGGGACGACCGTACCGCTGAAAAACTGCCACCTGGCTCCAATTACGAGCCAAATTAAAGCAATTACAGCCGTCTGCACGGCGTTAGGAAAGCTCGTCTTAATGTGGTCAGAACTGCTGAAAGATGAATACAGTAATCTGGATTTATTGGTTAATTTAGGAGTATGGGCAAATGTCGCGCTGCACAGTAGCTCTTTTGGAGCGCTGTAATTACAACCCCGGTCTGCAGCTGCAGGCTGGAACCTCCTGCTGGATCACCCCCTGCTGCTCTAAATTCTCTCTTTATAAAGCTGGGCTGTATTTGAACTCATTTCCTGTATCTGCATTGCTCAGTTCCCTCTTCAAAGACTTACTTTTATTGGCTCTGTGAATGTGCGTCTCACCTGCAGGCTCCATTGGCTCAGAGCTGACCACCAGCAACGTCAGCGTGTTCATCACCTCGGACGCGGGAAACACATGGAGGCAGGTGAGTAATGACCTGCCGCTGAACTGTGAACTCAATTATTATAAACCACAATATGCTAATGCACTTATTTTTACCTGTTCCATTACCTTACCTGTTCCAGTTTCCACCATTGCATCTGTGGCTCATGCTGAAGCCAAACGTATGCCTCTGTGCCTAATCTACATCATAGGTACAGTGTAGCTCCGTAGCCTACGTACATGCGCCTTCCGCTGACCCAGACCACAACAAATTGGTCTGGAGAATTGGTCATTGGTCTGAAATGCATTTCCTCGTCTCTCAGAAGCTTCTCCCTCTTTCTTCCTCCTGCGCGCCATCTACTTTGACATGTTCTCTTTTCCGTGTCGCAGTGATTTCAGTAAAAGTCGCCGCTGTCTTGCATTTAACAGCTCCAGCTCCAACGTGAGCCGCTCAGTTCCAGCCGCCAGAGAAACTCCACACTTGTTGAGTAGCGTTTTAGCACCGTGATTAAAGAATTACGTCGGCACACCAGCGCGCAGCTATAACAGTGTGTGTCTGCATATTGTATATCCTTTGCAGAAGTGTAAACCCAGCTGTGGTTTGCACTCTCTTTTTTCATATTCGTCTGTCTGTGGGCAGATTGTGTCGACATAATAGCGTTGCACCTGTGCAAGATGCAGCGCTGAGGCTTTACAGGTGTGTAGTTGAGGTCAAAACGAAGGCCGCCTACCAGGAGTGACCTGAATTAATTATGGCCTCTGGTTCTGGTAAACACTTACAGTCAGAATTCAGCCTTTCTCAAGCAAACCAACTATCGTGTGTGACTATCATGGCTTCTGTCATTCCCTGATGGAGATCTCCAATGTAGTCAGTAAAATGGGCAATTGGACAACAAGGACCATCTCCCTGGAGCTTTTTACAGATTCATGGTCCTTGTTGTCCAGATATGCTCAGTTCTGTGTTACTCACTGGTAGGGTTAGGGGTAAGTTAGGGTTGGTAGGTTAGGGTTAGGGGTAAGGCACTTACAGAAGATGAAATGGTTAGTTTTGGGGTAAGGGGCTAATGAAAGATGTCAAAGACAGATCCTCACAAAGCTAGAAACACAAGTTATGTGTATTTCTTTTCTTTTGTTCCTGCAGATCTTTGATGAGGAGTATGCAGTGCTGTATCTGGACCAAGGAGGAGCCCTAGTTGCAATAAGACACACTCCACTTCCCATCCGGCACCTGTGGTGAGTCATTATGACAGAGACGCCATTTGTCACAGCATGACTAATTCCCTCAGAGGAAGCTCAGTCTTAAGTTAGTCAAACAAAGGCAAATGAGTTTGTCTTCGATATGCGAGGGCGATATGATTCTGGTCAGAAACCCAGCAGCTGTGGAAAATGGCTTCTTTGACAATCGTCATTCAATTTCACCTTTCCGTGTTTGAAGCCGTAATGAGTCTCGCTCTCAGTGATCAGTGTTCAGAGAGCAGAGAGCCTCAGCCCTGCGCGGAATATGAAATTAAGTTGTTAGAGAACTCTCCGGGTCATTAGCCTGTGCACACAGTCAGGGGACTAGCGCCGGCCCCTTGTTTTGTGTTCGCAGGTTGAGCTTTGACGAAGGACGCCAGTGGAACAAGTACAGCTTCACCAACACTCCTCTGTTTGTGGACGGTGTCCTGGGAGAGCCTGGGGAGGAGACGCTCATCATGACGTGAGTGTCAAACATTCAACTTGGAGATCTATCTAGTCGCACGCAAAAATCAAAGTGACGACAAATCAGCGGCGTACGCAAGTGTGCTTCCTGCCGCATTAACCTGAGCCTGTGCAGCTTGCACGGCTCCACTCAGCGGACTGCCTGTTTTCCTTTTCATGAATTAAAAAGAGTTTCTCTCACGGTCTACCCAACATCAGAACAGGCCGTCTACAGATTCTGATCACAGGAGATCAATGCTTCGGCAGCCAGCGACTGTGCATTAGAGGAAAATGATCAAACACGTCCAAGAAAAAAAAAAAAAAAAACAGACAAGGAAACTTTTCTTAAAAAAGTTTTAACTGCATTAAAAAGTGGGAAGAGCAGAAGGCAGATTTATGTGGACCCCTCATGTGTTCTTTCTCATTTATTATTAGAATAGCCCAGAGATGGAGTGCATGCATATGCTATGGCGCAGCGCTGCTCCCTTATTGCGGCAGAGATTTAAGAGTTTGGGACGCGTTACCAAAGGGTTTCTGCAGCCACTGCATCAATGTTTCATGACACCTGCCATGAATGACAGACTGACAGCGGCTGTGTATTCGGCTCTACAGGAGAGTGATAGTGGCACAGCTGGAGAGACGGAGCAGGGGAGAGGGAGTAGAAAACGCTCAGCAATATCCTTAACAAGAAGAGAGGGGGGGGGGGGGGGGGGGGGTTTTTGAGTGGAGGGGCTGTAAAATGATATTCAGTGAGAATAAGTTGTCGAGCACATAACCGCTCAGCTGGCAGACACACCATTCGTTCTCATAAGACCATCATGGAGTGTTTTCTTATCAATTTGTACTCATTTTTCCAGTAAGTGCCTGTCATGGTCAGTTGCCTCTGAAGCTAATTGACAGATTGATTGTGATAAATATGTTGTGGTATAAATGGCGATGGTAGTGGGGGGTCTGAGTGCGCACACACACGCAAAGATACACACACACACACACGCCCACTCAATTTAGCTGGAGATGGAATATTTATCGTAACCTTTGACTGCGTTTTGTTTCCGAGCATTGAAAACACACGGGTACTCCTGATTAACTGAAGCTTTTAGGAGGAACAAACTTTTGTTTTCGTGGTACATTTCTTTCTCTCTCTCTCAATATAAATCCCACTTAAAGACCAAAACCAGAACCAATGTCCACAATTTGCTGCGGGCCATTTTTTATATATTTTTTTTCCCTCCCCTTGCATGTCATTCCCGTCATGTTTCAAGCAGCGTGTGAAGTGTGCAGCGTTTGAACTTGTCTCTCAATCTTCCTTTCTTGTCTTCAGCGCACGACGGTTTCTGTCACTTTCGCTGTGAACAAAAAAAGATCAACACGATGAGCGCCTTCCAGCAGAGACTTTCTGGAAGAGTCTGACTCACTCGTCTCTATTAACACGTTTGTCAAACCAGGCTTTGCTCAGTGTCCTCTCACTAGCATCTCTCTCAATCTGAGTCTTCTCCAAAGAGCAAAGAGCTGGCTGCTGTAAAATAACAGGAGGAAATAATTGTATGCATATGGAATTATATCCTTCTGCGGATCAATACACATTTGAAGCTATGAGTATTTTTAGGATCGAATTGAATCGACCGCACTGCCTATGCTAATGAGAAGGATGTTTACATAGATAGTGGAAATGAGTACTCCACTAATAACTTTGGTTACATGCAGATGAATTATTTCCAACTTTTTTTTTTTTTGTTTGACCGTGAAGACACAGCCTCCCTCTTTGTTTTCTTCCACTAGCGTCTGAAAATTGCTCATATACAAAATCCTCTCATTATCCAAGTGTTTCTTTATGCTTATAAAGGGTGTTTCTCCTCCTGACTAGAAATGGATGTGTGCATGTATTTTCACTTATGTTTAGTTTAGGGCTGCATGGAGTTATTTTTTTAATTATCGATTAAACCAATGAACTCCCCCAAATTAACTTCTGAACTTTAATTCAAAGATGATTTGGCATGATTTGAACATGGTGCATATGAAGAAAGAACCCATTTCAAACTTTTACGTCATGATTTAAAACTATATTCTGTCATTAATTACCATAAATAGTGTTGAGTTTGATTTAACTGTAATGGGAAATACAACTGTATTATCCCAAATTAGGATCACCAACGAATGTAAAGCATAATATGCAGTACCGCGGCACGTAGACTACGCGTAGCTACGGCATTGGGGGTTAAGCCGTCGAAAATATTGATGCTCCATGTGACTACGCCACTAAAACACTAGACAGCGACTATAAATTGCACTTTAAAATGTTTGTGTATGCGAGAGACAATACAGCAGACACAGGGAAAACATGGAAACTCCGCAGAGAAAGCCCCTAGCCGTCCAGCAGGTTCAAACCCAGAACCTTCATGCTGTGATGTTAACCACTGCTAAAGGTTGCTTCACCCACTTAGAGTGTAATGTTAATGGAAATCTGTCTGGTTTAGTTTAATAAGTCTCTATGTGCAGAAACAAACAGATGGAGAGGAGTACTGCTGCCATCCTAGCCATTAGCATCTGTTCTTGGGATCACTGTTGAGTTCTTTTTTCCTAAAACAACTGATAAGGACGCAACAACAGCTCCCTGACCAACAATCAGACCACAATTCACTGGAGCAGTCCAAATACTCAGCGGCTCAGTTACAGTGGGGAGCGGTTTAAATTTTAGGAATCATGCAAATTCTACTTCATCTGGGATTTTGGCTGTTTTGATTTACTGGTCACATTACTGCCCTCCACAGGGAAGGTGCCTCTCAAGCGCCAGGGTCTCTGTTTAATGAAATTCCTCACTTTTGGTATTTGGGTTCAGACTTTTTAAGTCAACATTTCAACACTAATCAACATCAGTTATGAGCAAACGGTACCAGAAACATGACCCATATCATTTTTGGAATATTTTCATAACTGAAATATTCATTTTCATGTAACCATAATGATTGCTGTGTTGCGAATCATTTCCATGATGAATTATGCTAACAACACTTGTTGTCAGGCTCCGTTCATGTCAGTTTTGAATTTCATGTGGGACGTGTTCACATGGCAAGCAGCACAGAACATCACCAGCCATAATCATGCAACTCGGCTTCAGCTCCATCATGAGCCTGTTCTGTGGGTAACGGCAGCGTGTGTGGCTGTTTTCCAGGATATTCGGCCACGTCAGTCACCGCTCTGAGTGGCAGCTGGTGAAAATAGACTTCAGGTCCATTTTCAACAGGAGGTGCACAGAGGCGGATTATCAGACATGGCACCTACACAACCAGGTACGCTCCTCGCCAGCACGGGAATTTACTTACGTTTTTCGCACATCCTAAAAATGTTTTGGCCGCTTCGGCATGTTTTTGTAGAAGCTTTAAAATGTATGTGCTTTTAATGTAATGTGAGCTTTTTGATCTAATCAAAGACATGAATGCTTCATTTCGATACTGTAGAAGTGTTTCTTGTGTGTCATAATATTTCAGATCTTTGAAATCTAATTTACAAAAAAAAAAAAAATAATATGTAGGAGTTGAATGGATGGATTCTGAACTGATCTTCTTGTTATGTTGTGGCTGAAACCACGAGTATGCGAGTGGTTGTGAGCTGGAGGCCCACTGACCCCTTGGATCGGTGCCCAGTAGAATCAGAGAGATGAAGTGCTGCATCTATCAGTGCCCCAAACCTCTCCATCATTGACCGTGTTTACTTAAACAGTATTACTCGAGCTTGATCAGTCAATCTGATCAGAGATTCAATCTTAATGGGCGCGGAATTAAAGGGTCTGATCAGATATAGTGGATGTGTTTACATGCCTCCAAAACAACAAGTTTATTAATCTTCATGGGGAAAATAGAAAGAGTGAATTTATTCCGTAGACTATGTGAAGATGAGTGACATGACAGCCCCCAAAAAGTGAAGCCAAATCATGTTGAGCTCCCTTGATGGCTGTCTGCAGTACAGGTCATAAATTCCAACCCCCTAAATGTTAGCTGGCGGATATCAAATTATTTCTTCCCCAAAGACAGTTTCTATCATTTTATGTAGTTCTTATTACATTGCTTCCTCTCCAGGTGTTCATTTTTAAGTTTTGTTTTAAGTAGTCGTTTGAGGCTCTAAAAATGAGAAGTGATATCGTGGCCGCTGAGATTGACGGCTGCTCTCAGGGAAGCAGTCGGAGACGCGGCGTTAACTTTAACGGTTGGTTTCAATGAATGAGGCTCTGTGGTAAACTGGACTAACTGACCTATGAGCTGAAGGATTGTTGCAGATTTTGGGGGAGCTATATCTGAATATTAAATTTGTGGCACAACCAGCAGCAAAACAATAAAGACAATAACAATAAAAAAACTGCTTAGACCCTGGTTTCAAATGATGTCAAAATGGCAAGACAACAACCCCAAAGGACCTAGGGGCACTCTGGTTGGAATAAATCATACACTGGGAATGGACAGAGAGAAACCATCACACCAACTGTTTACATGGTTATTAGGAGCTGATCTTTTTCCTTTCAAATGGATTATCAAGGGTTTACACCACTTCAACCATTATCAGCTGACCTGGGCCTATACAAAAACAAGTGGCCGGTCTGCTTCTCAACATGCGCCCCGAGCCAGCACTTGAGATCAGATCTCAGTTCCAGTAGAATATTATAACAGCTGATGGATCTCTGATTCTGCCTACCACAATCAGCACCACATACAGCTGTTTGTTGCGTGTGCACCACAACTTTAGATTCTTGAAAAAGCTGTGAAGTGTTCCTCACTCATTGAAATGACGTGCGTCAAGTTATTATTCATTATTCATCACCTCCTCGACGTTAGTTATTTTCGAGACAAAGCTCAGATTGTAACTGAACCCTGAAAATCTAGATAGGCACCGCGATTTCACCGCTGTGCCGTTTGAAGCAGTGACAAAAAAACAAGTAAATAAAAAATCTCAGGTAAAAAAAATGTAAATAAAGACACTGGTCATTATTTAGGAAATGGGTAACTTAACTCCACGTGGCTCCTTGTACATCAGCAGGATTGCACGAATAATTAAGCACATTCTAATATATTATTAATAATTCTATATTAATAATTATAATATATATATAATTTTCAGAACAGAATCACAGTGTGCTCATTACATTTTAATTCAGATTTACATTTTAATGCAGATGTGACGGCCAATTTCCTAATAAATGATTTGTTTATTTTTGTGTAGGTGGTTTTTAATATGAGTCAGGACTCATTGTGTGTTCACACACCTCTGAATGTGGTCTGAGATTGGGTCTCTAATGTGCTCCCAATGCATCCTGGGTATGCACACCTGTACTTATAACTGACTAGTTGCGTTCAGATTGCCCCGGTTAATGGAAGGTCTGAAAGAAACCTCTGATTCAGTAACTATTGTGCTTCAGTTAGAACACAGAGTGATTACAATATTTAATGTCAGATCTGTTGACTTATGAACGCACCGGCATTCTCTTGCATAAACAAAATCCCTAAAGAGGATTAAAGTTTTTGACTTATTATTTCCAATTTATATGTCAGCTCCTCCGTGGGAAATGAAATGCTCTAAAGTCTGTGGAGCCTGTTAAAGTTTGCTTGAGCCGAGCCCCATGGCTAAAGTTAGAAGCCTCTCCACAGACTCCCTGACATTTCCTCCTCGTGCTTTGAGTGAGCCCGCCCCTCCTCCCCGCATACATTACAACCTGCTCCTCAACCTGGCCAGGCCTGAAGCCGAGCCAGACACTTAAAGGGAGCCTTTATTCATGGCCCACTTCTGTAATTGGTTTAGACGACCATATGCTTGGAGCAGGCTAGTGATCAAAACATATAGCATGGAAGATGACAAGAGTCCAAGCCAATTACAGGGCTAATCTGCCTAAACATAGAGTCAGTGAGGGTCCTCGTCTGCTGCTGCTGCAAAAAAAAAAAAATATCAACACCAGCTACAAACATCAGACTTGTTTGTGTTTGAAGACAGCTGTGAAAGTTTAGGACATTTTCAGGAGCTGGAGTTTATTTGGGGACATTTTTTTAAGTGTCTCACTACTGACATCTAATGCACAAAGGCAGAATGTGCTGGTGTTAAAAGGGGAGCGGCAGTGTAGGAAGAAGGACGCAGTGAAACATGCTGCTGATGTCTTCTCATTTTTTTTTGTGCTTCAGCTGATTGTATATTCACTCCCCACACACAGATGCACGACTAAATATGGATTGGCTGGTGGCAGCTTTTACAGTTGAAGCTACTTCTTATTCGTTGATTTCAATATCATAAAAAATAAAAATAAGAAATCCCCTAAAAAAAAAAAAAAAAAAAAAAAAAAAAAAAAAAAGAAGAAGTCGAGCAGCACATTCTGCAGTGTGACACAGAGGAACGGTTGCCGAGTTTGGAACAGCACTCAGCATGAGCCCGTAAATATTCACTGAACAGGGATGCACAAGGAGCTGAAGCAGACCGAGCAGCAGTGCTCTTCACACACAGCGTGATGCACACATGGATGCTTGTATCGTGTAAATTATTTATGTCGGCAAGTGTTACAAAAGCAGCTCAGTTTTTAAACTCCGCCTGTGTTTTTTCTCCTCCCGGCTCTCTGTTGAAACGGGGCCTGCAGGGTGAGCCGTGCCTCATGGGAGTGAAGAGAATCTACCGGAAGCTGAAGCCAACGTCCAGGTGCGTTATGGGAAAGGTGCACTCCGTGACGATGACTTCGGGACCCTGCGACTGCACAGAGGCCGACTTTGAGTGGTTAGTATGGATTCTTGAACTGTACTGTCGCATTTGAATTTCCTCTGAATGGTTGCTAAAGGGAGATTCCACCAAATTTTTACAAATTAATATAATTTTTTTTTCCATTATGGGTAAAATCTTTCTCTGCCTTTAACCCAATAGTTAATTCATGATTTACATTCATAATTGGGCATGTCTTCAGGTGGCTTCAGGGCTCATGTCCCAGACAGGTTATGCTGACCCCTTGTCTCAGATGTACAGTACAAGCGAAAAATAAATATACTTAGATACGTTTTCTAAAACTCAATTTCCCATGCTTTAGTTTACTTTTTACATATTTAAAGTGACTAAACGTACAGTTGTGTTATATTGAAGCCACTTAAGTTGTATTAAATTTACTGAAAGCTGCACTTAAAGGGGAATTACCGTTTTTTACAACCTAGACCTTATTTCTGGCATAAAATACGATCGTTTACTCACCCATATAACTTTGGTGTCATTCGGACGATATTTAGACCCGCGTATATCTATATAGTGGGAGTGACTGGAGCACTAAAACGCAGCCTCTAAATAACGCATTATCTGCCGCGAAACTTACAATATTTTGTTATGATACGCTAGTGCTATCCTCCATTGAGTCCGGAGTTACCCGTTATCTGTACGCGGAAGCGCAGCAGTTTATTGTTCTTTGGCTAGCTGTTCCTCCTCCTTTCAACGAGCTCCTCATCCGTATACTCTATTTATTATGGACGTCCGTACCGTTTTGAACCAAAGTCGTCGTCCACAACCTCAGAATTGGAAAAATATTCAGCCATGTTGCAAAAAACTAGCAGTAGCAAATTACAGGTAAAAAAGGCGCTCGGGTTAGGTTAGTAGGTCAATCTACAGACCCCGGGTGATGATAATAGGTAACTCTGGACTCAACGGAAAACTAAACAAATACATTTTTAATACTAATTATACATGCAAAATGCATGTGCTGGAAATATGGAATTAATATATTCAGGAATGGTTTCAAAAAAGTGTTTTGCATGTTTTCTCTTTGTTTGGAACTTAAATTATGTAGTGTAGATATTATTACATCTTAAGATCAAGCAAATGACGCACCAGACATTTAGTTTTACTATTAAATAGTTATTTAACTGTTTTGCAACCATCAAAATCAACAACAAAAAAATAATTACCGAAAGTAACCTGAACATTTTGAACTTGCACTTACAATCAATTGTGCGGAAATAAAACAGTGTACAGTAAGAAAGATTGTTCCCATACTGGAACATCTACAAAAACATGACATAAAAATATCACCTCTTTTAGCGCCGTGTGGGTTTAGCCCTCTCTTTGGAAAAGTCCTCATTGTTGCATATTGTCTGTATGGCAGCTTTGATCTCACTTGATGCAGTGAACAAAGCCCTAACAGCTTATGTAACAAATGGAGGAATGAATGAGCTACCCTACGTGGTGGTTGCCATGTCCTGCAGAGATTCTCTCAGAAACTACTGGAACTACAGAAACAACTCCCTAATTAATCCCAAGTCAATCATACAATATTCTGTTTTGGATAAATCTAAAGTATCCTATTCCTATTCATGTTTTTTATTACACGCCATTGACTGTAACGTAACAGTAATAACCTTTGTGCAACAATAGTTCTCTGTTGTTCAAAACTACATCGCACAAAGAAATCTCTTGGGGGACAGTGATATTAAAAACATACAAAGTCTGCATACTGATATCGTTCAGGGTGTTTATTTTGATGTGATGAATACACCGGACCCCTCCCACCTCAAACTGTGTGAATATATTATTGGGAAGCTACAGGAATCACTGTGGTAGACACATTCCTGGTTAAAGCAAATGTTCAAATCAGCAAAGCAACAAAACCATCAAATGAGCCAACTGTTACAACTCTGCAAAAACAGGTAACATGTCAAACAGAAATTGAACTGCTCACCTAGATGTTTCCGTTACATCTGACACAGAACCGCAGCCTTTATCAGCTGAAGAAATACATTTGCACTGTGTCCCGGGGTTTAAGGAAACTGTGTTTAAGTGAGGGATTAAAAGATAAGAGATCACCGTCAAGGATAACATCCTCCGCATTAGAATTGCAGAGCAGCTTTGGCTGAATGGAAACCAGTCGACTGCTCCAACATGTGACTGCGTGTTATTTTTTTTCATTCCCAGACGTTCAGTTGACTCCGCCTCAATGTGAGCCATCGTTTGAAGGACAAAGCTAAAACGATACTGCACAGCTGCTTTTGTCATACTGACGCTTAATGACTCTTAATATTATATCTGGAAAAAAAAAAAAAAAAAAAGAAGCTGTTTCAGCAGTTAACAGCACAGTTAATCAACACTGTTAATGTTTCTTTTCTTTTTTTCCCCTTTTCCTCGCTTTAGCCCCAAATCCCAGGTCTCTGGAGTGAAGCAGCTCCTGCAATGAGCTGCTTCCAAACCATAAATCTCAGAGTCTAATAGCTTTCATTAACAATCACAACACTTTTGCATCTGTGTACATGTTGCACTAATTGGGGCAATTTGTCGCCATCATTTTGGGGACACGGCGCCGCTCTGCCATTTAATTTGTCGCACAAACAACCCGTGGGCTGTTTAGGAAGCACCACAGAGCAGCTTCTACAGCTACTCTTTACTCGGTTGAGAATATCCAATATCCTTTGCTCGGTTCATATGCGAGAGATACTGTCTTTTGATTTGAATTGTTGAAAACACTGATCAGACAACTGTGCTTGTCTATTCGAATCATTGCAGTGATTATGGATTTGAGAGGCGGACTGATGGCAAGTGCACCACCGCGTTCTGGTTCCACCCGTCATCGATGTCCAGGAGCTGCACCACGGGGATGACTTTCCTGAACAGCACTGGGTAAACACAGGGCAGCGCACGCATGCAGTCTCAGTGGAGGATGAAATGAATTTGAGCCGAACTGCTGTGGTTACATTAATTGGTTTCTTGGGGACAACGTGGACGGGCCGAGGAAAGTGTGGGTTGAATGATCAAATATGTGCTTTTAAAAACAATAATGGACCAACAAGTAGAAACCATTAGAACACTAAAGATCTGCTTTAGTAGAAAATGCTGTCAAGAATCTGAATGAATGTATTATGCCAGCAGGGTATCTAATGACCGGCAGGGAGTAGGTATTACCTCATTCTCTGTAGGTGGCTCCTTGTGGCCTCTTCATGGTTTTCATTTGCTTATGTGATTCCAAGGTACTTGTAGTTGGCAACATCTGCTATGTTGTCATATAGTATTTCAATCCCTTCTGTTCCTGCAACATTCCTTCTACTTATTATCAGCCGACCGCATTTGTCTGAATGACATGCCGATGTTGTTGCTGTAGATCCTGGTGGTGTGGATCAGTGTGTTAATGTCTCACTACCTCCTGGCATGCAACTTGATGTCATCCATATAGAGAAGGTGGCCGATGGTTTCTTAGATATATTACCAACTGTTGGTAATATATCTCACTGAGGTGGTTCAAGCCTCTGCAGAATGGCACCAACGCTTTATCTTCCGGGACCCGGTGCTTTGCTCCCCTGGTGTTCGAGCAATTATTTTCTGGGCTCCACTCGTGTATTGTACCATGTGCTTACTCATCTCATCAGCTATGATGCCCGACATGAGCTTTTTGTACAAAGAGATGCTGCTGTGGTCTGCCCACGGGTCCGCTAGCCGCTGTGCATTGGTGTTGTGTCATGTTTCTTTCTCCCCAGTATTGTTCAGTCTCCAGCCTTGGCGGGTATGTTTTATTACCTTGCCATCGAGAGTGGACTTTAGATGGTTCATCCTGTTTATTCTCCTGGATTCTACCTCTCTGTAGCACATTTTCAGATGGGTAGCCAGGGCTGGGAGTTAGTGCTTGACAGTCTCTAAGATCTCAGGTATGGACTTCTTAGCCAGTTATTGGAACTGCAGAAAGGTATGCCAAGAAAGGAGATACCCAACTTCTTGTTGCCTTGATCCTGGTCTCCAACCTCGGTCTCCATGGATGATACTGCTCCTAGTGACTGGTGTTCATCTTATAGCCAAGCATCTCAAAGATCACTGTTACTGTGGCGTATATCAGCATGGTCATAGTAGGGATAATTTGCAATGCTGCATTCATGTCTTCTAGTAGACTTTTTAGAAGGTTTTAGAGGATCTTCAGTCTCACGTAAACTCTCCTTGTGTTGATTCTGGGAAGGACCAATCCACTTTCTGTCTCTTCTTCACAGCTACAGGAAAGTGGTCTCTAATAACTGCACTGCCGGAGTGAGTGTGGAGTACACAGCCAGGAGGCAGCAGTGTCCCATCCAAGCACCCAGAGGTCTCCACCTGGTCACCAGTGAGGGCTCGCTGATGGCCACCCTCGGCACGAACGTCACCTTCTTGGTTTTTCTGGAGGAGGTGAGCGGTTGTCAAGGAAGACACCTGTGACACCATCATCGTCATTATATTCAGAATGAAAATAGTGTGATTTATTAAGTGTCACATTTAATTGGTTAAACATTCACATTCCAACAGCTGCATCAGGAAATGTCCTCCTCTGGATTGTTTCTGTGGAGGCAAAACCAATGACAGGACGCTTTTGTAAAGACGTCTTTATGAGTTAGAGACAGGGCATGTAGAAATAAAGACAGTCTGTTGTCCAAAATTGATGAAGACATAATTAGCTTACGAATATGCTGTGACTCTTTTAGATCAAGGAGAAGAAGAGACAAGTTGGACACATGTGAGCCGACTCTTTGTAAGATGGTGATACAGCGGTTAGCGCTGACGCCTCAAAGAGGAAATACTCCAGCTGTGTGGAGTCTGCATGCTCTTTCTGTGCCTGTGTGAGTAAAATGCATCTTGAGCAATGCGGTCAATGCACGGTCAGCTTAAAGTATAGGTGTGAAGACACCCAAGACGCTTTGAGCAGGCATTTGAGATTTGTTTCGATTATAAGTCATTACTTGTGACAACATTCTTTTAGGAGTGTGAACACACGGTGTGACCCGGTCACACTGTTGGGTCAACTAGTGTTTGACCTCATTTATGCAGGAACACACCACTGCTACTTTGAATGTTTGCAAGAAGACAGTATCAAAATCTCGCCCTACGAATAAACACAAATCAGTTACGTTACTGTTGTCTACTAATAAATCTAAACAGGAATAAATTATTCAATATGCCTAGACCGTACATCATTTTAGTTTGGGGGCCACATACAGCCCAATTTGATCTCAAGTGGGCTAGTAAGATAACAGAATAATAACCTATAAGTAATAAGAACTCCAGATTTATTCCATTTGTTTTAGTGCAAAGAAGAACAATCAAATTAGAATGTTTTATATAATTATTATAATTATTTTGTTTAAAAAAAAAAAAAATGAAATTTCTTAAGAAAAATAAGTGCAATTTGTGCACATTGCTGTCTGCTGTTTAGTCCTGGGTCTCAGTGTTCACTTCTCTTACTAAAACAAAGGACATATTGGGAATAGCAGTTATTTTCATTGAAAAAATTGCCTTGTCTTCTATGCAAATGCATGCTGCGGGCCAGATTTGACCCTCTGGCGGGCCGCTTTTGGCCCATGGGCCGTATGTTTGACACCTGTGGCCTAGACTATTTGGAATTCTCCAAGTTAAAATATGTTAGCCCTGTGATCGACTGGTGACCTGGACTAGATATGACATGATATTGCTGTTTAAAATAAAATGGTTGTAGACAAAGAAGCAAGATGTTTAGTCCACTATTGTATCTGGAGTAAAATATATTGGCAGTGCAACAACTTTTAGTAATGAACAGTACAGCTTCTTAACAAATGCTTCAATTGCTGTCAAGTCATCTTTTGTTGCTCTGATTGGTTGTTCGTCAAATTTTGATAATTATTGAATAAAGTTCTTCCTGCACTGTATGAACACAGAGTGCATTTCCTCATGTCCACCTTTATATATGATTAGTGGTTTATTATATTTGCTAGTCACTGATCACACGCCAACCAAGGCCGCTGCTCATGCAAATTGAGTGTTAAGCATTATCTGCTCATCTTTCCTCGACAGAACAGGTGTCAAACCGAGTTTACGAGCTGCTAATAGCAGAGCAGACTTACAGACCTCCTGACAGCTCTTGTTTGTGCAGGGTGACGGGGTGAGGACGAGCATCACGCTGGACTTCGGAGACGGCCGCGCTCTGACGTATTCCAACGTGAGCTCCATCGAGGACGGAATCAAGCACATCTACAAAGCTGTGGGAATCTACAGAGTTACCGCCACCGGGGAGAACAGCCTGGGCTCAGAGACGGCCACGCTCTACCTGCACGTAACATGTGAGATACTCAAGATTAGAGTATGCAAATGTGATTTTACTCGGATAGAAATTCCTTCCTCGCCTTTTTGTCATGTTCAATAAGATTGCTGATTGTACACAGCGCTCCATGTTCAATCTCCGCACACAACATGCTTCCCTCCATAACCAAACAAACAAGTGAGACTCCACAAATCCCAACGCACCTCCACTCAAGTCAGCTTATGCTTCACAGCCACTCAGCCCATGGAAGCCGCTGCAGCCTCATACGTAACGGGGCTGACCACCCCTGGTGTATTCGTGGGCTGACAGATGCAACAGAGCTGACTTATTGATCAGGGAACGCCGTTGCCCCCACCAATCTGTCAATTTGGAGTGCCAGCCGTACAAATGGAGCCACCGCAGGCTCAGGAGTGCCACGGATGAAAAATAACACACAGATGGCAGCTGAGCGGTCCCAGAGCAGGAGAGAAATCCGAACAAACTCTCCCTCCCCACATACCTAAACACATCCCCCTCATTTTTTCACCTTTATTTCAAGCAATAAAGTTGTTGTTTCTTCCATTTTTTTCCCTTCTTTTTGCACACCGTGGTTTCGGAGCAACGAGTTCACTCTGTGATGTATTTGTGTGCCTGAGTAGGTCAGCTGGAGTATATCCATCTCTCGGCTCCCTTTGTGGCGGTGAGGAATAAGGAAGTGAACCTGACTGCCGTTCTGTGGCCCAGCCAAGTGGGAACGGTCACCTACATCTGGTGGATCGGAAATAACACTGAGGTACCGGGAGGACTTTGAGCACAGTTCTTCTGTTATGCCTTTGCAATTAAGTAGGTTGCTGACTCTTCTGCTTGAAAATGTAAGAATCATTTACGTGTTCAGCTAAATTGGTGCATCCTGGTTGCAAAAAGTGCAGCCCTGTTAATCAGCTTCAGCAAAAACTGCAGAGCACGCTAATATCAGAAATACAAAGCCGCTTAATTACTGAAAGTCAGTGAAGTGCGTCCTTCAGTTAGAGTTACTCCACCATGGCCTGCTGCAGCTGATCTAAACAATGCGGTTTAAGCCTCAGATAATACAGTTTTCCACTCATCTGTTGAATGATCAGGCCGTGCAGATAGTTTTAGTTTGAGATATCTGCTTTAGAATACGTCATCAAAGCTGAAAAAGTATATTTTAAAAAGCAGACAGAGTGTTTTTCCAGAAACACTGCAGGTCAGAATCAGTCAGTTTAGATTACTTTACTAAGTAGCCATCTTGATTCTCATCAGACTGAGTCTGGTAACACACCATTGGGATTTCATTACGGGGCGTTTTTCAACCAATACAAAGAAAACTCAATTGATAGTCCTACAACCAATCGGAGCTGTTTTGTTGTAAACAAATTCAACTCCATGGTGCTCAGAATATGATAACACTGCCGTTATTACAGCATAGAGCCCGCCCACACGGTTTGATTTTCCTGCCAGATCTTTGCCAGAGAATAATCAGCTCCCAACGAAGAGACACCAGACCAACTCTCCACTGCAAACATTCTGCAGCTGACTTCCAGACTAGACATTTCTTAAAAGACGCTAATATGTGGATGCTCCAGACTGTTGTATGGCAAGGTGTGTTTGTGTGACTGATCTCAGTAATAAGTAAGTGCACCTTAATGTAATTTTATTCTCCTACATAATTCATTAAGCACCTAGATATTTGTTTAGGTTAAGCTGAAACTAGTTGTGGCAAAACCAGATGCTAATTGGCTCCTTGTGGAGCAAAATGAACCAAAGATGGCACATCTAAAATCCACTTTAGATTATTGGAGGTAGATTGATAAGCCTAAGAGAAAACAAAATGTAAACAGGATAAAATTTGGAGATAAGTTAGATTCATGCTTTTGTTACGGATCTACGCCACAGCCTGAAATGCACCTGCGTGGAGAGCATTTCTTCATCCACATCCATCTCAGAAAATTCTCCCTCCTTCCACCTCCTGCACACCATCCACTCAGACTTCTTAGCACTTTTGTTCAGCCGACTAATGGTTTAGTAATTACAGAACGGCGCTGACACAGCAGCGCGCATGTATACAGTAAACGCTCACGCTGACTTTTGTTTTTGAGCTAGACTGCTCAGGGTATGTGAGAATACATGTTTTCGTTTGAATTTACCTGCAGAAAGCCCATCTCTATGGAGCTGTGGTTTGCTCTGTATGTAAAAAATGTTAGCCTCTCACTATCTGTCTCCATAATTGTAGTTGTGTGCTTGGCACCAGCGGGGGCCTTCCACAAGGACAGCCAGTTTATGTCTGTCGGTGATAAAGCCTGGCAGCATTAGCATCTTAAACCTATGTAAAGAACAAATGGAGACGTGAGTAATGACAGGAAGGAGCTGCCGGTGTCACGCAGGGAGCTGTAGACTGCAGGCTGCAGAGCACAGACTGCTGCAGAGCATTGTGTGGATGCATATGGGTGCGTGTACCTCTTCAGTGTAAATAACAGCAGTGTGAGATGTTAACCAGCCGTTGATAAGGGTCTCTCATGGGAACCACCAGACTCTGACTCTCTCCATGTTCACCCCCTCTCCCTCTCTTTTTATTTTCTCCGTCTCTCTCCCCCAGCAGCCTGTAATCACCCTTGAGGGAAGTGTGGCACACACGTTCTCCCGGGAAGGCATCAGCACCGTCACCGTGCAGGTTTCTGCGGGGAAAACTATTCTGCAGGACAGAAAAGCCATCGCTGTCCACGGTGAGTCAACTCTGTGACTCAAGATCCTCCGGGATTCTGCTGCCGTGCAAACACACTGACAAGCTGTGTCACCGCGGGCTACCTGACAACCGTCCAATAATAGCGCGATTAGTGTGCTCAGCAAGTGGTACCACTTCCTAATATGTTAGAAGAACAGCGGTTTTTATTAAATCTTTACAAATGATGCAGAATTCCAAACAGAGTTTTACCATGAACTGTTATTAGAGTCAAGTGTGAAGAATGAGCTATATCCAGGAACTCTGAGACAGAGTATGTAACAGAAGTCTAGTGTCGAGACCAGTTCTAGTTTTATTCCTAAAGAACATCAGTTAAAAAAACATCCACATTGTCTGGGTGATACACTTTTAAGACCAACCTTGTGAAATCTTTTTCTTCAACTACTGTTTACTTCCATAAAGTAGGATCACCTCCTTCTGACTTCCTTTATCTCTCATAGCCTGCCGCTCTCTGAGGTCCTCTTATGAGTCAGACTGCCTCCAAAACTCTGAAACTCTGGGTTTAAGATCTGTGGAACCTGCAGACGTGTTTAAAAGAATAGCTGCAGATCCAGATGTTAGCACAGACAATAAGGTGTTTATTGTCACCGTTTAGTCAGGACAAGAGGTTATGGAAAATGAATGGATGAATGAATTGTCTCTGTTTAGACAGCAGGTTCTTATTTGTTCCCGGTCGGATGTGATCAATCCACATCACATACAATTTTAATGTCATTGCAAAATTTAAGGTTTCCACTGAACATCGATTTGGGCCTGGTGAGTCACAGAGTCCGTTCCAGTGTGAAGGCCTTGGACCTCTGCTCTGAGTTTTAGTTGCTGAATCAATTTTAAAATTCTGTTCAGTCTATCACTATTTGTAGTTTATTTGCTGGATATTTTTTTTTCTTCAGCATTTCTCAATGAAACTTCTTTTTCTCCTGTTTTGGTACACTGCTGCATTCCTTTGCGTGTTGCTGCCACCAACTGTCAACTAGTGGAACAGCACAAAGCCGACAAACCTGCGTCCAGGTGCATCTTTGTGCAGAAAAAACAAAAAACAAAAAATTGAAAATGTGGCACTGGAGGTCAAACAAAACACAATTTGTGTTTTCAGTTTTTATTGTGAAGCCCTTTGTGTCTTGTGCTCCAGACCAACAAAGTGAGTCCAAAAAGTAGGAGTCCGTTTCATTTCTTTTTTTTTTTTAAGATTCGTACGCTTCTACAGCTTTGATCCGCATGAAGTCAGTTCACTTTTAAATTCTGTGAAGTGTCTCGAATTTCACGAGGTTGAAATTGCGACTCCTGCACCGCAACTTCACCCAATGACTTGTGGGTACTGTAGTATTTCGACATGTCTCTCATTCTAAGGTTACAGAAAACCTGCTTGGGAGATCCTTTAACGAAAAAACAAACAGACTGACCTCTTGCGTTTCCAGTTAAGATGGACAGTGTTTTAGTCACGCATTTCCATATGTAGCCGCTGCTTTGGCAAGATCTGAACTGATCTAAGCTGAAGTTCATGAGCTTAACGCCGCAATTAGTGACAGATGAAAGGCAACAGCATCTCACATATTTACATTCCTCTCTGCAGAATATTTCCGATCTCATCTGCTCGCCTTTTCATCAAACCTGGACGACCACAACCCCGACGTCACCGAATGGAGACTGGATGTGAGCCGAGTCATCAAGAACTCTCTGATCCAGGTAAAGCATTGGTAAATACTGTCGGCGCTCAGGGGACCTCTGGGTGCAGCATGACCTCCCCAAGGCTTTGAGACTTTTATGATGATAAATGACAAGGCAAGAGGAGAAGAGGGGGAAACGTATAGTTTAGGAGCGTGCTGATTGCTGCGGCTCGCGCACACTTCAGGGCCACACAGTAACAAGGTTGTGGAAGCTGAAGTGTACACAAGAATAAATGTCAGCATGGGTCTAATGGGTGTACGGCACTGACCCGAAGGGATGCTCGGAGACGAGTACATGATTCAAGCCCACACATGACATGTCAGGTACACAGTCTGCCTCATTAAGTTTCTACTTTTCTGCAGCAGTGTCAATACGTTTCTGATCCCCGGAAAGAAGCAATCCGAGGCTTGCATCACATTTTCACAGTTTTTGATCCTGCAAAATCAAAACCGACGCCAAAAATATACTCGGCTCTTCAGTCTCCACCAAACATGTCGGCTTCATTATTTGTTATTGACATTTTTTTTTTCTGACAAGCCCAGCCTGGAAGGCAGAACAGAAAAAAAAAAGATAAAAACTTCTGAAAATATGACACGATTTCTTAAAACATTGACAACTTTTACAGCAGCAAAATCATGCAAGAGGAGCTGGTACAAGAAGCAGAGTCACGGTAACTTTTAGTGAACTCTGTTCTTCATTCCCTGTATGTAGCAGAAGAAATCTCACCAGTCAGGAGAGTTCCTGTGCATGTTTTTAAGTGACCTTTAATGGTTTAACTACTAACTAAGTGAGAGCTAAGAGAGCCTGTCTGAAAACAACATAAGAAAACCATCAAAGGAAATCTGTTATTGTACAGCAGACAAAAGCGCATAGAGATATCACCGTTTGCTCAGATTTTGACAAATGGGGGCAAAGAGCAGGTGGGAAAGGGTGGGACGCAAAAAGCAGGACCACTTGAACCAGGGAATGAGGCAGGAGGAGGAAAGAAAAGGAACTTCGATTTCGTCAAGATGACAACCAAGATGAGATGCTGCAGTGATGAGCAGGCAATACGGTTTAGTAATAAATGCAAAAACTGGGAACGCAATCCAGGGCAAGGTGGATCAGTAGTCACAAGAAATACAGTGAGGGAACACCGAGAAGGAAAAATAAAACAGACAAACCTGCATGGGACAATACATAAAGGGCACTCACAGTTCATTATGGTGAAAACATCACTAAAGCTCATCTTCATGAAGGTTCGCATATTCAGCACTATTTTCAAATAACTCAGAGCTGTTAATACATCATAGGTTTTCATTTTGGAGTCTGATTTGTGGTACCATTGAATTGTGCATCTATATTTGACATTTCTGTCAGTAGCCTGGACTAACAGAAACACTTCAGTGTTTAATTCAATCCAGTTTAACAGAAGTGCGGACTACATCCTCCAAAACGATCATCCAGTTGAATTACCATCTTTCTGACGCCATTTCAACATAAACTGAATATTAGAACAGTCATGAATGAGGATTTAGAGCAGGACTGTTATTTTAGAATGGATTCAAGCAAGTGAGAACCACATACACCCACATAGCACATATGGCAACAAGAGGCGAAACTAATTGGAAAGGAACAAACCTGATCCTCACCTCACCGGTGTCTTGTCAACTTTCTCTTTTTGTTTGGAGTTTGAGTGAGGAGCCAAATGATCACAAAAGAAAAAAAAGACAGAAAGGATCGACACAGGACACGCATTTCAGACTTGACAAGTTTGACTTTGAAGTACGGTCTCTGGGGGACGGGGGATGCAGGACAGCAGCATCGATGATGCCGGTGAAATGCATTCTGGGATATCTGACTGTAACAAGTCCACAGAAGTTACTGTATATCCATCTACAGTCTATGGTCACATCCCAATGCATCCTTGATAAAACAGATGGAGCCAGCACACGTGCAGGTATTTGGGCAGAGGGTAATGATGTTTCACAGGAACATATATAAAACAAAACAGGAAGTGAGGTCAAGACAACAAAAGGACCAAACAATCTAACAGAAACGAGAGGATGGAACAATGAAAGTAGAGACTCTGCACTTTAATATATTCATTATATAACTCTAGTATGAATACGTTTTGAGAAGCAGCTAAAGTCACAAGAATTGTGTCAGTGTCCAAACATATATGCACCTATCTGTATTTCCCTTAAAGCAGAATTCCTCAGCCTTAAACCAGAACATTATCCGAGCTTCAGCCTCTTTAGAAATCTTTAACACTCGCTTCCTCCCGCTCTCCCCCAGGCTACGGGCATGAGAGAGGAGCAGCTCCTGGTCACCGTCCTCCCAGGTCTGCCCACCACGGCCGAGTTTTTCCTCCTGCCCGACAAACAGTTAACTGAGGGGAAACCAGAGAAGAGCTCTGCTCATTTAGATCAGGTGAGACGACTACTGTTGCCCTCCGCGCCGCTGTGTGTCAACACATTGCTCCTCTATCCTCAGATCTGAGCAGTATTCGTGTAGGTGGATGGATTTCACCTCATTATCCTCACACTCATTTGAAGTTTGAAGCGTCGTGTCCCCGGTCTCTGCTCTGTGACTCATGGAGGATCCTCTACTCTGGCAGCATCTTGTCCAGTAATTGCTTCCTGAAAAAAAAATAATAACTTCAAGTCTCTCCTTCCTCCAGCAGATGTCAGTATTAATCCACTGAAGCATGTTCTTTTTTTTTTTTTTTTCCACAACTCTAATTCTGGAACACGCCTGAGGAATCTCTGCAATAGACTCATCAATAAGCCTGACAAGTATTAACAAGTTATCAAGGGGAATGACTTTTAAACTCCCTCAAGTCACATCCTGTGGGTTGCGGAGGAGGGTGTGGAGGGGTGAGGCGGCGTCTCTTAAGAGCCTAAAAACCCAGACAAAGAAAGCATCACGGTTGATCAGCTCCCTAAATCACCGGCGAATCAACATGAACAGAATTAGCTCTCAGCCTCACGTAACAGATGATGACTGATAATAACGCTGGAGCTCTCCGTGGGTAGAGCTCCACGGGCGCGTGCAGAGAGGGAAGCTGCGAAGGAAATCAATTTGATTCTCCTCTTCCCTCTCTCTGCTCACACCTGGTTGATCGCCTGGAAAGTTCCTCTCCCCTACAAGCCGGCGATAAATCTTCATTCAAGGCTGGCATGTTAAAAGTGTAGAGCGAGTTCTGCTTATTAGAATGTATAATAGATTTACTGACCCTGGTATACAGAGGGAAGTAGTAATTAGTCATAGCATAGTCTAAATTTAAACAGCTAAGATGTATAAAGGGGAAGATGAAGGACTACAGAAATTACATCACAATTAATATGGCCAATGAGGCAGATGACGTGAACGAAGACTCTGCAGAGAGGAAAGGGGGGCATTCTGTTTAGTTTTGCAATGCAGGGATTGCTGAAAATATGGCACGCTTCACACGTAGGACGTTAAGTGAACGCTAAAGACTGCAGAGATTTTTGATGGTCTGAACGGATCCGTGTGGGGAAAGTGAGGTTTCTGTAGTTTACCTTCGGGTCACGATAATCTGACCAATTTATATCAGAGTTAGATGTTGTCAGTGCAGAAGGTTACTCGTCTGTCTGGAAAGCAGAGATCAAGAGAGGCTGCACGGCATGCATTATGCATGGTAGTGAAAGGTCCCACAGACAAAGACTCTTATATAAACAGAAAAGCTAAGATGGGGTTGGATGCAGTGAGCCTCCAACAAATAATGCAACAACCCAGCAATAAATATTACCTTTATAAAATGCTACAATATTTATTTTGTAGCATTTTTTTTTCCAGTAATGGCCTGACTTTTTTGGATTGCACGGAACATGCACATCAAATTGTAATATTTGGTCCAGACATTGGTGCTAATTGTGACTTTGTGTCTGGACCAGGAAGTTGCACTTCAACATAGCACAGACACAACAACTGGCCTCTCCTGAATCACGCTGATCTGCTGGTCTATGGTTTAGTCACTGTACACACTCATGTTGTGGAAATATTTGTAGATTTGAATGTTCAGATGAGACGGAGATGGAAAACAAGAAGAGCTTTCCGTGTGGCTTTATCTTCTCGTGCTCTGGTACTGCGTTGGCTCGACTAATGTACTTCTACCAGACGTCCTCTCTTACGCTAACATTT
Organism: Chelon labrosus; assembly: GCF_963514085.1. Lineage (NCBI taxonomy): Eukaryota > Metazoa > Chordata > Actinopteri > Mugiliformes > Mugilidae > Chelon > Chelon labrosus. The sequence continues at coordinate 22,038,747 of NC_140338.1, read as the reverse complement.
TCTTTTCTCCATTCCCTTCTGTTATTTTCGTTTGAGACTGAGCAGACATTAAAATCAGAACACCACTAAAAAGTAGCTGTGAAGGGCAAAGCGATTTCTGGATTCAATAATTTTTCAGTCTGACATTAGGGGATTGATCAAGACTAACTCTGAAATGTCAGAGACGGATGATTATAGTTATAGGATGAAAACCATGTTGTTCACATCCCGTCTTCGCAGCTCTCCGACGTTTTGCTCGGCGCCTTGAATCAAAACCTGGTCCAGTTCACGTTGCGGCCGGGGGTCCAGGTCACCGTGTACGCAGCACACCTGTCAGCAGGTAAGAAAGCACGGCCACCTGTATGTATGTGTGTATGCATGTGTGTACTGTATGTATGTGTGTTTAGAGGAACCCAGGAGTACTTCCTGTAGTGGGTGGGACGAATCATAAAGCATGGGGACTCTCAGGAGATCTGTATTAGTTGACAGTCAGGTATATTTTTATTATTTTCAACTAATATCCCCAACCCTGTGTCTGATTGGCTCCCACTATGTAGCTACACAGAGACATTCAGAGAGTGAGCATCGTTACAAGTATGTGTGCCTCTTCCTATTGGGGATGCTGCTCCTGCCCTAAAGGGGCTAATAAGATAAAGAGTAAGAGAAGTCCATACTTCTGTACATTAAATTATTGTCATAGGTGTCATTTCTGTTGACTGTTGATGCATGAGTCATCTGGGTGGAAATACAGCTGCAGTTTGTTTCCTTGTTGTTCATGTTGTGGCTCATGTCTCCCTTGTCTCTGCAGCGCCCCTAGTGGACACCAGTGAGAACCACAGTGGCTCTGCCATGCTAATGCTGCTATCAGTAGTGGTTGTTGGTTTAGCTGTGTTTGTCATCTACAAATTCAAGAGGTAAAGTGTTCATGAAATGTCATGTCTATATAGTCATCACAGTGCTACGTGTTCTGGAGGTGGTGAGCGTCGAAGCCTCCTGACAGCTCGGTAAACAAAGAAGGTTGATAGCTGCCTGTCAACACTCTGCCGCACACGGCGCTCCTGCAGCAGGCGGAGAAGGGGCTTCTCCCTCACACATCTGCGGGGATCCTGTAGAAATTCTTTTATCAGGTCACTCTTTACAAAAGAAATGCCAGTCAGCCTTCAGCCGCTATCGATATCGAGCCCTTTGGACGCAGGCAGTTGACCTTTCTGAAATGTTAAATTATGTCTCCTCGCTAAGGTGCAGCTCCAAGGGAAAATGACGTGAAGGGTCATGAAGATTAAGAGACAAGCAGACACAGAATTGCATTTACAGATGCAAACCATTTTAAAGATCGGGTCAACACCAACTCGCATGCAATTTTCATTTGAACGCAAAGAAGTTAAAGTGACTCGGCACTGTAGCACCTTTTGTCAGTTCAGGCTGTTCTTCTCTACTCGTCTGCCTCACTGTAAATCTTTCCTCAAGGAAGATCCCAGGCCTCAACGTCTATGCGCAGATGCAGAACGAAAAAGACCAAGAAATGATGAGTCCAGCTAATCCAACGGAGGCAACGCCCGGCTCACAGCGGGACTTGGTGCATTCTTTGGAGATTCTGGACACAGAGTTGAACTCGCGGCCCATCGGTAAATATCCGCCCCCTCGTCCGTGTCGTATATTCCATTCACTTTTGTCATCACTGTCAACCATTGCGTTGGTTTTTTTGTTTTTTTACGACACTCATCCTGTGCTTCTTGTTGTGTGTTTCTCAGTGAAGGGTTCCAGTCAACAGGAGAACTAAACATACATGAGCATGACAAACAGTGGTATGCTTAACACTCTGATTTCCGCTGTACTGCCGCACTGTGACCTCAGAGTATATGATAAAAAAAGATCCAGCATAAAGTGTTTATCGCAGAACAAGATGCTCAGAAACTTCCATAACTTGGTGGGGAACATTTTCATAATTCATTATTCATTCATTTCGGTTTTTTTTTCTATTCTGTATCTTCTGATATTTGACTCTAACATAATATAATGACCAATAAGCCTCATCCATGTATAAAATATTTTCTCATCGTCCGTCTTTTTATTTATGTAAGTTGTGACATTTAGCAATACCAAGTATGAGAACATTTGCGTACCTGTTAGTTCAAACTTGACATGTTGACTCTAACTGGAACAGCATCGTATATTTCCCACCCCAAATGTTTGAGTGAAACAGACAATGTAAAAATATTGCTTGTGTATGGACAGAGCTAGCTCTTTTTCTATTTGAAAAGAAAATACAGTACCATCAACAGTGCCGTAGCTCCATCTGGGTTGACATGACGCTCTTGAGTCCGGAAAATGGGATTTATAGCTCTTCGAAGAGAGCCGTGTTTTGTGGATCCGTTCCTTTCAAAGAGCCGTTAAAAATAAATCAATATCAAAATGAGTCCGTTTTTTTGAAGATGTCAGCGTGGGGGTAACCAATTTTATCCATGTAATAATTACTGGCAGTAATGATAATGTAAGATTTAGATAAGGATCATTCCAACTTAGACAACCCACTAATTCTATTGGTAGGTTATTTGAGTTGGTATTATACTGAAATATAGATTCTAGATACTTTATCCTGTGGTAAATTTGATAAATTCCTTTGCATTGACCGCAAATCAAACCCAGAACAACTGCTTAGCAGACAGCTATGCTCGCCACTATACCACCAACACTACCACGTGTGAAGATGCTGCTGTGTTTCCTTTGGCTCATTTTGTCTTGAATCCCGAGCCACACTTCAAATGAAACGTGTCCTCCCCTTCTTCTGATCGCTGTGTACAGACACTTGCATGCAAAAAAAAAAAAAAAAAAAAAAGGACCATTCGCAACTGCTACTCTGTTCCCTTGTTCGTTCTAAAGAGCCGCTCAATAGATTCGGTTCATTCACAAACATCACAACTTTAGAGCCTGGTATCAATGTGGTGAACCAGGTGGTTGGAAAAGTCATGGACGGTGTTTCCGTCACGTAAATGTTTGAGGAGCTCTGTGTTTAGGTCGTGTCAATCGATTGTAACGGCTGCTCAAATCGGTTGTTGCCTCAAAGTTTGGATTTGTTCAACTTCCACTCACTTTATGTCTCTGAAGGTCATTTATAAATACAGAGAATTTTTGTCAGAGTAGAGAAACTGTGCAAAACCTTCTGAATGCTGATGTTCTTTACAATTCCCTTTAAAGGGAGACTTTGTGAACTCATGCTCCTCACAGATCAGTATTGATTTAATGGCATTAAATTGCAGTCTTCCCCTGTTCTGTACACTCAAGAGTTTCGCCCTTTTAAACTCCTTCATGTTGAATCTCCATTAGTCAGCTAGCCAGAAAAATAGCTCAAAATAAATACTTTTGTTCGGTCCAACAGGTTTGACATATTTTACAAGGTCATTACATCTTCTGATTCCTGTTTTCTTCCTCTCTTCCCTCAGGATGTATGAAACCTCGTGTACATGTGAAATTCTCCACAGAACTCCCCACGTACATCGTCTGAACTCTGGACTGGATTACTGCTCCAGCTGGATGTTTCTTTTTCTTTACCATTTGGGACACAATGGTTTTGAGCTTTATACCTGTGCATGTTGGACCCTGCTGACACATACTACTGTGCTCCGTTCAAACCAGAAGAAACTGTGTACAGGTTTTTTTTCCCCCAATTTTATTTCGACACGTGTCCAATAAATTAAACATACGAAAAGTTCCATCTAGTTATACGAGTCGGAACCGACAGCATGAAGCAGAGAGGAGGAGGCGTGGATTCGGTGAAGCTAAGCGCAGTAGTGTTTTATTTATTCATATGAATATACTTTTTCCGAAGTGAATTACACATTTATTTTGTAAATCATGAATGTCTATGTTAGAAATGTGTGTATTTTAATAACAAATGTCATACTAAAAAAAGAGATGCTGTTACAAAACGTGAATACGGTACTGCAGAGCTTTTGATCCATTGTCTCAGAAAGCTGATTTATGGCACAATAATACATGTTTCTACTGAACTATTTCCTTTTTTTCCCCTGAGTTTTATTTATTAACACAACAGGGTTCGGTTTAAACTTTGCTGTTAATCTAATGCTTCTGGAACTATTTATGATACATACAAATTTGTAAAATGTTTCGTGCTTCAGAGAAACACTTGACGGCTGAGGTGTTACAGCTTCTGACTGCAAGTGATCCCCAAATACGACCAGACCTTTCAGGAAGAAGAGGACACAGAGGGATGGCAGGAGTCCCCCTCAGCCAGAGGCCTGGGGCGACGACGATTTATCAAAGCTGAGATTTAAGGCGGCAGTTGGAATGAGATAAAGCTACTTTGCAGGAGAACCCAAAGAGCGTGGCAGTGAGAAAGTGAGAGGCAGACAGAGAGAGGTTAAGAGAGATGGAAGGGACCCTTTTTTTTTGAGGGGGGCTGGTTGTTCTATTTGACAAAATAAGAGGAGGTTTACCTCTTGAATACTTAATGCAACCTGTCAAGCTCAAGGCTGGCCGAGGCCGGTGACACATTTTAGGCTGATGTTCTCGAGAAGCACCCATCTTCATCGCAGCTCATTACATCACACCGTAGGAGTGGGAGAACTAGAGCGCAGATGCCACCAGGCTACACGGATGGTTAGCTTGTTCAGAGGACTGCCGAGCCCTCTGGTACTCTGTGGAAGAAATCTGACAGATGTAAATGCCTGATTGATGCCTTTCAAATCTTCTGAGGCAACTTTCCCCAGTTTGGTTTCCCCCTTTTGTTTTTTTTTAACCGAGAGGAGATCTGAAAGTATAACACAGAGGGAGTTTATGTCGGCTTTGGATAATCAGTTTGGATCAGTTTTACGAATGTGCAGCTGGATAGAAACTGACAGTGGATCACCTGCATGCTAAAACAGGATGCAACCTTGGGTCATACAGAGGCACGCTGATGATGATGATGAGGCATTAATGGTGAAACACACACCAGCTGCTTTGTGTAATGCTGCTTCATTTAACTTCAGTGAGCGGGAAGAGTATGACGCCAAACTTGAACAGTTTCAACGTGATCAACCAATCAGAGCAGAGATTCCAGTTTTACTGTTAAAAAATTAACAGATCTGATTTGTGTTACATGCCTCGAAACATTAATCACAATAGAACATCATGAACAAAGCTAATTTCTTTCTTTACATAATTCGAAGTACATGCGCATGTTGAGCTCCCCCTGGTGGCTGGCTGCATAATCCCGCCTTCTCCACGTTAGCGGATGGGGCACATAACCACGTAAACGTCAGAAACAATTTAATGTGTTATTACGTTGTTGCCTCAAGTTTTCCTTAAAATTTAGTTTTAAGTAGTTTGACGCTATTAAAAAAAACAAACAAACAAACAAAAAAAAAAAACAAGAAGAGACATTACAGCCACTGAGAACAGATACCTACTCTCAGGGAAGTAGCAGATGTACATACAGTGTTAATTTGAATTTTTTAACACTCGTTTGAACAACTGGTTGTTTTGCTGCCTCCATGTTTCTGCCCCTCCTGGAAAACCACCACATCACATGATGTTTACCCCATGTAAACATCCGATTGAAAACTCCTTGTGATCAGACCAGTCTGTTCTGATTGAGTTGGTTTTATGAGGATTAATTATAATTATTATCAGTGATAAACTAGTGTCCATGCTAACATTGCAACATATTATTCCACACTCTGGGAAGGTTATAGTAAAAATAATACTTCTGATACAGACTCATGTAAACTGGTAAAGTTTATGTTACAAGACTGGACTCTTGAGGTGAGCAAAACATACCAGACCCGGGACCTTAGTAGTCCTAAAAAGCAGTGTTTCCTTGCATTGTGTTTCTAATTCGAGTCCGGTAGTTTGCAAAGTTTCAAACAGAGAATCAGGTGCCACTTTCCAGACCTGCCAGACGTTAAGAGGAGAGGAAACAAATATATGCTTCACTTTAAGGTTGAAACCAAAGCGACCGCGATTGATTGTTGCTCTGTTGCTCGTTAAATGCTTAGTTGTGCTCTTCTGACTTTATCACTCTCAGTTGTCTGAAGCTCTGAGCAAGAGGATGTTTTTCAAGAGCCATTTCACAATGACTGGAACTCCCTCCTGTAAATGTTTGAATCCGCACACGTAGAAATAATGTATCTCGACATCAGGCTGTGTGATATGCAGCCGGCGGGTGTTGCCCTTAAAGACACCAGAGTCATACAGCGATGTCGTGTTTCTGCTGTGATGAATCTGCTTAGAGGAAAGTGTTTATATTTCAAAGCAGCATGCAAACCGCAAACTGATTTGGGGAACAAATCAGCTTACGTCTTCATTGGCATCGTGACTGTGTGTGTTCCATGTGTAGGTGCAGGACGGAGCTTGAACTCAGCTGTGAGGTGATTTCTGTTGCTTCATGCGTGATGGATGTGGATTGTACCTAATGGTGGTTGGGCTTTTGTAAGTAGAATATTATTTGGACTCCCTCCAAGTTAGAAGTTGTGCAGGGATGTTAAGTTGAGAGGAAGTGCACAGTTCATATTCAAGATTTAGAAAATTGATTTCCACCTCTCTCTGTCTGACTGGTTTTAATACATCGGGGAAGATGGACATTGCAGCCGCAGGTAAAATTCTAAAATCCCAAATTTAACCATGAGAAACAGACGACTCGGGCCAGACAAGACCTGGAGGTCCGTAACAATAAAAGCTCCTCCTGTCTGTTGAATTTAATGATTTGAACAGACAGGAAGTGATGCAAAGGATCTCGGCCTCCTGGTTACAATGTTGTAATTTGAGCTAAACCTCCCTCCATCTCTCTTTCTCCTCCCTGAAGAGTTAGCAAGATTATTATTTTTGTAGAGAAATATTAATAATAATGATAAAAAAAGAGTTTTATTACTGTACAGCTTTTGTATCAGAACAGACGGTAAGGTGTTACAGTGTTTTTGTTTGACCTCAACTGTGCTGTGTGTAATTGTTTTATGCATTTACAATCATATTTATTAAATGGAAAGGCGTCTGTTAACTGTGTTCTCATTTTCTTACAATATTTGTAAAGAAATACTATGTATTTGCAAAAGTAATATTCAACCTATAAAGAGAGAAAACAAGCACGTGTTGGGATTTTCTTCTGCACACATACTACTGCCGAGTCCACAAGCCTGAGACATCTGAAGAATTGGCTGCTTTGCTTTTATTTCCAAATCATAAAAATCTGAGGAAAAATGTCCATGAATGTCAAACCACTCAAGGAAACCAGAGCTTTAACATCATCAATCACTCTGATCTAATCAGTTGGACTGATGACCTCGAAACAGAGCAGAATCAGAAATATTTCCTTCAGAAATTGAGTTTTTAAACGTTTTGAAACCATTATTTTCAGGTTTACATGAGGATATGACAGATTTTTGATTTGCCCTCAGACTCGTCACTTTTAAAGCATAGAAAAATTGTACTAGGTTGGTGTAGCCAGACTCAGTTCATATCAGAATATGAGTCTGGCAACACTGCATTTGGATTTCATCATGCAGCGTGTTTCAACCGATGGAGAAAATAAATTAGCTCTGCACACAATTCTTTAGCCCTACAGTCAGACAATTGTGAAAATTATTAATTGTTCATCCTTTAAAATGATTACACTGTCAATATATTTTACAACGGATGCAATAGCGGACTCTTAACAGCTCGCTTCTGACGGCAGCCAGTTAGTTGTTAACAGATTAAACTCCACAGCGCTCAGCTGACGTGTATGTCCTCCATCGGTTACTCGTCTGTCCATCACCACATAAGGCATATGATTTGATTGGCCCAGATCTTCACTGGAGCATAGTTGAACAGAGAGACTCAAGACCAACTTTACGCTACAGAACATATGTAGGCAGAAATTTGGTCAGCTTTTTCCCACCTCTTTTTCAATACTCATCATTCTTGTCAATATTGTGTATATAGATTTTTTTTGTTTTTCTGTTCTGTGGTGTCTGGCAACAGGATGTTGTTGGTTGGGGACTTGAGGTCCTATGGGTTGAGGGGAGGGGCCTCTGTGGATCATCCCACAGATACTTGATCAGTTTGGAATCTAGTGAATTTGGAGGCCAAGTCAACACCTTGTGCTGTATTTTATGTTTTGTGAGTTGTTCCTAAACCGTTTTTGTGTGTGTGCCTGTGTCAGGCTGCATCCTGCTGGGGATGGCTGCTCCCATCAAGGAGTGTCATTGCTATGGGGTGGGGGTGCCTGGTCTGGGCTAGGTGGGTGGTTCAAGTCTAAGTAACATCCACACAAATGCCAGGTCCAAAAGTTAATCACATCTCCCGTCAGCGGTTTTAATGTTGTGGCCGATTTCTTTTGGGTGACAGTATTGAAGCCCAGGGGAATACATTTAAGAAGTCTGACTGCTCCATCACAGTACTGGTATGTTTGCCCAACTTTTTATAGACAACATATTTTGGGTAAATTAAAAGTAGTTTGTTTCTCAAATAAAGAAAAGTCTAGTGCTCTTCCTTCCCTCCTCAGCCGAGGGTCATTTAGACCAGTTTGTCAAGCAGAGAGGATCCTCTCATAAATAGAGAAGAGAGTCATTAAAGATGAAGATGTTAATCTCAGCATGGATATAACCTTAACAAGTTCCAGTGCAGAATATAATGATGCTGAAGGATGGGAGTAATTAGAGCCGGCTCTTTTCCTCTTATTTATGCACATCCTAAAATAGCTGTGGTTGGAGAAGTGGCGGTGATAATGATGGCGGCCACGGCAAACGGCGAAACAAACACGCACTGATTCTTTGACTGAACCACAGCAATGCTGCCAGTGTACAGTACATATCGCAGCTGAAGCAGTCAGGGAACATGTCTGATCTGAATAACAATGATGATTAGTGCGTGAGTCATCTGCAGAGTCGCTACAGTTCACATGATGCACATATCCAAAGGCTTCTGTTGTCCTTAAAAACAAGAGAAGAGAGACCACCCTTGGGGAGTGTCATTACTGATGTGCACTGATGCTATTGTTGCTGATGGGAGAAGGGTCCAACAAAGGGGGGTGGCGTGTGTGTGTGTGTGGTGTGGGTGACCGACTCTTTAATGGTTCTCAGCCAGAAGATGCTCGGATGCCCAGGGGAGAGGGAAGATTACCAAGAGATCAATTCCAGAGAAGGCATGGCTCTGCTGACATCTCAAGGTAGTGCGCTGCAGTTCCCCATGGGACGTGACTGCCAATACAGGCCAGCGTTACTGCGGATTTACTGCAAAGGAGACTCCAGGCTTTGGGTGGAGGTAAATAGTTGCAGGATTACATGAAATGCTAAGGTCATACCTGCAGCGAGGCTCTGGGCTTAAAAGAATAAATAAAATCTGTAAATAATCTACTATTAGGCCCTTAAAGTAGATTCAGTTTTTCATTTTATTAATTTGACAAAATTGACAGAGTTTTTGTACAAAGTACACTTCATTTGGTTCTAGAACCTTCTTTAGCAGCAGTTGTCACACTTGGAGCGACTGTTTTTTATTAATTTTCCAATTAAAATATTCTTAAGTAATGGAAATTTAGGGTGAAGAAAAAAAAAAAAAAAAGCTTTTATATCGAGTCTCACCAGCTGCAAATGACCAGCAGTCGCCGAACCTTCTGCTTGAAGGGCTACAGATGTTCATCGAAATACTGGTGGATTTTATCATTGTTTCTACTAGAAGACGTCTTCTGGAGGAAGGTCGGCAGAGTGATGTTGCTAACTTTATAGTTCTTGGTTTAATCTCCCTGTGTTTGTGAATACTATCATTTAAAATAAAAAAATTGGAGAAAAAAACCCCTCCCACTTCCTGTTAGCAAGAGTGCAATTTTTAGCTAACTTAGCATTAGCATTTCAATATGTATTGTTTTTTGTGACTGTAAGGCCAACCAGGCAGACACAGGTGATGTTAACAGGTGTCATAAAGAGACCTAAGAGGAAGAGGCGCGCAGGAGGAAGGAGGTGAGGAAAAAGAGCTGACTGATGATGCTAGCAGCGCTGGATGACGCTAGCTGGATCAATATGAGTGATTAGAACAGCTGTCCAAAGAGTTAGATTATTTTTGAGTCATAACTCGCCAACGACAAGTTTAACAATTGGAGAAAATCATCCTTCAGCTGGTCTTCTCCAAGCTCCTTCATCCTCAACTTTTTCGTCCAGGACGCCGTAAAAGGGACATTTCTGTAAGTAAAAAAATCAAAAAAATCTTTCTCTTGAAGTTGCCATTGTCTGCCATATCTAGGGTGACCAGATCCCAATTCACCAGATGTGGGACAAAGGCTACGTTTGTGTGGGACAGTGTGGGACAATGTGAGATACCAGTGCATCAAGGTACCCTAAAAGAACTAACAGAAAAAATAAACATTTCTATTCTGCCCCTTTGCTTATAGCATTACTATGCTTTGCCATCTGATTGATTCAGTAGCACATAACAGCCTGCAAATAAAAACTTAACAAATATATATATATATATTTATAAACTTATTTAAATGCAACTTTCCCAAGTTCCCAAGTTGAGCAACACGTTTTGTCTCGCATTGTCTGTGTCGTTTCACGTCGTATTCACCTCCGTGTGAAACGGAAAAATCACTCAAGCAAACTTCACAGCAAACTTTACCAGACTCGCCTTGCACTGGTTTCACCCAGGGATAGATAGTTTCCCAGTCTTTATTATAGCTGCATTTCCTCTTCTCAGTCGTACGGGTTGTGCTTCCCTCCATGTCTCGCGCTGCATGCCGTTCTGATCTGATTTGTATTGTTTGTTGTTGGTGGGCGCGCCGTTAACCTGCGTCCGCGTCTCAGTTTGATTGACATGATCAAACAGCCCGCCCCGACCCCTGATGACAGCCCTCACTGCTTTCTCCAAACAGCTATTTGATAAATGCCAGATTATAAAACACGCATGGAGTCTGACTGTCAATAACAATGCGGGACAACGTCTCAATTTGCGGGACGTGTGAAAAGTAATGAAAATGCGTGACTGTCCCGCACAAAGCGGGACATCTGGTCACCCTAGCCATATCCGATTTAGAAGGAGTGAGCTGCGGATACAAAATTCAGGGTTTCCTTTCAATCGCATCGACTCATTTGAATTAAAACTAATTTGCATACAAACTATTGGTCAGGAACCAAAGCTTGAAGCCGCCAACAAAAACACAGCCTCAGGTCACATGCGATCCAAACATTTGAAGACAGATTTTACCCTTGCAGGTAGAAATATAGGTCAGTAAGTTCACGTAAAATTTAAATAAATGGGTTCAGATGATCAGATGAATGCAGGGTGAAGTAATACTGCCGAGGGACTGTATGGGGAAAATTCTTCCCATACAGTTGTCATTAACAAAGAAATTGGCTTGTTTTTATTTATGCTGTAAAGTGGGGCTATTTAACATAAAGGTCTGTGGGTATTGACTCACTGCTGAAGCTAACCACTAGAGGACCTGCAGGTCCTCTAGTGGTTAGCTTCAGCAACCTCCAGCTGGAGGTTGGTGCTTGGTTTATATAATGGAAATGGAAGAAATTAGTAGTAATGATAATGGTAACTAAATTAGAGCAGCCACATATCAAACCAAACATGCCTGAGCTGCATGAATTCAAATCATATATCCCTAGTTGAACGACTTACGGTTAAGGTTAGAATAATTACTTTTGTACAGTTATTGTTTCATGTAATTTTAATGCCAAATCTGAATATACAGTGTGTGGTGAGTCTGCAGAGATGCTGTTTTTTTTTTTTTTTTTAAAAAAGCATCCGAGTTTCTTCCACTCTGAGTAAGCCTGGGAATAACAAATAGTACCTAAAAAAACCCCAAACCACGAGTTTGACCTCAGACTACTGTACGTTATATAACCGTTCCCTCCTCTGTGTGTGCGCACCTGAGCTGCCTGCCTCGTATGAGTGAGCATTTGAATTTTAAACCGTGTTAAAATTGACTATAAAGTTAGAAATGGAAAAACCTACTTTGTACTGTGTGGACGAGGTGTACCACCTTTTATGTTGATCAGTGTCACAGCAGGGTCAACTCATTTCTCCCATTTGTTTCAAAATGCCCCGGGTTGTTACTTTAACTCGGGACTTAGCTGAAGAAATCCACACTGAATGCCAAGTGGTGTGTTCGCTCTCTCAGCTGCTCAAATGGTGTTAACCGATCTATCTGGGCACAGCAGACTGTGCCTCACCTCTGCTCAAATGACAGGTTCCTTCAATTATTCCAGTCGAAGTCACTGTGCAAAACGTCAGTATCGGTATTTTGCCGATTGATTGGTAGAGGCCTTCAGCTTATAATGAACACGGAGTCCGTTTAATTTTCACGTTGCATTTCTCAGCCACCTGTCGTGATGCCTGTGACGTCATGTTCAATTAAAAGCTGAACTTAATGACGAGGACCGGAGCACCGCAGGAAAGAGACCTAATTGCTCGAAGAGGGAAAACTCAGGGGAGGGAAGGGCAGGCGGAGGACACTCCTGTTACTTTAGCTCAGGGTTGTGTGAACATGTGAGTTTTGTGGCATTATGTGCGTGGGTGTGCATGCACGTGCACACTCCTGCTGCTCCACGACATGCTGACAGCTCAAGCAAATACTGGTCTGTCTGTTGGTGTGGATTCGTTTCATCTGAAAGACAGTTTCAATTCTGATCACAGAGTCCATGGCTGAAGCATCCTGAGCAAGCACCTAACCCCCTAAGTGACAGCCCACTGCTCCGAGTGCACACACTGTACGGAGGAAGGGGTTAAATGCGGAGAAAGAATTTCCCCATGATGGATCAATAAAGGCATAATTATTTATTATTACAAATGGGGTTGTGGTCATGAGAAGAATACACAACCTCTTAAATGTAAATTTTCAGCTCAGAGTTCATGAGTTTTGATGGTGGATGGTGTTTTTTTTTTTAATAGTTTTATATTTATCATGGACATAATTCGCAGTCAGTGCTGGTCCCACTGGGGTTCTGCAGGTAATGATTATCCTGCAGTTTTCCATATCCTGCCAGTTTACATTAGACTCTATCGTTCCTTTTACAGCATTCCTGAAATGTGTCCGTTCTGACCGATCCAGGTGATTCATTTTTTTCCCCTTGCACATGTTGTCCACTTTCTCCATGGAATTTCGGTTGATGGGACATTACAGCAGGCATATCTTCTTTTGCTTTGGAGTTATAATGAAACCCTTTAATGAAAATACACAAACAAAACCTATGTACATACATTGTGAAGTCAGTAGAGAATGGGAATCTGGAGACCATAACGGTATATTTTTTTTCCCCAGAGTTTTCTTCAACTGCATCATCGGCATTTGATTTTGTAGTTTTTATAAAGTTCTCAGTATACTCATCTTGCTTTGGTCACTGGTTAAACAGCACCCTCTTACAGAAATGTTTTGAATTATTGTTGTACCAAAAGGTTACATGTATGTATATCTGCAGTGATTAATAGTATAAGACTGATACTAGGCATGTGTGTTTTGATACGACATTGCCACGCAGAATATTCCGATACTGCAGCGTATCAACCCATTTGCTGACCGGGGATAAAAATCCTGTTCATCATTTATTAAAACTGACTTGGTGCTCTCATGCTGCATTTCAGATATCGGATTTACCCCACTTGGGAGTGTGGTAGATGCGACCTTAAACTGTTCCGGGAGAACGAAGTTGAACATAAACAACAAACATGGCCGACGGCGATGAGTTAATATTTGTTTTGTTTCTGAAGTTACCGACAGTGATCGAAATTGAGGTCTCCCAAAGTTTTTCCACCAGCAATAGGTAATATACTTCTCTCTGTGCTAAAAGCTAACGGTAGATGCTCAACAAACCTGCTCTTTTTGTCAGACTCATTCATGTAGCTTAACTTTTCTTTACGTTAGGCTACACTTCATCTAATAACTTTATGCAGAGAGATTACAGCAACATATCCTCACGCAAAAGTCACGTTGTGTAATATGATGATATCTAGTATGACAAAAAAAAAAAAAAAAAAAAGATAAATGCATTTCATGGTCAACGAAAGTAGTCGCCATAGTTGTGCGATGTCAGGCTGCTGCATCTCAGTGAAGTCGGGGTAGATCGATTTGCACCGACTTCTGGCTTCAAGTGGCACTCCAGAGCACTTTTCCTTGTAGGAGGTCTGAATTTCAGTCCTCCCAGTTGTCTGGAACGCAGCATCAGTCTCAAGTGTCAGTATTTGTTCCTCTTTTCATTGTTTGAGTGTAAATACTGATTCAAATTAAATGTCTGGTCAAGTTCACTAGCATAACATTTGCTGATATGAGCCTAGTCTTGTTTATCCATTTGCTCTGGCACAATACATCCGTCCCCTTTTCTGTCCAAATAAAGTCCCAGTTACAGCCGTTTATCCAAAATGGTTCAGGTTTGATTTGAAGACTGTACTTTCATAAATGTCACAAGAGCTACCCTCTCCTTGGTTGTAGATTGCTGACTACTCCCTTTGAAACTCTTAAATGGACTGAGAGGTTCCAGATTGATTTGCAAATGTGCATTTGTCAAGCAAACCCAGGCTAAGCGGTTTTTGTATTTTATTTCTGAAATGATGAAAAACAGCCTTCTTTATAACTTTTAATTGGCACACCATTGATTTTCCAGAATGGCCTGTGTGGTCCTCAAAAAGCTTTGGGAGGAAAATCTGCAGCACAACCTAGGAGAGAGAAATGAGGTACAGGGATTAACCCGTTTCTTTGCTCCAGCAAGACTTTCATGCAAGCTCAAAACTGAACTAACAAAAGGTCTTGAAACACAATTTGTCAAAGCAAGACCTTTGTAGAATTGAGCTTTAAGATCGGGTCATCAACTTGGACCCACCTTAAGGCCCTGATCATATCAGTGTATGTTATTACAGTTTCAATTAAAATGGCAGAAACCAGAGGAGCTACAGTACACCTTGTAGTCCTTTGACCATTTAGTGATCGAGCCCAGGGAAGGTCTAATGAAAATGAACTGCCAAGTCGCGTAGGGAAGATATGGGAGTGTGAGATCCAGGGTTGATCAAAGTTTAAACACTTAATCGTTTCCAGCCAAAATATCCGTGATTACACACACACATCCCACTGCCATCTTTAAAAGATTGTGGCACATTCAGTGAGGAGGCTGCCTGGAACTACTGGGATAAAAAGGAATGCAGCATTGTTGCAGCATTGCAGGTTTTTGTTAGAAACTTGTGGTGGGAGGTTATGGATTTGGGTAAGCCTGCAGTACCCTATACACCTTCCCACACACAGTTGTTTGTCGTCTAAAAACTGTAGTTGGTTGGGGCCAACCCTGTATTTATTTTTAAGCCTTTTTGTTAAAGTAGTGAGTCAGGTTTTCTTTTGGTGTTTCTAAAGTAGGTATTTTTTTTATTGTAATTATGATTTTGGCACGACTGCTTGTCCCCTCTTTCTCCACAGCTTCTGAAACAAGTTTTAAGTGTTGCAGTAAAAGCCTGTTTTTGTTACTTTATTCCGACTCTGTTGAATTGTCGGTTGTGGTGGTGCCGTCCCCCGACAACCTAGAGATCCCAACAACGCAGGGGCATAACAAGGTTCAATAATGACTCATTGTTACACAGCTCCCTAAGGCCCTGTTCAGACCTGGTATCAGCATGTGTCCCGAGTGATCGATTACAAATGATCCATTTGGTCCCTCGGACCACATTTGGAGGTGATCTTGTGACCACATTCCTTTTAGTAGTGTGATCAATCAATGTGTCCTGCAATCAATGCTGATGGGCCGCCATCTCAAATAACATACTCCTGTTAGTCTCATTCAGGAGAGGGAAAAAAAAAAAAAAAAAAAAAAAAAAAACTGCTACAAACATTGCAGTGCTAACATAAGGGTTTTGTTCAAGTCAAGATGGCCAGTGTTTTTTTACATGTTGATCGTTTTAATGTTGGCTGATTCGTGTGGATGTTACTTCGACATTTACCACCCACCTAGACCAGACCAGGCACCCCCATCCCATAGCAATGACACTCCTTGATGGCAGCAGCCATCTCCAGCAGGATGCAGCCTGACACAGACATACACAAAAACGGTTTAGGAACAACTCAAAAAACAGGGAAAAATAAATAAAATGTGTTGACCTGGCCTCCAAATTCACTAGATCCCAAACTGATCAAGTATCTGTGGGATGATCCACAGAGACCCCTCCCCTCAACCCAAAGGCCCCCACTAACAACATTATGTTGCCAGACACCACAGGACACCCTCAGAAGGCCCATGTCCATTCTCTGAGGAGTCACAACTGTTTTGGAGGCACAAGAGAGACCTACACAATATTAGGAAGGTCATAATGTTATGCCTGATCAGTGTATTTCTTTCATGGTTGAATAGATATAGTGATATCATTCTCAGTTCGATTCAAATCTAATACAGCGTTTACATTTCTAGTAATGCAACACAACTTAGGACTAAAAGTAGCAGCACACTGAGTCACATGAAGATTTCATCAACCGCTTTAGCGTTGCAGGGCAGCGAGGGCGAGCGGGAACCATGCAGCTTTTATTTATGGTAAAAGCAGAGTCGCGGCAAAAGGCCACCGCTAACAAGCCAGCGCTCCACTCTCACCGTCCCCTGAGGAAAAGGGGGACACAGCGAGGAGATGGAGCCGAAGCCTGCGCGCACATCAAGGGAACATCATTTTGCTCTCCTGGGCAATTTGTATGCTCTAATATTAATTGCTATTGGAAAATTCTTGATTTGATTAAAGAGGGGGAGTCCCAGTGGGAGAATGCAGCACCGAGGAGGATAACCTTGTTATGTTGGAAAGTCAATAATGTACAGCGCGCACGCTCATGCAGACGGTCAGCTTCTGGAGTTTGTTTACACATCTTTACATGTGTCTTTTCACAGATCAGTGACACTCTTGTATATGAACCGTTTATGCAAAAGTCCACTTGGAAAAAGGTAATTTAGATGAAAACAGCTGCTCAGATACAAAAACTCAACCTCCATTAGAATTTTCATCAGATTAAAATATTGCACATATGCGCGCAACCAATTCAGCATTCAGACAAGGGTAAGGAATTGATCAGGGTGTTTGATATGGAAATGCAGCCCAAGCACACCGTATCAGCCGAGCATTTGCATTCTGCTGATCGCTCCTTAATTTATAGCAGAGCTTTTCACTACATGTTTTCCTTTGGCTCAGACAAATCTTTTGTTTAGACTGCAAAGGGCGTATTTGTCCCCCGGCCAAAAAAAATAGGAGCCGACAATGAAACATAGCTTACAGGAGAATTTACAATGGGCTGAGAATGAGAAGCAGCACTGCTTTTGTATCAGGCCGATTTCCATAAATGCGATGCTTTGTGCACATGGCGTGTGTTATGCCAACAGTTTACCTTCGCTATTAAAAAAAAATATATATATAATAATATCACATGTAAGTGTACATTATGCACACTTCTTTGTCTCTCTGTAGGTTCTACCTCCACCCAAGACACATTAACATGCAGTACTGAGGCTTATCGTAATAGCGTTCTTCAAATGAAACTCGGATTTAAATCTGCAGCTCATTGGGCCGCACACAACTGCAGCTGATGACCTTGGAGTTCCTCGGAGGCTTCCGCCATTAATTCCTGTTATTAAGGCAGAACGCACACGTGTGTCTTTCATTTGACACTCTTTACTCCATCTGTGTTTTTGATTTTCATGAAGATGTGACAGGCAACGTAAACAACAACAACAACAACGCAAAGCTCTGCAACAGATGGCTTTTCATTGAAATCCCCGTCAGAGGTGAAGACTCTGGGTTTGTGAATGAGCGGTGCACAGTGAAGATGTGGCGTTGTTGCTGTCGTCGTCTCAGATTCATTCTTGTGAGGGGAACCATTACTGAGGTCATTGTTTAACGGCGGCTGCAAAATGTGATTCTTTTGACACCAATTGATTTTGTGCGACTGTTCAACGTACATCTCCAACATGGTTGGTTATGTTTTTGTATGGCTTTACTATGTCATTTAACTGTGACGCTCCTACAGTGCAGCAGCACATAGACATCCAAATGAAGCAGATCATTTTGGAGCGTCACTAAAGTTTTTTCCTGCAAAGTCATTCTACTCTTATTGCAAATGATCTGATGTTCAATCATTTCCTGTTTTAAGCCTTTGAATTATTTATTTTTGGTTACTATGAAACAAATTTTAATGGATTAGTAATTGGAGCCATGTGAAGGGGGAAGAAATGGAAAACATTAGCCGACATGCCGATGCCCTATTATCCAACAACCAAAGCAGAAAAGCGTCCTGTGGAGTGTAAATTAAAACTCCTTCTCTTTGAGGACAAATTGTAACTCACTAATACTGTTGTGACAGCACTGCTTTTAAATCTACCATGCTGTTAACAAATCGGAAATCATACACTGTGGCTTTATATAGCGCACAATGCTATCAACTCAAGTATTCCCATCATTATCGTGACCTGTTTGATTAATAATCTCGCAATTTCACATTTGTCGGGCGAGCCCCCATTTGTGTTACATCTCTAGGTGCAATTGGGGGATTTAGGGACAAACACATGACCACTAAGGATGTTAGGAGTCAGGATGAAAGGCAAAATTAACAGATTCATTTTAGAGAATTATTCATACACAGCAGGGATTGCTGGGACCATGTGGTCATGCCAAGTAAAGTGAAGCAATACAACAAAACAGGACCTGACTAACAAACTTCCCTAAACTGAAAACATCAAACAAAAGACAGGGAAACAGTAATAGAAGCAAGCAGCGGAGTGAACAGCAGAAAGAGAAGCAAAGATTGGATCCTGCGGCTGGGTCCCTTTTCATGAAGGCCCACGGCAGTGATTGGACAATCTGTGGTTGAACCGACCAATCAGCAGGCACCACTAGACTTCACAGGTGGAAACCAATTACGCGATCAGCACCTACCAAACCAAGTGGGGAGAAGGGGGAGGGTGGGAGAGAGAAATACAGAAAAAATAAGTTGCCCTGTAGTACGTAACATACCACAAAAAACCAAAAAAATAAAAAAATAAAAAAATAAAAAAATAAATTAGC
The DNA here is from genome assembly GCF_963514085.1 of Chelon labrosus. NCBI lineage: Eukaryota > Metazoa > Chordata > Actinopteri > Mugiliformes > Mugilidae > Chelon > Chelon labrosus. The sequence continues at coordinate 22,019,790 of NC_140338.1, read as the reverse complement.
CACGTCAAAGCAGTCCAAACTGTACAAATGCATTTTTAATAGAAAAGGAAATAGCCAAGAAAAAGGATATTCTGACATACCAACTGCCATTGAATGCAGCAATATGTACTATAAATGTTGCAGTGAGCCAACATGGCCAACACATAGCATCTAATTGTCACATCCAACTCTGGGGCATCTGGTCTTGACTAACTGTTTATCTGTGTTCTATTGCATTTTATTGTTTTATTTTGTATGTCAGTAACTCTTTGCCATCAGAGATGTCTTCACTTCCCCCGTGTGGTTGCTGTCCCTGATTGTTAGCCCCGCCCTGATGTGTCTCACCTGTGCCTCATTGATCCCCCTGTATTTAGCCTCCGTGTTTCCTTCCCACTCTACCAGTTTGTGTTTGTGCTTCATGTCAGAAATGTTTCAGTCTTTTCCTTGTGTGCATTGTGTGCTTTGTGAGTTATCTTTGCCTGCTTTTTAAAGGCTTTCAATCCACCACCTGTTACCTGAATTGTGCGTTTACCAGTTCCTTGTTACACTAGTTTTTTTGATGTCCTTAAACACCCAGAACTGCTTTCCTTTGAAGAAGACAAACTTGCCCTCGCTGTTCTCGTAGACCGCATCGATCTTTACCGGCAGACATAAATCTAAAATAATTTCAGCTTGTTCAGCAGATTTTCCAACTGTTTGTATCGTTACAAATGCCAAATGCATCACTTACTTACTTTACACTAGTATTCCCCTGATTGGATATTTTATTCATCCCAAACTGGGATGTACAGACACTCGGCTTACCATACATCATCTAGAACAATGGAAGGAAAATTCTATTTACAAAATTATAGAACTACTCAATATTAGAATTCAATTAAACTGCAATGCGAAAAATCAACAACCATGTGTGACAGTGACAGTGTGATCTGTCGCATATAGTCAGAATAAACTGATCTAACCATCTCAGTCAGACCAGACTGACCCGATCTGAAGGAGTCTAAAATCAGATGGAGGATTTATTCTATTAGTATAAGACTTTTCTACCTGCCACTACTCAAAGCACTTTGTCACACTTACTCGCTCTTTCCCACCAGCACAAATACACCTGCGTCAGCAAAAAGCATGTGGCATCACCTGTGGGGATTTGACAAGCGTTATACTTTTTCCTCAACAGGGGGAGATGTGACTCTGTCATGTTTGGCCTCAGTCCCGTGTCAGTGGGAGCTGCACCTTGCCGAGACGCCTCGGCTCTCAGACAGTGATGAGTGGAGCCGTACTGCCACACCACCCGCGGGCTGCTGATCTGATTTGAACTTGCTGTTTTTATGTTATTTAATAGGATTTTCATAGCAATGTGTCACTCCCTGCAGTCTGTCACTTCCACTGACTGAGTGCATATGTAGTCTTGGAGCTGGCGGGGAGTTCATCATGGTTGTCTAAGCAGGGGATTCTGCGTGCCTTTGTCAAAGCTCCCGCTGCAGCGATGAGGCATGGTGGACATTGGTATTTAAATATGTTTTAGATATGAAAAGTAGGTAGGTAGCATCAGTGCCAGAGGTCCCCTAGCCTACAGCATGTACTGCATGAAATGAAACCAAGCCTGTAAACCTCATGGCATGCTGGGTAGCGGGTCAAACAGAGCAGCATGGGTAATTGCTTTAATGAAAGCACTGGCATGTTAGCCGACTGTGTTTGCAGTGCCCACACAGAGCTCATGATCCAGTGAACCCAGCATGGGGAAAAAAAATAGCAGAAATGGACCACGACCTAATGAAAAACCAAATCTGCATCTCGGTGCTCAAAGACCTGAGTGAGTCATTTCATATTTAAATTATAACTTACACACACACGGACATGCGTGCACATGCACACCTGCCCCATTTGTCGGTTTCCTCATAGCCTTAATTTCCGAGGATGTGTTCATGGGCTGTGTGTGCACGGAGGTTACTTTACCTACACTGATGTCAACAATACTGGTCTCTGTTTCAAAACTCCTTGTCTCATTTTGACCGAGCCTAGGCCACAGACAACGCAGACGATTCCATATCAGGCTTGTGCATATTTTTCTGCTTCCTTGAAAGAATACCGAAACCTGTTTTAGCATCAAATACTCGGCTCCTGCCAGCTTGAAAGGTGTCTCTGGAAAGTTTGCAGGTTCCGACAACGGTAACATAATATTTGCAGAAACATCTTGGAGAGTGGCTTCATACACACGGAAAAGTTATTTTTATTTTTTTTTTCTCCACTGAAGTGTTGCGGTTGAAAGTCTGATGGGTGAAGTTCAGAACCATTGAGACTTTAAAGCTGGATGAACCCTGCTTCCTCCTGAAGAGGGGTTTTGAAGCTCGGTGTGGTGTTTCCGGCCGTCTCCATCCTGGAAGTTCCTGACTCCACCTACAAAAGAGTCAAAAAGGTCGAGCTGAAGTGGAAGGGGGGCAAGGAGGCACACAGCTAGCAGCCTGAGTCGACACCCACCTGTCAAAGCAGCCACACCCTTAGTTATGCATAACATTAAGCCTTGATATAATTAAAAGCTTCCATATAACAAAAAAATAAAAATCTCTCACTGGTGGAGCTGGCCTCTAGTGGACATTAGAGGAACTGCAGAATTTTGCCACTTCCACGTGGGCTTCATGGGCTCCTCTGGGCTGTTGTCTCCATTAGCCAGCATTTAATGTGCACACTGAAAACTCCCACTACAAACTCTTGCTCACAGTAATGCAAAACTGTATTGTCTCTGTGTTCATCTATGCTACCAGCCTCATAAACATGACCACTGCACTGGAGACGCAGAAAGCTGACGTAGATGCATTAGTCAGAGGTAGTGCAATATTATTTCTTTTTTTTTTTTTTTTTTTTTTCCTTCCGCTTGTGTACGTTTTTGCACTGATCTATGATAAACTGCTTTTGCTGACCACAAAAGCCTTGTTATGGAGTTTGGGATGAACCTCGCCTCCATGACTCATCTTTCTGCCTCATGCTTACATCTCTACCTCTTTCCCTTTTTTGATCTAATGTGACAGACTGGAGAATATGAGCTGCTTCTCACTGATGTGGGGGGAAAAAAAAAAGCGGGCAATGTTGCTCGTAGGTCACACGCTAATTGTTTGGTGTCACAAAATGTAGCCCGAATGATGAGAGATTTCTGTGGGAACAGATCTTTTGATGCTGCAGTGCAGGTTGTGACAACACTAGATTCAGCATTTCATAAAGGCGGACACTCTGAAGATCCCATCAATATATATATTTTTAGAAACTGCCTTGATACAGTGTGTCTGCACAAGCTTGAGACTCGGTACACAGAGGGACTCCTCCTGTAAAGGTGTTACAGTTTCTGCACTAGATGGCACTGTGCACATTGCTGAGCGTCGTCTCATGAATACTCCGACTGGATCAAAGTGCACAAACATCCCTTATGATCACTTATTGACACAATGTTTTGTATTTAGACTTCACCCCATCCGACAGCCGCGGTTGCCGTGGGAACAGGTCTAAATTCGGCCGCGCAAATCCACACAGTGTAATTTACTCCCAACCCGGTGTCTCAAATGTGAGGCACTGTAGTGCATACAGCAGCTGAGTTGAGTCAGCAAAGGTCACTGGAGATGACACTACACTCTGAGAGTGAATTAGTTAGGGGTCCCAGCCAGGGCCAGGTGCTGAGCCGTTAGCGCTCATTGGCATACAGCCAGGTAATAAAAGTCAAGACTTGGAAAGTGATGTCCTGAATAAGCCACAGTGTTACTTGAACACTGTGCTGGCCAGGTAATCCAGCAGTTGAATAAAATGTCAGCCTGCCTCAGAACACCTGTTTGGCACCGCTATAAGGCTGCTTCCTCCTACGCAGTGCAGCTGGGCCATGAGCCCACTGGTCCATCCTCAGTGAGTTATTTTAAAGGGTCAGTTTGACAAAAAAAATAAAATAAACAGCAAGTTGTCGAGTTACAGATGTGTATATTTGCTTGTGGGTTTCAACTAATCCAGTTGAAAAGCATAATTTTGTCATTAAGACTCAGGGACATCATGAAAAGTAAAATGAATTAGATTTGTCTGTGCTGCAAATGTAACTTTCTGTATGATTCCAGACATTCCAATCATTTGTGTAGTCAAAATCACTGAATTAGTGCATTTCCTGTTCAAATACAGGGAGAGACGCGAGTTGAGGCAGCAACGAGTCCTAACTTTCCATAGTCTAGGTATTCTCTGATGTATGATCTGACAATACACCGCACTGAAAAAGCATGAGGTGAGGCAGCCAGTACTTCTACAGGTTCATGCTTCTTCTACTTCAACTTCTTCAACACTGAGTCAAGTACACATCAGTCAGTTTGTATTTTTTTTCCACACTGAGTACTACTTGACTGAGTATGAATTGCGACAGCAAATGGATGCTCTTAAACTTTCGCTCTCTCTATACCGCTATAGATATTCTTCCTTGGCCAATCACAATTATGTACCTTACCAATATCTGCGTAAAGAATGCTGATATGAAACGTAACCCATTGGTGTGAAAGCAGCCAATTGAACGGTGAATTTAAGCTGTTCCATTGGTTACATATTTGCAAATCTGACAATGAAACGGTCTGTGCCTCACCGCACGTCACCGGTTAGACTTAACCCTGTCTCTCCACCAAAGGTCACTGCACAAGGAGCAAACTGTAACCGTTACTAAAATGTAACCTACTTTGTGTTTTTAAGAGGTTGCTGAGTGTGGCTCCTTCACTAGACAGGCTGCTGGGCACTTTCTGATTAAAACGGATGCAAGCCTTAATTTGTTACTTCAACTTTTATAGAGTTGCAGTTGAGAATTCAATCAACAGGTTAAATAATGCATGTGTCAATGACTCACTGTTGTAAGGCTGTTATTTTCTCCCCTAATAGACACTTTTGATGAGACCGGAGTAAACATTTGAAGTTTTGCATTCTGTGCCACTGGTGGAGACCCACAGGTATTGTATTTCACTATTCTCCTTAATGTCTTTTGAACCATCATACCTGAGGTTGTTCATTTCGTCCTGCTTTTCGTCTGCTGTTACTTGAATTTGAGGATATGTTTTTAGATGGAAATATCAAAGTTTATTTCAAAGACTTATTCCATTTGTGAAATCACACTTCAGTCTCTGCCTTTTGTTCAGTAGATTACAATAAGCACTTTTTTTTTTTTTTTCTTTCCTGGAGTTTATTCTTCTTGGGAACATTTCAAGGAAAAATGGACATGAAGAACTTGAGCAAACATTAACGCAGCTAATGCTACAGAGGTGACATGGCTGTAATGTAACGTTAGTTCAGTCACATATCTTTAATGTTGCTGTTAGAAGGAATAAATAAGTTCCAGTTATCAAACTTTAAGATGTTTGCCAACCATGACCCTAAACACGAATTGGTGACTCTGGTCCAGTTGAACCATATTTTGTGGCATCACTTACCCTTTTCTGAAAGTGCTTCTGTAAACTCTTGAACATATTTACTGTTCAAGTGAATGAAATTTTAGTTTTCTCCTAAAACAGAAAGCCCTTTGAAAAACGACTGGGTGTGTGCTCTGTGGCACTGTTTTTAAGACAATGTGTTGCTGCTGACATCACCTCACATCTCCTGTATCTGGGCTAAAAAGTTGCATGTGAAGACATAGAAAACCTTACCATCCATGAGTACAAACCACTGGTACACACGTTCTGCACCTGAGGGGGAAACTCTTCATACCAGCAGGTGGCAGTAGTCTCTATACATCATAGACTGGCCAATGGGAGGAAGTGGAGCCGCATTTTTATATTTTTTTTTCTTCCCTCCCTTACAAACTGACTCTAGTGTCTCGGGGATACGAGTGGTACCATCTTGCGAGTTTTGGAGCCTGTGCAGTACTGTACGAGAATGGAGCCGGATTATCAATGACTCGCCCACACTTCTTCTAGACTCGCTGTTTTTGTTTGAGTACCTCCACCAGTTGCAAAGAAAAGTTGGATCAGACACTGTACTTATGTATTGTCCTACAGGACCGCTTCACAGAGCGCTGGTCAACTGTCAATCATCATGATGTCACATCCTATTTTAACTAAAGTGAAACTTCTCAGAAAAATGGACACTGGAGCATGCAACAGCAGTATGTTAACTACCTAAAATAACAAACAATCCTTGGGAATTGTTTTTTTTTTTTTTTTTTTTTAAAATGTACACGTATTTTAGTGTTTTAGTTCGGTCCAAGTCCCATTTACTAACATGGAGATGGTGCTTATGACCTATACTGCAGTCAGCCACAAAGGGGCGCTTTGAGGAGCTGTCATGGCATCCACATTTTTTTACAGTCTGGTGTACATCATCCAAAAGGAAAAACAAAGGTTATCGTGCATTGAATCTCCAGTATAGTTACATTTTATGTTATAACCAAGTCAATTTTTCGGGAGGTGAATTCCATTGATCTTTTATTTAGTTGTGTAATGTGACCAGTACACTGACCTCAATTTCAGTTGTGTACAGAACGCTGGTGTTCATAAATTACGTCTTTTTCCTTTTATTTAGATTGGGATTGTCTGGCTTTTTTGTATTTCCATTCCATGGCATTTGTAGTAATAGGCAATGTTCTATATCCGATAGTTCTACCAGAGCTTCATTTCATCTTCACACATGATTATTCTAGTGTATGATGCAAATAAATATGAGGAAAATGACTAATATTACTCATGACTCTCTTTCATTATGGTTCATGACCAAGGTCTGTAACCAGCGCCAACACACTCAAGGTACTAAAATGAGACACTGCTCGAAGCATTCAGTGAAACAAGAATGAATTGCAGAGGGCTGAAAACGGGTGGTGTGAATTCAGTGACGCCATTCAATACTTGTCTGGAGAACAATAAGGCTGCTGCTTCCTGTTCAATACATCTGCGAGACTACCCCGGACATCGTATGTAAATAAGAGTTCATCCACATATCATTGGCTCCATCTGTCTGTGCACCCACTTCACGCACAAATACACCTTAGTACACAAACGCACATCAGTAACAAAGACTGTACAAAGACATTTGCGGGGCAGTTAAAATGGGTCGACAATCCATGTCAAATAGTTTTTAAGAGGGTCAAGGTTTATGAAAACATACTGTCAATGCATCTAGCCGTCAGAAATGCGTAATTTTGTTCCCTTCAGCCAAAGATATTTAATTTAGCAGAAGCTTTGATCATCGAGCTATGGGCATGAGGGTTTTAATAAAACCTGAAAAAACTGTAAAGGATCTTTATTCATGCAAAAAAAATGTCTTCCAAGTCGAACATTCTCTTGTTTAATGTTTGCTCAGTAAAAAAAACTCTGGCCAACAGAGCGCAACAGTGAAATTAAGACGTGGAAAAACAAAGCAACTTCAAGTTCAGAGACTTTCAAATTCATCTAAAAAAATAAAAATAAAAAAATAAAGCAACCAAATGTTGATACAGCTCCTCATTGCTAAATGCTGTCAGGGGTTTCCTACTCGACTCTAAAGAATTACATTTGCATGTGAACTAGTGAAGCGTGAGCTTTGCTGCCTTTTTACCAGGGAAAAATAAAATAACGTTATCGACACAAAAGATGAACTGCTTGACATGCTCGTCACGGTTCTATTTTCTTCATTAATGCATTGGTTATGAGCTATTATATCTCGGTGTCTCCCAGAGGAAGGTGCCCTGCTGTCTGTATCTTAACCTTTTTCACGCGTTCAGATGTACATACAAATGTTTATGTGGTAGCTGTGAATATTCATATTCATTCTGCAAAATGAGCCACAGTCGGCCTGTGGGTGGACATTTTGGTCTTAGTTTGAAGTGTAGTGGTTATGGCACAGAACATCTTTACATCTATGTTGCTGTTTCATGCGTGGCTGCCTTGAGGCCGAGACAGACGCCACGATAACTGGGAATAACGTTATCATTTTTCCTCTGTATTGGTTGAAACATTAAATTCAAACGGAGTATTACCAGACTTGAGTCTGGCTCCATTAGGCAAACAACCGGATAGTCCGACAACCAATTAGACATTTTGCTGTAAACAAATTCAACCACACAGCAGTCAGATGACTATTTTATTGGCCTAGCAGATCAGTTTCCAACAGAGCAACGACAGGCCAACTTTCCGCCCCAGTAAATTTGGACTGGCTTCCAGTCCTCTTAAGAACTACTGAAATGGTATGTTTTATGAGTGACTCTCTTCAGGTAGTAGGAGATTATAGAAGGGACAACACAACAAGCTGCAGTTTGTTGAGCTAGCTAGTTAGCATGTTGCTTTGCTGACGCCTTCATAACAATTTGACAAGGTCTATGATCTTATGAACCTTTCTCCAGATGGTTTCCATGGAGCATTTCCCAGACTGTTCTGTGTAACAAACTAAGTGACAGATCTGGATTGAGTTTCAAAATAAAAATTTCAACATGCAAATGAAAGCTTATGAAAAAGCCAAGATATTAAACCCAGGGACCAAAAGGACAGTGTGCAGATTTTCAAAAACTATTTAAAGAAGGTAACCACTTTACTTGGAAGTGTGCTAGACTTTCAAAGTAAAAGCTCACACATATAAAAGGCTATAGCACAGGTTCTCAAATGTAAAGCTCCCAGAAAGACCTTTTCTGAGCCAAGATGCCGGAGAGCCTTGTAGCCTCCAGCGAGTGATTAATAACTATATATAAATAGTTGATGAGAGCTACTATTCTTCAGTCACACTGTCTTTTTGTTGTCATTTGATTACGTCCATGCATGTCGGCATCAAAGCATTAGCTAATTAGCAAGTACTGAAAAGCAAAGGAAACATTATGAGATCACAAAATCTGTTATAGTTTATTTTATGAGCAACATGCTGGCACGCCATGATTAAAACCTGCTCCAGGCACAGAAACACTGTTAGTGTTGAGAAAGACAGGAGTATATTAAGAGCATTTGACTTAAGTAGGTTGTGATCAGCATTTTATCCAGATAGCTACCTTGTGCTAGTAATTAAAAATGATAAAGAATGACAGTGTCCAGACTGGGCTACTATTTATGCGACATGATGTCTTCTGCATTTCCTGTGACACTGTTGGATAGTAGATATATGTCAGTGACTTATGTATGATGAGAAGCACCGGACTGGAGCTGCAACCATGCTGATATGTGAATACTGGTGGCCAGGTTTCCCATTTCCTGCTACATATTAAAAATCAGCCACAGGTGACGAGAGATGGGATTGGAGATGGTTCAGAAGGCAACTGGTCAGGAGTCTGCCTCTGACAGAAGATCCTCAGGTCTCCTTGCCTTTTCCTCCATCAGCACAACATGTATTTTTTTTTTATATTATTTACACATCCATCAGATCTTGGTCTGATTTGTTCAGGCCAGTAACACCAGATATTTCCATGTGCATGAATGAGACTGCATGTAGGAAACGTAATGTAAGCAAACTTTTTTTTTTATTTTCTGCTGATACCAGCATAACATGCAAGGAGCCAGTTGATGGTACTTTCTATGGGGGCCAGTGGCCGTTACATTCTGTTGCTCCAGCTCTGCAGCCAGGACATCACAAAAGCAGACCACATATCTGGGCCTGGATGCAGTTCAGTGCCTTTATTTTATGAAGCTTGCATGGGTATTGGAGGCCAGCTGCAGTGACTTCTTTCTTTTAACCTGTGACCATTTGGACAGTCTAACATGTAATAAGATTGCGTTGACGACAAATTCAGGAATTCATCTTTAAATATGCACTAATTTTCTTAAAATATATTTATCACATCTGTTCTACTCGGTGCAGATAAAATTAACCTATTACTTGTACTTATAATTTAAAACTGTCACTCAAGTTTTTCTTAAACAACAACAAAAAAAACTTTCATTGTCTTAAGGAATATCTGGGAGCTGCAACAAAAGTGTCAGTGGACCCATGACGATGAGGGAATTCAAACTCGTAAAATGATGCCACTGTGAATAAATCACTTTGATCAAATCGCTTTGACTTTTAAATAATATACTGTTGCTGCATATAGTGGTATGAAATGACACAAGACGCTGCACGCTGTGGACTGTATTTCATATATTCATGTGTGGATGTCAAAACTGAATCAAATTAACAGCGACTAACTCCACCACCCACGGGAAATTCCAGTTATCACTGCAGCAAACACCAAACCACCTGAAAGGAGACTGAATGCCACAACAGAGACCAATATTTTATATTTGATACATTTATTTTGACCATTTCTTTAGCTGTGTTGTACGTTTAATATGTGGTATAGCTGTAAAGCTCTTGAAGATGGAGATGAATAATTTTCTGAAGCTGTCATGTCCTTGCACATGTCCATGCCTAACCAGCCAGAAAACTAGAAAGGCTTAAACTGAGGAAAATGTGAAAACCATGAAGGTAAATTGCTGTAGCTGTTCTAAATACACAGGCTTAAACTAATAAATATGTAAATATAAATATACTGTAAAATAGTGTAATTCATATTGCATTCTGGGTAAATGGCGAGATGCAACACTTGCAGTCACATCACAGATCAACCAACTGTCTGTTGGTGGATAACATCACAGCAGGTGTCATCATAAGGGCAAATAATTGCATCTGTACCATCCTAATCACTAAGACAACTGCATTCTATGCCAAAAATAAGTTAGTATTTAGTCTAGTCAAGCTAAGCCTGTGATTTTTACGAAAGTAGAGGTATTGTTGGAGTGTATGAAATACATACAGTAGTTGAGTAATAGTCTATACATTCTCAACTGGATCAAATTAAAATTACATTTTGCAGTCGTTATTGCACCCTGAGGAAAGCATCCATGCCGTTAAGTGCTGATGTGGCCCATAAGGTTTCCTGTAAGTATTGGTATTGAACTGTATCACTGACAGTGCAGTATTTGATCAGCATTTCATACCTTTGTTGATCTTGTACAACGGTTTCTTTCCAGGATGAAGAGTGAGGAAGGATTTGGAGGTTAGGGAAGTGAGCCAGAAGACGGGGAGGGTGGTGCAGAGAAAGGTGACACCCGTCAACCTTTCATGTCAATGGCTTTATTCAGTCTTTGATGCAGTCTGAATGGAAGACCTCCTGTTGGGCACCACTCACATGGCAAATAAAGTCAAGTAGAGAATGATGGAGGAGGAGGATGCTTACCTGAATATTGGAACATTAAATACAAAATCTGACGACACGTTTAGTATGCGAGTTGTCCACCATTCATATTTTGACTCATAGTTTTGTACATGAGAACCTTTTTAATTGCGGGTGCTTTCTTAAATGAAAAATAAATGGGAGGGGGCTCACTCAAGTCTTTGTCTGTGGCTCGAGTACACGCCAGTATCTTTTGATTATTCCTTTTTTTTTTTTTTTTTATTTATGAATCACAGCGATGGTAGATAAATGAGCTTGGTTTAAGTTGTTTGTCTTGTGCTTGTCACATAGAAGGCCCGAGCAAGGGATGGTATCAACATGTTGTAAATCTTCTGGATCAAATCAGAGGAATGACCTCTGGTCATAAGCATTTTCTCAGAGTGAATGACAGCAGTAGCTGGGCATTTGTCTGTGAGCCTTAACTATTGTCCGGTGGGAATATTATCTCTCAGATGTTTGTGGTGATTACTAGCATGTGGTGTAGAATAGACGATAATGGTTCAGTGACGGAGCCTCTCCCTGAAACAATCGGCCTAAGAGGAGGTTTTGTAGAAGGTTTATGGAATTGTAGTTATAGGCGATTATACAATTACAAATTAAAATAACGCATGAATAGTACATTCTTTTTTTTTTTTTTTTTTGTTTTTTGAGGGAGGCCGCATTACTTCTCAGCATGCATGAACAATGATTATTGAAGAACATTATTACCATATAGCATGAATGCTTCAAATGTTATCTTAAGGAAAGGCTGGGCTCTTACCCAATTCCACCTGCATGTATCCAGTCTCAGAAACCGAATGGAGAATGTTTAGGATTTCCTCTCAGTGTCTTGGAACCACACAAGCCTATGTGACTTGACATTCAAATGCCAGAATGAATGACACACCTCCAGCATCTCTGGGGCCAACTCAATCTGTTTCACACTGACGGTCGGAACAGCTAATCATTAGAGGTGTCTTCCAAACGCTATGATTAAAGGACCCGACTTCATTTTCCTCGGGGTTAGTCGTCGTTGAATCATGGCAGCAGCCCAGCGCACTTTAACAAACGCAGGCCGTCAGTCCTCTACATGCACTTACATAATATATATATATTTTTTTCATTATTACTTAATTTGTTATCTGTTCCTTTTGGACAGTGGTAAATAAAATGATTAGAGCAACATTTCAGAGCGCAATTAATCGCACACAAACAAAAACTATTCTAAACGTAATTTAAATGCATTGGGGGGAAAGATCAAACAATGAACTGGACCTTCAGTCTAGACATCTGTTAATTAATGATAAGGTAAACGGCTGTAAGTAATTTTATTCTGAATTAAATATAGTAAAAAATTAATAACAGCATTTATGAACTAAACAGTCCATTTTAAATTGACTGTCTCGTGATTTTTCTGCAAAACTGTGTGATTCATTCGAACTATATTACTTATCACAGCACACTGTAGACACGCTGCGTCCAAATTGCCTTGTTTTTTAAAAAGAAACGATCCATCCTGGGCAATCGGATCACAAGTGGCCCGCGTTACATTTGATCGCAGTCCTTTGCTACACAACGCGCCCTTAATCACATTAGTTTCGCCTCATTCAGAAAAAAAAAACCAACATAAATGATTTCCTGAAAAGGAAAAAGCAGTAAAAGTGATGTTTTTTCATTCTGTCATTTTAGCTGTTAACTAACTAAATAATAAATCAATCTAAAGCAGATTATTTTCTTACACCGATCCTCTAATTTCTTCTCTCTTACTACACTCGCATTTGTGTGCTACTACTGTTTAGCATGTGATTGGCCCCTCACATCTTTTTGTGAGTGCAGCTCCATACCACTCCACATCTGTGGTCCTGATCTCATCAACCCGACCAGTCATCATGAGTTATCCACTCCTGCCTGAATGCATCGTTCTCCAACCTGCCTATGATGCCTCTTATATTCAGTCATTATACCAGCTAACTCCTCTGTAATAGAACTACTGAGAACAGTTTCATGCTTCTATGCTCTTGTTTATATTCATTTTCAATCTCTCATGTAACATGCATCAGCCATATCTTGTACTCTTGCTTGTATCACGATTAGATTCTCCATGTATGCTTTAGTCAGGTGTATGTTTATCTTGTTCCTTCTGCTGCTCTCTTTTTTTTTTTTTTTTTTTTTTTTTTTTTGTCTCTGCCTCTGTCTCTGAGCTGGGTTCTGCTCAATGTTTCGTCCTGTTTAAAGGGAGTTTTTACTTGCCACCATCGCCTCAGTGCTTGCTCTGGGGGTTTCAAGCCAGCATCTTCAGTTTGTCAATTTGTATTGTCATTGACACTGTAGAAATAAAATTTTAAATTAACTGTATATAATATAGTCCGGCAAAGCGCCTCAATCATAGACAAACAATGAATTATCACTATTTTGAGCAAAAACTGAAAATCTTCAGTTTTGTTTTTGTTTTGTCCTCAATTCCAACATGACTACTTTTTTCCGATCCAACAATTCCCTTGACTCTCTGTTGCCCACCTCTCCATGATCCTTCCAAAGTTTCGAAGTTTCCTCCAGCCACCTGACGACTTCATCTACTTCTCCACGACCACCAGCATCTAGACTCAGGGGGGTCTTGCCCCATCTCCCCATCACCAGTTCAATTCTATGACACCACCGTTCTTCTGAGTATAATCAAATCAAATTTTATTTATATGGCACTTTTCATACATAAAAGCCTCACAGAGGCTAAAAACAACAACCCTCCCACCCCCGTAAAAACACAGACGTACAGACACACACACAAGCTCACACCCACTGTATGTGGTTGTGATGGACCCATTTGAATGTTGGCTCTTTTTGACCTTTGTTGACCTTGATTTGGTACACGACAGTCAAGACTTTGTCCCCCACTTGGAGTTCTTCATGGGATGCTTTTTGGTCGTAATAGGCCTTGCGTCCTTCTGCGCTCTTGTCCAAGTTTTTCCAAGAGGTGCACGTTTAGGTTGGTCATATACTTGTGTGTTGTATATGCCGCTGCAATGCTGGCCTTACCTGTCTGGTAGAGCAGGTGCTGTGGATGAGTCACCTGTCTACCAGTCATTATTTCAAAAGGTGAGAACCCTGTCACTCTATGTGGGGTTGATCTGATTCCTTTGTGGCCTGCGCATGGAGAGTCAAGGGCATGCATCAGCCACCCTGTGGCTCTGAGGCACCACGAACACAGGAGAAGTGAGTGCGTCGGAGACATGGACAAGAAGGTCCTTGATGATTTGCAGAGAAGCACGGGCTCGAGTAGGTGCACAGACAACTGGGGTGGGAGGGTAGGGAAAACACCCAGTGTCAAGTGTCCAGGGGGTCCCATTTTGGGCAAAGTATGTGCCAGGTCATTGAGCTCTTTGTGTTTGAACGGTTTTCTGTTTGAGCGTGTTGTGATTCGTAATACGAGTTTGGTCAAGATTAAACAATTAATAATTATTATTAATAATTATGAATTATTAAATCAATTTAAGTTGTTATTAATCAAGATTAATACTACGGGGCACCACCCTGCTTACAGGGAACCTTGACCAAATGTGATATAGTCTCAAATCAGAAATGTTGAAGTCATGAACTCCGAGCACAGACTCTCTCAACCAGCTTGACACAATATAAACACACAATAATCACTAGGAGTAGCTTACTTTAAGTACAAATAAGTTTATTACAATAAAAGGTTAATCAATTAACAACATCGAATCCACTTAATGCACTCTACAAACTACTCGTGGTCATAACATTCCAACACGGTGATGCAGGTATGTGTATGTGTGTGTGTGTGTGTGTGTGTGAATGAGGACGGGAAAAGGGGGGAGGAGCGTGGTGATGTAAGGAAGGAGGGGGACAAAAGGGGAGAGGCAAGATGGCTGACTCCGCCCACGAGTGGGTTTACGTCACCAATGATCTTTGCCCCGGAAAATGGCGGACAATTCAAAATGGTGTGGCTGATGGCGTGCTGATCAGCCGACAACCACGTGGTTATCACTCAAAAGAGAGAGGGAGATTTACCGCTGGGTAATCTAGCTCTCCTTGACTAAGTAGAACTGAGAGGGTCCACGTGTAGCCTATAGGTGTGTATGTGTGTGTGTGCGTGCGTGGTTAGCGGAAAGCTCCAAGGGAGGAGAGAAAAGCAAAGTTTACCAAGCGGATCTCGTGAGGATCACGATGATTGTCTTTTATCTGTCCGGAATGGATAGACACGGACAGATACGAAGCAATCACCCGTTTCACACACGAGAACAAAGGAGCACGGCGGCTCACACACTCTAATTACACGATAACAACACTGGCGGACTCGCGGTCCGTAAACACAGCAAATAAAAAGGGATCACACGAAATGTAAAATAAAACATAAAATAAAATCCTAACTCTGCCCAGACGTTAACCTCTTACTTGGTGATGAAAGGGGGAGCGGATGGCGTGTGTCCTTGCGTCGTTGCGATTCGGTTCCGTGCGGCTCGAATACGACGGGTCCGTTGTGCGTGTCGCTGGCAGACAAACGGCGGCTGATCCTCGGCGATGGCGCGGGGGAAATCAGCGAAGTCGACTGGGTGAAGAATCTGGTTCTTCCTTCTGCAGGCACCGAGGGATCGCAGCGGCGGCGTTCTCGGGAAGTCCGGATAGTGGCTCGGGTTGAGCGTAGGTAGAATACAGGAATCTAGTCTCGTCCAGCGAGGTGAAGATGGCGTAGTCTCTTTAGTAACGTTACGTTTGTACCTCCAAGGTAACGAAGTTACAACGGGAAGCAATGTGTTCAGAGTCTGCGGGGTTATTTATATCCAATTTGACGTCATAGAACTCTGCGGGAGTTCTGAGGACACTCAGCCAATCAGAGTCAGTGGATGACTCTACCGGATATTGTACCTGGCCATAAAACCGCTAGGGCTGATGGGAAACGGAGTCCCTTTAGGACTCCCTTTGTTCTCACTGGCGTGCTGTCAGGCTTTATGAGGTACAACAGGCCTCACTCAGGCTTTGTAGGCCCAACAAGCGTATAGACACGTCCTTCGGTCTAGCAGGTATGTGTGGGTGGCGTTCGTTGGCCACCTGGCCCGCTTCAGGAATTGTTTGTCCTGATTTCATGTCGTCATGGTCGGGAAGGGTGGTTTCACCTCATACTCCTGTCTGAGACCATGGAATGTGTTTGATCCTGACCACCTGAGCAGTAAGTCTGACAAGCACATCACCGCCAGTGTGGACAGAGAGTGGTAGGTCAGGAACGACCAGAAAAAGATGATTCAGCTCTTTGTGGTTCCAGACCACCTTTAAGGTGCAGATCCCATCAGCAGTTGCTATCGCCTGAGGTGGGGGATCTAAAGGGAAGCGGAAAGATTTCTTCACAAACGGAAGATTTGGATTGGTCCATGACAAGGACCCATACAGCTCTCGGCTGATGGCTGATTCATCAGTCCCGAGAGTTAAGATCACATCGTTGACATTAGCATCCTCAAGTTTGATGCCTTTTACTACCTGAGGGCCGTGGTTGTGTGTGTCCGGAGAACTGGTCAACGTGCACAAGAAAGTGTCTTGTTCAGACAGAAGTTCTTCTTTGGGCCGCTTGGGGGTTGGCTGGATGTTGTTAGTTTCTTCTGACACTTCATCAACCTTTATTGGTGGTATCTTGTCAGGTAGGTTGTTACTTGTCAAGGTCATTGTCTCAAGGGTATAGCACTGAGCTCCAGTGGTATGGGGAAGAGGAATAGGCAGAGGTCGACGGTGCCCAGATCTTCAAATGCTTGAAGTCAGTCAATGGCCCAAACCGGTTAAGGAGGTCTTTACCAATTAGAAGAGGAATGGCGTCAAGGGGAGACACATACACACGGTGGAAAAGGCTCATTGGTCCGATAGTGAAGTAAATCACTGCCATGGCCTTCAAGGCGGAGCTTTTGGAAGAATATGGTTGAGCATCAAGAGAGCAGCTCTGTAATTTCAACTTCTTGGCGACTAGTGAAGGTTTTTGGACATGCCATGACCCCGAGGTGATGGCTAGTTGAGGGATGGAGGTTTTGCACGAACAAAGATTTGAAGTGCAATTCTTCCTTCATCTGTATATCGTTTCTGGAACCGAAATAGGCTTTGTGGAGCCGCTTATAGTATTGTTGGAGAGATTCTTGTCTTCCTTGTTTGACAGCTAAAGCAGCTGCTAGACCTGTCTGTGGTGTGTAGCCAGAGAATTCCTCCTTCAGTACCTCGCAGAGGCTTTTATACCATTTCTTGACATGGTGAGGTCGTCGCTCGATGAATCTGCTAACTCGATGACTTGAGGTTACCTTGATTAGGTAGATCCTGTCATCAACTTTAGCATTTGGGAATTTCCTCAAGTAGAACTCTATATCTTTTAGATAAGCGTCAGTGTCTTGAGTGTCACCAGCTTTGGGCACAAAGCGGGTTATGTTGCGGGCAATCTTATCTAGGTCTCTTTCGGAAGGACCTTGTGAGTGATAAGCGTCTGAAGATGAGTAAGGTTTAGGGGACAAGGTCTCCGAAAACTGGCCAGGTATAGCAGCTATTCTAACTCCCTTTTAACGTCTTCCAGCTCTGTCTCTGTCCTTTCTTGTCGTCAGGATTCTCTAGCATTATCCCTGACTTCTTCTAGTTCCTGCTGTAAATGGAGGAAGCGATTTTTCTTAACTTCTCTAGCTTAATTTTTAGGTCTTTTATTTAATTTAGTGCTTCTTTGAGGCAGTTGCCAGAACAGCCGAGAACTTCATTTACCTCTTGAAGCTGATTTTTTTTTTTTTTTTTGTTTGTTTTTTTTTGTTTCCGCTAGCTCCTGCTTGTGGTTTTGGAGGATTTGTTTGAGTCTAGTATTCCTACTTTCAAACTCGGTACCTTCGTCGTCCGACAATTCATTATCTACCCCCTTTTCTGTGTTACATTGAGACTTTAACTGCAGCAAAAGAACGCATTGACGACTTAATGGCTGTTTAGTCTCATCGAGTTGTTTTTTTTGGATCTTCATTTTAGCTAGGGCCTGCTCCAACAACTTTGTTGAATGTTTGAGTTGCGCAGCCATCACAATAGACATGCTTCCTAACATCTTGGTTAGATCTTTGTCTTTAAGTTTTTCAGTTAAAGCTTCCTACACAAGCTCAGACATTGTTCCTCTTAGATCAGAGGGATTTGTTTATTGGGTCTGGTTTACATATTCAGGTATCAATTCACTAGTCAGATCGATCAATGCTGAATCCAGGAGATTTCCTAAACTGGAGGGAAAGGATCCAGTTGGGTCCTCCATCTTTAGTTGTGGTAATATGGGATATAAGAAATCTTCTCCCTAGAGGAGAACTAATTTTGAAACTTGGTCAGTAATACCCTGTGTCTCAGCAAGCAAGTCACAGCACTGACTAACTCTAGGGTATTAGACAGTCGTAATACATTACTGTATTGTCAAAATTGGAACCCCCGTAGGTAGAACTCAAAAGTGGCCAGTGACGGGTCTAGGTAAGGCCAAAATTGGAACTTCCAAGAGGGGACACCCTGTAGTATCAAAGTGGAAAACAATACAGACATAGAACACAGGGAGCTTAACACTTCACTGTTGTAACCCAAAGAAGTCACCCTGAAACCGCAGTCTAAGTCGTACACTCTCGTAATGCCTGTCTCACAATCGGTACCCACAGCAATGATAGGTGGTTAGCTCTCAACGGAGTCGAACTCAAAGTTGGACAGCTAGCGATTCACGTCCTGTGAACTTCAAAAGTGTGAACAGTGTTCAGCTTTGGGTAGAACTCAGTTGAACAGATATGTATACTGTGGCCACCAAAATTGGAACCTCCAATTGATGAGTACCCCTGTGTATCAAGGCTGGAGGGAGTTTCTCTAAAAGATGTTAATAGGGAGTTTCAAAGTAGTGACACCAACTCTTTATCTTAAGCGGGTAACCGTAGGAACGATTGAGTCTATCTTTGCAGAGGTTTCTCAGCAGAGGACGGCGACGGCGAACGGTCCGCGAGGGTTGATATGGTAAAAGTAATTTGGATAAATAGGAAGGCCCAAGACTGTCAAGACACTTAAAGTAAAGCACGAGTAAAAGAACCTTGAAATCAATCCTGAAATACACGGGAAGCCAATGCAGCAATTGTGTAACGGGCATTTGATATTTGGGATAAAACTAAGCTCGGAGTCAAAAATCATGCCCAGATTTTTTTAGTTTGCTCAAAACTGAGGTTTTGTCCTGGTTGAGCTGCAGAAAATTCACTGCCATCCATGACTTGATATCTATAATGCATCAATAGGCCCTGTGTCATCAGGAGACACGGCAATGTACAGTTGTATCATCAGTACAACTATGAAAGTTGATACCGTGCCTCCTGATGACATCCCCGAGGGGAATCATGTAAAGATTTAAAAGAACTGGACCTAAAATTGACCCCTGGGGAACCCCACACTTGATCTCATGGGTTCCTGAGGAACATGTATCCATACTTATGTAGGATATTCTACACTTTTAAATGTCTCGTTCTCAATCAAATAATTTGCATATCTGAAAGAGTGAATCCTTTTCTACAATTTGTACCATTCATTCTGTCGTAAAACAACATCACAAACAACTTAAGTGTGAACAAATATTTATTTAATAAAGTGACAACTATGAGTAAATGAGGGATTAATAGAATATAGGAGTGTAAACGAATATGATAAGGTATGAAATAATTAATTTCTGGAGCGATGGTGAGAGATGGAGATGTTTTAAGGTTTAATCTAAAGGGAATGGATTTCATACCTAGTCTAATCAATCTTCTCTAAAAGATGTTAGTAGGGAGTTTCAAAGTAGTGACACCAACTCTTTGTCTTAAGCGGTAGGAGCGATTCAGCCTACTTTTCCGTAGAGTCTTTTTAGCACGGTGATGGCGGAGCATCGGTGTGACAAGGTGGTGACGAAACCAACGAAATCTGATGTCGTCAATTTTACCTCTGAAGTGGTCTGCAAAGTCCTCGCAGAGGGTATCTGTTGTTGTTTTTTGGGACTTGTTAAAATTACTATTTGTTAAAAGATCAATGGTGGAGAAGAGGAATTTAGGATTGTTTTTATGGTCAGCGATAAGTTTTTTGAAATGGGAAATTCTTGCCTGTTTGATTGCATTATTGTAAGTTTTGAGTTGTTGACATAAAATTTCATAGTGGACTGCTAGTTTTGATTTTCTCCATCTCCTTTCAGCACATCTGCAGTCTCTTTTCAATTTCTTTATTTCCTCATTTCTCCATGGGGGTGAAGGTTTTGTCTTAATTGTCTTCATCAAAAGAGAAGCCACTGAATCCAGCGTTGACTTCAGATTGTTAAACTGTCAACGATAAAATCATAAGGTGCTGGTAAAATCTCTGCAAGAGTGCTCTGTAAAATCTGGATAAACTTTGCAGCCACTTCAGAAGTTAGGTAGCGTTTCCTCACCGTTCTCACCGGGGCCTCCTGCTGGTTAAAACTGGTGATGTTAAAAAAACACACAGTAGTGGTCAGACACAGCCAAGTCCACACACTCAGACAGGCCATGGGTTATGACCAGGTCCAGGATGTGCCCCCTGCTGTGGGTCGGCTGTGTGACATGCTGTTTAAAAATCCAAACAGTTTAAGAATTAAAAATTCTCTGGATACTGGGTCCGAGGTGTTGTCTGCATGTAGATTAAAATCACCAGTTATTAAAATCCTGTTGTAGGAGGTGTGAATAATAAGAATTCAGAGAATTCACTGATAAAAGAGGTGGAGTACTGGGGTGGTCTGTAGACCGTTATGCAAAGAGTATGAGGGCTGCTAAAAACAAAGGCATGATGCTCAAATGATGAGTAGCTGTTAAAAGGAACTTCATTTGAGGACATTGTGGTTCTTGTTATGGATGCAGTTCCTCCCCCTTTTTTGCCCACCCAGTAGAAAATAGAAAGTTAAAATTTGGTGGGGAAGCCTCAGTGAGAACAGGTGCATTGGTGCCAAGCCATGCCTCTGTAAGGAGAATACTGTCTAAGTTTTTATCTAAAATTAAATAATTTATGATCATTATGTTTAAAAGAGAGTGCACGTTCAGCACAGCCATTTTGATGTCTGTGCTGAACGTGCGCTCATCGTGGCATTTTACAGGAATGTTAACACTTTTGGGTCTAAAAACATTGCTGGGTTTCAACTGTCTGTGTAATGATGGTTTTGATGGCGTGAATGTCCTGAGATTCTGGTGGCAGGCCTATAGAAGTATATGGTGGGGGTGAGTGAGGGGCAGAGGGTCTGTCTGCACAAGTTTTAACAGTGAGTCAAGAGGTGGCTGAGGTGCAGGACTGGACAGTCAGGTTGATGTTAACTGATAAAAGCCATGAACCCTCCTGATTTGAGTGGAGGCCGTCCCATTTAAAAAGGTGAGGCCTGTTTAAAAAAAAAAAAAAAAAAAAAGCTGCAATATTGTCAACAAACGGGATACTTTTGGTCAGGCAGTACCCCTTCAGCCACAGGTGCAGCTGATGAAGGCGGCTGGTGGTGACTTCACCATACCGAGGTGAGGGAAGCGGGCCGGCGATAATTAGCCGCTGTCCAGCAGGCGATCCACCAGGGAGACGAAATCCTGTTTTGAGGACCTCTGACTGGTGATTTTTGAGGTCGTTGATGCTGGCCTCCAGGACCAGCATGGAGGCCGAGTTGTGCTGTGCACTCAGCTGGAGGGCAGAGGATGCGACCTGGTTGACGCGGGCTCCAGGGTGGCAGAAGGTCCGGCCACCGTGCACCGCTACGTTGGAGGAAAGGTAGACCTGGGTGTCGTCTCAGTAAGTGTTCTCTCCTCATTGAAGTGTGTTTGGTCCGAAATGCATTCCCTCATCCACGTCCGTTAGCGACTGGGCAAGCTCAGAAAATTGGCACCTCCTTCTGCCTCCAACACACCATCTTTTCAGGTGTGTTTGCTCTTTTCTCTTGCAGTGATTTTAGTAAAAGTAATTGTTCAACATTTATTACCTCCAAATTCAATACGAGCTGCTTAGTTCAGGTCGCCATTGTTTGAAGTACACAGAGACACTCCACGGCTGACTGGCTGCAGACTTGCAATGTAATTACGGAACAATACCAACACATCAGGCCATAAGTAGAATTGATTACAACAATGTATGCTCTGGATACGTCCAACACTGAGACATAAATCTAGCTTTAGGGGTGTTTAACAACTTCCCATGACAGTAAACTCTGCATAGATAGAGCTGCATTTAAATAACAGAGTTGTACCAGACAGCTTCTTAAGTGGATGTCCCGCACTGGCAACAGATACAACAAATGGTTAACACACATTTCAGATCTTTGTGAAAACTCATTGTGCAGTTTTTCCAGATAACAACAGATCGTTCTCCGTGGGGAAATTCGTACCTACAATTTCATCCGTAGCCATAAGATTAACAAAACACATCTAATAACACAACAAATGGAAGCAAAGGCTTCTCATTTAGAGAAACTACGTGGAAGTTGGTTTCGTCAAGAAAAACATAGTTCCTGCAGAGCCTTGCTGAAATGGAGAGCTAGAATGTCACTCAGGGAAATAACGTGCATGTTGCTCAGCGTGGTGTCCGCGCTGCGGAATATGATTTCACCACTTAGGGTTTATTTTCAGAAAACGCTGCAGATGGCGTTTGAAACTTTTACAGGTTAAAAATGAAACACGGTTGGTTATGGAATACTCAAGCAGTCTGCTTACTCACTCATGGATCGAGTACTTGCGCACAGTCTGAAGTGTGAACACTGTAGGGTGGATAGTGATGTACAGCCTATACAATTGTAAAGGCTGACTGTTGAGGGTGAACCTTTTCCTTGTTTTGTGCATTAAGTTTATAATTTGATGTGTTAGAAACATCTTTAAATCCTCAAACAAGAAAACGATTAAAAACTCTGGTGTACTGTGTGCTCTCTAGAGCTGCTACTCATTTTTCAATTTGATGGATGTCCTGTATTTGTTGTTTTCAGAGTTGTCAATTAATTGTAAGGCTATGAATGTGCATTCAAACATTCATTTTTACCTAATGACACAAACCTGCCGTAATCGAATGCAAGTCTTAATATTCAGAGAATGAAAACACCTCTGCATGCAACTGGATATTCCAACAACCAATCAGAGCAATGAGGTGTGTGACATCGAGAAATTCAGGGGACTCTAAACATCTCTTTTCTTCCACGGCAGAGTGTTGCTGTCATTAAACTAAAAGTAGGACAGACAAATACTGAGATATTCTGAAATTAATGTGTGGCGAGAGGGGGGCTACTGGTGGTGGAGCTAAAGTGTTGTGTGCCAGCTGAAACAGAATGGTCCAATAATGGTACCCTGGGAATTTCACCCAGGGATTAATTAATAACAAATTATTATAAGGCACACTAAGGTTTGTTATGCAAACAGGCAGCAGATGAGGTTCCATCCGTTTGCATTGATGCCCAAAATATTAAAAAGAGCCGACTGTCACACTCGCACACATCCATTAAGAGAGGAGGTACACGTGAGAACAAACAAACGGGGTGCACAGTGAAGGAGAGGCTCTCAGCTTCTGAAATACAAGATAAAACGGTCAGTGGGAGTCCACACAAAGAAAAGAATTACAAAAGAACACTTTATATTTATATAAAGAAAATATTCCTATAAAATGGACATAATTCTTCAGGTAACCGTCATAGGAAAGTTCACAGAAGACAAAATTTGCTTTTCAGTGAAATACAAAGGACCACGTTAGCTGGGCGCAATAAGAAAGTTGGCCTGTCTCGGCAAAAAGGAAAGCTATGCTCAAAATGTCTCTAAATATAAACACTCCTCCTAAAGCAAAACACTCCCAAAGCTGGCTGAGAAGAAAGCTGAGATCCACGGGCAAACGGGTCCCGAAAGCAGATTGGGTAACAAGACGAAGCAAAAAGTGAAGGCAAAGCAAAAGGGCCAAGCCAAAAAGAGGCAATCCAACAAGGCAAAGCGACAGCATGTGGAAATGTGGCCTGGCTGTGTAGCTCCCAGCATGGCCAGTAGGCCCCAACAACTCCGATAGGAAGTATTAGGGGTAGTAGGGGTGCATGCGCTCGGAGTTGGGGAAGAGCTCAACGAACAATTGGCTGGCGACAGACCAATGAAAAGCACACAGCAACAGACCTGAAAGGACAGAGAGGAAGACATCCCGTCTCCTACAAATGCACAGTTAATTTGTTAATAGTTAAATTAGCATAATTACATTTAAAATGGGGTGCAATTGAAGCATCATCTAGGGGGGTGCAGACATTATGACCCTGCTGTGTGTACAGATTATGGAGGAAATATTAATATTAGTATCAGATTGACTAGAATAAACACATTGGAGGATGTGGGCGGCACAGTGGGGAGGTGGTTAGCACTGATGCCTCACAGCGAGAAGGTACCGGGTTCGAATCCATGAGCCTGTGTGGAGTTTGGATGTTCTCCCTGTATCTGCGTGGGTTCTCTCCGGGTACTCTTCCTCCCACCGTCCAAAGATATGCTAGTTGGTGATTTTAAATTGGCCCTAGGTGTGTGAGTGAACGGTTGTCTGTCTCTCTGTGTTAGCCCTGCGATAGACTGGAGACCTGTCCAGGGTGTACCCCGCCTCTTGCTCGATGACAGCTGGGATAGGCTCCAGCAGACCCTGCGACCCTTAACAGGAATAAGCGGTTACAGAAGATGAATGAATGAATGAATGAATTGGAGGATGTAACTATACGTTATTTCCATTATTTTTCAAGTCCAATATGTTTCAGACCATTCTTCAACCGTGGGAAAGTGACTTTACTGTGGATTTATAACCGAGGAATAATAAAGAACGATTTATCGCCAGTAATTAATCAAATGTCTCATGATACACCAAAGAAATGCCAAGAACCATTTTTTGTGGATTTTCTTTTTTCACAGTGGATCATCTTTATGTTGTGAAAATCACGCATGGGTTGCGGGAACAAAAAAAGGAGTGAAATAAAAGATTTGGAGTCCCATCCTCCTACCTGTTTTGATGAATGGGAGCTAGGTAGCTAAAGCTGAGGTCATCCATCATGAGCTGTAGTGTTAATTAATGTTGTAGGAGGCGAGCCAACGAGGCCCGTTCCACATCAGCAAAAAGAAAAGCTGCTGCTTTTCCTTCAGCCCCTCACAAAGACTGCAGATTAAAAAATGTAACATTTCACAAGAACAATTAGGCGGATCTGAAAAGATGAGATTCACAGGAAACGCATGTGACAAAAAGTAAAACAACAACAGCTGATCACTATTCTCTTTCTCCTCAGTCGCGTTAAAGCAAACATATCTCACTGCCATGTAGTAATCTAGGGGTGCTTTCACGCCTAGGTTGAGGTTCTGAAACCGGGATTTTTATCCCTCCGGTCGGTCCATTTGGACTGGTGTGAACACACCAATCACGCTCTGTGCCGGAACAAATGAACCAAGCTGAGACAGAGAGAGGATGGTTTAGGCCCAAATGCAGTCACAGCGGTTTGTTTGCAGTGGGAACTGCAACTACTACTACCATAGAATTATATGACTATGATGCGTCTTTGGAAAAGTGTGCACCCAAAAGAGCTGTCTGGCAGCGGCAGTGCGCCTTCTCATAATACACGTAAACGTTCATTATATGTAGCCTACGTGCTCGATCAAACCAAGCATTCATACATGCACATGGCTCGCAGAACAACAATATACGACAGTATGCAAACTCACTGCTGATGCTCCATTTTCTTACATCATTAAGGCCAATCACAAAACTGTTTGCAAGATATAGTGTTGAGGGAGTGTCACAACTTCATCTTGATTGGATTAGAGTGAAATACACAGTACGTGTGAAAGCACCCTGACACATTAAGCCTTACCAGTCTGTGATGTGCCTGCTTTTCATGATAGTTTTCAATTATCACTTATCTCTCAGCTGTTGAGAAAGCTCCTTACTCATTCATAACGTATTTCCATTTACTGTAAGATGTGAACTAAGTTATAAACCTGACGTTAAAAAGATCTATTTCTGCTTTCTTTTTCTTCTTCTGCTTTTGGGGCTTTTGTCAGTTTCGACGCTAAAGGGCGTGATGCCGATTTCCATAGGGTAAAATTATTTACTGTGAGTGTACTTCAGAGCAGCAGTATTACTGTGAAAAGCAAGCAGATCCAATCACTTATTGGTCTCCTAAACCACAGTTTGAGGTCATGATACCAGAACGTGCATAATAACAGAATTGCACATTAAACCAATTAAAAATGTTGAAAGAAATTTGACAGCCCTATTAAAATATTACAAGAAGCCGTATGGGACTATGTCTGCATTGCAGAACGCCAGCAAAAAGAAAAAAAAACTTGTGACAAATGGAAAAATACTTTTGAAAAGTGTTTTTTTTTTTTTTTTTTTTTTTAACAGGGGCTGCGTAGGCTACTGTAAGTGTAAAGCCAAACAGAAGGAATGTTATGTTATGTTATTTTATTAGTGATGCAGTGCTACGCAATGCAAACTATTGACCCCCCTCATAGCAAAGCTATGGGGGTCAATAGTTTGCAGTGCGAAGCACTGCAAACTATTGTTCTTCACTACGTTTTTCTTCTTATTATTATTATTATTATTAATAAACTTTTTCCTACGCATTTTCGAAACCTTTCAACTCAAATACCGTTCGTCGCACACAGACACAAAATACATCAAAACGTGCGTCTCGATCGGACTCGGTGTGCTTCTATACAGTTCTTTCAAACAAGATTTTTTCGCGACGTAGTCGCGAAAAAACTGCGACAAATTTCCCTATTGAAATGAATGGAGAAGCCCGAAAAAAAAAATAATTCAACAGACATTTTCAACAATGAACTGCTCTGGCATACTTTAACCGAGAGACTTCATTTAAACTTTAAAACGTAGGTACTCTTGCCTTCTCTTCAGAGATTCACTTCACTTAGCGACAACTTTTACCGTTTTTAAACTATGAAGCCTCAGAGTTGTGTAGGTTTTTACTCAAATTTCAGGGTTTATAATGGGTGTGTATTGCGCGGAATGTTTGTGCTAGAGTGGATGACATCATCAGCTAGAGTGAGGAGGGGAGAAGAAAGTTAGTCAAAAAACTGCACAGAAACTGCTCCCGTGGCCACAAATTTCACACGACAGAC
The DNA here is from genome assembly GCF_963514085.1 of Chelon labrosus. Taxonomy (NCBI): domain Eukaryota; kingdom Metazoa; phylum Chordata; class Actinopteri; order Mugiliformes; family Mugilidae; genus Chelon; species Chelon labrosus. Next base: position 21,992,652 of record NC_140338.1, on the reverse strand, counting down.
ATAATTTATACATAGAAACGTAGGAAAATGTGTCTTCTCACTCAAATTCGTCTGCTAAAGCTGTAAGTCTTATAGTTTTGGCGTCAGACACAAAGATGCGCCAGCAACACCCACCCACAGCTCCATAGACTGCCATGTTAAAAAGGCAGGGAAATTTCTGGAGGAAAGCAGACGTAACCTTTCTTTGAATCGCTTTGAATAGGTCACATTTCTTCATTTTACCTACAAATTACACATCTAGACGTTCAGGAAAGCCTCAAGATGCCCAAAGTTAAGTCGGTTCAATGATTGGAAATACGGTTTGGCCACAAGTCCTTCCTGTTCGAGGCGATTTTTCAGCATTTTCTCTCTCTTTCCCCGTCTTCCAACTGACATTCTAACAGGAGCAGTTGACCCTGGTAGCCATGACAACCAGACCCCAACCAGCTTACACACGTTCACACACGCAGCTGCTGGGGACGAGAGGCGGGAAAAGAGCTCTCAGTGGAAAACATGATCTGCCAAAACATTAAAACGACTAGCCGCCCAGTGATTTAGCCGACGACTAGCCTTCCAGCATAGCGCATGTATGTTAGCAAGCTAGCGGAGCTAACGGAGCTAGCTAGCCGCTACCTTAACGCCGCGGACTCAACCGCGGAGTTAGCCTCGAGCTAACCGCTAGCTAACCGCTAGCTAACCGGGATTTAACCGCGGACCCGCGGGAGTTAAACACGAATTAGCCGCGGCAGTTAGCCGTGAGCTAACGCGGAGGCTAGTGGGGTTAGCCGCCGGCTAATTCGCCCCGTTGCTAGCGGGAGCTTATCACAGTAATAATGTTGAAGTTTTACAATTTAAAGGGAAGATATTTTTAAATTAAACTGTGTCAAACTGAAAAATATATTATTCCACCACATAAAGTAGGAAACATTTATGGCTTGCAACAACATTAATGACAGTATATATATATGTATTTGGAGTAATTTAATATAATATGATGTTTTTAATTAAATAAATAATGAGCTGTTGAACACTCATAAGAGTTATATTAAGTATGTTACATAACATTATTTGACATGTCTATTTGTCTGCCTATAGTTTTCCTCCAGCTGATCCAGACAGACTGCAGTGACGTCCAACATGAGACAAAGAGCTGGACTCGCAGGACAATTTGAAGGTCTTCACTTCATCGCTGATTCCTTGTTACAGCCTGGATGTGTTAAGTTTAATATTATTGTTTTTCTAACTGTAAGACTGTGCCGTAAACTGTTCAACTATTGCTCAGGTAGGAGTAATGAGTTTTATTGTTAAAATTATTATGATTAACGATCAATTGTTACGATTTGCTCGTTCTTTGTCTGGGGATCCTAGTGAGATCCCTCCCACTCTCTTCCTTATTTGATGCTGGCTTTCAGGTGGAGCTGGGAGGGCTCTGCTGCCTGTACCTGCCCTTCAGTTTGTAGAAGGCGAAGCATAAAGGACGACCCTTCTCAGTGTCTCTCTCTCTCAGCCAGGCCTACTGCATCCTCCTCATCCTGTTTGGTTTGTTGTACCCTGCATGACATCAAACTCACACCCATCCAGTCAGAAGGAACCAGGCCTTAAATGACTATTTGAGTTGTGCTTTTTGTTATAGCTGCTGCTCATGGTAGTAAAGACATGCTACTTAGTAAAGACATTCGCGACGTAAGTCGCGAATACTTTCATACCTGTCTTGACCTGACCATTACTTTTTGTAGTCAAACATGAAATTATTTGCAACGTAAGTCGCAAATATTTTCACCAGGATTATATTATGACTATATGAACAGGTGATCATTAAAGCATCATAGCATCTTAGTATAATTGCATTGTAGCATCTTAGCATCGTAGCAACATAGTATCTTAGCTTTGTAGCATCTTAGTGTCATAGCATCTTAGTATCTTAGCATCATAGCATTGTAGTAGCATCTTGGCATAGTAGCATCATCGTAGCATCGTAGCATCGTACTATCACAGCAATATAGCATGGTATCGCAGACTGCTGCGGCCACTGCATCACTCTCGCGATTTCCCGCAGGGGAATTGTCTAGTTTTATTTTTTCTTGCACAGGAAATGCATTCCCTTTACAGATGCACTGCATATCAAAAGGGAATTCAGGCCTCAAGCCAGTGAAGGGGCCCCAAAGGGTGGCAACCTTTAATCTACAGCAGTGGCAATGTGCTAAATTTTCAATGACAGTAGGAGGCCTCCCTAAAGGGCCCCCACTTCACACTGCTCTGCACAGTCAATCCTGTTACATGCTGCGTGCATGGCTCTTTAAAGTAAAGAATGACGCCTAATTCAAAATGAAAAGAAGTTAAGAAAGATCATGGTAAATGAAGCAAACAGTGAGGATAAATAATAATACCAAATAGATAAGGCTAGACTAGTAGCATTCAGTTAGCTATGGGGGACATAGTGGACATTTGAATATAAATCCCTCCACTAGCATCACATTATTTCGTTAGTTCTTTGACAGTTAACATTAGTTAACTAGAGCAGAGTGTCCAGCTCTGTCCCTGACCAAGGCTACTGTGTGCTCCACCAGCGGAAGTCAAGACACTGCTGCCAACCGACTTGTTAGCTTAGCTAGGTTGAATAAACTAGTAGTTGAAATATAGGTTACTTTATTAATTTCTACAGTTACTCATGTGGAAAATGTAAACATAAAATCTCTCATCTGTATTCAGACCCAAGCCCAGATTTCCCCTCCTCTAATGTCCATTTCTTGTGTTTCTTGGTCTGAGGAATGCAATCCTTTCCTCGGTTTCTTTGCAGCAGTTTGATTGCCACCGTCTCCTCCAACAGGTGATGTTAAAGTCGTAATTTGAATCCCAGTGTTAAGTTTAAACAGCTCTGTTCTCACCCCATAATTGAAATTTAGAAGTTTTAATGTATTGAGCTTTGTCTGACATTGTAGACAGCAGTGAGAATAAAGAAAAACCTTGGAATCGATAAGTGTGTCCCAACTTTGACTGAACTGCATTTGCTCTTTGCCACCTGGAAAATGCCTGAGTGCAGGTTTGAATCTTAAAGAACACTGCACAGTCAACAAAGTGGATGTTTTCTGCTGTGAAGAGGGCAGAAAAAGATCTCGGTCAGTCGGTGTGATAGGTTAAACGTCAGAGAACAAAGAGAAAAGCGAAGAAATGCCTGAAAAGTCTGAACTTTGTCATTATCCGCATGTGGACGCAAAAGGGCACCTGGCCCGAGCAGAACTGTCGGAAACAAACAGGTCAATGACGTTCACTTGGCAGGTATGAAAGAATCAGATGCATTAAAGGTTATGAAATTCATCTGCTGAAGGGAAAACAACACCATCATCTGGAAATAGATGCCCTGCCCACTTGAATGAATTAAATTTAGAGTAAGCTGTTACTTTTCACCAAACTTTGGCTTTGTTACAGCTCATTAGTCACCACAAATTCAACTTGAACGCCCTTAGTGTGAACTGGAAGTCCACGTCTGTGAGACAGCGGTGACAAATTAAAAGTACAAATGACTTAATAAATGTCTGGTCGCTCTTGTTGGATTTTTTTTCTTGACTCACTAAATGCATCTCGCCTGCCCTGCTCCGATCCTAAACAATATATTCTCCTGTCTCAGTTGAATTTCGCCTCCATTATTCATTTACAATCACCGATGCCCTCCTGCTAGTCTTCTCCCCCCCTTTTTAAATACATCTGTCTCTGAGCGAGCCAGAGTCAAAGTCGGCAAAGGAGCAGATATCAAGAAGGCAAATAATCAGCAGCCATCATCTCTCCTAGGGCATTATAAATATGGCATTTATCTCTGGAGCGATCCACAAACCTCACTTTAATATATTCTCATTTGACAGCAGGCAAAGTGATAAATCTCTCCTTGGAACGTTTTAGACGAGGTACTACAACATGGAGAGGCAACAACCAGAAATGAATAATTCATACGGTGACAAAATGGTGCACCAATTACCCAGCGCATTTATAGCACAGTTGTACTCTGTCTTGCTTGTAGTTAAACGCATGCATGACTGGGGAGATGGATGTGACATCAAAGTTAGCTTTCATGAAACCGAGATGGCGCGTTGCCGTGGATTTTATTTCTTACACGCGATCAAGTTTGTGTGTGTGTGTGTGTGTGTGTATACTGTATGTCTTCAGTATGCACACACTACATTATGTGGGCTGAGCAACGAGCACAAGTTATATATGCTACCATCATTTTATTACTGAAGGTGGATTCTACTCACTGTTTGTAACACAGGAGTCCACGTTCTAGTAGAACAAGAAACCATCATAACCGAATAACCTAAAAGGTCATACGTGACTCGTTGGAGCATTTTCAGTTTTCGCTTCACTGTTTGCTGGAAAACACTGCTTCTCACAGTATTACACAAATATGTCAGATGACCTGCAACACTCTAAGGTTAGCCATATGGTCAAGGTTGGAGAAATGGTTAAACGTGATGTTGTCGTTAAAGATCGTTCTCCAGTTGTCCATGTTTGTAGGAAGGGACACAGAAATGCTGAGAAATGAATACCCATGGAGCACCTGAAATTCAACTTACTGCACGTTCTTCACTTGCCACGGCTGAGACTGGGCTGAAGGACAACCCTGCAGTCTGGAAGGATTTAAACAATTAAAACATGCCCTATAATGAAATCCAAATGGCATGTTATCAGACTTGTATTTGGAAGAACTGAGTGCGGCTATGTCAGACTACAAATACACATCACATCAATATACACCAATTAGTCACAACATTAGAACCACACCCATTTGACCGTCTTGTGACATCACAATGTTCCGCTGGGAAACTTTGGGACCTGGCTTTCGTGTGGATGTTATTTACTTGCACACACAAACGGTATAGAAACGACTCAAAAACACATGAAAATCAGCACAAGGTGTTGACCTGGCCTCCAAATTCAAGTATCTGTGGGATCCACAGAGTCCCCTCCTCTCAACCCATTGGACCCCAAAGGCCCCTACTAACAACATTCTGTAGTCAGACACCACAGGACACACTCAGAAGGCCCATGTCTGTACAGGAATGAACAGACAGCTGTATGTTGGTGCCACAGCTGGTGGAATATTTTCAGCCAAGCCTTGTTTTTTTTCCTACATATTCATGTTGTGTTTTTCAAACTGCTCAGCCTTGTTATTTTGTCGTGTTTACATGGTATCCTGCACCTTTTGTGGGCAGTGAGAATAAATGCCACAAAAGGACTAACTGAATGCAGCATCACAATGTACTGTGCAGTTGGTTTGCTGTGCTCTTAAAGGCCATTCAAAGTAAAAAAAAAAAAAAAAAAAAAACACCATACAGATACATTTGCTTTGCCTTCCTTGACTAGAGTATCCTGCTTTTCTCAAACATCGTCGTCGTTGTGAACATCACGTATAGAGAGCAGTCTAATGCACAAGAAGCGAGCTGGTGACTCAGTCTCCATTATGCTGCTCATGAACAGTCCGTGCTTTTCTTGCTCAACATTCTCCGAGAGTAAATAGGTGCTAAATGATGAGCAGAGCAATGAGTGGTGTGTTTACTCAACGCCACATCCTGATCTCTGAATCAAACACTCTTCACACATTTAGAGACAGCTTCACAAGTAATGTGTGTCTACACAGCGATAAACAGAATCTTCAGTTACAAGTGTTATTATGTTATTGTATTTACACATCCGGTGTATTTGGGTGTTTGATATATTTACAGAGCTCTGTAATCGGCGGTTTAATACAAATATCTATGCGAGTATGCTAACATGCTAGATGGCCACTAGCAACACGTTGTGACTTTGGAGCCAAGTCTCTCAACTCAAACCATCAAAACTATCTGGGAGAAAAATAATGTTGAACCTAGGTATCTCCTGAGGGAATACTGAGTATGCTGTTTTCTGTTTCCTGTGTCTTGTCAGAATTTCCTTCCAGAATACTTCTAACCATGTCTACAGTCACTGAGGACATGTGCTCTGTATTTTCTTTCCATCGTGGGATAGTTCATCCTCCGCAGAAAGGTAGTTTTATTCACATCTCCTCCTACATTTAATCCTGTTTTTCTGTTCTTTTATTGGTATTCATCATAAAGGTGAAGCTTCTATTGTGTGTAATCAGGTACCATACTGAGCTCATCTACTCAAACTTGTAAAACAGCTCCAATAACCCCCCCCCCCCCCCCCCCCCCCAAACCATTTTACGGCATAGTAACATTACTCTCTTGTTAGACGTTTAGTAAAGTGGAAGCAGCAGGTGATAAAAAAAAAAAAAAAACAGAGTTTGCCATATTAGTTCAAAAATGAAAATGAAAAAAACACTAGATTTTTGTAGATTTTTTTTTAATTTAATTATTTTTTTTTTTTGACATTTCTGATTTATTCTGGCTACTTTTAGTACAACAAAGAAGTGGGGCGACCAAACAGATCCTACCTTAGTGCAGATGGGACAAATTACTCTGCTGTGATTATGGCTAATAGCACAGGTGCAGTGTTACATAAGTCTACATAGATGTTAGGCTAATCCATACAAATTGCTGTGAGGAAGTGTTTACTTTAAATATTTCCACAGCTTGAAATTAAATGCAAAAAAAAAAAAAAAAGCCATTTCAAAATGATCTTTTTATTTTTGAAGCAAATAAGTTATCTGAAGAAAACTGAACAATCACTTACACTGAACTCTTTCAGCAATGTAAAGTTGGTTAAAAGGTCTCACCCATCAGCATGCTATACCATGATTGACAGAACGAATTGATTGTTATCAGTCATGGAAAGGTCACAAAGACATGTCTAAGGCTCTGAACACAGTCAGAGCCATATTATCTAAACAGAGAATATCTGGCACAGTAATGAACCTCCTCTGGAGTGGTCAGCCTTCCAGCATTTTGCTTGGAGCAGTCCAGGAATTATATAAAAGCCAAGCAATGGCAAGCCTCTGTAACTTAAACCAAATACATGTTTGAGTCTGCATCCTGAGAGTAGGAAGATTAAAAAAAACAAAACACTACTAACCCAAAGGACATGAGTGCTTGCCTCCAGTTTGTCAAAAACACAAATTGGTGAACGCTGATTTGCTCAAAACATCTGGTATGATGTTCCACAGACAAAGGGATTCAGAGTGCAACTGATCAAAAAAGAGGGGTCCTATCGCACCACAGGATTCCACAGTAAGAACATGAATCCTTAGGTCAGTAAAGGTGGTTCAGGTATCTGACCAGATTGCCACCCGTACTCCTCCAGACCCAGATTACAGATTACACTGGCCAGGTAATACAGTATTTTGGAGGAAGAGCAAAGAATGTGGTCAGTAATAGGGACATCTATGGTACTTCTCCTGCAGCCAGATTTAAGGTGAGGTGGTGGATATTCAGAATGAGAATCCATCATCTGAAGCTCAAGGGCAACTGGGTTATGCGCAAGACAATCATCCAGAGAGTGACAGTTGTCATGTGGTGCCTGGCAAAAGGATGTTATTAGTGGGGGCCTCTGTGGATCAGGCTTGTACTTGATCAGTTTGGGATCCAGTGAATTTGGAGGCCAGGTCAACACCTTGTGCTGTTTTTTGAGTTGTTACTAAACCGTTTTTGTGTGTGCGCCTGTGTCAGGCTGGCTGCTGCCATCAAGAAGTGTCATTGCTATGGGGTGGGGGTGACTGGTCTGATCGAGGCGGGTGGTAAATGTCCAAGTAACATCCACGTGAATGCCAGGTCTGTAAGTTTCCCAGCAGAACACTGTATTGTCCCAAGATGGTAATTGTTATTTACTTCTCCTGTCAGTGGTCATAATGTTGTGGCTGATCAGTAGTGTAGCAGTGTGTCTGGGCAGTAGGGACTAAATGATGGAGATGTGATATTGAGGGACACCATTTAAACTTCACCTAGCCAAGCCTCCACTATCTTGACTGTCTAGGAATGTCATGGACGCTCCATACGTTATCGTTTTCTACATAAAAATTAGGTGAAGCCTCCATACCACCTGGAGTGCAAGTTGTCATATTTTGCCTTCACTTCAGAACTAGGGAGTTGTCATGTTACCCATTTTTATATTCAGTCTAAGAGTGGCCTAGTTAAATTCATAATTTCAGTCCTAGTGAGTTGAGGGAGCAAGAACTTAAATGGGTGGTTCATGGTCAAAATTCCCAGTGTGGTTAAATTAAAACAGCTCTGAAAAGAAGAGAGGGCCTAGACTGTTAATTTTTCATATGAGTGGTCTGGTTGTTGTGGAAACTCACAAATAAAATTGGTAGTGTCTTTGTAAATAGTGTTGGAAATAAGGAGGGGGGCAGATACTTTTTACAGCACTGCATGCATCAGACCTTTACTAAATTTACACGACAGTGAAGTAGCTTAATGTGCTCATGTTGAATCTACTGTACTGGTAACACTGATGGATCTCTACAGCCTCTCTGAGAAGATATGTTTTCATAAAAACTCCTTTGAATAAAAAAAAAAGGGTCTCAAAAATAGTGTCTGTCCACAGTTAAATAAATGTATTTGTTGCTTAGGGACTGGATGAACACAAACCAGGTGACCCAACCCTTAGTGCACCAGGCAGCAGAGATTAATCTCCTCAATTTAATATTTTCACCTGACAGCCAGGAAACAGATTGTTGCTGTAACGGCCTTATGGGTCCTCTGCAGGACATCTATAACGGTTCTTGTTATTGATCAACCCTCCAAACTTCCCAGTGGATGGCAGAGTTTCACTTTACACTTCTTTACTTGAATATGATTTGTGGCTTTTGATTGGTTGTTTATAGGAAAGAATTGTGTTCTGTGCCTCACGGTAAGCAAATTTGCCGAACGCTGTCATTGTTTCCAAATGTATCTCGGCACAAAAACAATTACTCTGGGTTTGTCTTTCCCATTCAGAGACTGAGGAAGCAAACAAAGGGATGTCATGAATATGTATGCCGTCTCACTTCTTGACTTGATTGAATTGGATCAGTGCCCAGTCACTTTGCTCCAAAGTCATGCCCAATAGTTTTTCGCAGTGTTACAATACGTGTTGTAAAACCCTTAATGTACTCGTGACCAGAGCCTGTAAAACTTTCATTTAGTGTTTTTGTGACACAATATTTAGATCCCAAGACACAATAATCACGTCACACAGCACTTCATATTGGTTTTCATATTCAGATTGGTTTACAGTGCCAACATCCGGAATTAGTAAAGACACATTACACTGTGTATAGATTTAACCCTTTATGCCTTACAGGTTCTTGAAGTGATGTGATATGTCCTTATTGGAAGAAAATTATACATACACTGATACACATATACCAGAATCAATTCTTATCAGAACATGAGTCTGGTAACACACCATTTGGACTTCATCATAGGGCATGTTTCAACTGATGCAGATAGAAAAATAACAACAACCAAAACTGCTCACAATTGGACAGTCCTACAACCAATCAGATCCATTCTGTTGTAAAGAAATTCAACTTCCCGGCACTCAGGTGTCACTGCTACTCCTTTGTCCGTCACTGCATAAAGTCCACCTGAATGATTTGATTGGCCTGGCAGAGCATATTCAGGTCCCAACGGAGTGACTCCGGATCAACTTTCCGACACAAAACAATTGAGGGCTATGAGGTTTGTCTGGCCTCTGGGTTACATACGCACACCAACCACATATTTTTGTAGGGTATTCTAATGCAAGCTGTGACAGTTTCACTTGTTAGCAAGACATTTTTTTTGCAGTGTGTTACTCGTATTTTGACGCACTCATGTTCAGTGTCAACCTCTCATAGGTTTCAGTAGAAACCGTAAAAATGTCTTGTTTCATTCACAATTTTGTGTAATGTGGCAGCACGATTCAGATTGGTTTCCAAGTTTTTCTTTTCCACAAAAAAGTTTCTTTGCTTCCATCTTCAGGAGGATGCACAGAATTACCAAACTTGATGAATTTAAGAGCACTTAATCCCACTGTGAGAACTCTTGATGGAAATGAAGACACCATCTTGGAGATGTCAAATAGCCTTCACACTACAACAAGGCTACACGGTGAATCTGAGCTTGCTTCCCCATTTTGAGCAGGGTGGCCAGCATCTTCCTGTGCTCAGGATCTGAGCTGAGCTGACAAGCAGCATGTATTGCGCATTGTTGCAGAGGCTACAGCTTTCCTTCATTCTGTGAGCTCCCACAAATTTGCCAGGTCCAAGTAATCTGAAAGAAGTGTTTGTGTGGAGGGTTCCAACGATTAGACTTCAATTTCCGTAGCTGTCGTGTTTTGTTCCAACGTTTGCAATCTTGTTTTCTTCAAACTGTATAAATCTCAAGAGAATATAAGAAGATAGCATGATGCAGAGAATTGCTACGGTCAGGGTGACACTGACTTTTACTGATCAGCGCAGTAAAGAATATACTCTACTTTTGTGGGGTTGTTTTTTTGTTTTAGGGGAGGGGGGTCGACCAAGTGCTGCATCTCCAACCTCTCTAACATTTAGTCTTCAGCTCCCCCAAATTCCACAAAGTTCCAAGTGAGCACACTCTGAGCAGTTCGATGGGGTTTAAGATACTTGTTCAAGACTCGGCAATGGACAACCTTGGACATAGAAGGGAACCAACCATTATCATGGTCCCAAAGCTGCTTCTCCAACACAACTGCTCACTAACTATAGTGAGCTATAAAACATTGGTTGTTCATGGGAAGGTTCTCCCTTGTGCTTCCAAAACAATTCTGACTCAGAGAATGGACATGAGCCTTCTGAGGGTGTCCTGTGGTGTCTAGCAACAGTATGTTGTTAGTGGGGGTCTTTGGGTCCTATGGGTTGAGGGGAGGGACCTCTGTGGATTAGGTGTTTTGAGTTGTACCATTTGTGTGTGTGTCTGTGTCAGGCTGCATCCTGCTGGGGACGACTGCCACCATCAAGGAGCGCCATTGCTATGGGGTGTGGGGTGTCCGGTCTGGTCTAGGTGGGTGATACATATCCATTGTATGTATTGTCACAAGATGGTCAATGTTATTTACTTCACCTTGGCAGTGGTGTTAATGTTGTGGCTGATTGGTGTATGCAGACCACTATGTTGTATCAATTACTGCATACATTATCTACACGGAAAACGTCGTTTGGCACATTGGTCTGTGATGGCATTTGTGGAGCTGAATGAAGGAAAGTGGCATACTTAAATTTGCTTGTAGCTAATAAACTGGGTCTGTTGATCGCTTGGCTTGTTTCTGTTATCTCACTCCATACTTGCTTCCCATTTTATGAGTTAATTAAAAAGTTTGTTAGTTACAAAAAACTGTATTAAATGTGTCCCTGATAAATATTGATTGAAGTTGAGCGATGGTGAACAGCTGAAGGCCTGTTTATGATGCTGCCGGCGTGTGTTAAGTGTAAAGCTGTGAAACAGAACAGTTTGTGTGAATGTGTGAATCCGGGGCGACACAGATGGTGAGCCTCCCTGTTGATCTCACCTGCACAAAGACATCTGCTTCATCCCTCTGATCCTCCTTTCAGTGGGGACTGTCAACCCCGTGACACAGACACACACAGAAACTCGGCAAGTTGCAGACTCGCTATTAAAAAGAGTCGCTGACAATTGGACAAGCACAGGAGCCCTGCTGAACGGGAGGTCAGTGAGGTTGGGTTGTTTTGGATAAGACTAAAGTTTTGCGAGGTTCAAAATATCAAGATTCATGGCACTATGAATGCATTGTACTCTTGTCCTTGCGTGACCTGCTGCTGCCACCTGACACTTTGGTGGATGCTGTGGACAGTCTGTCAGAATCTGCCTGTAAAATACCCCAAATAAGGAAGAAAATATGAAAATAAAAGCAGGTAGTGAAGCATGAATATAAAGACATTTACTGTAAGGAAAAAAAAAAATAATCAAGGGGTTACGTGCGGCTGTCTTCCTGTCTCCTCCTGGTCACTCCTCCCTTGGCCTGCTGAGCACTTGAATCTCATTTGTGCTCAGGTCGGGGAGGGGAGAGGAGAGGAGCGGTGACTGTCTGTCTTTCTCTTCTTTCTCTCACCATCATTGCCTGGCGCAGATCGCGACAAAGCCGGCGGCCAGGTTGTGTGTTAACCTTATATTTCTTTGTCCCTAAGCAGGTGGTTTATTTCTTTTCCTATGAAGTGTCAGAACTTTGTAGGCTTTATTATTTTAGTTGGGGTTGTAGGTGACAGGTAGTCCTGTTTTCGGTTTTTGTTAATTTTGTTTAGGTTTAGTTTCTTTAAGTAATTTAACTTTGTGGAATGAGGTTGGGGTCCTATGGCCCAATGTGGGCTGACCCTGTTTTTAAATTCCTCTTTTGTTCTTTTTGGCCGGCACCTACAGTCCTTTTTAGTTCTTAGAGTTTGGTTTGTTTGGTTGTTTTCTCCCCTGCTCTTGCTTTCAGTTTAAAAATAATACACACCTTTTAGGAACCTTCAACTGTGGTCTGGCGTCCCTTCTGTATGTTATGTGTCTTATGAGCTGTTTTAGAAAAGAGACCGTACCACAGGGTAACACATTGAGACAGATTTTGGAGAAACACTTTTATCTCACACATGGGAGGATTTAAAAGCAGGAAAAGTTGCATGTAACAGATCTTTGTTTCATTGTTATACAGCACGGTACCAGACAAACAAGCTAATTATCAGCATTATCTGTGTGCTCTAAAATCATTAAGTTTGTTCGTGGAGCCGGCACAACAATCTTTATACCAATTCAATTCAATTCAATTCAATTTTATTTATATAGCGTCAATAACAATACAAATCGTCTCAAGACGCTTTACAAAAACCCGGCCTGAAACCCCCAGAGCAAGCCTGAAGGCAACGGTGGCAAGGAAAAACTCCCTTTTAACAGGAAGAAACCTCAAGCAGAACCCAGCTCATATGGAGGGACCCATCTGCCTAAGGCCAGCCGGGTACAGACAGAAGAAAGAGAGAAGAGAACAGCAAAGAGAGAAGAGAAGAGAACAGCAAGATAAACATACATCTGTCATAGATACACATATCTGACTAAAGTGTACATGTGGAATCTTATGATACAAACTGATGATGTTACATGACAGTTTGAAAATGTAAGAGGAATCATAGGCAGGTTGGAGAATTGTTCATTCAGGTAGGAGTGGATAACTTCAGGATTCCATGAAGACTAGGCAGGCTGATGAGACCACGACAACAGATGTAGTATAGAGCTCCACAGGAAACACACCACTCCAGGCCAGAGATACTCACAAGAAGAGGGGGGAAGGGGGGGAAGAGGGGGGAAGGGGGGGAAGGGGGGGGGGAGGGGGGTGGGACACAAACAGCAGTAAACATTCTACATAGTAATAGCACAGAATTGTATGACTAGTAGTATATAGGAAATTAGAGGGCAAGAGCTCTGTGCCAGAGAAAAGAAAGTGGAGGATGCGAGAGAGGAGAGAGAAGAAAGAAGGAGGACATGTGTTTGGTGCATCGTCCCCCAGCAGCCTAGACCTATAGCAGCATAACTAAGGGATGGTTTAGTCCAGCCCTAACTATAAGCCTGATCAAAAAGGAAAGTCTTAAGCCTGACCTTAAAAATAGAGAGAGTGTCTGCCTCCCGAACCCAAACTGGGAGCTGGTTCCATAGGAGAGGAGCCTGATAGCTGAAAGCTCTACCTCCCATTCTACTTTTTGAAATTCTAGGAACCACAAGTAGGCCTGCACTTTCAGACCGAAGTGATCTGCTGGGATGATATGGTACAATAAGGTCTTTAAGATACGATGGAGCTAGGCCTTTAAGGGCCTTGTATGTAAGGAGGAGGATTTTAAATTCTATTCTAGACTTTAAAGGGAGCCAGTGAAGAGAAGCTAAAACTGGAGTAATATGATCTCTCTTGCTAATTCCTGTCAATGCTCTTGCTGCGGCATTTTGAATCAACTGGAGGCTTTTTAAAGAGCTATTTGGACAGCCAGACAGTAATGAATTACAATAATCCAGTCTGGACGACACAAATGCATGAACTAGTTTTTCAGCATCACTCTGAGACAGGATGTTCCTAATTCTGACGATATTACGCAGGTGAAAGAAGGCAGTCCTGGTCACTTGCTTTATGTGACATTTAAAGGACATATCCTCATCAAATATAACACCAAGGTTTTTTACAGTAGTACTGGAGGCCAAGGTAATGCCATCCAAAGACACCATGTGATTAGATAATGAATCTCTGAGATGCTTAGGACCGAATACAATAACTTCTGTTTTGTCTGAGTTTAAGAGTAGGAAATTACAGGTCATCCAAGCCTTTATGTCTTTAAGGCATGCTTGGAGTTTAACCAACTGATTAGTTTCATCTGGTTTCATAGATAAATATAGCTGGGTGTCGTCTGCATAGCAATGAAAGTTTATGCCATGTTTTCTAATAATCTTGCCTAATGGCAACATGTATAACGTGAAGAGTATTGGTCCTAGCACAGAACCCTGAGGAACTCCATAACTTACTTTTGTATAAGTAGAGGAATCATTATTGACATGAACAAACTGGAATCTGTCAGATAGATAGGATTCAAACCAGTCTAATGCAGTTCCTTTAATCTTGACCTCACTTTCAAGTCTCTGTAGTAAAATATTATGATCAATAGTGTCAAATGCAGCACTAAGATCTAGCAGAACAAGTATAGAGACAAGTCCACTGTCTGAAGCCATGAGGAGATCATTGGTAACTTTAACCAGAGCTGTTTCTGTACTATGATGAACTCTAAAACCTGACTGAAACTCTTCAAACAGACCATTCTTGTTTAAGTGGTCACACAACTGATTAGCAACAACTTTTTCTAGAATTTTGGAAATAAAGGGAAGGTTGGAGATTGGTCTATAGTTGGCTAAAACATCTGGATCTAAAGTGGCTTTCTTAAGTAAGGGCTTAATTACAGCAATCTTAAAAGACTGAGGCACATATCCTGTTAATAAAGATAAATTTATCTGGTTCAATATGGAGATGTTAATTAATGGAAAAACTTCTTTGAGCAATTTAGTTGGGATTGGATCTAGAAGACAGGTTGATGGTTTAGATGCTGTAATTGTTGAAGAGAGCTCAAGAAGATCTACTGGGGAGAAGGATTCCAGATATTGATAAGGTCGTACAAAAGTTTCTAATGTCGCTGTACTTGCATCTTTAACAGCTGTTGGAAGGATGCCTTGAATATTTTCTCTAATGCCGACAATTTTATTAGTAAAGAAGCTCATGAAGTCATTACTACTGAGGGCTAAAGGAATAGATGGCTCAACAGAGCTGTGGCTCTTTGTCAGCCTGGCTACAGTGCTGAAAAGAAATCTGGGGTTGTTCTTGTTTTCTTCTATTAATGATGAATAATATGCTGTTCTAATACTACTGAGAGCTTTTTTATAAGTTGTTAAACTATCTTTCCAGGCTATGCGAGCTTCTTCAGAATTAGTGGAATGCCAAATTCTTTCTAGCTTTCGGGCTGCCTGTTTTAAACAGCGCAACTGTGAATTATACCATGGAGCTAGCCTCCTCCTATTTATGACCTTCTTTTTCAGAGGAGCAACTAAGTTTAAAGTTGAACTAAGCGATGCTGCAGTGCCATCGACAAAATAATCTATTAGTGCAGGGGTTAAATTGTGGTTGCTGTCGTCCACAACATTGGTACATGGCACTGAGGTAAATAAAGAAGGAATTAATTCTTTATATCTAGTTACAGCATTGTCAAACAAACATCTACTGTAATGAAATGTCTTTTCGGTTCCTGTGTAATCCATTATTGCAAATTCAAAGGTTATGAGGAAATGATCAGACAAAAGAGGGTTATGAGTAAATACTGTTAAACCTTCAGTTTCTATGCCATATGTTAGGACAAGATCTAAGGTGTGATTAAAACTGTGAGTTGATCCATTTACATTCTGAGAAAAGCCAATCGAATCTAATAATGATGTAAATGAGGAGCTAAGGCTGTCACTGACAACATCAACATGGATGTTAAAGTCACCTACTATAATGACTTGATCTGTTCTAAGAACTAAATCACATAAAAACTCAGAGAATTCAGCTAAAAACTCAGAATAAGGAGCAGGTGGGCGATACACCACAACAAAAAGAATTGGTTTTTGTATTTTCTGTTCTGGATGGGGAAGACTAAGAGTAAGACTTTCAAATGAATTAAAGCTCTCCTTAGGTCTAGGATTAATAGATAAATCAGAGTGGAAGATTGCTGCCACTCCTCCTCCTCTACCTGTGCTTCTAGGAATATGATAATTACTATGACTGGGTGGAGTAGACTCATTTAAACTAACATATTCATCATCCTGTAGCCATGTTTCAGTCAAACTAAATAGATCAATCTGATGATCAGTTATCAGATCATTCACTAAAAGAGATTTAGATGAGAGAGATCTGACATTTAAAAGACCACATTTAATTTTCCTATTCTTCTGTTCTACCAATGAACTTGTACTGATTTGAATAAGGTTCCTATGAGAAACTCCTCTTTTGTTATTTATTGGTATAAATAATCTGGGAGCAGACAGAACATCTATAGAGTTGATAGAGTTTAGGGTGTGAGACAGTCCTAGAGAAGCGGCAGAGAAGTGTGTAAGACTACAACTCCGCCTCCTGGTCAACATATCATAGCAGATATGAAAATCGTTCAATCCAAAAAAACAGTATCATATTCACAACTGCAAGGACAGAATGCAGAACCTTTGGCTTTAATGACACTGGGGGATTTTTAAAATACAATAAATCTCTGTCCTCATCATACGAGTGAAATTGTGAAAAAAACCTTCTTTACTACTTATCGAAAGTGTAGAGTAAATAATAGGAGTTGGTGACAAAGATGCCATTACTATAGACCTCTAAAAATTCTCAGCTACAGCTTGGAGTCATGGCCCCTCTGTGGCACTTTGACCTCAATTTATTGGCAAAAACGCAACAACCAAGGAAGTTGAAGGAGGTCAATGTACCTTGGATCGAACCACTAACAGTCTGGTCTGTGGACAAGCCACTCTAACTACAGAGCTGCAAAGTCTGACACTGATGACCCTCCTCTTAAATAAAAAGAAATAATAACATGTGTTATCCAAATCACGCAGTGTTTATATACAAAGACGTTACCTAGGTGTGGAAAGGTGTAGTGTTTATTAATGAGTCTGTACTTGGGTTCTTGTAAAACGTCATCAGTCTCTCCCCAAGTACTGTTCCAGTCTGACCAAAGTATCGTTCTAGATGTACATACCTGGATGTGTACATGCCCTGTCCATTTTATTGAGGATGCATGAGAAGGTTGTGCTGACTTGGTATATATTCAAGTTCGAAATTAGTGTACTCTGTATTGATGAATGCCCACAATCTGTTCCCGTTTTCATGAGACGATAACTGGTCGGACTTATCAGCTGATGAGCGGCACTACCACACTTTACAGAGGGAGAGAGAAGACAAGAAACAAAAAATACAACTACGTTTCTCCAGCCTGGCATGTAACACTCTTCGAAATGTGATGCAACAGAAATGAGTCACAGCAATACAACATTATCCTGGAGATCCGACTAACTTCCCTGCCTTCAAATTTTTGGCTGAAAGTCTGGAGTCACTCCACTGAGAGCTGATTATGCTCCGGCAAAGATCTGCCAGGAAAATCTAATAGGCAGGCTTTACGTGGTGATGGACAGCGGAGTAACAATGAGAGTAGTCATGTCGTCTGTGCGCAGTGGAGTCGATGTCGTTGTTTACAGCAAAAATATCTGCTGTCAGAGAAGCGAGCCAACTCCATCATTGCAGTAATCACCTATTGTCACATCTTACATTGCTCTGGCTCTCAAAAACGTAGCATTGAGCTCTTAATTTGACTAGGCCTCATCTCAGCGCCAAGAGTTGTCCAACGTAAGACCTATAACACTACATGTCAGGTTTCTCAGCCTTAATTGTTACGTCTACGTCAGCTCTCTGAAACAGGAATACAGATTTTCAAAGCAGATGTTTGAGTATTTCAGTACAGAGAAAACCTAATGTAACGTTAGTGTTGTATTGTTTTTACAGCTAAAATTAGATGAGATGTAGTTTGTATTTCAGAAGGAGCATCTCAGGCTGCATCCACCTTCGTTGTCCTAGATAAGCCAATATCTCTGCATGCGCATCTTTAGAAATGTAGCTGACAAAGGCAATACAGAAACAGCGTAGCTTTTGCATGTTGCTGTTTAATGAGCCTCAAATTAGGCTTGTTTGAAGTACAAAAATCCCCCAGATGAAAGGGATGCATAAAGACACAGTGAGTCCATGAGTTCAGTTTGACAAGGCCTCTTCATTTTAACTATATAATCAGCTGTACAGGACTTAATTGATTGTATGGGGGAAGTACAACTGCCTCACAAGTTTCATACTGTATGTAACCCAAACACAGTACCACTTGTTTAACTGAGTATTTCCTTTTTAAAAAGGAGACTTGATGTCTTTGCACTGCCGACTAGGTGCTGTCACTGCAGTTCATTTAACACCCAAACCACTGCTGCTTCAATTTAATGCTTTTCTGGACACAGGTTTACGGACGGACCAACACTTCATGCCAAGCTGAAGCAATTTTTAGGTGTGTGAATGCAGTCTTATCCACATTTTATGACTCTGGGGACACTTTCAGGTGCCGGATAAATGTTAAGACGCCTACTCATTCAAGGGTTTTTCTTTAAATTGATAATTTTCTAATCCAAGAAACAAAACCAAAGACAAGAAATACCAAATATGGAATTATGTACAGTTGTACATATAATATCTTTTTACAGGCACAACTGGACTCTGTGGTCTCCTGTGCTCCCGGTTGACAGATGAGTGTGCAGAGACCATCGGAAAAACTCGGAAAAAAAGCAGCTAGAGAAATTTTCAAGTTATGTTAACTATGGCACTTCCATAGTTTACTCGGTTTGTTACCTAGCTTCATATTGTCCAGTTAAAAAGTCAGCTCCGGCAGAAGTGAACAGGTGAAATTTCCTTCTTGTTCAGATCATCAGTCATGTCCCATTGAGGTAGTGTTGGTATAAAGCAAACTATTTCAACTACTGTAGTAATTCATATTATGGCAAGAAAATAAATCACAGTCCACAAGGACCTTAAGACATGAAGCTCAGTGAGTCTAGAGCGTTTCCAGAAAGTGTCTGTGTTGGAAGCATCTCTGATGAGGACTTCCCCTGGGAAGGGAGGGCCAAGAGTTCATTTCAAGTGTTGGAGTCACTCAAACTCAAGACTCATATGGAGGAGGAGGAGGAGGAGATAAATATACACTGTTATGTAAATGTAAGCAAATTACTATTGCAACAATCCAAAACAATGATAAATTTATCCAGAATATTGCTGTCTTCATTGGAATTTATCCTGCTGCTTGATCTGCTGGTAACTCAAATGTAGATCATTTTCTTTAAGTTTCACATTCATTAGTTTTTGGATAATTCCACAATTTCATCAGGTAATGATGATATCAGTGATAATCAGTGATATCACATCCTGTTAAGTCACTTCCCGTTTCACCATTTTACCTGGCTTTGAGGAGGGGTGCATGCCCTTGAAGCAACCTTCTACCATCTGCTTTGAATCCCCATAGACACAGTCCCTTGAGCTCACTGATCTGATTGTATATTATTTGTTTAACAGGTATATTTATAGTGTATGTATATTACAATGTTTTTGTTCTCTGTTTATTTGCAGTTTTCGCCAATACATTCATGAGAAGGTGTCACAGTAAATGCTTGAACTTACTACGGCTCCGTCTTCATTGGCAATGGTTAAACTTAGTGTTTAGTCAGAGTTTCCATACACCCTGCACGAGAACACAAAACTTACACTAATGTAGTCTATGGTAAAAAGCAGTTTAGTCTAAGCATGGAAATCATCCCGCAACAAACCACCACAACTACTCACATCTAGCTTCTGTGAAGACCTTCAAATGTCATGCACACACACAGATAGCTGGTGACCCTTACTGATAAAATGATGCACAAAATGTGCCCTCCATACTGTATGGCACTCATTAAATACTGCCTTTCTGGGGGGCGTTTCACCTGCTAATAAAAGTGTTTGATAAATGACGTCTGAGCAGTGATAAGTTACCCAACACCCTAAAATAAAATATAACTGGACTAATGTTTATTATATCTTGAAACTTTTTAATTCTGCAAAGTCTGAAACCTTTAAACTAAACTAAGTATATTCATGTCATTCATCACCACTCAGACTCCATAAAGAGGATGGGTGCTTCTGAATCAGAATGCAGGACGTGGAAAAGCACAAGCAATATGTAATCTTCTTTCATTCCTTTTTCAGAGTTTATTCAGTTGTTCAGTCTGCTAAACAAACATTGCCGAAGTCTGCTTGGGAGAAATAACAATCATTTTATGAGTTTAAGCTGTTTAACATCTTCCCAAGCAACTATAAGATAGATGGATGCATACGTGGATGTTAAGTATCCTAATTCAAGGTAACTCAGGGGATTTGGGTCCAAGAATCAGAGAGAGCCTGAAGGTCAGATCAAGGTAAAATCCTTCTCACACTATATTACGTTGCTCCAGATTCCCTTTCATGTGCTGTTTTATGCTAATGATCAGTGTGCATCATTCAGAGAGATTTAATACATTTACAAAATGCATTGTATTTCAGCTGTTTTGGCCTTTTGGATTATAAAAGACATTTCTTTTCATCATCATTTGTTTAATCTGGTTTGTTGGTCCAAATCTTTTCTCCTGGGAAGTCAAACGTTAGTCCACAAATGTAAGAGGATTTAAAAGAAAATAAAAGGCTTTTAATTTTTAATGTGATGATCAACACCAGCTGAATACCATACAGCAGCCTGTGATGGCTGAATGAAAGACTCTGTTTTGAAAGTCTAGGTTGAAAAAAAAATGCATTCAATAAAACATCTGGTTTCCTTCAGTAATATACAATATGTACTTCTATGATGTACTGGGTGTTTGGAAATGGTATTTGAGCTGTGAGGAAGCATCTGTGTCAACATTACTGGTGATTAACAATGCAAAACTAAAATTAAACTTTATGTCATGAACCCTGCAAGTGCTGTAGTTTGTTAATGAGATAAAATCTGGACAAATGTGTCATATTCTGACATTAAATAAATGAGCTCATTAGTCCACCACTCCAGCTCAAACATCCCAGATGTGTCACTACTTAGTACGTCTACGCCAAAATGGGCCATGGATGAAGGAGACCACGGTATCCAGCTGTGATGTTGTCATTATTTTTAGAGTTGGGCCTCAAACTTTCCTTTAGTTAGGGCATTCTCAGGTGACCCTCAACCATCCCTTAGTTATGGGCATATAGGTCTAGGCTGCTGGGTGGACTTCCTGTGATGCATGTCCATGTATTCATGTGCAAGTACCGTATCCTCCCCTCTTCCCACCCCTCCTGTCCACTCATCTTCTGTCGCTGGTCTAGAGCTGTGTGTTTCTGATCTGAAGAGCTGCATACTACTCATCTGTGGTCCTGGCCCCATAAACCTGCCCAGTATACATTACTTATGATAGCTGGGATAATGCATGTGCTCTTGTTTATTCCAATAAAAATGATGTTTTTACAATGAATATTTTGGATGCTATCTCCATCCATTCTTTTTAATTCAATATCAGTCTGTCATTTTAATTCCATTTTGTTTGTTATATTTATGTGCTGCTTTGAATCAGATATGTATGAATTAATCTTGGTTCTCTCTCTCGTTTCCGTAAAGCGAATTGAGACCGTCTGAATCACTGAATACAGTAAAATTAAACTGATTTGAATCGAAGCAACAACAGCAAATTAAATAGGGAAAACATGATATTTACTCTGTTTAAATTAAAAATGTAGGATTACAGATTACAGTCAGTGATTCTGTAGTGTCCATAGTTGATTTATAATGTAGGAAACGCATGCATCTTGATTAATCTTGGATTTGAGGAGTGCCACTCCAGCTACAAGGTAATACAATACTACACACATCAGACTAGTCTCAGAAAGACCAGGACCATACTGATTAAGTGAATTTAGTTTTACGAAGTAGTTGACTTGGTATTTTATAAAAGATGGATTATATTCTTTGAATTGGAGACTGTTGGAGCCAACACCTAGTGGGCATCAGAGTTATTGCCCTTCTAACATTTGCTTCACTTTTTGATGTACAGTCTATGTGTGACAGATTCACTGTCTCCTTCTGCTAGTAAAAGTAGCATTTTGTGTTTGCCACATTTTACGTTGCGACCATTAATGATAAAATACATATCTAAAAACCGTTGAAGGGCAACTGGACTTGTAGAGTTATTTTGAGAAGACGTTTCATCACTCATCCGAGTACCTTCTTCTTCAGTTCTAAGGGACTGGTGGAAAGCTGAGGTTTAAATAGGAACATCAGTGGGTGTAGCCCATCAGAAACTTGCTTGACTTGTTTCTGTTAACAACCAGAAACTGGCACGACTAGATCCTTACATGTTGTTGAGAGGGGGGACTGTTTGTCCCTGTCCTCTTTCCCTATTAATGGTGCTCTAACGACATATTATCAGTCAGAGGCTCCAGTCTCAAGGTGTGAATGTGGTTGAAACTTCTCTGAGACAGCATTTAGGACTGCGTTGTAAACCAATGGCAGATTATATCTCAGTCCACCTCCTCTGTTTAGAGAAGATTTTTATCTGACACAGATGGCTTCCTTTACTCCTCTTTCAAACCATCTGTATTCTCTGGCTAAGATTTGGATGTTGTTATATTTGTCCTTCTGGTATAGGTGGACCACTGAATCATTTCCTGATGAGCTGGGTCTCCTGTGTTGGGATGGGTTGTTTTTGCCTAGGTGTTTTGTCTTTGGGTGAGTTTTTCCGATACACCAACCACGTAGGGGATGGCAGTGTTCTTCCTCCTATGTCCTTCCTGGGATATCTGTTTGAGCCTTTGACCCAAGACCCAGTTGGGAGATCCATCTGTCTTGAATGTTTGTTTGATGTGTTTTTGCTGCTGAAGGGTTCTGATGACCTCTAGTCACTGAGAAGGTTGTTCACTTTGGTGTGGCAATCCGCTATGTATCTTCCCTTATGGGCCGGCAGGATCATGAAGTCTTGGTCTCTTTGTAGCGACACAAGGGCCTTCCTTTCCTGGATGGTGATGTTGGAAGGTGTAGTCTTCGTACTGGCACAGGCTGCTGTTACCTTTAGCCTCAGTTGCTCGGCTTCTGTGTTGGTGAGTTTGTCTGTTTTTTTTTTGTTTTTTTTTTGCAGATTCCGTGGCGTAGATGAGGTCTACCACTGGAGTTTTCTCAGGTGTTATGACGAAGTTCTTCTACCTAGTGTTGAATTTTAAAGTGACATTGTTTCTGCTTCAACATCAACTGGATGCCATGACATGAATACCTAATGTCCAATCAATGTTATCTTTTTCCGTAGCTCTGCTCCCATTCAAACACACTCTCTATTCTTAAAATGCTCTTCTATCTACAGTACCCAATGTAATAGTGGAGGATAGTGTGAAGTCATTTAGCCAGCTCTGTAAGTCCTTAACTCTTCCACTTTTAATTTGATTTTATAAACCATTTGCTTTGTCTGGTCCTGATTTGAGGGCAGAAAGACAGGCAGACTTTAGATTATTAAAGCTTTCCAGTTATTGAAATGACTTGGACCAACAGCAGTCTAGATCCGGTGGTGTGCCAGATTGCTGCCAAACTCGGAATGAATTATGTGCCTGAATCCACTATGTAATACACATGGACAGTGCCAAGGGGCAAAGTTGCCCCATGTGCTGCTAACTAGGGCCCAAATTGGCACAAGTGAACACGACCACAGTGTAGCCAGATCAAGCCGGGTAGCTGAACATGGCCCAGAACCAGATCACACTTGGACTCGTGTTTACTGTATGTGTTCAGTTTATTGGGTACAAATAAAAGAATAAGGTCATGAGCAGTGATCCCTTATTTGTACATTAGTTAGTACCGATTCGGTCATCTGCAGAGGGCTTTGGGTTTTTCACTAAAGGTTTCAACAGGATGTCAAAAAAAAAAAAAAAAAAAAAAAATTCATCCTAAGAAAATAAAAATAAATTTAAAAACCATACAATACTGACAGATATGGTCAAGTGGATCAAATAAATATTTATTAACCTTTTTTGTAAAAATGACTGGTCTTTTCACCAGTTGTCAGTTTTTATGTTTGGTGCCGGATAAAACGGAACACCTTAAGAGGTATTGTGGAGTTCAATCCTTGACAGTTCATCCATTTTGGCAGCCAGCAGGTTTTAAAGTTCTGGCTGATCGGTGTTCTTGACATTTCATGGCTGTCAGATGATTTGTTTTGCACAAATATTTGACAAATTCACTGATACAGTTTAAGGTATTGTCCCATATCTGAAAAATGTGGAGTCAGTCAAAGTCATGGATGCGCTTTACCAAGGCAGCAAAACCAGATTATACTGATCAATTGGCCTCTCTCCCTCACACAAGGTCCTTTACCCATTCTCTTCCTCTCACCATTGTCCGGCCCAAGACCCTATAGAACACACTTCTCATGTGGCTGAAATTAGTATTGTGCTGATCACTTTCATTTTCTGTAATTACTTGTAACCGAGGGTCACGGGAGAGGTTGGGTTGGGGCCTATCCCAGCTGTCTGTGTTAGCCCAGTCTATTGCAGGACTAACACAGAGAGACAGACAACCATTCACACTACAGCCAATTTAGAGTTAACCTAATGAGCAGGTTTCCCTATTTACAGATGAAGTGATATTCACTGAACAAAAAATGCTGAGTGATTTATGTGTTGCAGATCCTCGATCTTTGGAAAACTTTTGGTGGTGAGATTGTTCAAAAGGTCATATTAATATACAATTCAATTTCAGAGCCTGAAACCCCCAGAGCAGCACTAAGGCATCTGTGGCAAGGAAAAATCTCCCTTTAAACAGGAAGAAACTTTGAGCAGAACCCAGCTCATATAGAGGCACTGATATGCTTGAGGACACCCAAGTAGAGATATCCTTACTTTTAGTCTGTATTGGACACAGCTAGTACATACATGGGTCTTTGTAAATCCACATCCAGTTCTTACAAACCTTCCGCTATATCTAGATCTACTTTCTTTTCCTCCGACTTCACAGAACATCTCCACAGCCTCAGGACACTCCCTACCGTGCAGTGCACCTCAAAACCTTTTTGTAAGGGCATGTTCTATTAATTACTCCTTTTGAAGTGACACAGAAAAAAAGAACACAATTCTGTTTCCAGATTCACTCGGTTTGTACTTTGAACAACATAATTTGTGCATTTTAGTCAGCCCGACTTCCTCCACCCACTATGTTTGTGATAGAAAGCTGATCTGGAGCTCTGTTGGGAACTGATTATGCTCTGGCATAAAGCCCTCGGGCTTTATGTAGTGATTGACACAGGAGTAACAGCAACGTAGTCATACACCTCACGGAGTTGAATTTGTTTACAACAACATTGCTCCGATTGGCTGTAGGACTATTCAGTTGTGTACATTATTCTTTCCCCGCTGCATCAACTGAAAGATGCCCCTGTATGGAATCCAAATTGCGTGTTACTGAACTCATATTCTGATAAGAATGGCTACA
This sequence comes from Chelon labrosus, assembly GCF_963514085.1. Taxonomy (NCBI): domain Eukaryota; kingdom Metazoa; phylum Chordata; class Actinopteri; order Mugiliformes; family Mugilidae; genus Chelon; species Chelon labrosus. Next base: position 21,967,193 of record NC_140338.1, on the reverse strand, counting down.
CATGATCTGGCCTCTGTTCATCTCTACAAGTACTTCCTGTGATCGGTTGTGTCATTTTATTTCCCTATAACTTGAATGATAAAATGCTGACACCAAGATTCACGATGATTGTGTGTCCAATGCTGAATATTCTCCATCTTGTTGTTGCGATTACGCAACTCCACTGTTGGAATAATTGCAGGAGAGGACTAGATATTGAGTTCTTAATTTGCTGTGCCCCGAGAGTAGAGTGACCTGCTATGCAATGCAGTCATTGGGAGTAATTCAAGTCCCATTAAGAATTCTCCTGGTATGTTAATAGAGGTTGATGAAGTGACTGGAAATCCATAGTCATTTAATGCAGGTGGCATAACAAAAAATAAATAAATAATAGTGAGGACAAGAAACAGAAATATCTGAGTTTCCCTACTGAGCCTCACTTGTTGAAGACATTTATGAATCTGAAATGTTCTGAAATATATATAATAAATGTTCTGTGTGTCTATTCCCAAACGTGGAAGGAAAGGGAGAGTGAAGGAGCTTCAAAGCCTCGTCTCTGTTTAGCAGTCTGCAGATAACCAGACATACAAATTATCGCACCAAACTGCCTTTCTCGAGTGTTGTCTCCTTCCCGGTGCAACTAAAACAGCTTGGGAAGTTTTATGTTTATCTCGGCTGTTCATCTTGATATGCGTCTCCAGGTGCTTTGAAGTGGGTACTTACCTCCTGAAAGCTGCAGCCCATTCTCATCTTAATGAACAAATCACCTTGTAAAATATGTGAGGCACCCCATTGATGAGATGGAAATAGGAATGCTGACCCAGCAGCATCGTTCAAGCACCGACATGAATTACCAATTCAGGCCTGTGTCTTTCTTATCACTGCAGTCACACTGATAACTCATAGGACTTATTAATTTCCATTTAGTTTAAATTGGCTTTTAAGGTGATGTGCTGTAAAGGAAGCTCTAATGGCTCTTCTTACTTCACCAGTTGGTGTTCTATATTTTTCAGACATATCAATCTTAAAGCAGCTATAAATCAATATTTTATCAGCAGTTTTTTCTAGCTTTGGGATTATTTTTATTTTATTATTTTTTGTTGCAAGTTTCCATTCAGTTTAGCTTCATGCTACAACTTGACTACTCTCATAGCATGGTCTTAAACTCTTTAGCTGGTGAAGAGCTGCATTCTTTCATCAGGAGTTGGCAGAAACCAAACAGATCAACAACAGACGTATTGGCTACATGCCAATCCACCGCCCAACTTAGGTATATTTCACCAGTTCTTCATGTAGTTCTACAAATCGGTTAAGTTCAGTGCCCGCACCTCGTCATGATAAAATTACAAGAGCAACAACGTCCACTAACAGGGCAGCAGCTATGGCTTTTACCATGCATCACAATATTGTTCTTTCACCTCACAACCTCTGCAACAAATCAGCCTGGACATGAATATCAGTGTCCCTGTATAGGATTTGACTGTTGGACAAATTAAGTTATTGCTGTTATTCTTGTGTCTGCAAATCAGTTTACAACCTCATACCACAAGATGATAGAGGTCACGGTGTGAACTTTGAACACAAAAAGACTGGACATGGCTTAGACATGTAATGTGGGCGTAGTCAAAACTGGATTTATATTCATCAGGTGGCATAGCTAGCCTGGGTGTTCCCATACTGCTTTGCGCGCGATTTCATTCTCGCTGCAAAAGCAGTCTGGAAACCATCGCCCATATTTTCTCCTGAGATAGGGAACCAATCACAGAACGGGGGGGGGGCAGCAATACGATGACGACGTCTATGCGCGACACCGAAGCTTGTAGTGTGTTAATCCAACATGGCAGCGGACCTAACGTTACCGTTCGATGCAGCCTTAGACAGTGTTTTAAGTAGCTTAGAACGCAAGTTTATTTAAAAAAAAGAGCAACGTTTGGCGTTGAAAAACTTCATTGCCAAGAAGGATGTGTTTGCTCTGCTACCAACAGGCTTTGGCTATGAATCCGCGCGCAAGGCAGCATGGGAATTACCAGGCGCATTTGATAGACATTCGTAGCGCCCAATAAACGGCTCTAGGCATTTGTAAAACCACGCCTCAAATACGAGAAAATGAACACGTAGTTTCCAGACCAGCATCTCATTGAGATGTGCAGTCGCGTCAGCCAGGCTATGGCATAGCTGCAACTGATAGCGAAACCTCAAGTGACCAAACCTCCAGCTGCACAAGTGAAATATTTCAAACGACTCCAAATAACACCAAAGGGTAAGTAAACGATCGTATTTTACGCCAGAAATAAGGTCCAGGTTGTAAAAGGAAAAAAAAAAAACGGTAGTTCCCCTTTAACAGAGAAAACACAACAGAGGAAATGTCAAAAGAATTAACAGACAACTTGGCTGACTTGACCAAGGCAAAGGCGGGACTATATAAGCACACTTGGTTTGAGGAGTTGACGAGACCACACAGGGAGAAACCAATCCAACAATCAAAAGGGGGAAAACACAGGAAGTAAAGCAAGACCAGAAAGACCAAAGAAGAAGCTAACAAAATAAATAAACAAATACAGGAACCACCAAAAAACTGAGAAACAGATGTACCAAAAACACAAGATCATGACAAATGTGTATTACAGCCCTCTGCAGGGTCAGATCATTTACCACAGCTGCACTTCAGATTCTGCTTGCCTTCCACAGCGTTACTGCTGCTGCTCGCTTCCTGATTTCCCAAACTACACTTTGGGCTGAGGAAGTTATTATAACAGAACGTCCGTGCCTTAATTGTACCTTTTAAAAAATTAACAACATTTGCTTTAATGTATTATTAATATGTTAACTTCAGCAACCCAGCTTGAATGTTAGTATTTTAGTTGAGTTCAGATTCAGTTGTTAACTGCACAGATGGGTTGTCATGCACAAATGACAACACACCACCAAAACTGTACCAGCAAATATAGACTTAACCTCCTTAATGTACTCACCTTGTTTTCAGTTTCCATCCCATACAGCTGGCTACATGAAGATGACGCCACTATTTTTTTCCCAGTTTAGTTTTTCCTTATGTGTCAGTTATTTTCAGTCAAAAATATACTAGCTTGTGTGTATGTCATGTGCTATCAGTAGCACATTTGAGAAATAACCTGGACATGAGGTTAGTTTTAATGAACGTGCAAAACATGCAGGCAGCAGAAATAATATTCATGGGTTAATCTGTTGAGCCCCAAAGCCCTCAAGGGGTTAGCCATAGCAAGTCAGTCAAACATATGTGTTTGTGGTTCCTAAGGGTCTCGGTAACAAGCTAAGCCCTGAAGGCAAGCAGGATTCGGTCAGTCAGTCACCACCTGCACCTCTTAAAGCAAAACTTGGTCAGGCAGTGCTTAAAAATGTAATGTGGCCATTTTTACAGCAAATATATTGAAGAAGCTTAAGGCTGTTTCCTGAAAATATATACATATACATACAGGAAAAACCAACTCAATTTTGCACCATCATGATTTATTGTTCAGACAGGTAAAAAAGTTGTGACAATATTTCAAGTGTGACAAAATGGAAGCATGTAAAATAGTCCCTGTTTAAACCTCTTTTGCTTTTGGCCTTGTTTTTGAAAATGTCTACCTGATCAAACACCCCCAGATTCAGTCAGGTCCACAGCTGTGGTGCCAAAATGAAGCAGCAAGCTCTGTGGATCAGGGACACTTGGGAGAAGTTTGAAAAACAACAAGCATCGTTGTGGAAGTTTCTCTTAAAATAAAAGAAACTGGAACACGCTGGTCTTTTGTTTAATTCAGATTCTGCAGATGGGCTCACAGCACAAACAACGCACAAAGCACTGAGTGTGGCTAATGAGATCTGTTTTTATACTTAACTACTGGAGGTCACGTTGTTCACTCCTTTCAGACGTCTGTCTAGCTCCCAGGAAAACATCAAACTGTAAATAGTCACAGGCCCTGAAGGAATACAAGAACATCACAGATCATATGACATACTGTACAGCTGAATGGACCTATGGTTAAAAGCAACATCTAAATGAAGTCACAAGGAATCCCTTAACATCTGTAGTGGTCACCATCCAGTCCATTGATTTTGTGAAAGATTTCCTAAATGAACTTTTTTCATTGCTTATACAAAACACACAGGTATAAGTCACTCATTATTATTATTATTTTTTATTTATTTATTCATTTTTAATTTAAAGTTACATCAGTTAACTGTTTTTTTAAGTTAAAGGGGAACTACTGTTTTTTACAACCTGGACCTTATTTCTGTCATAAAATACGATCGTTTACTCACCCATATAACTTTTGTGTCATTTGTAGTCCTTCGGGAGATAATTAGATCTGTGTATATCCATATAGTGGGAGTGACTGGGGCACCGAAACGCAGCCGCTAAATAACGCATTATTTGCCGCGAAACTCATTCATTTCACCAATATTTTGTTATCGTACGCTAGTGCCATTACCCGCTGAGTCTGGAGCTACCTGTTATCATTATCTGGGGTCTGTAGATTGACCTACAGACCCCGGATGGTGTCTTCTGACCTGGATGATGTCATCGCCGAGCGCCGCGCACACCCGCAACGGTCGGCTTTGCTACTGCTATGGTTTGTCCACAACCTCAGAATCAGAAAAATAATCATCCATGTGCAAAAAGCTAGCAGTAGCAAATTACAGGTAAACAAGTCGACCGTTGTGGGTGCGTGCGGCGCACCTGTAAACCAGCGACGGTCGTCTTGTTTACCTGTAAACCAGCGATTGTATTTTATGCCGGGAATAAGGTCCAGGTTGTAAAAAAACAGTAGTTCCCCTTTAAAAGAGTGATTTTTTTTTTTTTTGTTTCTAGGAAGCTTGTATTCAATTAAATGTCAGGTCTCCAAAGATGTTAACTCCTAAATAGAGGTTTTGTTTTGTAGATGCTGAATGCCCGATTGGCTTCCACCTGTGAAGTGTGGTAGTGCAGCTAAGCTGATCATTGCCCAGTGGCCTCATTAAAAAGAGGCCCAGCTGGAGGCTGAAGTCCTGACTGCTTACTCTGTTATCTTGTTATCTGTGTAGACCTTTTAATGTGTGGACTTGTGTGCTTTGTTAGTGTTAATAGATATGTGGTGGAAGGTTGCGGACAGTTTAGGTTACCCTCTACTCCCTCCACTTACATCTTCTGCGGGTTTAACAGTTAGGCCTTTTGTTGTATTGCTTTCATTTATTTAGCACAACCACATGGTCGAATCTTTTCCTGAAATGTTTGCGTAAAGCCTTCGTAGTTGTTAGAAATCTGTTGGGTTTGCCTTCTACCTTGACTCGGGTTCCTTGGTAGTCATGCGTTCGTCCCTAGGTGGCAGAGATGGACTGATAAATTAGAAGATCCATAAGAGCAGCAGCAGCATGCAAATAATGTGTCAAGATTATCTCCAAACAGAGGTGACATTACAAGAAATATTCATAATTTTAAGAATTTTTAATATTCATTCTTAAATGAACCAGCACATGCTTGACCAGAGGCAATTTTCTCCTGGCTAATTGTGTTCCTTTTATTTTACTCTAAAGCATGTGATCTTTGTTCAGCCCCTTGGCTTTTCTTTTCTTCTTTTATACTTTAAATGAGCACACAGGGTCAGAGCAGTATTGTGTGTTTCTAGAAGTATTTACAGCGTTGAACAGCGTCGGCCATTACCATCAAGTAAGAATCGATCGTAAAGAATCTGCACACGGCCTCCCGTCTCATTAAAGGCTTATTTCATTATTTCACTGCAGCAGTTATTGAAAAGCGGCTGATTTGCTGTAGGTGTTCAGAAGCTGTTAATTGAATAAAATAACATTTAACATTCCACCTCCCTGCATTCACAGCTAATTTTAATGACTGCTAATGTATTTTCTGAAAAGAGAACACGAATACATACGATGTTAACGTTTTAGCTGTAGCAGGAAACGGGGGGGAAAATGGCGGCTGCTAATTTTCCAAATTAGTCATGCAATGCTTGGCCAATTTAGATGTTAGGACTCAGATATTTAAATAGGCTAACACATTTTGTTCACTACTTAATGCATGTGTTAATTTCCCTTTTTTTTTTTTATTCAAAGCACATTCATGCTGTATGAAAACTTTGATTAGTGGGCGGCACAGTGGTGTGGTGGTTACCAGTGACGCCTGTTATGTCATAAATGACACTTAATACTTGATATAATTAAGTTGCAACAAGTGTACTTGACTGTACTATTTTGAGACGCCATTAAGATACACTTAAATGTGTTTACATGTACTTTTTTATAAATGTGCTTGGTTTCAACTTCAAGTACATTTTACGCCACTTTTAAGATGCATGTCAATATAGTCATAATTCTTGGAGAAATGTTTAATGGAAATGTTTAGTTAACACTTCTAAATATAATTTAGGTGACTTCATAAAGTATTCCAAGTATATTTAAATGTTAAGGTTATGTTAAAGCAGTCACTTAAGGGCACTTAGGTGAAATTCAGCAGGTGCTAAATTACATATCATTATAACACTAAGCACAATTTCAGTACGATAAAAACAGGACAATATGATGCATTTGACATTTAAAATACTACTTTAATGTACTTCAAAACCTTTTTCAGGCTTGTGTTACCTTATTAAATTCACCGCGTACGGACTGTATGTCAGCAGTGACCATGAAATGTTACAATACACTGTTCTACAACAATTTCCCTTCATCACAGAATTTCTATATTCATCTTTAAATCAACATGAGTTGTGTTTGAACATCTCCAAATTTAATCCGAATATGGCAGGGTAACTTCTAGCCAACAAAATAAACAACTATAATACACATTCACTTTTTGCAGCTTACAGTTTCTTTATAAACACAAAATTTTCATTGTTACATTTCCTTCTAATCACTGCCCTCATGTCAGACATTTGTTCCGAGTTCCTCTTGCATCTGTTTTATCTAAATATTCTTGGCTCAGAGAAAAGCTTTGTCTGTCAGTCTGTAGCACAACTGCAAAGACGCTATTTCTGTTTTATTGACAGCAAACAACAACTCAAACAGGCAGTATTTGGACTCAGGAGAGGGGGGGAAGCCTGCCGAAAGCAACACGCTAACACCGCCTGGTCACCAGTAACTGTCCACAAATGACTGGAATTTCCAGAGGACTGGACCCACATAAAATCTGCAAAACTCACAGCTAATTAGCTGGCAACAGCCCAATAATGACAGAGAGGAGAGGAAAAAAACAAACAAAAAAAATAACTACAGCAACGGACCTGAATAGAAAGTAGGATGCATCCCAAACTGATCAAGTATCTGGGGGATACACTGGAACAAGCCTGATCCACAGAGGACCCTCCCCTCAACTCATAGGACCCAAAGGCCCCCACTAACAACATTCTGTTGCCAGACACCACAGGACACCCTCAGATTCCCTTCTCTGATGATTCACAACTGTTTTGGAGGCTCAAGGGTGACCTACACAATACACAGGAAGGTGGTCATAATGTTATGCCTGATCGGTGTATGATGTTGATGGTAGACCATAGAGCACTGCAAACACTTAATATATAGTGGTTGTGTCAGTGGAGTCCATCAGGGTCACTGCCTCAGGGAAGAAGCACAAGGAACTGATGGGTAAACGGGACAAAGGAGAAAAGCACATGACCTGTCCAAAGTGAGGGGGGCCGAATCTCCGAGGAACATGAATTAGCACACTCGTGAAATTTACTGTAGAAAAACAGTGGTAAAAGGAAATTTCATGTAAATATGCCTTTCTCATGATCACACATCAAGAGTAGAAGGCTGGAGCTGGAAGAAAGGTCAGCAGGGCATAGAGCCAGGGGCAGAGGTCCTCTGGGGACTGTGAACATCCACAGCAGACTTCAAAGAATTGTTACTTGACTCGATCTTTATGAAGATGAACGGGATAAGACAGAGTCTAGTGTCTTTTCATGGGTTGAGCTGTCTACAAGTTTTATTAGTTGATTTTTTTGGACAATCACAGGAGCAGTTTAATCTGCGAGACCTTTGTGGTAATTAATTCAACTGCCTACCAAGCTCCTGTGAGACGCGTTTTGTTCCGAGTCGGACTGAAAATCAAGCTTAATTGACCTTCAGACTGATATTTAATCTTTGCCAGATTGCAGCATAGGTGGTTGAGGAGCTCTAACCCTGTTGCTTGCTGTCAGTTTGAGTCGCCGTAAATAACCAACACGGACTATAAAACTGACATCCACCCTCAATCATCACAAGCTGTAGACTGTTGTTTGTGCCTCATCCCTTATAGACAGCTGCTAAAAGCCAGTCTCACTGTGGGTCTCCCGGTATTTGCGTGGAGCAAATCCCATTGTTTCATGATGAGATGTAATTCAGTTTCTTTTCAGTGAAGAATCTTGGTGTGGTCTGACGCCGCCTGATGAGTTCTTTGTACTTCGAAGATTTTTACAGGCAGACGTTCAAACAAGAGCTCAAAAAGAGGAGAGAAATCTTTCCATTTGGCAACCAAATCACAGCATTTGTCTTGTCTGTGATACACAAGGCATCAAGGACAAGCACCAATTTCCCAGCGAGTGAAGGAATACACCAGGTTGCCTTTTTATATGCAATTCCAGATGCCTCATTAGGGCTTGATGTCTTTCATCATTATTCTTTCATGTAATTCTTTAGCACACAGCATCTGCACTCTCCTCGCAGCGTTTGTTATTTATGTAAATCATTTTCATCAAAAAGCAAATAAACAACCGTTGAGAAAAAAATATATTGAAATTGAAAATCACAAGGTGAACAGACAGCATTGGCCCACTCTTAAGAAGTTTACAACTTACACAATCAAGAAATGGAAGCACCAGCTGTCTTTTCCCATCTACAGGCCCGAGCAGGTGTCTGCTGCTCATTTTCATTTGAGCTATAGCATGTGGAGGCTCCTAGTGCCACATAACGGCAAACAGAAAAATGTTCGACTCAAAATAATTCTGGGGGAAATAACCTTCCAACAGATGACACTGACGTACAAGAAACCCCTTCACTAGTTTCTTGTTTTCTGTTTTTCAAAGAGATCGGAGGCATTAAGAGCTGACATTTAATGGAGTAACCTGAAGCCTCAAGACAGGATGAAAGGAAGATGCATAACATTTAATCTTCTTAAACAAGCCGGGCCTGACACGCATATACTGTAATTATATCAGGCTGCTTCAAGAGGTAAACTGCTTGACATTGACGGTGATTAGCGCCATTTCGACAATCTGCTGTGCTGAGAACTGAAGCCTTCACAAAAGGTTCTGACTGAAATTCTGATGTCAAAACGCACAAAATAAATGGACCCATCCTTTGCATCACATCAATCATTGTGTTTTCTACATGGCCGCTTAACTTTTGTCGTAAGGAAAACAAAAAATACTTCCTCTCAGGTCCATGTCCATGTCCATGGAGTTGTCCAGGAACACTTCTCATTTCTGTTACTACAAGTTGTCACCATCATCACCTGTGGTTCAGGTATAAGTGCTGGTCTTCCACTAATCTCAGCGTTGGAGATTTGATCCCTGGTTGTCTTTGACAAGACACTGAACCTGAAGTCCTTCCTTTATGTGAATGAGAAACACTGCAGTGTGTTTTGACTACATCTTGGGGAGGAAAGTGCAGACCACAAACCCAATGAAGCTGTTATGATGAATGTGTGAGCAAAAAGTCTGGTGTTTCCACTTACAACACACTGGTCAACATTAGTATTTATGGTGACTGTTGTTTGTAGACATCCAACAAATGTCACTTGTCTTTTAGCTTTCAGCCAGACTTTCATTTACAGTGGAAAGTTGCCGTTGGGAACTGATTATGCTCCGGCAAAGATCTGCTGGGCTAATCAGACCGTATGGTTGGGCTTTATGCAGTGATGGACAGATGCCACTTGGGTTTCACTGTTGGCATGCAGTTGGATAGTCCTCCAACCAATGGGAGTCATTTTGTTGGAAACATTTTCATCTGGTGCTCGAATGCCATGTGTGACTACGTTGCAGTTACACTTCTGTGGTGCGATTGTCTCTTTCTTGATGGGGGTGTTGTACTGTTTAAACATCACGGTCAATAATGGATAAAAGGTCCAGGAATTCATAGTATATCTTATGAGTCTGATGTATTGTATATGTACCATATACAGTATGGTGGGTTTTAAAACTAAAGCACAAATTTTTAATCTTGGTTGCACAAAAAGATAAATATACACAGGGATTTGAGGGTAAATTTGGATTTTATCTTGTCATAATCCTGAGATCTAATAGGGTGGCAAATGGACTGATCAAACTTACCTGGTTGAGTGAATGAAGGTGATCAGTTTTAAAAACACTATGTCTATATTAAACAGTCAGTTAGATTTGAAGAACTTGGTTGAATGGGGAAATGTCTTCAAGATAACTGGTTGTCTCTGTTTTTAATATATATACCATGACCTGGATCACTGACAGTCTTCATAGACTGTATATTAAACAGTATATTATACTGTATATTAAATATATTTCACAGTTTATAGAATAACTTAGTCGAAAAACAGCCATCAACTGTTTCTGACAAACACTGTTAAACATCACTGAGCGGGCTGTCTCTTGTGTATACCCATGCACCGTCTGCTCTGATGGGTGTAACTTTATTTCAAGGTTTCTCACACGCGTAAGTGCATATTCCCAAAGAAGCTCCACTCTGCTTTTACTTGATTGTTGTTGCCACATTTTTAAACTCAGAGTTTATTGGGGAATAAATAAACCTCAAGGCACGTCTTGCTCTGCTCATCTCCAACAGCCCAGCTGAATGAGAGTACAGCGTATTTCAGTGTGTTAGAAATCAAACCGTGCTGCACTGTCTCCAGTTTGATGACACAAATTGGAGCTTGGGCCAATCTTTGAACCATTCTGGTAAAAAAATAAATAAATAAAAATGGCCAGTGTATTTGCATCCAAACAAGGTGCAACAATAGAAAGTGGAGCAGGGCTGAGAGATCTGCATACACCGTGACACAATAGCTTCAGACAGTTTCCATATGGGGCTTTGGAACCAGTAAAATTGAAAATGAAAGCACAGATGCTGTCGCAATACATCGGGGGAATCACAGTTCAACAAAGAGTCTCAGAACTGTCAGGATGTGACTGGTGTCGCTGAGCAGAAGCACCTTCTGACAGCTTCACTTAGTGCATCATCCCGGTTTTTATGGGAGCAAAATTATCATCATATTTCGTATGTCAGTCAAATATGAAAAGATGGCTCCTATCCGCTGGATAAAGCAACAGTCTGAAGTGTTTTTTTCAGATACAGATACATAATCTTCTTTATGAAGTACTTTTATGATTAAAGACTTTAATAAGTTTCAATCAATTTAGCCCTCTTAAAAGTAATCAAACTTGGCAAATGCCTCGGTATCCCTTAAACTTATCTTTTAATGGGTTATTTTAATTGGTAGTGCTAATCCGAATATCTAAATTATTATCAAGATGTGGCGATCATATTGATGTTAGAGTCAATGCATCTGATAGATCCACCTCATCTATCTCTGCAGCCATGCTGAACCCTCTAATTGGCCTTGTGACCTTCTTCTGTTCACGGCTCAGAACGTAGCTCTGAGGCTCCACGGATGCGAGAGTCGTTTTAGGACTTCTTAGGCTTACGGAGTATAAAACACAGTAAGTACCAGTATTACATTTCTGAAACAAATGGGGCTTGGCACTGCAGTGATTTACATTTAACAGAAACATGTCTGTGAAGGTTCGCCGTCGGTGGCGGGCTGGTATGTCCAAAAAAATAAAGCTGAAACAAGGGTAACTGGACTTGGAGGACACTGCCAACAGATGTTGCTAATAAAACCCGACTCCCCACCAGGCATTTACAACTGAAGAAGACAGTTGGATGAAACGTCTTCAAGACACCCAAAAAGTCATTTGTTCCAACTTTGTCAGCAGTCACTGCTTGGTGAGGGAACACACATTAGAATTGCTTTAAAACAGTATAACAGTTTAGGGCTGCCACTAACGACTATCTTGATACTAGTCATCGACTACTGTAATGACTAGTCAGCAAAAACATGCATACCATATTACCATATTACTACATGGCGGCCCGCCAGGGTCTAATTTACTCCACCATGGTCTCATAACGAATTGGACAGGTTGCCAGTATATCACCAGGCAAACAATTACACAGTCAACCAATTCCGAATTGTCAAAATGGACAAGAAAAAAATGCATTGAAATAAAACCAAAAAAATGAAAATGGTGGAGGTGGAACAGAAATCACAGCAGTCTCTTGTGGGTTCAGTTGGAGGGCTCACAAGAGCCAGCGGAGGGGATTGAGCCAGAGCAGATTCTGGTTCTGGCAACCTACAGTCAAATTTCTCAACACCATTAACAGAAATGAACAATAAAATCAAACTAAATAACACAAAACGAAAATGAAATGAATAATGAAAACAAAAATGGAAATGAACTTCAAATAAAACTGAATAAAACAAAAATTAAATTAAATTAAATGAAAGTGAACAAAAATGGAAATGATGCAAAATGCACCACATAAAGTGTGTGTGTGTGTGTGTGTGTGTGTGTGTATATATATATATATATATATATAGTTCAATGCAGTTCAGTGCAATGTTGATGTGTTATGCTGCTTTATTGGAATCAAGGGCATCAAGCACGTTTCACTACTTTTTTTAATGCATTTTTAATTCAACAAAAAACTGATTCAGATTTTGAAAAGGCGTTTTTATTTTCACAGTGACTTTCATTTTACTAGCCATTCGATTTGCTCAGTCCTTTAGCATCTCCTTTTAGCCTCTACATTTAGTTTTGTATTGTACTTAGTCCGATGTCCTAATGTAGCGCCATGGTCCTGAAGGACATTTCACTATAAACTGCACCTGCTATATATGGTTGAAATGACAATAAAAAACACTTTGACTCACACTTTTACTGGAATCACTGCCTCATCATAGTAGTCAGTTCATAGAAGATTAAAGGAGGGAGAATTTTCTGTGCTTGGTGATGAGGAAGTGCATTACAGACCAGACACGGCTGTTGTGATCTGCATTGCGCAGGGAGGTGCACGTCAGTCTAGGCACAGGATAGAAAGGTAGAGTCAGTGCTGAAACATAAAATCTGGCCTTAAAGAGGCAATCCTTTGCTCACTTATAGGTTGTCTTTTCGTAGCAGCCCTTAATAAAAGCCCAGCCTGCTCTGACTGATCAGCATTCTGTTGTTTTTGGTCAACCTGCTTGTGTGCATGTGTGCAGCAACCAGCTGCTAGCATTATGCTTGCTTAGCATTTGGTCACACGGTGATGTAGACAAGTAACAGAATTCTTGGAACACAAACAAGCATTTCCAGCAGTTAGAATGCTGAATTATTATTATTATTATTATTTTTTTTACTGTAGAGCAGAGGTGTGGCAAATATCCTGGAGGGCCATGCCAATAGGCTGAACTCAATTCTGCATTCTATTAATTTTTATATAGAGCAGTAAATTGCATTGTTTTGATCCTTTTCCGTGTATAGCAGCCACAACCAGAAAGATTAAGCAATGAAAAAGTGAGATTGCTTTACAAAAAATTACATTTATTCAATCAAATTTCACAGAACAATGTAAACAAAACGTGAATGTTGTTTGCTATTTGTGACTTGCTCATTCCAGTCACACTGACCCCAAAACACATTTTGAGTTTCTTATGCAGTCAAAAAGAGGAGATCCTTGGCTTTCTAAAGACATCAATATTATTTTTGTACTCGAAATATTAAACAGTCTAACCACCTCATTTGCTGTTTTTCAGTGCTCATTTCTTGTTCAGTGAAAGAAGTCTGTGTGTATCAAAGCCAGGTTGAATGTCTGAGGTGGATATGTGAAGCACAGCTGACAGATGATCATCGGTGAGAGAGGATCTATACCTGGATTTGGTAAACTTCATCACTGAAAATGTTTGTTCACATATGTGGGTAGATCCAAAGGGAACCAGGCATACTCCACAGTGTAGAGAGTAGCTCCCTTTGACTTTGGGCTTTGCAGACTTCTTCCATTCCCAAAATCTATAGAACAAAGTCAAGAGAAAAACCCGAAGAGCATAATGTGCCCTCTAAGTTCTTAGGTAGTCGACCTGTCAGCTGTGAGCGCGATCCGCTCAATAGTTATATCGAGTGGAATTGAGTGGCTCAAGTTGGGGTTGACAATAAGGTATGCTACCTTCACTGAAATCAATGAAGCGCAGGACAAGGAAAAGCATTTTGGACCAGTCATAGCAACCGTAGTTTGTCACCACAATGCATGGTTACAATTCTGGGGAGGTGCATGCTGGAACTACGCCATATGGTGTAGAAGTGAAGGCTGACTACAAACCAAGCCAAACTAAGCCGAGACACTCTGAAAGTCCTCCAGAGAACAACAAACAGACATGTTGTGTCCTTATTTAGGCAGTTTGGACATTAAAATAAATCTTATTGTGGATCATAGTGTCTTTAATTCTTCAGGAAATGACCAACTCTCACACAAACGAGATGACTCCCTGAGATAATGGTAAGGAAGCTGTCAAAGATATTCATGATAATTATTTTTACAGCACTTTTCAAATCAACATCAATCAAAGTGCTCCACGCCAACATTGAAAATCCACAATTTTTCAAAGTTAATGACAACAAAACAATACAAATAAAAACAGTTAAACACAAAAATCCAGTTAAGAACTCAATGAAATCTCCCCGAATACCCCTTTCAATAGGAGTTTGTGTCGGGCAATAACTCCACGAGATGTATTCATAAAGAATTTATTTACAAATGCTGTGCTACAGGAGCTATTCCGCTTCTCCAAGTAAAGGCAAACTGAGAAATTAGAAAAAATGCATTTTAATCCCAGTTGGATATTTGTCAAGTCAAAATGTTTAAAGTGGATACCATATACATATATGAATACCCTTTTCTTCAGAAGCAAAACTTCTCCACTTTCTCCACCAGGCAAAATGAATTAAGAATATGAAATCCTATTTTTCTTCTCACATCCTCAGAATATGAAGTGACTTTATTGGGTTATACAGTATATGCATTCTGAGATGGATTTGTTTTTCAAGGTATTTTTCCCACTTTGTAGAAGCAGAAAAAAAAATGACTCCTTTCTGATGGTATCATATTGA
The DNA here is from genome assembly GCF_963514085.1 of Chelon labrosus. NCBI lineage: Eukaryota > Metazoa > Chordata > Actinopteri > Mugiliformes > Mugilidae > Chelon > Chelon labrosus. The sequence continues at coordinate 21,952,113 of NC_140338.1, read as the reverse complement.
AGATAAAATAAACACCTAAAGTGACTCAAACTTTGGACTGCTTTTTTTTTTTCTCTCTATGAATAACTTGTTCTCATTTCCATTCATACTGCTTTCTAAATAGCACCCCGCCTACATGTGGTGTGTCTGTAATTACACCCCTTCAGCTGTCAAATTCTCCGGAGCTGACAGTCTGACAGTCAGGTCTGCTTTCTGCAGTACTTGACTCGCAGTGAATGGGTGTGAAAACTCTTTTCCTCATATGTCACTGAAATGAAACTCTCACAGAGGTCCAAGAACCACCTTAGAGCCGGTAGTCCATTAAGTGCTCATTGAGAGTTCCTGCTCTCAGTTTTGTGCGTCTGGATTCAACATGGTCCCAGAAGCTTACAGACGGTGTTCACATTGCTTGCGTTTGTTCTGCAAGCTTGCAGGTAGGGCACTGTAAGTATTTTCAAATGGATTGAGTTGCATACAAAAATTGGAGAGCATTGCTGTGATTTGTAGTTTGACCTGTTGGTGGCAGTGGCATCACAACTGCGTGTACGTTATATTTCTTCAGCTCGACTGAAATTATTCTGATCAGAGATTCCAGCTTAACTGTTTACATAGACACATTAGACATAATTACAATGATCAGATCAGATACACATGTATATGTCTTCTGTTGTGGGGCAACTTGACAACACTGAATTTAATTCAGTAGAAGACGTCTAAGACGTTTCCATGTTGCTGCTAGATTCCTGCTTTGTTCCTTTCAAACTCTTTTGTTTGTCTTTGTTTGAACAACTGGTTGTTTTGCTATGTCCATATTTTTGTCCCTCCTAGATTCTCATCACCTGAAGTTTACCCCACGCAGGGGAAACACGCTCAACCAGATCAGATTTTCTGATTGAACGGATTATCAGAATTTACACCACCCGTCTGTTCGTTTGTTAACAACATGTCTGTCTGAGAAGCGAGACGTGATTCCATTCTTATCTGCTGAAAATCAACTAACAGATAAAGGTCTGATAACTTTAGACAAGGAAATTGGCCAGCAAGTTGTTGATTTGCATCCTCCTTCTCTCTGTTACCGCAGGACATTGTTAACTGACTGCTGTTGAGGGGATTTGGACCATTCCTTTTCAGATGAGTGAGCATTGCAGTAGTACTTTTGTTGTGTTTCTGCACTGACTTACATATTCTGCATGTCATGGTAGTATGGGTTTCATCTTTTTCTACACATTTTTCTACACACGTGATGAACCGCTTCTAGTTTGCTGCAGTGACCCACTGGGCTCATCACCTGTCTTCTAGGAGGGGTCCGTGTTGTTACTGTCACATGATCGGCGACTAGTCGACTTCCTTCTGAAAGTGTCACATGGCACAGCAGTAAAGTCTAGTTGGTACAACCCAGACTATCGAGTTGTGTTTAGAGGTATTTTTTTTCAATCAACTGAAACACACCCTATAATGAAATCCAAAATATGTCTTACCAGACTCATACTCTGATAAGAGTTGAGTCTGGTAAGACATCAGCCTCTTGTGTCCATTTAAACATAGCAAATGATCCAGGAGTTCCTCTCTTTGGCTTATTGTCACAGAAACACAATGAAGCTGCAGCTAGACACAGGTTTAGTGCTTTTTTTGATGGAGGGTCTACAGCTGTACCTGAGCAGTTTCCATAGAGTTCATGAATGAGACTGTGTAAAAACGGGACTAAACAGTAACAAAAATGACAAAACCATTGAGAAGATCAAAAACATTCAAATAACTTCCAGCTGATGAAGGATTCTCAAATACTGTAAATTGTCACAAACCACGTCTGCCTGTTGTTTCTAGAGTCAGCTGATGAAGCTGCATTTAAATGTGTAATCTATGGTCTCTCCTTATCCTACTTCCTTTCTGCTTTTTTTTATTTTTTTTCTGTGACGAAAACCAAACGGTGCAGAAACTGAGACAGACGATGGAATCGAACCTATACGTGTTGTTCCATATTAAGCGCGCATCGCTGCCTTGTTGGGTGCCTCTGTCCTCACCTGACAGGCAAGTCTATCAGTAACCCGCACCAAGGGTTAGAATATGCGTTCAGGGTTTTAAGTGGCCTGAAATACATTGTATCAGACTCCCAAGGTGAAAAGGAGATACAGGGGCCTGAGATTAATTCGAGCCACGGTATAATGAGGCTGCTCTCAGACTTCCCCGGTGAATAAAGACAAATGGCTTTTGTTTGTGCCAGCTTTGCCATCTTGCATTGATAACTTCAATAATTCCATTTCATGCCCAAGCATTCTCATCTGCCAGCTGAAGACAAAAAAAAAAGTGAAATAAACTGTAATTGAGGCAGGCTTTTATTAAGTGACAGGGTATTTTCATACTCTAGTGGAAGTTATCCCAGGGGAGGGGGGTGGGTGGTAGCAGGGAGAGCGGGGGCTGGTGGAGCTGGGATGACAATGCTGTCCTCTCTCTAGAGAACAGTCTTTCATCAAGCACAACAAATATCTCACTTCCAATCACTCTGCTCTCGGCTGAAAGAAGATTTGCATGCGTGACTCTTGTGCAGGCGCCGACGCATTAAAGCTTTTACCCGTCAGGGTCAGAAGATGCTGAAACAAATCAGACTTCCTTATGGTGAAGTCATACAACCACTGTGATGATCATTAACATCCCAATCGATAAGCGCTCCATTGCTTTCCCCTCACTGTCATATCACGGCTGAGGATTCATGGGCTCCAAGGTCACAGCCATTACACACGGGCTATATCAGTCTTGTCTACATGCGACCCCGGATTTGACCCTAACTCTCCCATGTGCAGCGAGCGGCTGACATCGAAAGTGAAATTCTCGACTCTGCTTCAGGTTTGACATTGTGCCATGCGTCAGCTTCACTGGGTAACCTGTGATCTCATAAAATTACGAAACCCGATCAATTCAGATGACAGCGTGACTTCATAACATTATGTTTTAGATATTTTGAGTATGAAAAAGGAAAAAATGCGCAGGTAGTAGAAGTACTAGGGGTGCTGTGATCAGCATTTTTGCAGCCGATCACAGGTTCTATGTTATATTTTTGATTCCGTTCTATTCTGTGATTCCAAACACCCGAACAAAAAATCTTTCCTTAGGAATGAAATTAGTATTTTTATAAATTACAAAATGGAGAAAAAAAATTGCACAGATGACCAACTTTGAAAATAAAGAAGAAGAAACCCAAAATAGCCTTATTGTCTTCAACAATACACCTGCACTTGTTCACTTGCAAAAGTCGCTCACTTGATTGGGTCTTTGGTCTCTGAGGGATGACAGGCCCCAATAGATGTTGATCTGTGATGAAGCTTGGCTGCTGACGCTAGCATACATAGCATGCAAGGAGCCAATTTATGGTTCTCTGGGGATCCGGGGCCACTATATTCTGCTGCTCCATTCCAGCGACAAGGACATCCCAAAACAGATCACGTTTCTGAGACTGGAGGCCATCACCAGGAAACTGTGGGACATTTGATTGGCTTTTATGATCGGAATACAGGCTGATAATGATTGGTAAAAACCCTTAATAAGAACAAAGTGTTGCTTATATTTCATTATACTCGCCTAGTAATTATTGTGTTTTTTTTTTTTTTAATAAATGACGATGACAACATCAAAATAAAATTGTATATTGTAAGTTGAAATCAAAATGAAACGGGTCAAATGATCAACATGTTGACAGGCGTCACAGCTGGTGTGGGGAAAAAAAAGCGAGAACAGCTGACACTTGAAATGAACACCTGCTTACCTGCTTCTTACTGTGTAATGTAGAACATCTTTTAAAATTTCTGTGGAATATGGCCACGTCAAAGAAGTAGCTGCACTGCAGCAGTTCAGAAAGCAAACTTACTTCCCAAGAAGCCCTGTATAAAAAGTCAAGGCTGAGGTGGTGAAGGTTTGATTGCCTCTTGTTCTCATCCACACTTGTCATTTGTGTCAACTAACAATGACTAACATATGGGAATCTTAAATTGTATAAGCAGCATTTATTATTTGTCCTTAATGTGATTTAACAACACTATAATTACTGCTTCTTTTGTAGCAAAAATAGTTTCATTTTATTATAAGTGGAAAAAAATAAATCATTGCGTGCATGGCATTAGAAAAACTTTTCACTCTAATACTCTTCTGCACCAAAGGTAATTACCATATTTTTATACTAGAACCAAAAAAGAGCAAAGCATATAAACCGTCCTGAACAGAAATGTTTACATTTAATTTTAGTTTAAAGAAATACCAGTTTAACACAATTTCCAAGGCTGAAAAAAAGAAGTGCCAAAAACCGTAGTTCCTCTGATGGCCACTTGAGGCTAGCTCTAAAAGTGAGTCAACTACGATAGAGATCCGTGTTAAAATGTGCAACTTCACAGTAGAAATAAACATGTCTAGTATCTAGGGTGACCTTTTTAATATGCAGTTCTAAAACTAGTTTGTTCAGACTGCATATAAAGCATATGGCCGACGTCTCTTCACTTCCTCTGAAGCTTGTTACATACTCCGCGAGAACCGAGAAATTTGCTCTCGCAGCTTGTTCTCGGTGCATCTTCTGGGCAGAACTTTTCTGTGACTGGGCAGAAATTGGAAGAGGGTGTGGTTCATGCAGAAAAGTTGTCATTCCCGCCCTTTTCCAGTTGTCGATCCCATTTTGCAGCTAGTGGCCAGAGGAGAGCTCCCATGATGCTAGTATTCGCAGTGTGACCACTAATCTCCCCATACTGTGTGTGGGTGCACGCTGAATGAATGGCGTGATCTGTCAGAAACAACTGGGCGATGAGAGGCATCATGGAGTGGTTTTGAGTGTGTGGGGTGGTACATGTCACATCCGCATGAATGCCATGTCCAAAAGTTTGTACTGTCACAAGATGGCCAATGTTATTTACTTCTCCTGTCAGTGGTTTTAATATTGTGGCTGATCGATGTATACAGTCAGTGGTTTCATACACAACCTTCTGCACCAATGAGCACAGCATTAACTCATCTTTGTCCTGTACTGATGTCTGAACGTTCCTCGACTCTTCGACATCGAGCCGTTGAGATTAAACAGTGAAACGTCAAGTAATTATCTGTGTCAAGGAAACTGTTTTTAGTTCTTTACATTCTTAGAAATGTCAAGGTGATTTTAAACGAGGGGTTCTTTCTTCTGAAGCAGAACCTGGAGCCTGCTTTGACAGTTTTTCAACAAATGTTCAGCAAGTGATGAACGATTTCAGTTACTAGCATTGACGAATTTGTTGGATGCGACTGTATTTAGCCTACGTTGTCCACAATTAGAGGACAAACAGGACAATGGACATTGTGATTTTTTTTAGCCTGTCTTTTTGCTTCCATAGTGGAGGCAGATTGGTGTAATTCTCAGTGAATATCATCTTCTGTGCACCTTTTGGGTTCACAGGAAATCCATCACCCAGACGGCAAAAGAGCTGATGTACAAAAATACATTTATTTGAAACAATTTCAAAATGACAGTTCCCTTACAGTAGAAATATCCAAATAAAGATGAAACAGAACATTACTGATGATGCATGCAATGTAGATTTTTGTGCACTGAAGAACATTACAACACTTTTGCCTGCTGAAAAATCACCAATGCAAATAATCTCTTTCTCCGTTCAAGTGTGGATTCCTCCGGAGATCCGGTTCTTCCTGGATAATGTAACGTTTAAGATATCAGATGAGACAGAAATTTCCACTGATCCGAGTGACGGCCGAATGAATGATGAGGAAATAAACACACGGATTTCACCAGTGACAGTTCCAATATGTCTGTTCAGATATAAAACACAACACCTTTCTGCATCAAGCCTTTACAGAGTTTTATGGATAGCCACATGTTTAGAGTGCAGTGCATTCCTCTCACATCCTTCACAAATTCAAATAGTCCAAAGGAAAAAGAATAGAAATGATACAGTGTGCAATGTTAGAGATGCAAAAATGTTTTTCTATTTCTTTTCTCGTCCTAATAAGAATCAGAACAGAGTGGCACCATCAAAGCCCCCCACCCAAATGACAAGCAGCCAAGCGAACAACATTTTACTTTTGATGTGCTGAATACAACAGAGCTAAAAAACTAATTTTGCTCAGTGTGTGTTCTGTCTGCAATAACAGGACTAGGCTTGTCTGCTTGGTTTCAGATGAGAGCATTTCAGTTTCATGCTCTGTATGCAAATAAACACCAACATTTGTGGAGCATACAATATTGTATACAGGTGCTGTCCTGAAATGATACATATTTTGGAACAAGCTCTGAACAGAGCTTGTTGCAGTTACATATTTCAGAGAAAAATCTCAAATTATAACTCAACTCTTAAATCTTTCATTCACTGTAATTTCACCACTGTGCTGTTTGAAGCATTAAATCTCTGTGAATAAAGGTAAGTAAAGACAATGGTCATTATTTAAGAAAATACTAACTTAACTCCACGTGGCTCAGTACAAAAAGCCGACGTGTTTTCTCAAGATGGAATCACACACAGTGTTCTCATTAAATAATTTTCTTTAATTCTTGTTTGGATTTATTTATTTATTATTTAGTTAACAGCTACGAGGACGGAAAATTTTAAAAGGCTCTCATTACTAATGAACGGCATCACTTACAGTGCTTTTTCTTTTTCTGGCATCATTTATAATGGTGGCTGTGTGTTTTTTATATTCATATAATGAATGAGACAAAACTCTGTTTACACAGAGCACACAACCAAAAGATGATGCTCCACTTGTGATCTGACTGCCAGGAAGGACGTTAATGCAAGGTCTGATTGGTGTCCACATGGATCCACACTGGTTTGAACAGTTGGTTGTTCTGCTACATGTTTCTGTTCCTCTTGAAAAATCGTCTCATCACATGATTCTCAGTTGGAATGGAGAGAGAAACCATCAGATCAAGTGTTTTCATGGTTAATAAGTGATCATATTTTCCCATTGAACAGATTATCAAAGGTTTATGCCATCCCTCCTCATCTGATTGTAAACTCCTTCTGATCGGGCCAGTCTGTTCTGATTGAGGTGATTAATAGAGGCAAAATGTAATGCAGTAATGACGCTTGCAAAGAATGTTTGATTCAGGGAATCTAGTTAAAATCTATTTCTGTATGATAGTCTGCTGAAAATATAAACATACTCATCATGATCTGTTCACGTTGATCCTATTCAGGTCATTTCCAGACACATGGAGAGAAGTTAAATCTGTCTTATCAGTAATCAGTATCAATAAATCCTTTCTTCTAGATACATGTCACCCAACTGTAGCTGAAGAAAATGAAATCAGAGCAGAACGTGGGAAGAATTGATTGGGCTCTTTTGACGAATGATTAGAAAATAACTATTTACAACACTTGCTTATCTACAAACACAGAAATCGCGTCCTCAGTAAGAACATGCACAAGTCAAGGACCTTAGCAAAACAAAATTGATTTCTTTAAGTAATGTTTGCGTTTTTAACACACTTTCAAAAACAGATTACTGTCAGCTCTTCTGTCGTTGCCATGGCACTCAGACTACAAGCATGTAGAAAGTAATAGTATATACATTTAACAGAACAAATGATAGTATTGTACATTTCAATAATATTCCCTGTGTGACTGAAGACTCAGACATTATAGTCCATATATAAGCAGGAATGATTTTCAAAGCAACGCCTTAGGAAATTTACATAACTCTTCATAGTTTCCACGAAAGATATCTCACTCTGCAAATGAATGTTGTCGTGTAGCTTATACATCCACAAAACTGAATAAGTTTTGTCGGTAATTACAATGATCTCATCGAGTAAATTGGCATTTGCTGCATGGATGTTGCTAAATGACACATCCACGCGAGCCTGTATAAATGAGATCCCTTAGAAAACTATTAACATCGGTTGTGTTGAGAATTACAAAACAGAAAAAGAGAACCCCCGAACACTGTAATACTTTGCTCTGTACATAAACTTTTGAGGTGTGGCTTTACACACTAGTACAATTTGGAATCTCCCTTGTGCTCTCGCAGGCGTTTCCGACTCCTCCTGAGCAGAAACGAATGAAACAAAAGAAGAACAAAGGTGGTTAGTTTGGCTTTGTTGTTTTAATGCCAGTAAAACAGTTGACTGTCTTGCTATGGATGCCTTGTTCTTAATTTCCATCAAAGGCTTTGAAGCTGTTCGAAAGCCTGCAAGTTAGAAAGTGGCCTCATCTGAAAATATGTTTCTGAAGCACCAATCGCGGATAGAATCAATGCACAAATGAAAGAGTAACAGCGCTTTAAGTTATTTCTTTTTCTTTTCCTTTTTTTAAGCCTATTATTAGGTCAAAACTATAAAAACAGATGTGGATATATCAATACTGATAAATGATATTTATATAAGAAAGCTTGGGTTAGAAACTGGCCTTGTGGAATTTGACAGATGTGGGCTTTTACCAGGCGTACAGTCCAATGAAAGGCTGCACTTATGGGGAATTCAGTATTCATTGATTTTGGCAGAATAGTGCTTTTGGCTTTGATTTAGACCATTCTTATGATTCACTTCAAGCCGATGGTGGTTCTAAATCACTGCAGTAGCCCTTTTACGTCTAAACTTTCTACTGCCTCGCAAGTGCTATTTTATCATGGATGAATCTGGGAAAAAAACAACCGTTTTACATGTCAGTCTCACATCTGTCAAAGCAAATCAAGAAACCTGAAATAAAACGTATCTATACTTGCCAGACAAAGTACTTTTTATCTCTGCACTTTGGTTATTTTGTTTTACAACATCTTCCTGTTCAGTATGAGCCGGTGCCCCCAGCTTCCTCTTGTGTTAAGTCAAGGTGCTACGAGATTTTATAAGAGGCTGAATGTGCTCTGTGGAGGAACACTGACCTAATGCAAAATCTAACAAAGAACACCGAGGTGAATGAAAAATAATCAGCTCATGGCCTTGGAGCTTGAGGGTGTCCTAACATTTCAATTCTCTACAGCTACTCCGCATTTCAACAGGCAGGTCAAAACCGGCCGGCTCTTCAAGACTGCGAAACTGCAGGAGCCCGTCGGTTTTGTCAACTATCTCGGAGCCAAATAAATCCAAGGACTGCACTTGCCAGATGACCTGAACCACTTTCTTTCGGTAACAATGCAAATCAGACTCTAAAAATCGTAGGTGGTCAGAATGGGGAGTAATCTGTTCATGGCAACCTTTTGTTTTTGTTCAAATATGCTTCGTAAACAAGTCAAACTGTTAAAGAACAGGCAAGTGATTAAGGCTGCTGCCTTTGTGGTCCTGCTGAATGCGGAAGCCGCATGCTTACATGTGTTTGTTTAATTAGTTGAAATGTTAAAACTGCTTTGTTTTTATGTCAGATTGTTACTTTAAAACCATCTCCCTTTAAATCCTGTCTCAGAATCTCTTTCAAGCGAATGTCTTTAACGGTAATGTCAGCAGGACAACACTTTGACCGATCCAACACATCATTAAACCATCACTTACGATTGACCCTGGCATCCAGCTCCTTCTCCATGAGTTCTTTGGATGTGGAGAACTCACTCAGCGTGATTTTTGGCGTGCTGTCGCCTTGGCCCACCGAGCCAATCATCTCCTGCTCTTTCTCCTGGTTCACCTCGGCGTATATGTTGATCCAAGGTATTTTTCTATGAGTAAGGAGGAGAAAAAAAATCAACGAATGAGCCTCAGGACAAGACCATGTCATGGCAGCATCGTTCAACAAAAATAAAAAGTTTCTACCACGAGTCAATATATATATATTTTAAAACACTGACAGACTTCTCATCCAAAAAAGCCAAGCTGAAACAAGGGCAACTGGACTCGTAGGGTTTCTTGAACATGTTTCATCAGAGAATTTTCATAAAAGCACTGCATCCCTGTTCGCTTCAAACCCAGGGAGGAAGAAACTTTTTTTCACCACAAAGATAAAACATCCAAGCAGCAAGTTAACACTTTTTCAGTGCAGTGCAGAATGTACAGACTTGTACATTGGAGAAACAACAACATGCACATTTTAGGTGGGAAGCCTAAGGAAGCCTAAATAAAATCCGTCCCCAAAGGTTTCACCCTGTTCGCACATTGAGACTGGAGCCTCGGGCTGATAATTTGTTGTTAGTGAGTATGCAGTCACCGAGTCACTGATAGACCCCAGGCATGCTAGTTTAAGATGTTCCTATACTCCAACTCCACCAGTCTCTTAGAGCTGAAGAAACTACTTGGGTGAAACATCTTCAAGAAACTCTACGAGTTGCATTTGTTTCACCTTGCTTTCTGGATACGCCATGACCTGAATGACTGAGAACCCTCACAGACATGCTGACAGAAACCTGTTACCTATTAGATTGAAAGATCCCTGTGCCCTGATGCTGATATAGGCATCCAAACTTTAAAGTTCCCCAGACTGTAATTACACTTCAGTAACTAATTTAGAGGCAAATTACACATTGGCATCTCTACCCATCTGCATTTATAACACCTAATATACATCTTTATTTAGTCATCATTCAATTTAATTCCAATTATTATTCAGTATGGCTATTAATTGCTCTGTTTTGTCAACTGGGAGATTTTTTGATAAATGCATCCTCTTTGGACTAATGGGGAAAAAATCGTATCCATAATTAATGACAGCTTTTCCATTTCCCTGAAACTTTTCAAGAGAATAATTTTGAGCATGAATAATTAATTCAGCAAATAAGAGGCGAGGCACAGAAGCCGCATATTAAACCATTTAAGATCGTATCGCTTTTGCATTTTACCGCCGACTGAGCTCGTGCATTAGAATCAAGAAGAAGCATGGATCCAGATACTAGAGACCCGTCGAATGGAACCAGTCGACGCGGCTAGGAGTGATTGGCCCGGACTGTGCTCATCTGGTGTCATCAATAATGGAGGCCACGGTAATAGATATACTGTAAAGTACTTGAGCATGCTGTATGTGAGGTGAGCGGAAGTGATCAGACAGATGTGCACCTCTTAAATTTGTAGATTAGGAACACCGCTAGGCCCAGGAACACCACCGATAGGAGCATGAGCATAGCTGAGCTGCTGTGTCTGGGGCTGGAGTCCACCAAGGGTGCTGTGGGAAGAGGGAAGAGCACAGAGATAATGTTTGCTTGTTTGGCAAAATCTAGGGCTTGGTGATGGTAATGATAAATCTAAAATGCGGACTGTCTCTTATAACATGTAAGGCAATGAAAAATAAAGACTGTTAAGTGAAGCCCTGTATTTAACCTTTTAAAACAGTTTGACGTGGTTCATTCACTGGTCCATGTGCATACTAATGAGATGACATATTGGTAGTCAATGTCCTGATAAAGTGCCATTCAAAAATCAAACTCTGACCTAAGAATACTACCCATGAGCCTTGGCTGCTGCAAACAAGAGGAACCTAATCAGATTAGAGAATCACGCGAAGATGAATCGTCACCTTTTTTTGTCACATTGCCAGATAGATTGACACCTATGGATAATATGGGCAGATGACACGCTGGCCCGAGATGTAGATGAACATTTTTTATGAAAGAAATGAATGAGTCTGGAAAAGCTCCTGCCACTTGTGGACTCTGCAAGTAAGAACCCTACGTCCGTTTCGTATGTTCACCCCAAGAACCTGACCTACCTTATTATGTGTATCATTTATTTTTAATCTCTCAAATGTCGCAATGTGTAGTGGTGTAAAATTGCCGTTTCTGCAAATCCATTTTGAAATGGTTAAATGCACTTATATTTATCACCACCAAGCACTTGGTGTGATTACTATCACAGTGCACACGGTGCACTTATGAAGCTTTCACCTTAAATTGTTCACAATTTTGAGAAGAACAATAATGTCCGTCATTGAGGGAAAATCACAATGCAGTTTCCACCTTGCCAAATTTTTGCCTCGGAGATGAAGGTGCGTATGCGGCTGACCTTTCTCAAGCAGCTTGAAGGCTTTCTAGACCTTTTCTTTGGAGGCGAGATATAAAGTCGCATCCAGCTGGGTACACCTCTGATGTCATTAGAGAACAACACACAACAAAAAGTCACAGGACAGCACATGCCAGGTTGTTAATGCCTAACACTTTGAGCCACATACAACTCATGGATATGTGTCCCCAGAGATGTGTACCCAATGAAATCGGCCAAGCAATGAATTCAGGGACGGATCCGTCCAGCTGTTGGACACGGGCGTTGCTGTGGATTCCCGAACCAAAAGAAAAAAATAATAAAATGTTTTCATTGTGTCTCCAATCAATAGCAGTGATTTGATGCAGCAGCCTTCCCATTCCCACCATTTATGAAACAAAAGGCATTGCTGACTTCTCAAGCAATTTGCTGGATTCTACCTCTGCCCTCAAATTGTACAGTGTTCTTTCTCAAGGACTAAATAATCAACATAATTATACTCGGTGTAACACTCATTTTGTGGTTGGATGGCCGTAAAAGAAACCGAACAGATGTTCAGCTTTTGATGGCAGGCATAAAAGATCCCTCGTCTCAAGGAGCTCCACTTAAAATCAAACCCCTCCCACACTCCCCTGTGTTCTTTTGCTTGGGATGGAGGCAGGCTGACAGGAATTTTAATTGGTGGACCAAAGAAAAATTCACGTTTTCAAAACACCGTTATTGCTGTTGTGTTTCTTGGCACTGCCAGATGAAAAATAGAGAATTCTACGACATAATCAAATTACCCCTGCAAGTTAATATGGATGACATAATGGCAGTATTGAAAGGAGTCAGTCCAAATGTTTCTTACCCAGAGTTAACTGCGTGTTGTACACAATCACCCTTACGCCGGGCTTCAGCTCGAACTCCACCAGGTTTTGGTTCAGAGCGCTTACAATTATGTCAGATGCCTGTTAAACAGATACAACAAGGCACGGCTCAGCATAATTATAAAGCAAGTCAATTTTTTTTACAATTTGTAAAGCGAAGTCTTGCAAACCGTACCCGTTCCAGCTCTTCCTCGCTCTTTTTCTTGCCCTCTGATTGGTTCTTGTGAGGTAACAGGAAGAGCTCAGCAGCTGTCGGAACCCCAGGGAACACAGCAACCAAGAGCTGCTCCTCCGGGAAGTCGGATACCTGTCACAAAGGGTAGAAATATGTATTATCGCGCTGTGACACAGTGGATATAATGACAGAATTAGCTTCGTGTTACGAGAAGAATCACACAGAAGCATCAGTTCACTCAAGTGATCCTAAGGGATGGTTCATTTTGTGAATGTAATATAAAGACTACTTTGGGGATTGAAGGAAACATGAAACTTGGTTACGGTAACGGTTTCCCTACTATAGAGGAAAGTAATCTGAAGTAAACCGAAATGAGTTTGTATTTTACTCAGCTGTTCGGTAACGCCCACCAAATGAAGCAAAGAATGACAGCTTGGAAGACAATGGAAGGACATTATTTAACACTTTTCATTAGTGCTTTACATTTAAATGTTACATGATCAGAAATTGCAGGATTCGGTATAATGTTCCATGAGAAGTTCCCTCTTTGTAGTCTTAAGATAGAACTTAATTATGTACTCAGACTGCCATTCAAGATGTAATTGCCTGCCTGCCTGCGAGCCTCTGCTGGAAGCTAAGAGGTTGTATTCACTCAGTGTTAAAAGCATAAATGGTTCAGACGTTCATCTTCAAGTAGATTGTGTTTTTTTTTTTTTGTCAATCTCTTCTAATTTTCTGTCATTAAAATTGGAAGTTGGCCTATGCCTTCAAAGCAAATAACATACAAATTACCATCACACAAAACAAAACAAAATACTTGAGATTTTGTGTTAATTCTTTTTGAATATTTAAAGCTGATATCATGATTACACATAGTTTTAACTGGTAAAAAAAAATAAATAAATAAAAATCCCTAGAAAATATGGAAAATGCACGAGTACTCTGCCTTATACCACAACAACAAAACCACATTTGTTTAGGATGTTAAAAGATAAACACTGAAGCAAATGAGCATCAGAGAACCCGAAAAGCATGAATAAACATGATGGACTCAGTCTGACCGGTCAGTCTAATTCCATGTTTCTCAAAGATCTCAGTTTCATTCTCTTTAGCGACACCTATGGCAGTAAGTGGTAATTGCAGGTTGGTGTTTCAACCTCACATGCCACGGACAACCAGCTTCAGATACTGTAAATGTAAAAGAGTATTTTAATATTACTTCATCAATGGGTTATATGCTCCATCACTATTTTTCTACTTCATTTGCAGGAAAATCTGCCTTGCAGGATCTGTAATCTGTCTTATGAGTGAAGATATATTTTAATATCAATGTTGCCTAATGTTGGGGAGGTTCAGTTAATGATGGTTAGAAATTTATTATAATTCTTATTATTTTATTTACTAATATATCATATGTCCGGCTTCATAGGGTTAACCAAAAGATAAAGGCCACACGGCAATGTATTTAAGTGAAAATCTTTGAGACTGCTACTGTACCAATACATATACTTTTCTTGAATATAATATTTTTCACACTTCATCGGTGCATTAGTGTTGCAGCCAGCCACCGACATCGCTCTGGGAAGGTGGCGCTGGAGTAACTCTACACCTCAGATGACCAATAGTTTTCCCTTGCAAACAGCAGCAGGTCCGTTCTGCTCCACAAGAATGAGCAGGAGGAGAGGCAGAGATAAACATGGTGCTACAGAGGTACAAAGAGACACAGAGTGTTGACCTTTATCTCCAGCCAGGAAATGTAAGTACATACCACTTTTCCAGCGCAATTTAACAAAATATACAAGAGGCTTTTCTGCAACACTGAGCATTTGCACATTAGTAGACCTGCAAAGCCACTGTTTCCCAGTTGGATATTTCAGTAATTTACACTTAAGGTTATAGACCTATTGCATTAATTTGAAAAGAAACGCCATGAGACAGGGTGTAAAGAGAACACTACATTTTGCTGTGTTATATACATGCTACAACTCCAGACATTAGGAGAGTGCCAGTTTTTAGCTAATAAGACAGCAGCATCCGAGTATTGATGGTGATGTCCAATGTCTGGTTTAAAACACAACTATTGCATTGGCTGCCATAAAATCTGGCACACACTGAGGATGAACCCAAATGACTTGAATCATTTCATTTATCCGTTGATAGCCACAGGAGCAAATGTCCTAGCCTGGAAGCCAGACAAAGTTTCCCCGCCCACAAATTTACTGTGGCAGAAAGTAGATCTGGACACGGTCCGTTGTGAAGGGCAGTCAAATAATTTGGGCGGGCTTTATGAGGGGATGGACAGATGAGTACACTGCAACATAGTCATACACGTCATCTGTCTGGAGTTTTATTGGCTTCCAACAAAATGGCTCTTATCGGTTGTAGGACTGTGCGGTTGTATGCAGAGGCATTTTTATTTTCTCGGTATCAGTCAAAGCAAAACATTTCAAAGCATCTATTCCCAATATGATTGTCAACTTGCACTTATTACAATGTGCACAATGGTACTAGGTTTTTGTGATCATGTTGGAGCAGTCTGTCAAAGTCCAGACTGCTTTCAAGAAAACAGCAGTCATTCATGTGAAACAAATTAAAGTGGAAAATATTGGTGAATTCTTTCGTGCTTCACCTCAGTTTTCAAAGCTTATTTTTAATTGTGATGAACAAATGCTGCTAAATGTTTCTCTTTTTATTGCAGCCAAGTCTCAAGCCTATTCAGATGTTTGGCTTTTAACCAGTTTATATGAAAAAAGCGAGGGTGGTGATCCCTCTTCGTTTCAGAGGCTGTGATGTTGTTATGTTTTCTCTGTGTATGGGCGGACAATGGAGCGGGTACAAATGACATAAATTATCAAGCACTGAACTATTTGAGTGCCAAAGTAGTGGACAAATGATAGCCATGGGCATGCCTTCCAATGAGGGAAAGGGCAGTGGAGGGAGAGATAAAGGGAATAGGATGACAAAAGAGGCAATAGCCACTGGAAAAAAAAAAAAATCAATACACTCGGACCGTGTTTACTCTCGCTGCAATCACTCATTAGTTTAAGGATCTGGCTGACTCACTGCTGGAAACAAAAATCAGACCCAGATGGCAAGGAGGATGAGGGGTGGTGTATCCCAGTCTGCTTTGAAACAAAGATTTGCAATATTCCACAACTTGATTTGAAGAAATATGATTTGAAGAGGGACATTCATTCTACAGAAGTAGATTTTGCTTTGGAACATTTTAGTTAAAATGAAAAACTCCTGGGTATTTCACTTTTTCAGGAATTCTGTCTGTGATATTTATCTGTCCGTGTGATATTTACATCATTTACAGATTTACAACATTTATGACAAAATTGAAAAACAGCAGGCTATAGCGCAGCCAGAGAGTAGTAACACTCCATTGGGATTTAACTGTGGGGTGTGTTTCTACCAATACAGAGAAGAAAATACCCCTGCACGTAATTGGATAGTCCTCCAACCAGTCAGAGCAACAGAGTATGTGACTGTTCGTCTTTCAAAGTTATTTTGCTGCCAGTATCTTTTACAACAGACGTGACGGTGAACTCGAAACAGCCTGATTCTCCGATAGTAGCCATTTTGTTGTAAACTTCACCGATCAGGCGTAACATTATGACCACCTTCCTAATATTGTGTAGGTCTGCAGGAGTGTCATTGCTATGGGATGGGGGTGCCTTGTCTTGTCTAGGTTGGTGTCACATGTCATGCCAGGTCCGAATGTTTCCCAGCAGAACATTGTATTGTCACAAGACGGTCAATGTTATTTACTTCTCCTGACAGTGGTTTTAATGTTATGGCTGATCGGTGTATGTCGCCGTTAGTCTTCTATCTATTGCCGCATAAAGTCTGCCCGATCAATTTGATTTGCCCAACGTATCTTTCGTGGGGCACAGTCAACTGCCAATGGAGCGACTCCAGACCGATGGCTTCCAGGCTAGGATATAGCCAGATCTGTAACAGTGTACTGCGGCACAGCGGAACTTTGAGTCAAGTCAAAGATAAAGTGAAACTACGATCGTCATCTCAGTTTCGTATGTTAGCAGGTTAATGGAGTTCAGCTGAGGTGGATGAGAACGTCATTTGTCTTCCAGGTATTTGGTGAGCAAATCAAAGTTGGGCCTGCTGCTGGTACCAGCTGTAAAGTTAATCCCAACCAGCCCGAAGGAACGGACCTGGTAGTGGTGCTACAAGGAAAATCGAAACCAATGGCAGTTCACCGAATAATTTAAACTTTACCTTCAGGCGGTGTTAGATGTCAAATGAAAGTGAGCCGACAGGATTAGTCCACTGTGGAAAGCAAATGCCTGAAACTCATATAATGCTGATCCATCCAGTGGTTCTAAAAACATTTTGCTCAAATTATTAACCGAATTGTCAACCTCGTGCTGTCCATGAAAGGAAAGGGGAGGGTATCCCCAGAGTCAGAGGGATTCATCCTCTGGGGAAGATGAATGCACATGATTGTAAGTAGCCATGTAATTGTAACTGGGTCAAGGCAGTGGCTGAACTGGCCATCTTTCTCATTCCTTTTTCATCGCTTAAAGCAATCTAATCACAGCTCGTGTATTTATGAAATTAATCCAAATACTAAATTAAATTCTGACTGTCCCATATGTTTTCTAATAATCAGAGTTAATTATTAACATTCTATTATTTGGCAGGGGAAGAAGATAAAAAGGACATGGTGGAATTGCTGTGCATGATTTACCAGGCATCTGCTTCATGGAAAAAGTATTTTAGTGCCTCTGGGGGAAGCTATAAGGAGATTATATCGGGATAGCTTGCATTAACTTTCTAGGGAAGCTGGAAGGGAGCGTTAACATTGTAAACTGACTGTGAGCTGTGAAATGTAAGAAGGAGGTGGCTGGAGATGGACAGTGGAATAAAATAACCTCCATTACTGAATGTGCATTCAGGACAAGCAGAGGCAGCGGCGCCGAAATGAGGCGAGTGAAGAGTGCAACGTCATGACTTGAAGCATTCGGCAGCCGCAGTACAAAGCACTACACCTCCGGTAAATGGACCTTGACTTTAATTGCGAGTTGTTCCCTCTCTCATCTCCTCTTTTATTGTCTGGGAGTTGTTTACTATGTTGAAAAACCATCAGTGGCGGACTGGCCTCCGTCTCAAGCAAGAGTTCTCATCCATGAAGAAATGGTGGTAAAATAACCCTTCTAGTCGCCACTCGGACACGATGCTTGTCTGGAAATGAACCCTGTGTCAGCTGCAGTGTCTGATATCAAACTTGGCAAACGAAAACGATTAATGTGGGATTCAAAATTATTGTGTACACATTAAAATCAGTTCATTCGACAAAAATGTATTTGATTCTCATGCATATTTCTCTTCAGTAATACACCACATGTATCCAGACACCCTGGACAGGTTGCCAGTCTATCACAGGGCTAACCCAGAGAGACAGACAACCATTCACACTCACAATCACACCTACGGCCAATTTAGAATCACCAATTAACCTAACAAGCATGTCTTTGAACAGTGGGAGGAAGCAGGAGCACCCGGAGAGAGGCCTGGGATGTTTATTGTTTTATTGTTTCATTTTGGTAAATTGCTCTTTTAAAGTGATTACATTGCTCCATATTCCACTTTTATGTTTTCATATTCAGTGATTACTTGCTAGGCTACATCTAGCTCTTATTGAACCATAACTGCACTGAAAGACTGACAGAACAAATGGACTGAGCCATATCTGTTGATTTAGGACACCATAAAAAAAAAAAAAAAAACACCATTAAAAAAAAAGGACTATCCAAAAAAAAAAAAAAAAAACACTGTTCAAGAATGTTAAGATGCTATGACTGTGGTTATTTCATGAATAAAAGACATAACTGTCTGTAAAACCACACACTGTACTTTTTGAGCCTTAGCCCCAGTGCAGGTTGGAGGTTCCGAGGTAGTTGCCATTTTTGCCTAATTAGTAATTTACCCATGTTTTTAGCCCGCTGTAACGGGCAAGACAACAGGTTAATCTCAGTCACTTTACAAGTAAAGTACAGTGTTATGCACTTTTGGATCTATCTATCCATTTCTGTCTGCTTATCTACAGCTGGGTCACAGTTTCCAAAGCTCTCCACTCCTTAGCAACATTTTCTAGTTGCTTGTGGGGGATCCCAAGGCGCTTCCACGCCAGATGAGATATGTAATCCTTCCAAAGAATTCTGGGTGTACCTCAGGGTCTCCTCCCCGACTGCGCCCGTTAAACCTCCAAAGTGAGACGAGACGCCCAGGAGGCATCCCCACCAGGTCCCCAACTGACTTTAAGTGACCCCTTTCGACAAAAAGAGCAGCGGCTCCTCCTCATCCCAGCTCTAAAGCCGAGCCAAGCCACCCTACAGAGGAAAGTAATGTTGGCCTCTTTTATCGGCATTACCCAAAGTTCATGACCGCAGGTGAGGGTCGAAACGTAGACCGACTGCTAAATCAAAAAGGTTTGCCTTACAGCTCAGCTCCCTCTTCACCATAACGGCAGATTCCAATCTGCCTGTCCGTCTCTTGCTCCATTTTACCGTGACCTGATACTTGAACTCCTTCGTCTGGGGCAGGAACTAACACTCAGCTATTTAAAGATGGCAAATTTAAAGTGTAAGAGATTACAGAAGAGCGCTCAAAACATGTCCATTTAAAAAAAAAAATTCTCTTTCACATCTGTGATAACTGAAGCACGCAAGCATTTAATAGCTGGAGAAAACATCAATAATTGGAATGATTAATTTAAGAGGGAGTTCAAACATTCATAAAACAAGTCTACAGGGTAGTGTCAGTTCAGTGTGAATAATTTAGCAGAAACCTGTTACTTCTGTTGAATGGATAAATTCTACGGGAAAAAAAAGAATCACTGTTTAGGCAAATCATTGATTCATATGACAGCACAGGAAAAGATAAATCAGTCGCCTCCAGAGCACTGGCCTGAGTCAGGGTTAACTGGGTTACTCATGAAATCCCCTTCAAATATTTTTAATTCTCCTCCAGCAGCACCCACCTGCAGTTTTAAATCTCAATATGCCTGTAAGACGGCTAAGAGCACAGCCATCAAATGCAGCACGCTATTCATGAGCTGTGAATGACGAGATGAGTAGCACTTAACAATGATGGGTGAGCTTCCCACACACACATTGAGAGCCCTTGCACCCCTCCGAAAATCAAGTGCGTGCACACACACACACACATTAAACAGTGAAAGATATCGGCGCTCCTAAGTCCCCGCCAAAACCCCTGTGCTTGAAGTTCTAAGAAACTCTTTATCTGTGACTTTTAAAATGAAGGAATTGGCACTCATGAAGCCATCTCTGGAGAAAAGGCAGGCAGAGGCGTCTCCGCACCTGTCTGATGATGAATCACGGGGTGGCCCGAGGGCGTTCTCTCGTCGCACCAGTGAGCCCAGAGTATTGGGCAGCAGAGGAGTATAGGAAATAATTGAGGGAAAAAAAAAAAAACAGGATGAGGCAGAAAGAGAAGGAGCGGAAGATGGAGGGACAGAAGGATGGGAGGCGAGAAAAAAATGAAAATCACTCACTTGAAGCACAGCCTTCTTAATTACTCTCCCCACATCCTGCCTCCACTCGGGTATGTCGGGGTTGAACTCATCCAGATTAGGGGAGAAAGATAAAAGCAGAGATTTGAAGAATTCTGTCGAGAAGAGGCGAGGGAGAATTGGCCATTAATTCACTCAGATCCGAAGGCATTATTCTCAGCGAGCTGTGCCAGCTGTCATTTTGCTCAACTTGAGTTTCAGGTAGTTAACACTTGATGAGAAGAAGAGGGTTTCTCATATCCCCCACACGTCCCTTCGGCTAAATGTACCAGATGCACTTCGAGATAATTAGAAAATGTCACAGCTTTACGCCGACCCATCCGCTGGTAATAAATCAGTGCATTTTACAGACACTGGCTGCTGGATTGCTTTATTTCCAATGAAGACATATTCTTCAGAGTTATGTGATACAGTTCACTCAATTAGGAGTTGCTTTATTTCGGAAATGAATAAAAAACTTCCACTTCTTTCCATAAAATTATCATCCAATGAATATGCACCGGTAGTACATATTCATAGGATGGCAGTTGTGACATTATGTTCCAGGATCTGGGGTAAGAAATGCTGACCTTTGACTGCTATGGTCTTGGTGTCCTGCAGTATGTTGTTGGCTGCAGCCACCTGGACCGTGAGGGTGTGCATCCCCTCGCTCGAAAAGGTGTATGAGATGCTCCCGTCCAACGTGATCACCGGCTGCAAGCACAAATTTGAAGTCAAAGGTAAATATATAAATCATGTCATACCTCTCAAGCACCTCTTAGATTGGTACATAAAGCCAGGTGAAGTAAAAAATACTGGGAATACCTCAGACCTTTAGGTGCTTTCAACAACAATCATGTGGCCTGTTCATAATGAAGGACAGAGGAGTGAGGAGTCGTGCCAGAAGCACACAGTGACTCTTCTATAATTAATGATAATGTCTCTAGAGAAAAAGTCAGATCATCAGAGTAAGCGAGGTTTAACCTCTGGTCATAGATGTCTGCATGAAAAAGTGTGGCAAACCAAACTGCACATGGAGATAGATGTGTAGATATCAGGATAAAGTCATACAATTCCCCTGGAAATCTTGAATTTATGCACCAGCTACTGTATGCGTGTTAAAAGTATGTCAAAACCATATATCTGAAGATAAAAAAACGTGAACAACAAGGTGACAATAGAGGGGATCGCCACAGTGATTAAGATTCATCCTCGTGGACATCTGTAC
The DNA here is from genome assembly GCF_963514085.1 of Chelon labrosus. Classification (NCBI taxonomy): domain Eukaryota; kingdom Metazoa; phylum Chordata; class Actinopteri; order Mugiliformes; family Mugilidae; genus Chelon; species Chelon labrosus. The sequence goes on along the minus strand of NC_140338.1, from coordinate 21,930,474 downwards.
TAGCCTTCATAACAGTCCCTCTAAAGATCTGTTCACACGTTCGGTCTCTGTTCCTCTACGGTTAATTTGAGTTATTTCTTCTGCTTCTTTCTCCTCACAACTTCCAAACCTCCCGCACTGTCAAAGTCAGCATTACTCTCATCCAGTGATCTGTCTTCCCATGTATTCTCAGTCACTCTTCTTCAAATTCATTAAAATCTTGTCACTCTGCCTTTCAGACTATCTGTTGTGCAGTCTTCATCCTCCTCATATTCACCTCATCCTGGATGTCCAAGGGGACGGAAGTGTCCATCAGCCTATCTCCTCCATCACCAGCAACGGCGTCTAGACTCCAGGGGGTCCTGTCCCTTTCTACTACCTTCATCTGGGACTCCGCTCTTTCATGTCACTTCTCATCACTCTGCCAAGTCGTTCTCAAGCTCTTGTTACTTCAGTTTTGCACTTTACTCCCAAATGTTGCCTCATTGAAAAAGCTTTTAGATGTTTAAGTCTGGGCCAAAGCGATGGAACAGTCAACGGATCAAAGCCGTTCATCAAAGCCCTAATATGACTAAAAACATGGTTGAAAGGATCTGGAGTTACAACTAACAACTGTTACCACCCTGATAAAGTCTGTGTAGACTTGTTGACACAGAGTGGTGTGGTGGAGAGGAGAAACATGCTTTCTAATTCTAGTGGATTTGAAGCTTGCCTCTAAGCTTTGCTCTTGTGAATAATGACAAAAGTTAGAGACACATTCATGGGAAGACGGCCTTTCAGTAAGGAAAGGTACTTGAGGATAATAGTTAGCTTTTATTCACCACATCCATTTGTACCTTGTACAGCCTTAGAATAATGACACGGCTAAAAGCCAACGCTGCAAGCATCAACAGTTAAAAGCAAACGTGTGTTAATGAGCGTCGCCCTTCGGTGATTACCTCAGTGTTGTTGCCCAACCACCAGAAGTAAGTGACAGTGCGTGAGTGGCTGGGTAAGACCACCGCCGTGATGTTCACCTCTTTGTTTCTTATGACCACGAATGGAGCGAGGAGCTGGACGTGCTCCACTGGACCTGAGAAGGAAACACCACAGAGAAGTTGATATTATTTACTGCCCACTCTAATAAGGCCCACTTGAGAGAGTCCTCCTGATTCAAATACGAAAAAGCCATTTGGCAAGATCACAAAACCCATGTCCATGAGGTGTGAAGTTAGTTGCAGGGAGAGTAATACTCCCAACGGCATCACTTTTATATGACAGTTTAAGTGTGCTTGGGTTTTTGGCCACAGTCCAAAGACCTGCAGCTGAGGCAAAACTCTAAATATTCCAAAGGTGTGAATGTGAGAGTGGCTGTGTCCAGAGTGTTTCTCTATAACTCATGTAGTGCACCTCAACTCCCCAAAGTAGTCTGTACAGGAAGAAGTGTGTAAGAAAAATAGATGCAAGCAATGACTTTGAGAACAAATACATACACGGATGTGTATGTAAAACAGTTGTGAATCATCAGAGAATAGACATGGGCCTTCTGAGGGTGTCCTGTGGTGGGCCTTTGGGTCCTATGGGTTGAGGGGAGGGGCCTCTGTGGATCATCCCACAGATACGTGATCAGTTTGGGATCTAGTGAAGTTGGAGGCCAGGTCAACACGTTGTGCTGTTCTTCATGTTTTTTTAGTTGTTCCTAAACCGTTTTTGTGTGTGTCCCTGTGCAGGCTGCTGCCATCAAGGAGTGTCATTGCTATGGGGTGGGGGTGTCTGGTCTGGTCTAGGTGGGTGGTACATGTCTAAGTAACATCGACACGAATGCCAGGTCCAAATGTTTCCCAGCAGAACATTGTATTGTCACAATGTCACATTGACCAATGTTATTTACTTTTCCTGTCAGTGGTTTTAATGTTATGCCTGGTATGTATACTGTCAGTCTATCAGTCTATTTGAAGAGTCTACCGGTCTGACCATATTTAAAGGCTGTCTCCTCAAATTTTGATCCTCAAAATGATGTCAAATGTGTTTGGGGAAATTCACAGAAAAGGTTTAGTGGAGGAACTCTTAAGTTGAAGCTTTCGGATGGATTTAAGTAAAGACTTCTTTCTCTCAAACCATTTTGCAGCTGCATAAAATGTGACTGTGAACATCTTATTCATTGTGAGCATCTACCGGTCAAATTAGAGATTTATGTGCAGTTTTAACAAGATAAAAGTGAGAAAAGAAAGCAAAACACAACCATGTAAAACAGCCACAGCACTAAGATGATATAATAAACCCTATATCAAACTGTGGTGGCGTTTTTCTTCCAGTTTACAACTTGATTTCTATACTGCAGTAATTGCGAAGTGAGTCAGACAGAGTTCTCCCAATTAGACCGTCTGAGCCTCATGCTGGCAGGTGTACTGAGATTGCCTAATAGGTAAGACATATATGGCAGGGCGCTTTAACAATGCGCATGCTGTGATGGCAGGAGATGAAAGACTGTATGTTGGTGTGATCTGGGTCTCGGATGCCTCTTTATTTTTGAATCCATCGAGTTGTGAGACAGGCAACAATTATTATAAATAACAATGACTGTAAGTTGGCTGTTAGTCTCTTTTTAATTTCATCCCCGAATGTTGGAGAGAAAATAATCCTCAGAAGGAAAACTTTTCTTCCTGCCTGCTGCATTTTTGAACAAATGACAGCAGTTGATGTTTTCTCAGGAGGGAGAGAAAGTTTTTAAAAAGAGTTTGCATTTATGCGCATTCTGGTTTGATAAACCGATGAGTTGGATTACAAAGCTGTTTTGTTCACTATTGTAACTGTGTCCCAAAATACAATATTTTAATGGTTTTCTAGTCTATCACCAGGATAGGATCTGTCTCCAAGATTTCCCAAAAGAAATTCTTTGTAGAGGACTTAAACTGAGTTTTACCATGTAGCTATTGTGTGTTGGAGGACTGCACGGAAGTGTGTCTTTGCAGACTCTGCGTAGACATCGCAATACTCAAATGGGCACCACCAATGTGTCTTCGGGATAGGTGGGATCTGTTCCAGTCTCTCAGCCTATCCGTCTCCTCCAAATTGCATTCATTTATCACAGCATGACAAATATACAGTATTTGGGGGATGTTTTGTCCAGATCATGTTCATCATTTCGAAGTAGCTGGGAAGAGTTTCGGATGGTCGTTGGGTGTACATAGCGACTTTTGACACCAGTGAGTGTTCTGTGTGTGATTATATTTAGGATCCAACATCATGGTGGTCCTGAAACCATTGTCTTGGCTAAATAATGAAAGAAGTAATTGTTGTTTTTTTGGCAAGTAACCTATATCTGACGCCAACTTTGTTTACTGTAGACACATAAACCATGGTGACTGTTATTGGGTGTGGCTTTCTTCACCAATTGTATTACCAGAAGAAATGCTTGAGGTAAATCTGTGAATTGACTTAAAACCACGTTTATATGTGTAAAGCTGTGTTGACAAGTCTCCACCATTTTTGTTGGCATTTTACATGGACTACTCTTCTTGTAAGCTGGAAGGGGACGTATATTCTGCAAAAAGCATTTGATACACAGTGTTTTGGTTGGATTTCAGTTGACTAAAGGGTTACTATAAGAAGTTAGCAGGATTGTTAGCAGGATGAACTATGAACATGATGGCTCTACTTGCTGGAAACACATGGTGTGATAATTATTTATTGATTTATTTTAATCTTGGACTATCTGTTAACTCACACTCCACCCTGAAGTCATCCTCACTATTTCATATTAAAACATACTTGGGAGTATACAAGTATACATTGCTTGTATACAGCGTTTACAGTGCAGTACTGATATTTTAGTGCATACGTAATTTCAGTACTTACTGCTCCAATAATTATTGTGGCCAACGAGCCAATGAATACATTTCTGTAGCCTTTTGACTTTTGTGTTTCATAACACCCTTACTATTTATCTATGCAGGCAATTGACGCAAATGACAGACAAAGCTATGACTGGTCAACTATTTCTCCAGACGGACACCAATGGATGTTTATTATCGTTTATTATATTAGCCTGATGAGTTTTGGATTACACAACGGAGTGGATGACTAGAAGTCTATTCTCATTTTAGGCTAACCTGGAGGATAAAAGGCCTGGCCAAGAGAGGACAATTTTTGTATACCTGCTGGAACAAAGCCATTGTGAGTTCAACTTTAACTCCATTGTTGGACATCCTCATTTCCCATGTTTTTTTTTATTTGTGGCACAAAGCTGGGCGGTATTGTATCTCCAGAAGTACTTTCAATCAGCCAACATAAAAAAAACAACAAAAAATCGTTAGAATGGACATGAATCCAGACAGATATTAATCTTGGAGGTCTCAGTGGTGGGTCGTCAGGGCCAGCAAAGCCTTCTCTGCTGGCCTAAACTTTATCAAAATCACTGACTTACATTTAAATATTTTCTCATTAATCTTATTAAATTATTCCCTACAGCATGTTCTTTCCATTTTATGACTTGTCTGTCTCTCAGCTGGGGTGCAGTGTAACATTAGAGCTTTTATCCAATCATATTTCAGCTGTCATGTGTTGCCGGAGTCAAAGAAATCTGCCTGGGCCTTCACAATTAAAACAGAAGCTGAAGACTGAAGCTTGGAATGGCGCTGTATCTTTAACCAGTCACATTTCAAGTTTGTATTCTTAGGCCTTCTCTGTGGCCTACGGTAGCGTCAGCGTTCTCGCATCCTCTGATTGGAGGGCCAGAGAGCCGCTCCATTTCAGACAAGCTAGCGGTTCTTGTTCATCTGTTGCGAGCTGCGCAAGCAAAACGTCCCTGTTAACGGTTTAATAGCTAGTTTTGGAACTCACAATGACTCACATTAGGTTGTGGTGAGTAAAATCCAACGCAATGTCCTGTTTTACTGCGTATCTATATGATGTTGATAGTTTCTATAGCAGTGGCATCATAAAGATCGTATTAAGACGTGTTTTGAATAAGTTTGGAGGTCATTGAAGGCCTAGGTAGAAAATGCACTCGTGTCAAGCCACAAGTCTGCAGCCAGGATAGACACTCTCAAGTCTTCTCCAAATACACTCAACTAAACATGAAAGAAGATTTTGCAGGTATGTTACGATGGCTGACAGTATAAAGAGATGACACTACTAACAGGTCCTGGTGAGTCTGTTACCGTGGCTGATGGCAAATAAAAGTCGAGCTGCAAATATGTCGACGCCATCGTGTATTTTTGACATGACACCTTAAGGCTAACGCTGTAAACCTCTCCACTAAGAATCTAATAGGACCTGACAGGGGTCTGGGTTGCTTTACACTAATCTCAGGGCTGACGTCTCCTGTGGTGGACAGATGTAATGCGCTACTTTCGGGGAAAAACTCCAAAGAAAGGTTTGTGTAGTGCAGCAGTCGAGGGGTGCTCGTGTCGCAGAGGCTTCTGTTCGCCCTCATCCTCTTTAACCAGAACTAATCTTTATCCCCACTTTGAGATGCCTGGTGTGTGTGTCCGTGCTTGTGCGTATGTATGAATGAGAGGAGGTGAGAGAGTCATGTGGTATTAAATATACTCAGCTGAGAAATCATTGCGGTAGTTTTTGGCATTTCTCCTTGACAGCTTCACCTACACTGGGAAATAAATCCAGCTAAAATGACTGCTTTCGTAAACTTATAAATGCAGAGCACACTGGCTGACACATCAGAACAGCGAGAGGTTAAATTAAAATGGATTGAACCAGTAACTAATAAGACTGAGAGACAATTCGACATTCAGTGAAGGAAGCTTGTATAATTCCCATGGGAAATCAAAATAATATGTCTTTTCATGGCAGTCTCAACAAAGCTGGACAGCATGACCATCCTGGACTTTGTTGTGTGAAGCCTGCTGCACTTAGATAAACCATTGTTCTGGCGTCGTATCCTCAGATAACTGGCTGTTAGCTCCTCAGTCCGTCTGCCCACAGTGAAACCTTGCATAAGCAAGTTTGCCATGACCTTTCTCTCCCAAAGTTGTTTGTGTTTATCACAGCTGCTGTGTTACATAATTCTGTGTATAGGTCAGTACAGTTCGCTTCAGCAAGGATCAGCAGCATGGCTGTCATTCAGATGAACATGTTGGTGCTCACCTGTAGCTACCATGAAATACGCGAGTGGAAAGAACATGTTGCTGCTGCCTCCTTTATGAGCCAAAGCTGGAACCACACAATGAGCCGGGATGTAGATTCAGTTTCGCTAGTCTCCAAACGGCAGTGAGCTCCTGACTTCAGTCGTGTGATCATTTCTGAGAGGCGTTTCTGTAATTCATGCAAGCTACCCGGACACCTGTCAGTAAAATGCAGCATCATTCAACAGCGCCATTACGCAGAGAGTCGGTCTCATCTTTGAATTGTGTTCCACTACAGTGTCTACTCAGTAACCACATCAGGAAGAGAAAATAAAAAAGCATTTGCCTGGAAGCCAGGCCAGCTAAAGCGAGCTGTTTTGAGTCTGCTATCGTCTCTGTTGTAACAGATATTGACAGATAAATAACTTTAAAGGACAAAGAAGTGATTAATGCATTAGTAGAGAATGCCTTTATCGCTTTATTTGCTGCTTTGATTGATTGTAGGACTAGCCAGTCGCATGCGGAGGTATATTTTTACTGTTGAATCACATTCCATAATTAAATCCAGCTGTTACCAGTCTGGCTACACAAGGCTAAAAGAATATCTTGAATAAACTGAATTCTGTGAGCACATATTCCTTTCAGGCTGCATACAACCTCGACCACCTTTACCAGTTATGTACAGCACGTCTCGTCATTAATGGTCTACAGTCTGCTGCTGCCTGATCTGAGCCTAGAGACTCGAGGGATTGAATCAACAGTTTCATCTTTAGCGCAGGGCTTTTGTTGGGAATTTCCCAACAGTCCAAAACCTCAGAACCGCTTACAGACTCAGATAGATTAATATCAGGCATGTTTAATAGTTACGATCTGGATGACTAAGTCAGTACTTTAACAATACCTGATGAGAGAAACAAGTCTACGAGGCCAAGGAGGAGTGGACGGTGTTACCAAGCAACGGAAAACAATCCAGCCCTCTAGGCTAATGCTAGCTAGCAATCTACTGTAGACAGATATTAAAACTGACACCTCCAGTTCTCTGATTTGGCTTTCTGATTTTGTTCTCTTTCTTGCACTGCAAAATAATAAAACATTCTTTTCCACAGTCTGTTTTACTTACATCCTTGAACCCTGGTGCATTTAATGCTCCCTGATCTGACACGATAATGTCAATATTCTGTGTACTAGTTTCAGATTAGAGAGAAGAAAGCCTCCCCCCCAACCCCAGGTCACTTAGTATGGTCTGGTGTGAGCACAGCAATTGCACTCCATCCTAGAGCAAATCAAACCAAGAGACATGTTAGAGAGACTGGTCTCAACCAGCTCGCAATCTTTGAAAGAGTCAAAGAATCAAATTCTGGATCAAACTGAACAAAACCAGTACATGGACCACAGAACAGCAAGAAATGCCACTGTCCACACTCGCTGCTGATGCTCTATTTTTGATTTGATCATTTCCTGAAATCCATTCCCTCCTCACGAAACCATGACCAATCTAAACAAACTGTTTACAAGAATGTAGTGCTTGTCTTGATTGCTTTGTCCTGATTGCCCAGTGAAAAATATAACTTTTGATCTGAACAATAAAAAGGAGGGGAGGGGGGGGGGTGATACACGTGTCAAATTACCTCTTTGACAATAACCCCACATCTTTCTATAAAGTTTATTTCAGTTCAAAACAAAAGAAAGACAGGTGGTGTTCTTTTGAGATGTGGACACTTACATATGACATGCAGGTAAAGTGTTGTGCTGTCGTAACCCAGCGTGTTCTCTGCCAGCGCAGTAACACGGAAGATTCCAGCCGACTTGTAGACGTGTTTGATGCCCTCCTCCGTCCAGCTCAGGTTGGAGTACGACACGGCGGTGCCGTCACCGAAATCCAGTTGGATGTTCGTCCGCAAGGAGTCCCCCTGAAACACAACACAGCAGGGTTTTCATTCAACAGCACTTGAGCTGTCACTTTTGTACATGGAACCAGCTCAATAACACAGGATAGATTGACAAAATGATTACATGGCTGTTTCGAAAGGAAAGAGCTGCGGTACAGAGTAATCTGAAGGCCATGGAAATATGCTCCACAGAGTATACAAAAACATTCTGATGCAAAGGATAAGTGCACCCTACATACAATATGAACAATACAATGCAAAATATAGAAAATAACAGATCAGAGTGGTTAGTAGTCAGAGTGATACAGTCCCAGCAGGTAGAATGCATTAGTGTTTTAACACTGACCAATCACATATATCTTAGGAGCAGAAAACAGGCGGGAAATGAGTCAGGACGGTTTGCTTCCCCGAGGAGAAAATTGTTCTCTTTTGGAAAGCTGGCAAGGTAGATTTACAGCCAGCCAAAAAGGAATAGTCGGCACTAAAAATATAATATTCAGCTCTCCAAATGTGGCTACTGAAATGCTAGTATACAGCACTTTAATTATACTGTGTGGTTTTGTGGGTGGACATAGGCCCTTCTGGGAATTTCTTTGTGTCCTTTAATAGCAATAATATCTGTCAGGTGTCACAGTGACACAGCTGGAGGTAAGCCGGTAAACACAAGGGAGCGTTTAGCAGCTAACAACAAAACGTTCATACAGGAGGTGGCGGAGCGGTATCAGGATAGGAGTCTGGTAACGCTCCATTTGGATTTCATTACGGGGCGTGTTTCAACCGATACAGCGAAAATAACATCTGCACATAACTGGATTGTCTTCCAGCAAATATAATTATTTAGTTGTAGATATAATAAACTCTATTGCTCTCAGATGTCACGACATGAAGCCCATCCAAACAAACTGTTCCAGCGGATCTTTGCCAGAGCCTAATCAGTTCCCAACAGAGATACTCCAGAGACCAACTTTCTGCTGCAGAAATCTTGTGGGAAGCTTGGGCTTAGGCTACGTGGAGACCAAAACAGAGCTAAAACAGACTGATATTTGTTTTTATGCGGCGTCATGCAGTATGTCAATGCTGTGTTCACAGCTTGTTCGCACTTTAAAGTTAAACCTTTGCGTGAAATTAGGTAACATGAAAATGAAAATACATGTTGTGAATACATTTGAATGTTGTTGCACATACAGGCGTGTATGCATCGCAGTTTAAGAGTGCTTTTAAAAGATCATTCTGAAATAGTGTGGCCGTTGAAGTGAACAATAACACAACGACTCAAACTTTAGTTGCAAGAGTGTGACAGTTTGGACAGTTCTCAAAACATAATTGCAAAAAAGAAACAAACAAAAAAAAAACAGTCATCCAATCAAAAGACTGCTTCTGCAGCCTTCATCACTAGAAGGGGTGTTATACACCCCATGTGCCAAAACTTTCTGACCACCCTTGCCTAATCTGTTGCTGGTCCTCTGCATCCTGCAAAGAGCTGACCCAAAAGACCTCTCCTTCAGGAGTGCCTCCACAACAACAAATCAAAAAACAGACGGACTTGAAAGGTCCAGTGGTACACTGCTAACATCAAATCGCAGACTCATCGACATTCAGATTGGCTGCACTTTTCAAACAGGACCAGAGATTGTAGCTTGATTGAAGCACCGGATCGTATTTGTTTCCCGTTCTGCCTACCACCGACCATCCACAGTTGCCCCAAGCACTAATCCTGGTCGGGAGCCTGGACATGAAACATTCAAAAAGTGTTACTGACAACGGAGAGTGTGCAACGACAACTGGCTGTGCACTCTGCATCTTGATGTGCACCGTTGTTTTTACATAATCACTTTATTTATGATCGTATACACCGATCAGCCACTGACGGAAGAAGTGAATAACATTGACCATCTTGTAACAATGCAATGTTCTGCTGGGAAAAGCATTTGTGTGGATGTTACTTAGACATGTACCACCTGCCTGGACCAGACCAGACCCCCCACCCCATTGCAATGACACTCCTTGATGGCAGCAGCCATCCCCAGCAGGATGCAGAGACCTACACAATATTAGGCAGGCGGTCATAATATTATGCCTGATCGGTGTGTATATACATACATTTTTAAATAAATTTAATTACAATAAAATGATCTGCAACAAACCCTCATTTTTCTCTTTACTTAAACTGGACCATCTCTAGCTTAATACTCGAATCTAAGTTGGATTCATCAAGCTCGTTCTGACAGGAAGCTCTGTCTGTTCATGACCTCAGTACTCACAAAAAGAAAAAAGAGTATGTTTCGAGATAATTTTCACTCTTGCATAATAAGAAAATTGCAGCATCTCTTAAAAAAAATCATTACAAAATCCATCAGTGTGGGCTACAATTATGAGATGAAACCTCTCTGAGTTCTTGGTGCTATTAATGGAGAACAGAAAATTAGAGTTAGCCGACCTTTTTTTAACTTCCACCAGTTCCTTTCAGGTGAATACAATATACGCGGAGCTGCAAAGATGGAACAGTTTTTCAGATTTGACTCGGAATTAAGTGGATCAAATTTCCATGCAGCACATACTGTAATGCATGCCATCTGTTAACACATCCACGGGGAGCTTCCGGAATTTCAGAAAATAACAAATGGAGCTCAACATTCTGTGAGGTTGTCTCCGTTTAAATGATACACAGGCGTTTTCTTGCACTCTGCGAATGTATGTTCATTTTCTTCAAAGCATTGTTAGAATATATAATTATAGATTTTAGCTTTAATTACATAGCCAGATAATTACAGTTCTTTTAATCATTTCTCTTACCCAATATAAGTACGGTTGGGTCACATCTCTTTATGTGACTGGTTTTAAAGTTTTGTGTGACAAGTTTAGCGGGAAAAAAGTGTTTCATAAAACAGATGTTGGTGCTCTTTGTTCTGATTCAATATTCATATATTAAATACTGCAAAAATCCTTCAAAGCTACTCTTTGCAGAGAGTTGATTTGCTGCAAGTTAATTTATGAGTGAAATAATTCATTTGTTACGTGATTCAGTTCTTAATACTTCATGTTAATTCATATTATTAATGTTGGATCATAATGGCTTTCTGGATATAAATGATTTTTTGGTTGTGTGTGAAAGAGGAAGAAGAAAAATAAATTTTGTGCGCATGTGTGTGTGTGTATGTGCGTGTGTAACCGCCCCGCCACGTTTGTACTTTGCGTGGTGTGCGAGTCTTCAGCTGCCTGCTCGGTTTCCTCTGGGAATCACATCTGGCACGAGCCGAGTATCAGCACCGCGCCAGCGTTGGTGGCTCCAGATGCCGCAGCTATCAGCTCCGTGCTCATCCTCCCAGGCCTGTGAAGTCAAACTCCCAGGCTCCCCTCGGCACATTGTAGCGCAGTGCTACTGGGACGTTCATTTGTGACACGGCATTAGGATGCCGCCTCCGCCAAAACTCACAATAAAACAAGATAAATAAAATTGTTCTTGTTCTCCTTCGTGCTCTTTTGCTCTTTTCATCCCTCGCTACCTGAGTCTCTTCTTTGTGTGTGAAGACACAGGAGGTTTGGTAGAAGCTTTTTGGGGAGATTTTGTGTTGCTGGTAAATTATTTCTTTCGTAAGTGACAGGACAGAATAGAGAACAGCTAAAGACAGGGACTGACAGCATGGCTATTGTTAAGAACTGTAATGAGCTGGCATGCTAACAAGACGTTTGTCTAGTGGCGCCAATGTCACTCAGCTCTTCTCAGTGTCTGCCGTCCATTCAGTGTTCATGCTTGCTCTCTATATCAGCCACAATGGGACTCACTAATCTGCATGAGAGTGATGCTGACCCGTCCCTCTAAATGTCACTCTTTGTGTGAGTTCGTCTCTTGGGGCTCAGCGGTTCCAAACACATTTCGGCTGGAGCATGGAGACTGGAGCGTCACTGTTGTGCGAGCTGACAGGGATTTGGATACACAAGGCCAGCATTTGTTCAGGTGTGTGTCGGACCCCAACCTACAGGGTCAGTGTGACATGTGACGACGACAGAAGCAGCAGCTATGAATCACTCTGGAATGTTATTCAAGCTGTTTCTGCTGCAGTGTGTGTATGTTGTATTTCTACAGTCAAGTTTAATATTGGCCCTTCAATATAAATGTATTAAAATCTGTTAAATAGAATTCTATTAAATGAAGTTACAACTTAGAGTTCAGGAAGAAGACCATTCCCGCGTGTCATTCTATTTCTGCGCTTACCTATAAATATGCAGCTTCCTTTCTTTGAGGTTGCATTTGAGAGATCCGATCTCAGACCACATCTGGAGGTGGACTGGGCAGCGACCACATTCCTTTGGTAGATTTAACACACAATACGTCGGGTCAAATTAAAGACCACCTACAGAACAGAGGTGGTGTTTTGTCTGTGGAGTTTTGCCTCATTCATTCAAACAGACTTTCAAACACACTGTTTGACTGTTATTGTTAATTATCACCTGCAAAGGAAAAAGCACCTTACGTCCTTGTAGCCGTTAGGTGATATAATAATAAATAATAAATAAATCTAATCAAATTAAATTCCTGAATGTGAGTGTACCGTGTGTGATTTTGTCATTAAATAATGTGTCAGCATGTGGTTAATTATTGATGCTTTCATGTTGATTTATAAGAAGCAGTTTGTGTATTTCCTCAAGCACCAGTGTCTTTATTTCCCTTTATTACCAGAGATTATGGTGCGTTTAGAAGCTTTTAGTTTGGAGTTATAATCTGAGTTTTGAGACTATGTCAGGGCAATGCTCAATAGATAATAACTTAACGCGTGTGCCGAAGTCATGACTCGCACCCAAAAAACAGCACTGTTTCGTGCTGCTGAAGATCTGATATCCATTAGAGACAACAGCTGTTAAAATATTCCGCTACGCCTCAAATGATGTTGGAGTTTATTTGCATACAAAGTGCAAAGCTGAGATCAGATCTGCAGAGCTGGCAGGAGACGCATTTGTTAATGCCAGGTCTCAACACAGGCACCAAAAGCAGGCCACTTGCAAGCGAATTGCCCAGGTTGGATGTTAATGCGAGGTTGGAATAAGGCATTAGTCTAGAGGCACACGTTCAGCTGTTTGTAAGTTCCTATTTTTTCTTTGGTGAGTTGAAAGACCAATTTCTTGCTGCGTCCTGCTTGTATTTGCCTGTACCTCTGCCTGTTGGTTTCGGACCCCATGGAAATTGCAAAGAAGCACTCCACACAGCTCAACGTCTTTCAGATGAATCCTGAATGTCAGCTTGTTGTGTTCTGCTTCTGAGTATCACCCTGGCACCAAGTTTAGTGTCAAGCAGAGAAAAATAGGAGATGACAGATTTTACCAGGACTTAAATAAAGTACATGGCCAAAATCACAACAGCTACTGAATGCTATTACTACACTTGATGTGTAAACTATTTATACATTTTAAAAGGTGTTTAAAATTTGGTATAGTAAATGATCAGCCACAACATTAAAACCACTGACAGGAGAAGTGAATGATATTGACCATCTTCTGACAATACAATGTTCTGCTAGGAAACGTTTGGACCTGGCATTCATGTGGATGCTACTTAGACATGTACCACCCACCTAGACCAGACCAGACACCCCCACCCCATAGCAATGACACTCCTTGATGGCAGCAGCCATCCCCAGCAGGATGCAGCCTGACACAGACACACACACAAAAACTTATCAAGTATCTGTGGGATGCACTGAAACAAGCCTGATCCACAGAGGCCCCTCCCCTCAACCCAAAGGTCCCCACTAACAACATTCTGTTGCCAGACACCACAAGACACCCTCAGAAGGCCCATGTCCATTCTGTGATGAGTCACAACTGTTCTGGAGGCACAAGGGAGACCTACACAATATTAGGAAGGTGGTCTTAAGCCCTAGACAAAGAAAAAAAACAATGAATGACTTTTTAAAATGTACACTCAGACCAACTTGCACATACTGAAGCATTATTTTGGACCTCAGTTGAATGGTTGTTAGACACCAATTAAATTGAAAAGGAAAAAAAAAAAAAAAAGAATAAAAACGTGCAAATTGTTGCAATGAGCCAACAAAGTCAACAAGTCAGGGTGTGTCCTTCTAATGTGATTGTGCAGAGGTTGATAATGAACATTGCAGTTAATATTTAAGCTGGGAATCTTCAGTAGTTGCAACTGTCATGTTTGATCACAATGTTCGTCAGCAGGAGATTCATCAGGCTCCTCCAGCGGGGCAGAAATAGGTTTCACAAAAAGATAACATGAACACGAGCAACTGTAGAACATTTTCTCTCTAAAGTGACTGCAGTGTGAAACAGAAGTGGCTGATAAAAATTCAAACTGACAAAACAACTGTTAGGCAGATCACAGGGAGCTCATATTAACAGAGACGGAAACACTGTGAGCATTTAAAACTTGTACCATGTTTGGTGAGTATTGAACTGGAGACACTGTTTAATGGACTGCAGATTCATATCAAGTCGACTCCAAGTGACTGAAATGATTCAGTAGATATAAATAAATCCTTTCAAGTTTCTACACCTTGAGGGGACAATTAAAAAGTTACGGTAAAATAGCAGAAGAATGTGAATGTTTAAGAAGAGAACGATGTCTTTCTAATGAAAGAACAAAAAATGAAGCACACTGTCAACAGTGTCTACTCTCCAACTTACGCACGGACAAAGAAATGAAGAAATGAAGCCCGATCTCATCCATGACAAGACTGAATGGAGGGGGATATCAGTTTATCCAGACAGTGCTCATTCTGTCACCATCTGACTGAATCTGTCACGGTTTGGTAAGGCACAGGAATTGAGCCAGGATTTTAAAACACCAACAAGTCCAGATTCCCCCAGGAAAATGGACAAAGCTGCAAACCACTGTTCTCATTTATCTTTGTACAAGAAAATGTCATATTAACCCTTTCCACCCTGGACTTTCATTCACTGAGACCAGGCTGACTCCACTGCGACTATATTTCAAAGGTTGTAAAGCAGAACACATTAACTCAAGAGGCTGCCTGGTATTACTGAGACTAAAGGGAATGTAGCATTGTTGGGTTTCACTTATTTTGGATCAGATTCGGTAGAAGTAAAAATATCCATATTAGATCTCACACGTATCTGCTGATGGAGGCACATGCTGTGTTTTCGTGCACCCTATCCATCCATCCATCCATCCATCCATTTCTTCCACTTATCTGAGGTTGGGTCACAGTGGCAACAGGCAAAGCAAGATACTCCAGACGACTCTAGGTGTTCCCAGGTCAGAATGGATATATAATCCCTCCAGCGAGTTCTGGGTCTACCCCAGAGTCTCCTCACTACCTTAGCTGGCCCCTTTTGATGGGAAGGAGCAGTGGCTTTACTCCAAGCTCCCTCCGGATATCCGAACTCAGGCTGAGCCCCGCCATCCTTTGGAGTAACCTAATTTCAGTCACTTGTAACCGTGATGCCATACTTGCGGTCATTACCCGCAGCTCACGACAATAAGTGAGGGTTGAAACAAAGACAGACTGGTAAATCGAATGCTTTGTCTTAAAGCTCAGCTCTCTTTTTACCACGACAGTCAAACACAGTGCCTGCGTTAGCTACTGCAGCTGCCGCACCAAACCATCCACAAGTGTTCTCCAAGTCCACAAAACACATATAGACAAACTCCCATGATCCTCTAAGCAACTCCCCTAGGATAAAGAACTGGTTCATTGTTCCACAACCAGGGTGGTATCCGCGTTGCTCCTCTCAAATCCAAAGTTTCTGTGTCGGTCCCAGAGAAAACTTTCAGAAGGCTGAGCAGTGTGATACCCCAACAGTTGGAAAACATCTTCTGGCCCCCCTTTCTGAAGATGAGTACCACCAACCCAGTCTGCCACACTGTAGATACTGTCCCAGACCACCATGCAACACTAAAGAAGCGAGTAAGCCAGGACAACCAAACCCAGAGCCCTCAGCATGTCAGAGCAAATCTTTTCCATTCCTGGCACCTTGCTTCCGGGGACTTCTTGTCTACCTCAGCGACCGCTGTCAGGGATTCTTCGAGGACATGGTGGCAGGGTACAGGAGATCCTCAAAGAGCTCTGTCCACCGCCTGACAACAGCCCCAGTGGGGGTCAGCAGTTCTCCTCTCAGACAGCCTGGGCTAAGCCTTGTTTTCCCTTCCTGCACTTGATTAAGCCGTTCGGCAGTAAAATATTAGCTCCTAATAACCCCGTAATGCCTTGATCTGATGGTTTCTCTCTGGCTGGAATGAAACCATTCAAACATTACGTGATGTGATGACTTTCCAGGAGGGGCAGAAACATGAAGCTAGCAGTATAGATATGAACAAAGTTCCAATCCTTGTGTACAGGAATGCTGAAGGCGTTGAAACATCTTTGTCATCTTCTTCTGATTGAATTGATTTGATGCTCCACAGCAGCAGAATCACCTTGTCAATAATATTCTACAGTGACTGATGTTTTGGGGCATGTAAACACATATGTATCTGATCAAATCATTTTTTCAGTGTTCATGTTAAGTCAGACTCTAAGGACAACCAACAGAATCGGTCCTTAAGGGGATGTAGGTTTTTATTGAATTTTATTACCCCCTGCAGAAATAAGTCATTGGGCTTGAAGAAGTTCTCGTATCTCGTAATAGCCAGTCATACTTTCAGGATCATAATGCTGGTTTTCTGTCAGAAGATGACCAATTCAGTTACAGTTATGTATATCCGAAAAAATACAATAATCAACACATGAAACAGATCATGTGTACTTTTGTGTGTAACTGCAGAACGGTGACATATTTCTGAGGTTTGGACGCAGCAGGACACTTGATGATAGCATTCACTAGGTGGAAGTGTGTTTTGCAGTAATTGCATTTGCTTTTAGGCTGTTATGCAGTTCTCTGTATTTTGAACAAAGACGAGCTCCTATGGCTCTGCTGTTATTTAAACATGATTCGCTAAAGATTCTGAATGACCATATGCATTTGAATTGCAGATAAAACAAAAAAAACAAGTAAAGTCTCTCAGATTTTCTCTCCCTCTGCCTTTTGATGCTGAATGTGGAATGGCACTTAAATTCTTTATGAATTGTTTGAGATTTGGTTGATGTCATTGAACCCTTTATTTCACTTCCAATTGTTTACTGAAAACTGAGCCATCCATCTGTAGATGTAATTATTGTGTTACATAAAGGGTTTGCCAAACAATAAAAACAGTATTGATGCAGACCTCATCGTATCCCAAATCATTTGTCATTTATTTTTCGTTCTTTCAAACTCTATTTTTAAATGTGGCTATGAGCCACAGAGTCTTCTATCCATTAAATATTTAATGCCATTTGCTCTCCCCAAGAAATACAGCCATTGCGGGCTTCATGAATATAAATTAAACTTTGAATTCATCTTGAGAATTTTCTCAAATAGGGCTGATGCCACAAGGATTCTTTACCCCACCCTCCTCTTCTTTTATCGCATCGTTCTGCCACCCCCCATCCCCCTTCCGTCAGAGAAACTCACTCTTGATGAAAGAAAACACGCCTCGATTCCTCCACTCATCGCAGAATAATACGACAACTGGGTCTGGACCAGACCTCAGGGGGATGCACACTTACCTTGAGCTGTTCCCGCAGAAGCAGGAAAACACTCTTGTTGTTATCACCCCGAGGCCTGCAGTTAATATGACCTGACCATATTCCGCCCAAGAACCATGTGAGGCTGTTTCCTAGTGACCGGGAAGCTTGGCAGGCCTGGCTCTGAACACACGGCCTCTCACTCACTAACAGGGACTTAGGTGAGGTATTTTATTTCTGCTTCTGGCTCAGAACACTTGCATTGTGTAGGCTTGATTAAAGATCCCCTCTGATGAAAAATCTAGTTTTTAACAGCGTTACCTTTTTTTTTTTTTTACATACTTGAAGACAAACCACGAGCGAAATAAGCAATCAGCTGCATGGCTTGGTGTTTCAGCCTTGGAACCGTGCACCAATACTGTCTCAAAAACATCGATTCACACAGCGATTCAACGTTCAGGACAGGGTTCTGTTATGGGGAATTATGGAATATGCCAGAATCTCTCCATACTGTCCAAAGTGTCTATTTCCCAAAGACATTTCCAATATTTATTTTTGGCAGCTAACTTGGATATGGAGCAACACATTATAGTTAATTATTAATTTTTGAAAACTTAATCGTAAAGTAAGATAAAGACTCTTGTAATCACAAACACAGACCATCATGCTCCTATTCCTTTACTGCAGCTGTATATCACCCTATGCTATCATACTGATCTCATACATGACTGTACCAAAGGAGAACTGTGTTCCCAGTGTATCTATACTGCCATTCAGCATGGTTTAGGTCAACAAGGACAGTTATGATTGCGTCTTCAGTGGAATTATGACAGCTTGCGACGTATGTGTACTGGAATCAGCGTATGAAACCCTGGCTGTCATCCCATATGCGGCTGGAGTACCAAGAGAAAAATCACAGAATTAAAAAAAATAAATAAATAAATAATTCCCTTTCACTTCAAACCCGGTGACACACTGAGGCAGAAACTTATTCACCCCAAACACAAACCACCCAGAAAAAGCAGAGCGATGTTCTTTATATACTTCATTGCAGTGAGGGATGCACAGACTTTCACATTGGAGAACGAATGGCTCAGCAGAGGAGAACCAGCTTTTCAAGAAATGATTCAGCTGTCGACCTACACCCGAAGGATAAAGGACACTCTTTTGAAGACGCCATCCACATTTTAGTCAGAGAAGAGAAATGGGTTGAAAGAGGAGTAAAGGAAGCCAACCACAGCGCCACTTAGTATATGCACCTGACAGAATTTTCTACATTTCTGCTTAATAATTACTCTAAACATCAGTGGATTTTCAAGTGAGCCCTTGATAACAGCATCTGGGCGATCCCCTTGTGCAGCAATAACAGGAACTACATGTTTCTAGTAACTGCTGATCAGTCCTCTACAGCGACTTGGAGGAATTTTAGCCCATTACTTGGTACAGATCTACTGCAGCCAAGATGTTGGTGGGTTTCCTCACATGAACTGTTTGCACAAGTCCTTCCACAATATTTCCATTGGATTAAGATCAGACCTTTGACTAGGCTATTCCAAAACATTCATTTTGTTCTTATTTAATCATTCTTTTGGCTCACTGTCTTGCTGTATGGCCCAGTTTCTCTTAAGAGTGAGCTCACGTACAGGTGTCCTGACATTTTGTGTTAGACTTGGCTGGTATAAATCAGAATTCATTGGTCCATCAATGATGGTAAGCTGTCCAGAGAGCTGGCCCAGGTGCAGTAAAACAGACCTGAACAAGGATATTACCTGTTTCACTGAGGGGATGAGGTTCTGATGCTTAATGCAGCATTGTCTCTCTCATTTAAACCAAACAATTCTGCTTTGGTCTTACCTTAGCTAATTTGAAAGAGGCATTTAGTCACTTAGAAGTTACCCTAAGTTACTTTGTGACCTTTCTGACTTCTATGTGTCTTTCTTTTGGAGTGATCTTTGTTGGTCAAGGGTAACAGTCATCTTAAATCTCTTTCATTTGTTCACTGTCTGTCTCTGTCTGACTGTGGGTTTGTGGAATCCAAATTCTTCAGAGATGGTTTTGTAAAATTTTACAGTCTGATGAGCAACAACAACTCTTTTCTGAGGTCCTCAGACGGCTCATTTGTCCGTGCCATAATACACTTGCACAAACATATTGTGAAGATCAGACTGTGTGATCCCTTTTTTTTTTTTTTTTTAACTAAACAGACACTTAATGACACCTGAGTCTTATTTCACTGACTGGAAACACATTTGAACACATGGACTCTAATTTCACCTTGAAATTAACTTGTAATCCTAGAGGTGCACTTGCTTTTGCACTTACCTAACAGATATGTAATATTGGCTCATTTCTATAATAAACAGCACAAAAGTGCAATATTTCTGTTTCATTTATTTGATTGGGTTCTCTTCGTCTACATTCAGGACTCGTGTCAAAATCTACTGATGTTTTGAGTCATTTTCATGCAGAAAAGTAGAAATGAAGGATTATGTCAAATTGGCAAACCCCTCTCTGAACAGATGAAGTGGACTGAGGTTAACTATAATCTATCAACAATCTGTAATGCAAAAGTTTTACCCCTGTTCACACACTGAGAAGAGTCTCTGGCCGATGATGGGTTATTACAGTGCCATTCATTTGGGAAAGAAAACGGGATCAAAGGTACTCCTTCAACTACAGGTAAGTATCGGGTTATTACAGACCCTAGTCATGTGAGTTTCAGGTAGGCGTCACCCACAGATGTTATTATTTAAATCCCAGCTACCCACCAGTCTTATAGAAGTGAGGAAGCTATTTGGATGAGTTGCAAATTGTCTTCAAGAAACCCTACAAGTCCAGTTCCCCTTGTTTCAGCTTGTTTTTTTGGATACTGGAGTATTGAGCCCTGAGGGATCTGATATACGGGATGCTGACTTATTAGACAGAAAATTGTTCGAGTAAAAGAGCTGAAGGACAAAGTTAATAACTGACAGGTGAAAAAAAAGTGGAACAATCAGAAACCAAAGATAAAAGAAATATACATATTGGACGTTTATTCATTAGGTGTCCAGAAATTCATCTCCAAATATATTGTAGTATCCTATCTGTAAAAGAGGAAATTGCCACTCAGTCACCAAAGGCATAAAATGCACTGTTGATATAAAATCTGTCAAAAGGGTTTCTTGTGCTCAGGTGTCCAGAAATCTATTGAGGCAGCTTTAAGTAAAAATATATTAAATGAATTATTGCCGTGGGGGAACAGGTACCTAGCTAGTCTGAGTCATGTCGGTCGTGTTCTCACCTCATCCAGATGAACAAGGAAAGTCACGTTGCTGCCCAGGTTGGCGGTGAGTTTGCCATCTTTGGTGGTCAGCAAGAGGCCTTTCGGAGATCTGTTGGGGCACTGCTGCTTTCTGGCCGTGTACATTTCCTTAACTCCTTTAGTGCAGTTGTTCAACACCACTTTACGGTACCTTTGGAAAGATCCACAAAACTGAAATTTAGAATATTTCTCGAAACTATCGCTATTCATCTACAAATCCCATTTTCGTTCAAACTCAACCCATCGCGCTGCTCGTGGTTTACGGGCTATTTTGTTGAACTCAGCAGAGAGAGTACAGCTGCTGTGTCAGAACAGCCTCCCAGACTAGATAACAACTGACAACACAAGCTGTGTCAGAAGCTGAGACACCTTGGGAAGCTTAATCACAGCGGTCGTGAATAAAACAGTCCCACTGTGTTTAAGCTTTGCGAGGTGTTTGTCCCCTGGGGAGGCTCCAGAATGAACACACAGGACACATCTGCTTGGCACAACAGAGAAAAAATGGATTATAATGGAACGTAAATTATCACACCAAAGCCAGGAAAATAAATGAGGTTTTGTTGTTGAGATATACTATAACTAATTTTAAAAACCACTGCGTCCTTCAGTGGAAATGGGTCTTCATGGATGTGGTAGTAAATTTGTATATACTGACATAGGTTCAGTTGCGTAGATGAGAAAATCATACAAATCTTCTAAATCATACAGTCCTTACCCTGTGCTGTTGAGGTAGTTTTGACCCTGGCTGCAGCTACTGGACACGGTGGAAGGATTGAACCAGAAGGCAGGTCGGCAGTTTCCGTCGCCCCGCCGCTCATACCCATAATCACTGTTAGACAAAAAAAAGAACATCCACATGGCACCTGATCAATATCAGCATGTGAAAGGGTACACATTGTCCTACAGTGTGTACCACATCCACATCTTATCTCTTTCTAGCTGATGACCTGGGGCCCGTCTGGGTTAGAGCTGCGTTATTATTACGTATTGATTAAGGGCGCTGTCGACAAATGCACCACAGCAATGTAAAACTGTGTGTGTGTGTGTGTGTGTGTGTGTGGAGACACCCCCGGGAACTGAAGGTATTCTACAATATATAAGGATGACTAACCCTCAGTTGCCTGCCAGCGTTTCCAATCAGAAGATGATTTACATCTAACAAAGCAAAGTAAGCAAGTGCCCGTTCTAATAATGGTCCTGACATTGATTTATCAATGATTACCAAGCCAGAGCAAATAAACAAAACTAATAAGCCTGTAGCTGACTAGTCCAGTTTGATTCTGTGATTACAACAGTGTGAACTACTCATTAATGTGCTGTCAAGGCTGACTGGCCGTATAGGTGCACTCGGCTGAAATAGGTGAAAGGTTAATGGTAAATGGTCTTGTATTTATATAGTGTCTTTCTACCTACTGGCTGTCAAAGCACAGTCACAATGATGCAGCTACGTTCACACAAACACACGTTCAGCAACTTGGGGTTTAGTGTCTTACTCATGGACACTTTGGCATGTGGTACATTGTATACAGCGTCACACCCCTCAGTAGAAAATTCTGCATGCTTCAGAATTTTCTACATTTCTGCATAAAAATGACTCATCACATCAGCGCATCAGTCCTAAGTAAATGGTAAATGATAAGTGGTCTTGTCTTTATATAGCGCTTTTCTACCTATTGGTACTCAAAGTGCTTTACAGTCATAGGTGCAGCTTCCCATTCGCTAACCCTTTGAATCACGGACAACCTGCTCTACCTCCTGAGCTACGGCCGCCCCCAGAAAGTAGTCCACAGTAGACAAAGAGAACCAATCAAACAAATGACACGCAATGTTATGCTTTTGTGTTTGTTCAGGAAAATAAATCATTTGTTCACATCTGTGAGGTGCAATAGTAAGTGAACCCTTGTTTTTAGCATCTGCTGTGGCCCGTTTGTGCAGCAATAACAATAACTAAGCATCTTTGAAAACTTCTGCTCAGTTGTCTGCAGCAGCTTGGAGGGATTTTAGCCCATGTCAGATGTTGGTGAGTTTCCTAACATAAACTGTTCAGATTCTTCCACAACATTTGTATCGGATGAAGGTTAGCACTTTGACTTGGCCATTTCAAAACATTTAATTTGTTCTTCTTGAAATCAGACTTTGGTAGAATGACCTGCTTGGTGCTGCATGACCCAGTTTCTCTTAAGATTCAGCTCACGGACAGATGTCCTGACATTTTCTTTTAGAATTCTCTGGTATAATTCAGAATTCATTGGTCCATCAAACTGTCTGGCCCAGCAGCAAAAATGGCCCAAACAAGGACATAACAACCTCCATATTTCACGGATATCTGATGCTGGAATGCAGCGGCGTCTCATCTCTACACGATGCTTCTCATTTAAACCAAACAATTCTACTTAAAACCTCACCAATATGTAATTTTGGCTTATTTTCTTGAATAAGCAAATACCAGAGTATATATTTTTGTTTAATGTATTTGACTGGGTTCTCTTTGTCTACTTTCAAGACTTGTGTGAAAATCCGCTGATGTTTAAAATCATTTTTATTTATTTTTATGCAGATATGTAGAAAATTCTGATAGGTGCAAATACCTTTTTTCACTTGAGGAATAGAAACATTTCTTCCTACAAACTATTTTTAATTAATAAATGGGATTCATTTATTACCTAAATATTTTTATCTAAGGGCATCAAAATGGTCTGAGATTCAGGGTTGAGAAACAATGTCATATAATCATCCACTTTTGAATATATATTGATGAATATAAAGGTCTGTGTGGCTAAACCCTGACTCTAACCTTTTGAATGACTCTTTGGACCTCCTTTAGATTTAGGGAAGCAAAGTTTTATAAAGTTTGTCACATTAAAATATATGAAGTACACGGTTGCACTCACACTTGAGGATGAAATCTCTGCACATCAGAAAAACAGTTGAATTGTTTTCTGTCAATAGTCCTGAATGTTCATTATGCTTGACTTGCCTTTTAATAACAATCTTGGGTAAAAACATTCATTGATCATACGTTTCAGGAGATTTCTATGTTGATGAAGCACAGGCAGCAGATGGTTTTAGCACTGGTTTAGCCTTTGAGTCACAAAAGCTCACAGATTAATCATGCTGGAGTCAGTTTGGAATGAACCAAATCAGACAAATTAAACCAAATGGGCAACTGCCACAAGACTCCTGATTTCCTCATTTAGTTCTGGAAAGAAGGCGGAAAATCTGACACAGTCCCCGGTGTCCACTAGTCAGTGTTCAAAACAGATGTGTGGTTGTTTTATATGAGGCTAATAAGTATGCACATGGCTGATCAAATGGTAGACACTCTTCACACCTCAAATTAACTTAAAGGATTTGGATTTAGGATTTTAAAGTCCTCTCTTTAGAATTTGAATCATGTACCCAATAAATCCCCACAAAACAGAACATGACAGACATGCAGAAATCAGAGTCAGACAGCGAAAGAAAATAAAACAAACTCTACACTGCTTCAATGGGAACCAATTAGTGCTCACTCTGTGACCTTCTACAAACACTATTTACATAACTGCTCTAAGTTGGGGCAGCTTTTTTTTTTTATTTTTATTTTTTTGAGGTCCCTGTCATTACAAGATAAAAAAAAAAATACAGCCGTTTAAGATTTGCATACAAATTGAAACTATTTACACCTCCACATGGTCTGAACAGAATTACAAGCACGGCGAGCTCGCAGACAGACGTTATGGAAACAGACATTACGGGCAAAATGTGTAAAACCATTCCAAACTTATCAGATTATTGGGAAACACACAACAAATGGGGTAAATTAATGAGACGCATGGACTGAATATGCAATGGATTCCACTTAAAGGGCTGAAAATTGGCCTCCAGGATGAAAAGAGAAAGTAGCCTCCTCTCTCTCTCTCTTTCGTCCAGGCTGCATGCTTCAGTGTTAAATCAGTGATCAGAGAAGATGACTTTTTTAAAAAAAATTTTTGAGCAGCAGTGAAGATCTCTAGCTTGTAATTTTGTCAGCGGTGCTGCTGTATTTTCCACAACAGCAAACATCTATCAGGCTAATTTTCTTCAAAACATGGTTATTAGAAAACCATTAAGAAAAGCATGTGTATTTAAGAACACGGTGATGAACACGGTGAAGCTGAGAATGGCTCTACTGTTCCTTAATCCGTTTGCTTGCTGTGCTCCACATCCGAAGTTACAGGACGTTTGTGGCTGAAGCATGGAGACCGGATCAGCCCTAAGGAGCATATTTGAGAGGACTGAAGAGGCCATTTAATGGCTGGATGGACTCTCATGAAAACAACAAATAGCTACTGAAGCTGTTTTTTAAGAAGTGATTTGATTTGGATGAGTTGAGTCTCATTGTACATGTGTGACACTGTGTTGGAGAACAAAAGCTGCCGTTAATGAAGTTCTCCTTTAGCAGACAGTGGAGAGAAACATAATCCCCCTCGACAATTACGACGAAAGAAGTTGCTGCAAATCATCTTACCATTCAAAGTCATGAGCTCTGCAAATGCAGGACTCAGCTGAGAGGATTCTGGAGTAGTCTTTTCCCAGCATGCAGTAGTTCCCAGGCCTGCGTTTCATGTAAATCTGTTTCTGTCCCATCACGCACGGCTCGCCCTGTTGGCACAAGCACAATGAGCGACAAACCTGCTCTCGGCACAAACTTTACCGCAGTTTATTAAGTGCTTTTGTTGTACCTGGTTGTGCAGGTGCCAGGTTTGATAGTCCTCCTCGGTGCATTTCCTGCTGAAGATGGATTTGTAGTCTATCTTAATGAGCTGCCATTCAGAGCGATGGCTGAAGTGTCCAAAAAAGCTGCGGAGGCAAATGTCAAGAAAATGATTTGAATTTTAAGCAGCATGAAAATGAACGAATCATGTGATTAAAAAAAAAAAGAGAGAGAGGGGACATAGTTACTCTGTGTATTTAAATAAAACGTCCAAGTTTTTAGAAGCAGTTCCATCAAATAGACAAGATCTCATTCTATAAATAGAATGACATAACCGTTTCAGACCCAAAGAGGTAAAATGATCTAATAATTCACAAGACTGACAGACTGATCCCAGTAAGTTTCCTTTTCCCTCTCATCATGAGCCTCAAGTAAGGAACCACTAGATTCAAATACAGCATATGGAGTAGTTAAAACTAGAATTGATGCTTAAAAATGGATGCATCTGTATACCACACTATCAAAACATTTTATTTCTTTTAAATGTTAAGAATATTTATGTGATAACCTTACATTCTGAGAAACACTGAACGGCTACCGGCTTATAACAAGGTCATAATCTGTGCTGGGGGGGTCACAAGCCAAAAAGGTGAAACAACAAGAGTTCAACAAAAGTTGCTCCAATGTCCTGCAACGAAAACTATGAATGTCTTCTGCAAAAAAAAAAAAAAAAAAAAAGGATAATAAATCATTAACTTGACTGGCAAACCTCAGCCAGAAAGTTCCTGAACCCCTAAGTAAGTCCTACTGCAGGGCGTTCCGTATCCTCAGAGGAACTTCCTGTAGGCGCTAGTGTCTCCAGGACAAACACAGGAACGGAATCTGAGTTCCTCAAAAGGTGCCTGTTTCCAAAGGAAAGTTGCTGTGGTGGAACTGCACTCATAGTTTGTCATTGCCAAACTGAATCAGGAAGTTGATCTGTGCGATTGCTGATGATCGTTGAGCACCATGACAGATGTTCTGTTTGACGTCTAATTCCCAAATCTGAGCAACGAGGATCTTTCAAACGTGCACGAAGACTGACAGTAATTATGCTTTTACGTTGAACGGTGGACCCTACATGAGCATTTTCTTCTGCCAAAGTTAAAACCTTTATTTAATGAGAAAATGTTCAGTAGTTTTTGTAGTCTACTGGTTTGTTCTGAAGTATGGAGGGCCCACTTTAAAAACGTCTCAGGCTTAGTCATGACTCTTGTTGAGTGAATATTTCAGACTAGATTGCACATTTTCATGGACTTTAATGTTCAGTGTTTAATCAGCTTGATTGGCCAAGTATGCACACACATGCAAGGAATTAGTTCTCTGCATTTAACCCAGCTATGATTACACATCCATGAAGATTGGTAAGGAAAGGAGATAAGCGTTTTGGGTGAAAGGTGCCTTGCTCAATCGCACATCGGCTGGGGATGTAGGAGGGATATGACCCGGTGATCCCATGGCCCCAAACCTGGTTCTCAAGTTCAAATGAGGGAATCTGGACCTGCTTTTCTAACCACTAGTTCAAAACTACCCCCTTACATCTTAAGGTGTAATGGTAGCGGTCCCTTTAATGAATCATTTTCCTACAATTCAGACCGATTATTCAGGTGACTATTAACCACCTGTCAAATGACCTACTTGATCCATTATCTGCTTTCAGAAAGAATAAATGCTACACATCTTTCAATGGAGGCCTTTCTTCTTGGTCCTCAATCCATTTAGCTTTTCTGCTGTGAAAAAAAGAAGCCAGAATTCTGGACAGAAATGAGACAATACCCTTCACTTTTCACTCAGCCCACAGTGCAGCCGACAAGGACTCAAAATTCGACACCTTTTGTCGTTTGGTTGCTTTTGGACTTACGTCATGATCTGGTTCTCCGCTCCAGCCTCCACCAAGACTCCGTCCACGAAAAGAGGCATCGAGGAGAAGCTGTGCTGAGTCCACTGCCGCCCCTCGTCAAAGCTGACCCTGTGTGTGAGTGTCAGAACGCGCTCCCATCATTAACTTGGCAACAGCAACAGCACGGAAACAGACGCTCTCCACTGGAGCCTGGTCATAAGGGAGGACTTAGGTGGGGATCAGAATGACTGTCTTGTCTCAACATACGAGTCTCTGTGCAATTAGCTACTGTAGCTTCGGGTAAATATCAAAAAAGCTGAGCATGAAATAGATATTTAAGAGACAGTCTGTCAGGTCATCAAACCAGAAATGCGCAGAAACTGCTTTCAGAGACCCTAAAAACAGGAAATGTTTTGGTGTCGAAGAGGAAAAAAAGGTAACGTCATGCATCCTGGGTAAAATGTCTGGAGGAAAAAAAACAAAAAGACCAGAATAGAACTGTTTCATGTTTGACTACAAAACTGCAGAGGGAGAAGGAGACAGCACAAAAAAATTGGACAGCTTTCATCATTGGGTCCTGGGCGCTATTGATTCTGACAGCTTATCAACATCGGTGCTGAAGTGAGAACAACTAGGAGTACCTGAGTGTGACACGGCTTGAAACACTGCTGAGGTCGGTGCTTGGAAGAAAGAAAACCCTCTTATGTTACCTAAAAAAAAAAAAACCCACTGCCTTCATTTGGCTAAAATCACTGACAGGAAAACAGGAAAAGCCTCGACATGCACCTATTATGAGACTCAGGCAGGGCTAGTGTTTAACTTAACACCGGCTGCGAAAGCAATATTATGCCATAGCCGGTCCGCAGAGGTTTCTTCTTCTTCTGATTGTCAGTTTTTTCTTCTCTTCTTCCACCATCACCCTTAAATTAGTTGGGAGACAAAAACCCAGCAGGCTACACTTCACTGGTTCTAAAACTAATTTCAAAATTGTTGCAAAAGTGACTGGAGTACAGATCTGGTCTCACTTGGATTAGTCGGCACTGAGGCAAAGCGTAGGCACCCGTTTTGGCAAGAGGAAGGCAACGTGTTAATGAAAACACTAACGGCAAACTGCTAGCTGTTAATGATAAGTGGCTTTGAAAAAAATAACTGAAATTATATTGCATTGCTTTTTTGCTTGTTTTTTTCTGCAAGCACTGCAGTCAAAGTTCATCACTGCATGCATCAAGTGTCGTGCATTAATTTATACATGCACCTTTTTTTTTTCTTTTACTGTAATTGTTACCTTAAAATAGCTGCGAGGAACTGGAAAAGCAATTAAAGAAGGGAAACTGAACTTGTCCAAAAAAGTTCTCCAAATGGACATACCACAGATGTCTGGTTGGCACAGACGGCTGTTTCACAGCGACAAGGGCGCCTCCTTTGTCCAGAAACCACACATTGTGCTCCTCTTCAAAAATCTGAGCAGACAGATACAGAAGTTAGCGCTACACAATACAACTGGGGAAACAGACAAAATAAAACTCCTTTTATTTCATTATTCACATGGAATCCTAACAAGCCACAGCCTGCTTGCTAAACCCCCAGCACTAACATCTCAGCACGCTAAGCCACATACAGAGTACAGAGAGCAGTACCACCATTTCACAACTAAACAAACTGAAGAGCATGTCGGCTGAGAGCGGATCACGATGTGACTCTGCTCTTAATTAAACGAACTTCACACGTAGCATCAAACCTCTCATTCATTTTGAGGCCTTGGGTTCTTGGCTTACTACAGAGTAATTTATAGAGTAAATTTCTTGAGCTTAGTCTATTATTAGCGGCACTGCTGCACTTCGTTGGAAACATGGAAACTAGAAATCTGAGCAATAAAACAGAACAGAAATCTTTCAACTGTGCAGTGTATCAATTATTTATTTTTTTGTAGTAGGCATTTGAACAATAAAATCATACTTTTTATGTTGGTCTAAGTCGCATTAGACTGAAAGACTCAAACCATGCTGCTCCTTTATTTCAATCATTATCAATTGTCACTCAGCTGTAGCATTAGCCTCGATCAATCCCAGTATCATATTACCAAGTACGCCCCTCCCCCCTGATGCGTATTTGATAAAACAGATGGGGCAAGAACACATCCAGGAATATGGATTGCATTTGGCCAGATGGTACTTTGAACTGTAACATTACAGCAAGTGATGCCGTTTCTCGTGTTAGAATATTGAGACACATCCAAGGAGAAGGAGGACAAAGTAGATGCTTTTCTCCAACTTCATCTCCAACCTTGAATTGATTCAGTGGAAGAAGATGACCAAGATGTTTTCAGTGTTGCTATCTACATTCGGGATTCTGGCTTCGTTCATTTTTTCAATTGTTTGAACCGTTTTGCTACCTCCATGTTTCTGTCCCTCCTGGAAACTTCACGACACCTAATGTTTACCCCACGTGGAGAAAGAATGGATTTATTCCAGCCAGAGAGAAACCGTCAGTTAAAGTGTTTACGTGGTTATTTGGAGATCAGATTTTCCTATTGAACAGATTATCAAAGGTTTGCGCCACCCCTCAAAGCCAGCCTTTCTCGACCCACCTACAAAATGTTTGTGGCGGAAAGTTGGTCTGGAGTTGCTCTGTTGGGAACTGATTAGGCTCCGGCCAATCAAATTGTTTGGGTGGGCTTTTTGCAGTGATGGACCGAAGAGCAACAACGGCGTAGTCATACACGTCATCTGATCACACAGGAGTTGAATTTGTTTACAACAAAATGGCTCTGACTAGTTTTTAAACGATCCTCTAACTATTCTTTAATAGTAATAAAGAAATCCAAATGGCGTGTTACCAGACCCATATTGTGGTAAGAATGGAGTGTGCCTGCTCCAGGCTTCCATCCCTCTCAATCTGACTGAAAACTCGTTCTGATCAGGCCCGTCTGTCCTGACTGGGGTGGCTGCATGAGGGGTTATTATTCTGAATATTAGCGGAATACTAGAATCCATGGAAACATGGCTACTGAGACTGAGCCAGAATGTATGATACCAGAACAATGAAACTGGGACAGCTAAAGGGAATTCATCATTCCTCACTGATCATCATTTATACTTGTCTCATAAGGCCTCTTGTAAGTTTCTTATGTACCTTTCTGGAGTGGAAACTAAAGGTAGCAGGGCTTAGCGAAGCACTACTCTGACTGCATGACAAGACGTCCTGATACAATATTTGTAAAGTAGCTGTTAAATGTTTAACAGCAGCTGTCAGTTTGCTCTACAAGTCTGTCAGTGGTTGGTGTGTGTCTTACCGGTCTCCAGCTATTGCCAGCATCAGATGATATGAACATGCCAACGTTGTTGTAAGACAGCTCGGCTCCAATATTTCCTGCAGTGGAGATGACAACAGAATATGGGACGGCAAAACCACAGTGAGATCACGCACGTGTTTTATATACATGCTGCCAATCACAGCACGTCTGATTCATTTATTCTTTTGGCTTGAATCCCAGATCAGCTTTCTGTCTCTCGGTCCGTGCGAATAATACTGAGAACAGTCAGGTTAATTCACATGGACACCTGCATCATTCAACATAATGTCAGATGTGAAGGGTAGCAGGTGCCTCCCTCGTTCTCTTGCAGAGAGCATAGGATCTCTTAAGCTTTTTCCCGCGAGTGTGCAGCAAGCAAACTGATTTCCTGTGTTGATCTGCTCTACTATCTTGGCCACGGCTCAGTAAATGGGCATGTGTTTGATCTGGATGGTGTTTGTCATGTTGGTGAGATGATCTCTGCACCAGCTGACGTCTTAAAAGGCGCAGCGGGCAAAGTGAATCACGGTGCCAAAGCAAACTCTTGGCCAGCAACACAGACGCACACAGACACACACACACAAAGGCATACCGTGCAAGGGCGACAGTGGAGATGTGTGTTTATTCAGTAGTCTCAACACCGAAGACAGAACAGACACGCGCTCAAGCATGAGTGCACACACTCACAGCATCTTTCACTGCCGCAAATACGTCTTCTCACTCTCATTTCTCTTTCGTCTCTTGCACAGTGCAGAACACTAACTGTAACATGTTGCATGTCGTTAAAACCCGTGAACGTGTGATTCACGACACGTCTCATGTCGAAGGAATAAGACATCCAGCAGCCACTTCCAGTGTAGCTACGAATCAGTGTTCCAATTTCCTCAGTGTTGTGACTGACCTGTGGCAACTATGATCCCCGGTGCAGAACTCTTGGTGGAGATTGTTCCTGACAAGTACGGGTTCTCTGACATTTGCAGTTGGAGATGGAGGGAACAAAAAGGCTAGAAAAGAAAAAAAAAAAACAAACAAAAAAACTATTGAACTGTAAGCCAATTTGGAGAAAAGAAATGTAGACATTAAAAAATACACTTTATTTAATCAGGAAATTTCAACACTCCTTTAAGCAAAAACATCACTTAAAGTGGTGGATTTATTACAATGGATCATATTTACTCAAAATATCTTATTACTTAGATTTGCTGTGCGTCAGCTTATTTAATTAACTACCAGGTAATAACAGAGTTAGGCAAGTGTTATTTGAAAATGAGAGGGTCAGAAAAAATGCAGAACGACAAAAAAACACATAATAATTAGTCTCTCAAAAAGAGCTAACCTCTGCCTTCATAAGTTTTGCTAATTGCATTTAATCCATCATTAATACAAAGAGCGACGGAATTTGCATTAAAGTATGAAGCCAAGCCTCCGGGGCATGCACACAACAGAAGACAATTACATTTGTTCACAGAGCAGAAAAAAAAACGTGTCTGCTTTCATCTTTGCAGCAGACAGCATGTCACTGCTGTAAGGACATCAAGGGCAGCGGGACTGAACAGAGTAATCAAAAGGAATCTACAGCAGTAATTAAAATGTCACATGAATGTGCAATCACAGGGAACCTGTAAGTCACACCGCACAACCCTGAAATCACCTCTTAAACAGCATGAAGTCCTACTAATGTCAGAAACATGATTCTTCCTAACAGTCGGCCTGTTAGCTGTGCTAGCAGGGAGGCTGCCTGATAAAGAAAGAATGGCAGCACATGCAGCAGATCTGGATCTGCCTCTCTGTTACCCAAAGCTGGCATGTAACATTGTATGTGCTTAACACTTAAAGCATGCATCAGTATTAATTTGTCCACTTTCCACCTTGTCAAACATCTCTCTAGCCAGTCTGCGTTCTCTCCTCTCTCGCTGCTTGCTTGTGAATAGTTTTAATAAGATGTTCTTCTAAACAACCCACAGCTGCATTTCTTAATTCATAATTAGTTCTTAATAAATTGATTTTGACCTAAATGTTAACTGTGCATTCACACTAGGAGTGAAAAAGCTGCAACACGATACATTTCCAATGGAAGTCAGTGCCAGGAAGCGACAAGCTGACGCCCGACACTTGTGTCAGACGAGATGCACGTCATGAAAGTTTAGCTGGCTTCACCTTTTTGGTTGTTTGTGACTCCACTATCGCGGTGACGCCTTTAACCAATCATATGCGCTTGCTTCACCGGTTGCTATGCAATATACACAGTCAATATCTGGTCCAACAGCGTTCAAACCGTCTATTGGAAGCACCTTCATAAACGACTGAATAGAGAGGGAACCAAAGGTTGCCTGTTTGATCCCCAGGACTCCTTCTACAAATCTGTCTGGGGAAAGCGTGCGGGTATGTTGCACTCCGTGAGACCGTGTGTAACCTACGTAAGCCAGGATTTTCATTCACTAACAGACTGATTTCCAAAGAAAGGCAGTACCATTAAAATTTGTGCTCTCTACATGTGTCTTTTCTTTGGCCCCAAATAACTCTTGGAGTTCCTCAGGGATACATTTTAGACCCTATACAGTTTTTGTGATTACCCTGAAACTCGTATCGTATTTCTTGAATGTGGTCTCAACTTCAGGCCCATCCAGTCTTAATTTTTATCATCTAAAAAATATTTAATAGATTTCTATTGTTTTTATATAGATGCAGGAGTTGTCCTACATGTCCACATCTGGGTCTCATGTAACTTCTTCCAGGACAAGTCAACCACATGGAATTTGTTTCGCTTTCATTCTGACTAGCATCATAAACATTCCCCACATAAACTGCACAGTGCACTGTGAAGGGAATGTCTAATGTAATTAAGCAGACCAGATGAGGAAGGGCTAACCGAGTAGCTTATATTGATCTATAAGGAATAACAATCCTCCAGTAAGGCCAAGTTATAACTTATTAATGTGCATTATTATAAAGTGACACAATTAATTGGAAGCCCTAAATGTTGTGCTTTCTGGTTTGGCATAATACATTTTTTTCTGTATAGATTAGGTTACAATGCATCGTCTTACCAGTATGCAGTGGATGTCATTGCCTTCCAGGTCAGCAGAAGGAGCCTGCAGAAGCCTCCAATCCCGGCCTTTGTTGTAGGTGATGTAGGTTTTCACCTGACTGTCTTGCCTCTTGTTGGCGATTAGAATGCCTTTAATTCCTGCCACCTGATGGACAAGAAACAACACGTGGAATGTCATCTTTATCCTCTCAATGCAAACCAGCGGGGAGCATTTTATATCCAACACTCCTCTCATCTCCATTGAAAGTTGTGGATGAAAAACACGCCCGGTACGCTCATAAAAAGGCATTTTGTGTATCGAGGCAGCAATCTTCACAACAGCAGTTAAATGCAAATGGTGTGCTTATCCTTTCTTTGTGCGAATCACAGTCTTGCAGACACAGTTCATCCGAGCTGGATGTATTTTCTTTAACTGTGCTAAGAGCTATCAGTAATTATATCCTTACACATCTCAACAATCCAAACAGTACAAAATGATGACCGTTGAGAAGTGTCACCTTGTCTGCTTTCTTACTCTTGCAAAAACACACTCCAGATGACTCACGATTCCCTTCCCGAATGCACTCTGCTACTTGTCTCTCAGGGGTTAGACATGTCCCTCAACCAAACCAAAGCGTGATATGAGATGGAAAGGACAGAGTCACTCCAAATGGTTGCCATAGCGAGGGGCTCCACTTGGATGTGCTTCCCTCCCTGAAGGGGCACGTCTGTATAAGTGGCACTAATAGGCAGCACATTTGACATTGTCATAGAAACATGGCGCTCAGGATGGATGCAGCTAACGAGGGTCGTCCCGTCCTTACCCAACCCGAGCTGTCAATCGCTGGGGTAATTATTTATTGCCTCCACCTCCTCTGTCACACACACACACACACCTGAACACAAACAGGGAGAACCACCAATGTCCACCAGCACACATTTCTCTCCATCCATCACTCACACCACCCACACTCTACTTTCTTTAGGACACGGTGAAGGACGCAGACGTGGAGCTCTATTCCACAGCACCGATTACTCTGAAAATTTGCTGATTTGCCGCCTCCGCGCATTGACGAGTCCTGCTATTTGCTGTGAGTGGAAATGGAACAGAGCGTAAAGCATGACGACTGTGCTGCAGCGTGCGAGTGAAGACGGCGCACATCCAGCTGCTTTTAATAACTTCTGCTATCCTTGGTGAAGGAAGGATGAGTCATGACTTTGACCACCAAGCACACGCGGCGAACAGAAGAAACAGTCCTATTTAACATTTGATTTTAGTGTGTAATCTGTTTTACGCTCTGCACTCTGAACAAACATCTCTGTTTGCTGATACTGTGCTCAGCACTGCACTCTGTTGACGTGACAATTATCATACAATAGGGATTTTATAAATAGGACAGAGGGGGGATGGTGACCTTATTGGTCAGCAGTTACTGCACATGGAAGCTTTTTTGGTATGTTAGATGTACAGTATACAGACCCACATACAAGACACGTGGAATGGGACCATTGCTTTTCAGCAACACTAGAAATATACACCGATCAGGCATTATTGTGTAGATCTCGTTGTGCCACCAAAACAGTTATGTGTCATCAGAAAAGGGTCAAGGGCCTTCTGATGGTGTCTTGTGGCGTCTGGCAACAGAATGTTGTTAGTGGAGGCATTGGCTCCTATGGGTTGAGGGGAGGGGGCTCTGTGGATCATCCCACAGATACTTGATCAGTTTGGGATCTAGTGAATTTGGAGGCCAGGTCAACACCTTGTGCTGTTCTTCATGTTTTTTGAGTTGTTCCTAAACTGTTTTTGTGTGTGTGCCTGTGTCAGGCTGCATCCTGCTGGGGATGGCTGCTGCCATCAAGGAGTGTCATTGCTATGGGGTGGGGGTGCCTGGTCTGGTCTAGGTGGGTGGCACATGTCTAAGTAACATCCACATGAATGCCAGGTCCAAAAGTTTCCCAGCAGAACATTATATTGTCTGAAGATGATCAATGTCTTTTACTTCAAATGTTTTGCCTGATCAGTGTATGTTTTGGCCCTTAATTAATAAAGGCTTTTTATTTTTTATGTACTTGATTGGATAGATTCCTATGTGATTCGTCATTCCATATCCCACTCAAAGCATATCTAGTTCCTTTTTGAATTATTATTATTATTTTTTAAGGAGATCATGTTGACTCTGTCCAAAAGAAATCATAGCATAATAACACATAATATTTCCGGGAGCCTTTCGAGGTACTCAAGTATGAGTTCAGTTTGGATATGAAGGTTGTCCGAAAGTCTATTATTCAGCTGTCAGGTGGGAGAGTGTTCCAGAAGCAGGGAACTGAGCAACCGAACGCAGACGGCACAAGTCTGCATTCGAGTATAACTGGACCAGATTAGGCAGATGTGATGGAGCTTTTTTTGTCAAGAGCCTTGAAGTAAAGTGACAGGATCTTGCGCTCAATGTGGAATTTTCCAAGAAGCAAGGGGAGCTCTTGAAGAACTGGGTTGATGTGGATGATGGCTGGGTTAGTTAGTCACAAATGACTGAATAAATTCTTACTCACATGTATCATTACAAGAAAAATACAGAGAAAGGACTTGTCACTGGCTGACATGTGATTTTGAAAAAAGAAAGGAAAAGAAAATACAAACTGGGTACACTTCCATCGCGAATAAACTGCATGGTGTCATCTGAAGTTGGCAGTATAGTGTACATTTTGTATGACTGGAGAGCTGGGCACCACAGGAGAGAAAGAGCCGATTAGCCATGTGAGCTAAATTTACTTTACACTTTTTGTAAGAATATGTTTCTTATTCCCATTAAGAGCATCTACTTTTTTTTTTTTTTTTTTTATAAATAAAACCTCAAGTGAGTCTCAAAATGTTTTTGCATGACTGAGCATAGCCAGACTCATAATTATCATAATCAGTTTCCAGCGGAGCGACTCAAGATCAACTTTACACCATAGAAAAATGTGTAGGTACAAACGTTGGTCCGGCTTTCTAGCTGACACTGACATTTCAATCAACTATGAACTTATTAAAAAATCGTTTCTCTAACCATCTAATGAATTATTCAGCTAATCCTGTTAGCGCTACGGAGCGGCTGTTGCCCAGAAGGTATTCCTGGCCAACCACAGTGTCCCTGAGCAAGATGTTGAACCCTAAATTGCTTCCAGTGGTAGGTGAGCATGGTGCATAGCGGTTTCCACCATCGGTGTGTGTGTGTGTGTGTGTGAACGAGAAACACAAGCGCTAGGGTACACAGCTCTATGCACTGTAAGTGCAGACCATTTACGCCATTATTTATTTTTGAACAAGCTCGTAACACAAGAAATCTCACGAACTTGCAAAGTTGTTGACAAGCATGTTAGAAATTGTATCAGGGGATGTCAGGGACATACTGTATTTCAGAATTAGCCTCTCACACTTTCCTTTATGCTGAAAACCTCACACACATACACGTGAGGTGCTTTTACAGAGACAACTGTAAAAGCAACAACTTATAGTCCAATCAAACCTTTGAAAAACACTGTTACCAAAGAACTTTACAGCTTAAAATGTCGGCTCCTTTCATCACCTTACCAGGTGAAAAGTTCTCGAACAAGCTCTTTTTGAAGCAACACGACTTCTTAAGCTCTACCGTGCATGCTGCTGAGAAGACATGGATGTGGCAAATGAACGGACATCAATCTTCCCCATGTATTAAGAAATTGGCTCTCTTTTCTCAAATAGAACGCCTTCTGGTTCAACTGAAAGCCTCTTTGCATCTGTGAAAGCTTTTTAGTCGTTAGTAAAAACAAGTGACCTCGTTATATTCCACTATTGTTTATAAAGAGATAAACGAATAGTGCAGCTTTAAGCCCGTTCAGAGTTTCACAGATTATTATTTTCTT
The DNA here is from genome assembly GCF_963514085.1 of Chelon labrosus. NCBI lineage: Eukaryota > Metazoa > Chordata > Actinopteri > Mugiliformes > Mugilidae > Chelon > Chelon labrosus. The sequence continues at coordinate 21,892,957 of NC_140338.1, read as the reverse complement.
TTATTCTCTGTGAAATTAATCTCCTGTGTCAATGTAATTTTAATATAATAAACAACAATCTAATGTAATGTACATTTAACAGCACAACCATTTCGTACTCCATCCGTCAGCGAGAGTCAGAGGGTTAAAGCTAATGTTTATTAGTTCACTGGATTAGAACACAGCTGCGGGTCTGAAAAGAAGTCGTTTCAATGAGAATGGAGCGTCTTGGTTGAACAGCAGGAAATGACAAATTACTAAAAGTGATTTAGAGTACAATTTGTTTCACGACTCTTTTGTGGAATCAAGGCTTTGTGGTTTTTAGCCTGTTGGCGGAGTCGAATTGGCGCGAGTATCGGCATCATCCCGATCATATTTTACTCCAGCAACAACCAACCCGCCTCTCCAGTCAATCACCCAGAGCGGCGAACAGCACGGTGAGAAACAGATAAATGATGCGGATGCAGTGAACCCCGGCCAATCACAGTGCTAATTGTGGGAGAGCCACCTGCTAAAACACCTCTGAGAGTGGAAGGAAGTTCAGCAGGTGATGTGGAGCCCTGACGTCAACAGAAAATGAGTTTGCACAACAAAGGCTCATGATTACAGCAATTGCCCTGACTGACAATAAAATAATCCCTCTAATTTAGGAGATAATTGTGCAATTTTCTGCGTGTAAGAAAGAATAATTGATTTGGAGGGGGAGATGTGACTTCTCAAGTCGGAGAACAAAACTACTTTCACATACTTTGTTTTCTTCTCTCTGGTCTGACTGAACGCTTCTCTCTGGTATATGCGCGAGGTGCAGTTTGTCAGAGTCTAACAACAACAAATGGAATGCCATCCACAGCATACATCTTTCTTTGTGTAATGGGTCTGATAAATCAAAGACAGAAGCGTATCGTCTATCTCTTGTTTAGGTTCTGATCAAGAACGGAGCTGTGGCCACGTGACAGGTGCAATTAAAACGCGTTCTCTCCATGCTGCTTGGTGAAATGGTATAACTCCGTTGCATGGAAAATAGGAGCTGCACACACGTACTGCGCTGGAGAGGTAACGGCACGGTTAATTACCACCCCTGCCATTGCTGCTGGCCAGTATCTCACTTCCTTCCTTCACTCTCTCAATCACACCTGCCAGTGTAGGAGTGATAAACTGAGTTCACCGGGACGTGGAGGAGGGGGAGGAGAGACTTCTACTCTCCTGCTAGGAATGCAAACACATACAGCGGGTAGCTGCTAAGCTAACAAGGTCATTACAAGTGCAGAGGTGCATGACAGCGAGCTCCCATTAAACATGCTCTTTATACTGTAGATGTCTGCTGTCTGGAAGACGGACGACCACAGTCTGTAATACAAATGTGTCCATTTAAGACGAGTCACTGTGACAAACTCTGCAGCGAGAGTGTGAACGCATGCGTCATTGTAATACTAACATTGTCATTATGTGTTGATGTCTGAGGAGAAAATACATATTGAGGAGTTAAAAAAAAACATATTGATATACAAGTGAAAAGGTTACTTCACCTAAATAATTGAAGCGTTTAAGAATTTAGGGTTTAGGCTCCAGCACCCCCCACAAGCTACTACGGTAGTTAAATTATTAACACTCTTGACCTAGTCAACTTAGGTACTGTTACTGAAATACACATGGTGTCTGACATTTATATTTATATATGTATCTTTATTTACGATAAGATAATAAGATAATCCTTCAATTTTACCCACAATGGGGATTGTTTTAACTAGAATGCAGTTTCAAATGCAGTCTGTAGCCACATAAGTCTTCTCTGCAGCATTACAACACAGTCACTTATTGGTAAAATCTCTTTGGTCAAAACTTCCTGCTCGCTTGGCATTTGATTTGCATTAGCGCTAGAATTAGCTGTAAAGCTGCAAGGATTTCAACTCTTGGCTCTTCATAAAGCGTTGGTTCTGTAAAATATCAGATCCAATTTAGCTGCACTGAAAAAAAAGAAAAAAAAAAACAAAACAGAAATGTCAGTTTGTGTGGACCGGTCAGACTGAGATGAAAATAATTTTTATAACTATCATATCTGATGGGCATGCGATGCCTCTGCTGTTCACTGTCTGGGTTAAACTTCAAAGAAGACGCTAAACCAAATCCTTACTCTGATTCAGTCTGGATTTTAAACTTTCTTGTTTTCTCTCCAACTGTTTGCAATTAACTTTCTGTTGTCAGGAAAAGATACATGTTTTGCAGCATCTGGCAAGGCTGGGTCACATACATATTTAAAATATCTTTTATTTAGTTATATACTTGCTTTTTTTGTGAATTAAATGTCTTAGTTTTTTTTTTTTTTATCCCATTGTAAAAAGCTCATTTTATGGATCCGTGCAGGGTGACCCGTTTCATCAGATGCCTACCTCGTACAGGTCCAGCATTTGGTTCCCTCCGATGCCCCTTGTGGTCTTGACATTTTCCATGGCCAAGGTGAAGTAGATCCCTCTGGTGTCAGACAGGTAGAGGTTATACGTGTCATTCTGGTTCCACTCCTGCACCGCCGCAAACACCTGCTTCTCGTCCGTGCTGACGATGTGTAAATCCTATCAGGGAGCGGGGGGAGAGATTAAGAGGAGTTATGACTGGAGGCAGGGAGGAGATGGATTAGAACATGCTGACCCGGTGGGACTGGTCATGAGATCAATGCTGTGGTGTGAATATAAATGGCTGAAGTATTGCTGTGAATGTGTGCCGACGTAGGACCTCAATAGGACAGAATATACAGCCTAAAAAATACTTCTTCTACATGAACGCCAGTGTTGTGACAGCTTCAGATTCTAAAACGAAATAAACTCCACGATTAACTCGCTTCTGAAATTTCTATGAGTCATCATCATCATCATCAAGAAAAAGCTGCTGCACTTACCTTAGGCAGAGAATATTTTGGCAGTTTGATTTGTATGAATGAGTCTCTCTTGTAGGACACATAATAGGTGGCTCGTCCTGATGTAGGAACCTGCAGCACGTAATGTACAATAAATTATAGGCACTGAACATTATATGGAGTGTTTCACTCTGTTATCTGGAGACGGCAGTTGTGTACAGCACTCAGCTCTAGAATTTTTGTTCCAAGTGTCTATTGTCGGAATCACGGGGGAACCGAAGTGTTCGGCTTGAGACTGCTTTGATTTGGCTTAGCTGTGATCCAAATAACTACATTTCTTGAGCTTTCTGGCAGCACACAACTTGCTGTCTGTTTGCCAAAACGTGCCAGGTCAGTGGTAACAATCCGGTTGGATTTCATTATGGGGTGTGTTGATACAGAGGAAAAAAAAAACAAAAAAACTCTGCATGCAATTGGACAGCCCAACAAAAAAATCAGAGCAACAGAATATGTTAGATTAAGGCATTTGTTGACTTACAGTCTCGCTTTTTTTGTGAATTTAAGCTAGTTTGCATTTTTCTTACAACAGACACAATGGTCTACTTTTAACAGCACGCATCTCAGATGGCAGCGATTTTGTTGTAAACAAATTTAACTCCATGACGCTCAGGCGACGAGGATTATTTTGTTGTTCTCCTGTCCGTCGCCACATAAAGCCTGTATTAACGATCTGATTGGGTCGTCAGATCTTTGCCGGAGCATAATCAGTTGCCAGCTGAGTGACTCCAAACCAGGGTTGGGTCAGATTACTTTGAAATGTAATCGATTACTGATTACAGATTACATGGCAAATTTTGTAATCAGTAACGTAATCTATTGGATTACCCAAAACATGTAACGTAATCTGATTACTTTAGGATTACTTTTTACACAACTTGTACAAGACATACACAACCTTATTTTCCTCTGTCTTTAATTCAAAGTTGTGGCGATGTTGCCAAGTACTGAACGTATTTTTGCCGACTGGAACAGGTCTATTCCCAGATAGCAAGAGGCTGGCGGACCACCGTCAGCCCACTGGGGATAGACCTGGCAGTCCGCTGGAGTTTTGCTCATCGGTTCACTGGCGGTCCGCGAGCGAGTTGTCGTCAAATGCCCCAATATTTTGTCACTATTGGTCTAAAACCTTTTTCATTTATTCAGTTATACTTCATCCATCACTTTAATAACATTTCATGTATTTTCTTAATATTCATGATAAGTTAAATTTCAAGAGATGGTGGACCACAAGTGGCATGCCACCAGCGGTCTGCTATCTGCCAATCTGTTTTTTTGCTATCTGGGTTGGTTGACGTTGACGGTTCCTCCATCTTGGGTTTTGATTTGAACCTTTTTCTTGTCAAGAAACTACACAGGCAAATGGATGATAATGACGTCTAGTGAACAAACAAATGGGCTGCTTGTCAAATGAAAACACTGGCTAGGCTATCATAAAAAAGTTGCATTGTTTGCATGATAAAATGTAATCAGGTAATCCCCAACAATGTAACTGTAATCTAATTACGCATTTTTGTATTGTAGTCTGGTCTGATTACAGTTACTTGATTTTTGTAATCTGATTACGTAATCTAGATTACATGTAATCAGTTACTACCCAACCCTGCTCCAAACCATCTTTTGACCACGAAAAATTCGTAGGCAGGGAAGTTGGTCTGGCTCGCATGTGGTCAGTTCTGTGTGCAGACAATTTGAATAAAGTTTCGTTAAAGACTATAGGTGTGTGGTCAGTGTTGACTACAGCAGAGAGAAGATCTAAAATTGAAAGTCGTTGGCTAAAGTTAATGATTTACCCAAGTTAAAGGGGCTTTTGTATTAATTTTTTGTTTGCTCAATTGCTTTTATCATGGCTCTCTCTTTTTTTGTCTCTACCTGGCTGGCCTCAGGCAGATGGGTCCCTCCATGTGAGCTGGGTTCTGCTCAAGGTTTCTTCCTGTTAAAAGGGAGTTGTTTCCTCGCCACAGTCACCTTAGTGCTTTCTCTGGGGGTTTCAGGCGGGTGCTTTTCTTGAGACAATTTGAATTGTTATTGACGTATATATTGTTAAAATTGAATTGAACTGAATCAGTTAGATCTTCTGAATGTTTTCCAATTCCAATTTTTTTTTTAATATGTCAATTTAATTCCAAAACCTTTGTATGTTTGTATTTTTTGCCCTGTGTGCTTTTTTTTTTTTTTTTTTACTGTTTTTACTTTTTTACTGTGATATGGATCCCCCTGGGTCTGGAATAAAGAATATATATATAATATGCAAAAACAGTTGCTTGTAGCTTTGGCTGTTGGTCATCAACTTGAGGCCGGCCAGGAAGAGAGAAGAAAAAACAGTACAGAAGGGAGGATAAGAGAAACAAGCAGACAAGCAGAAGCAAGTTAAATTCATACGTAATATTCCTTGTATCAAGGTCTCATACCTTGTCACCTACATAATATTCTATCTCCTCCAGTCAATTAAAGAAGTGGGTGAAAGTGTTTACCATCTCTCACTTGATGGTTTACAAAGCAAGGTTCAGTACATTGTGTATCCAGGGAGCTTTTCATTTCTTTTTTTAACTTGGCCATTTATAGCGATCTCCTGGCTTGCATTCAGAGGATGCAGCCCTCCCTAGGTGTCAATGGACTTGGTGGTTTCAAAGTGGACTTTGGTAAATATCTTGCAAGACAATCAATAGTCCCATTATTCTTTGTCAAGAGAAATCTTTAAGTTGCCTAACCGAGCCTCATCTGCTGTCTTGGAAAAAAAAAACTCATCCTTAGTAGTATAGACCCTTCGCTAACACACTGAGCTGTTAGTTTGTGCAGCAGAAAAACACAGGGGTGGGGGTTGCTGGGGAATTGTCATTAGGCCCAAGGCCACAGAAGACGAGCACTATGTGCACATAGAGACACATGGAGCTTCACACGCCGCGTTTCCCTCCAATCAGTGACAACATGGAATTCATTAGAGGGAAAACCTTCAAATCACAAGTCGTGGCTCTCAGCTGAAGAGAGGCAATATCAGCATTAATGTTGTATGACAGTGCCGATTCCTTTCACTGATCTTGTAAGTGCTCTGAGTGGCTCATAAAAGAGAACACGCTCTGAGAGGAAATATGGCCGCCTAGCAGGGAGTGCTGCCGAACAGTCCCACGTGCAATGGAGTGAAGGAGTGAGAGATCGATGGCCGAGTAACCAGAGGCGGTTAGAACTTTAGGAGGAATTTGTATGACTGATCCCCTCCGCCGCACCGCACCATCCCCCTGTCTCTCAGGCTCTTTCGTCTGTGACGCATACGTGTTAAATTGTGGAGGTGCTCGAATTGAAGGGGAGGTTTAGGTTCAGCGCTTGTCAGTTTACTTGAAAAACTTTGGAGAGGTCAAACAGGATTGAAGGATCTTTGGAGAAGAACGACTCTATTTCTCTGTCTAATGTGCTGCCAAGAGCTGTGATGGTTCTAGAGGAAGGAATTGCCCGTAGGAGGCTCAGGTAAGTAGATTTTAGAAGAAAAAAAAAAAACTATGTTCTCTGCCGGGGAAAACATTTAGTGGAATCAAAGCTGGAGCAGTACATTTAATCGTACAACTACAGCAAAATTATAACCAAAATTAAAAAGATAGACACTTAGTCACATCATTAATTTGCTGTCCCAGGCTGGTGGTGACGCTTGGTGGAGTCTAGTGAGGTGACTGGGTTGGATTGTGCAGGATTTTTATAAATTACTGATGGTTATTAGATTGTTGTCACAGTATCCGGAAGAGCTTTTGGAAGGCATGGGTCAGCTACTCTCTAGGGTAAGTGACTAGACGTTTCTGAAAATAAGTGAACTTAATCGGGGGTTGGTGCAGGAAGCTGTTGTTTTGACACGTGTTGGCATCATGGTTTTTCTTCCTAAACGCAGGTGCTGAAAACAACAATCGGGCACCGCAACAGAGTTCGGATACATTTGAATAAAATTGTTGCTGCTGTGGACTAGCCGAGTAATTACCCTGACGCTTCCTGTTTACTTTTAAATGCAAGAAACCTCATTTGCACCATGTCAAAGTAAATAATATTCACGCTGTAGAGGAAATTAAAATACAAGCCATAAATTGTGTCTGTGTCACTTGGGATTCAGGACATTTCAGACTTTTTCTGTCGCACAAATCACGATTAATATAATGTAACAGGCAGTGGTTAGGATGAATATTAAAACTGGTTTGGCTTCAGAAAAACAAAAGCGCCGGTGTTCAGCCGAGGTTAAACCGAAAGGGGTTTTACATTTTTTTTATTTTATTTTTTTTCTGCCAAGCGAAATCATTTAAACAAAGCAGTGTGTGTGTGTGTCTGTGATTCTGTGGTGGCAGAACCATAAATTGTGCAGCGGTGGAGACTGTGAACACCTGAATTGATCAGTAGTTTTGTATACATCTTCAATCAACTGGCTGAAAACTGCTTGAAGCTGGTAAAAGTGTATTAGAAAATCAAGATGTGATTTAGTAAATTATGAATGAGTCAATAAAATGCTACTTATAGTGTATACCTGATATCCAAGACATATACACTGATCAGCCACAGCATTATGACCACCTTCCAAATATTATAGGTCTCTCTTGTGCCTCCAAAACAGCGGTGTCTCATCAGAGAATGGACCTTCTGAGGGTGTCCTGTGGTGTCTGGTAACAGACTGTTGTTAGTGGGGGGCTTTGGGTGGGGCTTCTGTGGATCATCCCACAGATACTTGATCAGTGTGTGATCTAGTGAATTTAGAGGCCAGGCCTTGTGCTGTTCTTCATGTTTTTTGTGTTGTTCCTAAACCGTTTTTGTGTGTTCTGTGTCAGTCTGCATCCTGCTGGGGATGGCTGCTGCCATCAAGGAGTGTCATTGCTATGGTGTGGGGGTGCCTGGTCTGGTCTAGGTGGGTGGTACATGTCTAAGTGACATCCACATGAATGCCAGGTCCAAAAGTTTCCCAGCAGAACATTGGATTGTCACAAGATGATCAATGTTATTTACTTCTCCTGTCAGTGGTTTTAATGTTGTGGCTGATCAGTGTATCTTACATTTGCACAATCCACTAAGTTCTAAGTAGTAGAGCTTTTTTCTCACGGTGCAGACTTACCTGTATGAATATGTAGTCATCCTGAACTACCAAGGAGCTGATGTCAATGTATCCAGAGAACGGATAGTTCCTGTTTGCTTCTGTGCACATCTGAGCTCTGCATGTTACATACTGCACGTCTGTCAACACAAACAGGAAGGCATTCTTATTCCTCCAGTGCATCTTAACCTGCAGAGCACTAGAAACCTTACATGTAGCATGTAATAAAGTGAAGGCATATTTAATAGAGATACTTTTGTTTCTAGACCTATGCAGGGTTTTGGTCATATCTGACTTTTCTTTGGCTAATTTGCTTCTTTGTACCATCTGATTTATTTGATCTTTGCAGGGGCTTAATGAGTTCCCAACGGAGTGGCCTCAGACTAACTTTTCCCCACAAAAACGTTGTGAGTGGGAAAGTTTGGGCTATCTTCCAGGCTGAGCAAATGCAGGTGTTGCCAAATTATATTTTAAATTTGCTGATAATAGGGAAAACACAATGCATAAATCTGAACATCAGAAGCTGGCATAAACAGTTTCACCTATGGAACACCTTGGCAGTGCTTCCTTTCAGAGTTATGGAGCTGACATTCAAGGAGTGAGGAAGAAAGGCCGTATTCATCAAAAATCATGGTCTGAGTTTATTGATGTGGCGAGCCAAAGCTGTTTCCCCCAGGGATGCCTTCTTGTCTCCGGGAGGAACTCATTCCTATAGAGACCTGCTCATTACCCCTCTCTGAGTGTCAAGGAAACTTACTTCCATCAGGGGTGTGAGCCTCCATGTGCACCAGGTCTGGCTCCTTGTCTAGACCCGCGACAGACCTGGGGAAAAAAAAGGCAAACCATGCAGGAATATGTAAGCCTGATGACAGTAAATCGAGAGGAATGTAAAGGGAAAAACATGCAACAGCTGCCATATCAAAGGGGATGGTGATCTAGGAGAGGCCTTCTGCTGATCTTATAGCCGTTTGTTTAACTTTGCAAAGAGAATACTGCCAAATGCCACTTCCTGCCACGTCCTTACACCCCTTCCAGCAAAACAATACAAAGAAACACAAACTGAGCCTCCTCATCTTTGACTGAGTGGAGCAGGGCCACAACGCCATCTACATTGAGTATATCTGAGCATTATCTCGCTTTCTTGTTCATTCCACTGCTGGTGGATTAGACTGGATGGATTCAGCCCTCCCATTGTGGTGGTATTTTATATCCCTTGGAGGCTGATGAAGCCATTGTTTAAATTCAGCCAGCTGGAGTCGTGCCTAGCCGTTGCTCAAGGCCCATCCAGTGTTTAGCTGTCCTTGAAGAGGCTTTGGCGGTGAAGGGCAAAGCCAGCGATGGATTGTGCACAATGTTTAGGATTATACCACAGTGGCACAGAAGGAGCTCCAAATTTATGGTTAAGCAATGGTGGATGTGGCCAAAGGCAATGCCGGGTAAAATCCCAGTCCCTTTCAGAGAGGGGGAGAGGAGGAGTGAGCTGGATTAGATCCGGCCCTAAGTTTGTGATGAGAGTGCACTTTCAGAAATACCGTAGGTACACTGGAGGCGAGTGAGCAGCAGACGTGACTGGATAAGAAGCAACAGAAATGACCCGGATCCATTATGAGTCATAGCTCCCGTATCTGCATGTATGCATCTGTAGAAACCGACCCCCTTCCTTCTACTTCCTTCTGCTGATGTAAAAAAAAAATAATGTGGCATTTATGTGCAATACGCCTGATACGAGCGGGGCGAGTGTGAGAAATGAAGTGGAATGCGACATGCCCTCGAACGCTGAATGCGAAGTGCGCTCTGAAGAAGGAGATTAATCTCTGCCTGATTGTATCATGGGCTGGAAAATGTGCAGAAGTTTAGCAGCATCACCAGTCAGTCACACGCCTTGTTCCAAGCCATCAATATCGCTCGCTGAGGTGCGCCCAACTCGAGCAACACTTTCTGCATTCCTGAGCAAACCAAACTTTGGAGAAGAGGAGTGGAGCGGAATAAAGAAAAAGAAAAAGCAGAGGACGGATGACTCACCAGTAAAATCTGTTCGGCGTGACGTGATCGTGGATGAGCTGCCATTTTCTTCCAAAGTCTACTGAGCTGTACAACTGCATGAGAGAGGGAGAGAGAGAGAGAGAGAGAGGGATAAGGGCTGTTAGCAAGATGTATGTATGTTTCTACATTTGTCCAGCCTCTAATTGGATGGGCTGATTTAAAATCTGTAACAGTGACAAGTGAGCTGGAGACATGGCTGGTTAGTCTGGGGCGAGAAAGCAGTATCAGGAGACAGGCTGACATACAGTGGCGCTAAATTGCTATCTTCATTACCAACTGGCCATTCTAGCTAATGTATTGCCACGGATATGGGCAACTCTGTTCCCCTCTCCTGGTACAAATTAGAGCTATAGCTTTAGAGGAAGCGTTTCACAGGAATAATGCATTAGAAGTGAAATAGATATGACGTTAATGTGGCCACTTTCAGCTCGATCAGCAAAGAACTGGACTTGATTCAGTGGGTCACAGCCCCGCTGTTGTAATAAAAAACAAAGACCATTTCTTCGGCATCCAGTCGCAACCTGCGCAGGGAATTTCCATGAAAGCAGGGATGATGTATGGCTGGGCTGACGTGGAGGTGCGCAGAACAGAGCCAGTGGCCCAATTTGAATGCGCTAATTACATTTTCGGGTTCTCGGGCAAACAATTAATAACCGCGGTGTACTTGCCCAACGCCGCACTGATTGATGTTGTGGAGGCAGCTCTCTTGCATCTCGCCGCGCCTGTGCATTGTTTTTTCCTCGCAGCAGAGGTGACTCGGTGGCCCCGGCTGAGCGCCATGCTAATGTTCCTGCTTGTTGGCTTTTATCACAGCAAATCTGACACTTACTCTGATAAAAGAATACACATTTGTCACCGGCTGCAGACGTGTTTGTCAGCATCGAAGGGGAAACTATCGGCGTCGGCGGGTGTGTTTTCCATTTCAGCGTTACATTAAAAGTGTGCTCACGTGCTCGTACAGCAGATCATATCAAGGATCTGCTTCTAATTTAAAGCTGATGGATGTCAAATTCTATCATATATTTATTCCATCATGCAATCAGCACCGGAAGGCTGCGTGTCTGAAGTGACAATGATAAGCAAAGACAGGATATCGTGTGTGTCGAAAGCATGGATTTACGATTAGCTAGGAGCAAACATTTGTCTAAATCTTTACGAAGTAGCACAGAGTCTAGTAAAAAAGCAGCCATTCCACAGGATATTTTATTTGTGGTCGTTCCAGCCTCAGCAAAAGGCGGACTCCCCCACCAAGCCTTTGGGTCGGAGTAACAGGGCGACAGGCAGGGTCCCTCATCACTTTGGACAGTGACATATGATGCCAGCGGGCCGGCTCAGCTTCTCCCCACTCCATTCATCAGTTCAATGACATCTTAAATTTTAAAGCTTCGAAAGCTGTCACAAAGTAAGCTTCATAGTTTCCCATTCACTTCCATAAATCAAAAGCGCAGCCAGCCAGCTGCCACGCCACCAGTGGAGTCGACGACAGCTGAGGGAGTCAACAAAGGGTTTAAATGGTCGCTGAAGAATTGCAGTAAACATGTTAGATCAACTCATCTATTTATTGCGATGGCGGGGGTTTAGAAAACTTTTAAAGTGCACCGACTTCTGCATCAGGTTGCATTAGAGGAGCGGTCAGCGGAAGGAACTGTGAAATGCAGTGTGGGGACGTCTAAGAAGTTTGTAATGTGCCTGCCAGGTAGAGGTGGATTTGGGTATGAGTGGCACAGGCAGTCGCTCAGGAGGCATATTATCAGGGGCGGGCGGCATGGGCACTTAAAAATAGTAACATTCGTGTGATCGTTTGTCTGTCACCCTGTACGCCACGTCCCGACAATTTGTTGAAGTGGGCGCACTCTGACTTTTTGATGACTGCGCAGGCTTCCGCTTGCTGGGCAGAAGAACTCAGTTACAGACGTGGTGGGAGGTGCGGACGGGGGCGGATCAGGGGCAGGTTGATTCCACTTCACCCCGCTGGAGTGGATCAAATAGCGGACCTCTGCAGGATACTACTATGTGTTTAAAATGACACCACAGATCGCTGTCAAGTAAATCACAGATTCATTCATTATACTCCTAATGTAAGCGGACAATTTCACAGGCAGCGTTTTCTGGTCTCATTTAGATAATTAAGTTAAGACAAAAGCAGTATGTACACCATCAAGATGAATCGGTTTAATCCTGACTTTTGTGTTGGGGGGGGGGGGGGGGGGGGGGGGGGGTAAAGTATTGATTCTCCACTGACAAATTAACATCATGGAGGAGAAAAGGTCAAAGCCGTCAGGTGCCCAGCTTAGAAAAAAGAGAAAAGAAGAGAAGGAAAAATGAGGACGAGATAAAGGTATATAAATGTATGACGGTGTTGATATTGTGCGTGTCATCATGAAACTGGAATGATATTAGAACTACGTATGTTAGCCTGTTGCTATATTCTTACGTAGGGCAACCGTTTCCATTGTCAGTCCAGCTTGAAGCTAACGCTGGAAATAATTTCTTACTGTTTCATAATGATAAAGAGGAGCCTCTAAGGGCCTTACCGAAGTTTGCCCCAGACAATAAACAGGCTAGAACCAACTCTTCTTCCAGATGTGTGTGGGGTTTTTCAGTCAATTGAAACATGCCCCATAATGAAATCCAAATGGTGTGTTAGCAGACTCTTCTTCTGATAAGAACTGAGTCTGGCTACGCTAGGCTAGGCCATGCTCACGTCAAAGCTCAGATTTCCTTCACCTGTCCCCTCTCAATAAAACACCTTTCAAATGACACTCTGGCGGTTTTGATCGATTCATCAGAGGCTCGTTGAGCTACATCAGCCTGCAGCCATTGATCACCCGTATGCAAATATGGCTGTCCTTCAAGTCTCTCAGCATCAAATCATGGAGACAAAGGGTTTCTAAGGGGGCAGCGCATGGAGCTCTAAAATACACTGTAGAAAGCGGATCAGTTGTATCCATCAGACGATCAATACATCACGCTTTGTTCACTGAGAGACACAGATCCAGAAATAACTACAGCAGACTCCAATCAGGAGATATCCTGTCAGAAGAAGGCTGACTAGTAGTGTCTCAGAGGACGAGTAGCATTTCTAAACCACTTCTCAGGAGGGAGACGAGGACAAAATACTTATACAGGACTGAGGCAGAACAGCATTTCATAGTGGATGATGGTGTGGCAGTAGGCACTAGGACACCAATTAATTATCAACCACTTACATTAAAAATTAATTCGCACTAGAAGAATCTTCACATGTGGTCTTGGAGATTTGGACACAGCTGTGAGAGACAACTGTCAGAAAAATATTTGCAGATTTATATGACATAACCCCACAGGGGGACCAATAAAATAAATAAAATAAAGCGGGAGCTGTGGACTAGTGTAGCTAACAAAACAGCATCTGCTAGTTCCCTAGAGAAAATTAGGTATTGCTAGAAATAATACGCTATGTTATTACTTCAATAGCAAGCTTCATTTACTACGGGGCTTTCGTATGAGGCTTCAGCCCAGATTTCGCATCCTCTGTGTTTAGTTATGGATGGCAGGGTGGACAGGTAGGGCCCATAGGTCCCCAGCCTGTAGTCTAATTCCTGTGTCCAGGCTTCTTTCACTGACGTTAGGTTTGGTGTTTGTTTTGTAAGGTCGGATAAAAGGCAAAGGGAAAGACGGGTAGGATGAGGAGGCTCCTTTCTATGTTCAAAATATTAAAATTCATTTTTTTGCACTTTCTTTTCGCATGGGTCATAAGCATTTAATAGATGGCTTAGCACTCATTTTTGTTTTCACGAATGTCTTTGAGTTGATGTTGATCCCATAACACCGGAGTAAGCAGCAGAAGAAGCTGAGGCCATGGTCCCGGGAGAGGAGCACGACACTCTCGTTTTCAAAATTTGGCATTCTGTGATTCCAATTTCCCAGGTTAACCTCTGAGATGACATGGCGATTGTGTGGTGCTCTTACCAATTTCTGTAAATTTGTTGTGCCCAGAAAAGAGAAAATATGATGTGCTTTTCTGCTCTGCTATTTAATCTTGAAACTTATTGCGAATTATTTCTGTTTTTGACGAAGGTTAGTTTCAGTTAGTTATATAATGCTATAACAACAGGATGTGACATCATGATGACTGACAGCTCCTTGAAGCAGTCCCATACGGCCGTGAGAGTAGGCAAAAAATTTTAATTATACAAGTGCATTTTATAATCCATTATTTCTTTGTAACAGGCGGAGGTAGAGCAGACCGCACAAGGCCAGACAAACTGCTAGTCAGAATTAAGCATAGTTCATAGTCCCGCATGACTTTTAGCTCTGTACCCTACGCGTAACCTGACGTACACCTCCCCAGGAATGTGGGCAACATGACCCTAAACGGCTGTGGCTGGTCTAAAATGCATTTCCTTGCTCACGTGTCTCAGCGAAACGGACAAGGACAGAAAGTTCTCCTTAGTTCAGGCTACTACAAACAATCTATTCAGTTTCATTGATATTACAGAAGCTAGAGAAGATATATAATTGCTGATACACATTTATCAACTAAAACTCCAACACAAGCCACTCAGTTCCACTCACCATGAAACTCACTGAGCGAAACTCAAGACTGACCAGTCACCGCCGAGCCTTTGCAGGTGTAATTACAGAACAATACAGACACACCAGCGCAAATGCTTTCGGCAGCGCAACCCCCAATGGCATAGGCTCTGCATAGACCGGTCAGAGGGGTATAAACCAAGCTAAGCTAATGTATTCCTGTGGATTGTTTTGCCTCCAGCTAAGCCAGAAAAAAATAAAAAATCATCACGTTTAGTAAGAGAAAAGTGGTCTGTAGGCCATTCTGCAGCTCAGGAATAATTCATGTTCATTCAGATACATGGAAACACACTCAAACACGTACATACGGTGTATCAAAGCCAAGCGAATGTCTCACTCTGCGGTGTAGATCGGAGTTAAGGTCTTTGAGAGCCAGGCCTCACCACGTATTCACTGCAGGCAGCGCTGGTTTGATCACATTTTCCCATCAAACCATTTAAATTGTGCTGCTGGCATACGGGCATAATGAGCAAATTTTGTTCAACTAGCTTGAGCTATGGGAAGATTGGATTTCAGCATATACACAGAAGGAATAATTCTTCAGGTTTATCTGTTGGTCTACATTTGTTTTTCTTCTTCCAGTTTTAACTTTAGACAGTTGCACACATGGAGGTAAATTAAACATAGAAATGAACTGATTCTGCTCTCTAGTAGGAGAGCTTACCTATAACGGACTGAAAGATACATTTTAGTAAGCTTTTATTATTATTATTATCATTATTATTATCTTTCTAATGTATGCACAAATTGTCTTGGGAAAATGCATTGCACTGGCTGATTCACAGCATTTAAAACCTGACGCGAGTGCACTTTTACACGAGATGAAATATGAATCAGAATAAAAGATAAATGACCGCTCCGCAGTGGCCGTCTACCCTGGAAATCAATTAGGAAAGAAGTGGTGATGCAGAGACGAGTCCCCTGTGGGCAGAATGACATGGGTTTTCAATGTTCCGGGAAAGACCGTTCTGCTTCCACACATAACAGAACAGCTGACCCTGCTGTTAGTCCTCTGCAGCAAACTGGTATGAGATACTTGTTAGCTGCAAGCCTACCACAGAGTTCACCAACTGTCACAGAAAGAAATGGCTAAGATCATAATCACAGCTTTCCTCTCACTGTGTGCTGCGAAGAAAGAAAAACAGGGATAACATGAGGCAGGGAGACACACTATTATCCTCGGAGCGCATCATGAAATGTGTTGGACCAACCACTTAGCGACAGGAGGCCTGTGCAGACTGTTTTTAACCCTGCAACTCTTTTCTGCCTGGATTTCCAACTATTACCAGATGCTACACCCACCAGCTAAATAAGACATTATGGATCTAGCTTGAGGGAGTGGGAAGTAACAGTGGATAAAAATGTTCGGGCATGTTGCCTCTCCAGCTCTCCAATGAGTTTTCTTGTTTCCTATGGCAACGGATACAATCAGACAGACATCAGACTTCAGAAACACTTCACACTTCAGACTCACTTCCTTCCACAGATCTTTCACTAGACAATATTTTGTTGGGAAGTTGTTTCAGCATAAAGAACATCTCAGACGATTTATCAAAATCTGCACAAACAAGTTGAAATTTGGGTCAGCCATAGCCTTTGGATCTTCGGTGATACGTGTCAAGTTTCCATGCATACTAGATTCTGCTAATAATTAGAATGAAACTGCCTCATGTAACCACCTCAGTCAGAATTTTCAATCAGATTGTTTTAGTTCCTGTTGATTTGACAGTCCACTGCAGCAGAGCCACTTTGTCAGTAAAGTTCTACAGTGACTGATGTTTTGAGGCATGTAAACACATGAATCTGATGAGGTAATTTTATTTAGCATTCATGGAGACAGTTAAGTTGGAATCGCTGATCCCAACGATTGATCAGGTTGAAGGGATATGCAAATGTAGTCGCTGAGGCCATTTCACATAATGTCACACAGCTTGAAAACAAGCAAGCCAATTAGAGGGTGCCAAACTGCTACTGACTGATTAGGCAACAATGGAACAAAATAACATAGCATGCACAGCGTTAATAGGCTAACACGAACATCAAGACTGGCAAAGAAAATCACATTATGTGAGCCATCATAAAATGCTTAACGGATGTGTTTAGGGGTAGCAGGAAAAAATAAAAGGCCAAGGAACCAAATCACTGTAGAAGACTAGCTTGGGAGCCAGACCAACTTTTCCAACCACAAATTTGGGAACTGATTATGTTCTAGCAAAGACCTGTTGAGCCAACCGAATCATTCAGGTGGTATTTATGTGGTGATGGATAGAAGAGTAACAGCGACGTAGCCATGCATGTAATCTGAGCAGTGTGGAGTTGATTTTGGGCATTTATCAATATACGTTCTTGTCTGCACTTCTTGTAAAGCGCCATCAGCGTCATCAGTCTCTGTCCAAGATCGTCATCATGTACGCTGCTGTTCCAGTCCCTGTTGGTCCTTTTCTTCTCTGTGTCCGTTGAAACCATAGACTGTAGAAAATGGATGACACGTCTCCCCTTCCTCCCACTGGCCACACTGATGCTAATATCCTATAGCGGTATCTTGTTAATACTGCGGTCTACCTCCACCAGTTACAAAGAAATCTTGGATTATACACTGCATTTATATATTTTTTTCCACTCTCATGGTCCTACAGGGAACTCCTTTAAGGAGCGATGGTCAATGGCAACTGTCAATCATTACGTAATGTCACATTCTGTTTTTATAGCATCAATTAACTAACTAAAACGAAACTTCCCTGATGGACACTTGAACATACATCAGCATTATATTAACATATTAATGTTAATTACCTGAAATGTGAACTGTACTTTAGTCTTTTAATTTGGCCCAAGTCCAACCCACTACCAGAGAGGGGGTGTGGCTTATGACCTATGACTGCAGACAGCCACTAGGGGGAGCTCCACAAGCTTTGGTTTCACTTTTGAGGAGCTGTTGGGGAGTCCACATTTTTTATAGTCTATGGTTGAAACTCGGCCCATAATGACATCCCAATGGCTTGTTACCAGACTAATACTCTGATAAGAATCACATCTGGCTACGAGAAGACTTAATCATGCTGCAGCCATCTGACCTAACTTACACTTTGGTAAATTACTCAAATTAATATACAGATAAGGAAAAGGCAGCAAATTCAATCAAGAGAATAATTCCTTTGACAATTTTTACAGTCTCTCTTTGGTTCAAATTTCATCCAATTTCCTCATGGTTTCTGCCATCGTGGTCTGAACGTCGGCTACACCACACTGCAGCAAGCCAAAGTAAAGTGGGGGTTTTCTGACTTGTTTCATTTGCACAGTTTCTCTGCAGCATTGCAGCGGCAACAGTCCGCCACCCAGAAAAGCTTTTTGCATTAACATCAAAGCACAAACTGCTCCACCAACATATAAAAGTTCTGAGAAAAGGATTAGGACTTTGGAATTATAGAAATGATAACTGCTGCATTATAGGGCCCTGTGTCCCGCACAATTACTATAAGTCACTTTTAGAACTCCTAATTAAGTCTCCTATAAATTCTTGATGCATCTGTGTACAGTGCTCTAAATCAAATGGCTTCTGTTGGCATCGCCTGGGGGATTGGGGGGGGGGTGGGTGGTTTTATACCCCACAATTTATAGAGCCTGTAAAGCACACAGCAGTAGGGATGATCCTATGTGGGGAGGTATGGGAAAGGGCTATGCAAATGAACCGTCTGGATTGTTCTGAGTGAGAGGCCATAAAGATACACAGGGGTCCAGACAAGAGCACCCTCAGTATTGCACCTCTGCAGAATCATCGGCTTAAAAAACCTTCTTTTAGATTGCAATTCAAATATTTTTTTTTTCCTGTATATATTTCTTTATGTTTTATTATTATTGTTTTTTTTTTTTTTTTAATCCGAAGTAAATTAAATATGTTTTTAGGGTTAAATAGTTACTTTTATACTCTCCAATCAGGTATGATACTCTCCTTTTCTGCTGTGGATTTATTTAACTTCTGTTAACTGAACATATTTGGCACTATCGGTTGGCTAAACCACAACATTAAAAGATGTCACCCTGAAGAATTATGAGATTTTTTTTTCTTGCCATATTCTGGCAATTTATAGACAAATGATTAATCATTTAATCAGGAAAATAATCAGAAGATTAATCAATAATTAAAATAATTGCTGGCTGTGGCCCTAATCAGCAGTCATATTAAAGCAATCAGGAAGCAGTACAGGGACAAAAAGGAGCTCAAAGACCCAGAAGCTGGACATATAGCTCAACTACGTGCTACTGCTCAGTGTTGCCAGTAATTTTATTTTGGGGGTAAAAGCAGAGATGAGCACTCGAACAAAATGTGCACTGGTCTCGGAACGTTTTAGTTTTCCTTTCAAATGATTTATTATCTGTGGTACTCATTACCACCACTTCTTAGTCTTACCCTCTGGCATAGCTTGAAGTTTTGTGCTCGGCTGTGACGGGAATTCTCACAAACAGTCAGCACCCTCTCCTGTCGGTTCTTAATGGCAATTACGCCGATCAGCCACAACATTAAAACCACTGATAGGAGAAACGAACAACATTGACCATCTTGTGACAATTCAGTGATCTGCTGGGAAACTTTTGGACCTGGCATTCGTGAGGATGTTACTTGGACATCCAGGCACCCCCACCCCATAGCAATGACACTCCTTGATGGCAGCAGCCATCCCCAGTAGGATGCAGCCTGACACAGGCACGCGCACAAAAATGTGTGAGTAGTTGTGGTGGTTGGCTGCTGTGGTTTGTTGCAGGATGATTTCTGTGCTTCGACTACATTGTTTTTTTTATGATACAGATTGCTACACTAATGTAAGCAATCTGAATGGTTGAAGTACAGAACTAAATAGATGCAATATTTTGCGCGCTTTGTCCATTTACTGATCAGCTTATGGGCTGGAAACCATTAGCTGTATCTGACAACAGTGCTCCTACTGGATTCATTGACAGTGTTAATGGGTGGGAAGACAATTGAAACTCAAGGCCTTACTAGCTTTAAACAGAGCTGGTGTTTATAAGCAGAGAATGACTGCTTTCGTGGACATTTTTGAAGCGAAGCAATGTAGTTTTGTATTTGGACTGAGTACAGCTCACACTCTGCTCTGACAATAATATGAAATGAGAACCTCTGCTTACTGTGTACCAATGAAAATGTCTGCAAGAATCAGAACCCGATTTATGTCACTCCTAAAAGACAAAACAGCACTTGTGGCTCAACAAATTAAAATATTATCCTGTGTGATTACCAGTGTCAAACTCGCATCTTTGCCCTGTCAGTTTTATCGGACAGATTCTTTCTGGCTTTGTGCTCGCTGTCACACTGCGCCTCCTCCTCCTCCGGGTTTCTTCACTGATACCTTGTTATTCTGTCTTGTAGCCTTAGAGCTACACAACAAATGAGAGCAAGCTGCACACCTGGCAGGCAGTCACACAGGAACTGTGCATACTCTCAGATGAAAGTGAGAAGTGTACAACTCCCTTTCTGTACAGCTGACCAAGCAAAAAAAACAAAAACAAGCAAGAATTGCTGCTTTGAGCACATGCATGTACACAGTGGGTTGACATGTGCATAAACCAGTACTACACATTCTCTACACGATGCAAAGCAGCCAACTAGGCTTTCAGAAAGTCATTTTTCTTTTCTCCACGTCTAGCAATTATGCTGTGAGCTGATGCCCATATGCATGAAAAGGAGGCCTATTATCTCCATTGTGTGAGCAAGTGCAGTGTCTGTATTGTCCTGGTCGTGTGTTTCAAATTAAAGTCCATTAAAAGTACCCTGGGAGGGCGGGCACGCCGCAGCTCGGTGAAGCGCGGCGGAGCTGTCGCGGCTCAGGACGATGGAGCTGAGCACTAAAGATACCTGCCATCTGGAGAGTCATTGGGTTGAGAAATGCGCTGCAGCAGCTGAGCGGCCTTTTGGCTCGAGCTCAACTTCACCTTTCAGTCAAGGGCAGGAAATGGGTCTGTTGAAACAGACACACTGATGGATTTGTAGGGAGCGTTCTGGGCATTTTGACACACTTATTCATTTGATTTGATTTCGAACAAAACTGAAGATGTCAAATCTAGTTTACAGCAGAAATGGATTTTCTTTACGGAGAAAACAATAGCGTTAACTAAGAGCCTGTATATAGATTCTTCAAAGTAACCAGCTTTTCCTTTGATAGAGACTTTGTAAACTCTTGACATCCTCTCAACAAGATTGATTCTGAGAACTTGTTGGCAAATCGCCTTCACCCTACTTTCTTGCTTCTTTTCCGTTTGATGCTTTTTCACTTGTAGAAACTTATTTGAAATGTTCTGGACTGACTGGCCGTCTCGTCTTAAAGTAATGACAGGTTGCTGTTCGTCTTTAGTTGAGTGGTTCTTGAGTGGTCAACATATTGATTAACATAGTAGCTGAACGGGGCTGTTTGCTGTATACCAACACTGCCGACCTTCAACCTGATCAATCACTCTGATGACAGATTCTAACTGAACTGTTTCCATGGACGCTAAATAAAACGGTCTGATCAGATATATGTGTTTGCCCGCTGCAAAACATCAATCACTCCGAACTTGTATTGACGAAGTGGCTCCGCTGCTGTGGAGCGTCAGATCTGCAGGAACTCAAGCAGAAGATTTTCTTTTCCACCAACTTTATCGCCAACCCTGAATTGATTCAGTAGAAGAAGATGGCCAAGATGTTTCCACATGTTCAACATTACTGCCCACGTCAATGCTTTTTGTTTTTTCCTTTCATACATGTGTTTTAACAACTGGTTGTCACCTAGTGGAAAGTTAAGTTAAGGCATTTGCCCAGAATGGAACGAAAAGGAAAGGAAATTTGTTGCTACAGTCTGTACAGAGCCCCCCATAAATACAGAGAGCATCCACAACATATACACATTTATTCACGCAAACCTACACCGATCAGCCACAACACTGACAGATACTTGATCAGTTTGGGATCTAGGAAATTTGGAGGCCAGGCCAACACTTTGTGCTATTTTTCGTGTTTTTTATTTGCTCATAAACCGTTTTTCTGTGTTTGCCGCTGACAGGAGAAGTATCACTGACCATCCTGTGACGATACAGTGTTCTGCTGGGAAACTTTTGGACCTGACATTAGTGTGGATGTTACATAGACATGTACCACCCACCGAGACGAGACCAGGCACCCCCAACCCCATAGCAATGACACTCCTTGATGGCAGCCTGAACACCTATGCACAGTTATCGGGGTATTTTGTTTAGTGCCGCTTTGGCAGAGGGCACAAAACTCCTGCCATATTGTTCACGTTTCCAGGCCAGGGATCTGTATCTGCAGTTAGATGGGATTAGTGTAAAGAATGGGTTTAGAGGTGGTGATTGGGGTCATGTGTTACGGAGCGTGCTCTGCGTGTGATGGTTGAAACACACCTTGTAATGAAATCCAATTGGAGTGCTACCCAACTCATATTCTGAAAAGTATTAAATCTAGCTGTGCCAGGCTAGGATGTTTTGCTACCTCCGAGTTTCTGTTCGTCCTGGAAACTCATCACCTGAAGTTTACCCCACGTGGAGAAAAACATGACCCGAAAGAATGGATTTATTCCAACCAGGGAGAAAACATCAGATCAAGTGTTTACCCGGTTATTAGGCGCTAATGTTTTCCTATAGAACTGATTATCAAAGGTTTACACCGCCACCGCTCTCAATCTGACTGAACTGAGAGGCTCACCTGTTAACTTCAAATTATCCCACGCAACAATTAATCTAAAAAACAAAACAGATTTTTCTTGGTTTTATCTTTTTGTTGTGCATTAACACATTAAGTTTCTAGCCGGTATTTCCTTCTAGTTTGTAGCTGGACTCAGCTTTAAAATTTGCCAACATTTCTGAGGTTAAGTGTTACATGTTTAGACCGCAAAGCTAACAAAAAAGCAACATCAGTCCCGATCTCAAAAGGTCACTTACCATTTCAAGCTGGCAGCAGTGTATCTCTGTGCCTCTGACTCAGAGGCTTGAAGGCCACTGGAGCCTTTGTGCTTCATCTCATCAAAGATAAGGGTTTATTTATATATATAAAAAAGACAATAACCAATCATTTCTGATTGGTAAAGGGACGATTTGTGTTGTTTTGGTTAGACCACAGGAAAAATGAAACTACTTGAAACCACTCGGTTATAACAACAGCTTTTTCGCCGTGTTTACTCTCTGAGACAATACAACATCCAGAGTCCGTGGCCTCACATATCAGGGGTTTAAATAGCTTGCAAAAAGGTGTGAGCTGGGGATTACAATGACAGCAAACAGAAAGCAAAGCACTCAAGGATGTAGACTGACTGTTTCCAATTAAACAAGGTTCGAATGAAAAGAGCTAATCTGAAGAGGACTCTTCAGTGGCAGAATCCATAGCCACAGACAACAACATCAGCTGTATTAGGAATCTCACAAAATGGAAAATGCTAATTCTTTCCATGGAGTTAATGCAAATGAAAAGAAAGAACAAAAAAAATAAAAAAAAAGTAATCCTGAATAATGTGTTTTCCCTCTCTCTCTGAATACTTTATCGAGTCTGATGTCCCTGTTGCATATCTGAAAATGTTTAGCCAGGACACAATTCAGCTAGAAATAATTAACAGCATAAATTTGCATCATTAGAGTGAATTAAGTCAAACAGTGTTTGCATGGAAGACTGAAGGGACTGAACGGCGCGCTCAGAGGCGGTTAGGATGTTAGTCCTTTCATATTGTATGAGGCAAGGTGGCTTCCTATTGGATTTCCACTTGAAGCAAAAACACATAGTAGTTGTCGTAGTTTGGGTCTTAAAGAGAAAAAGCATGTTTGTGCATGCTACATCGATGTGTATGACGGCAGCAACAGAACAGAACAGCAGTTCCAGACAGCAGAGTTCCTCTGAGCCTCTTCCAGTCTCAATTTTAGAAGCAAAACTAACATGGCCACTTTCCTCGACAGACCACTTTCCTCTTTCCAGTGCTCATTCTGCTGACACCTGCTCTGAAATGTAAGACCCTAACGGACTCGGACAGCCCATCCAGATGTGCCTGCACCTGTTACTGTGCAATGCAGAATATCTACTAGAAGAAAATAGAAACGGTTGTGTCCGCTCCTGAAATATCCTTCCAATTCTCTGTCCAGTTTTGAAAGGTTGAATTGTTTCATTCTTTTCAAGGCAAGTGTCAAAACGACAAAGACCACACACATTGAAATGATTTCCAGAACCACAGATACATGGCTGGAGGAATCTGCTAGGAGGTGAAAATCTGCTGTCTGGCCTTAAATGCCTCTGACCATTTGAACAACTACACATGACAACTTCACTTTATGACACAGAGCAGGACACAGACCATGCTAGGCTGCCTGTTAAGACGGCTCAGTCTTCGTTTTTGTTGATTATATATTGTTTTCTATGCTACTCTCCAAGCCAGTACTGTTATGAGTGTGAAGATTATTCTTCTGTCTTTTTAATTAACCTTCGTACAGCGACTATAAATATTTTTTGTACCTTTAATATATTTACTGTGATGTAGATTTTTTACCTTAATCTATTTATTTATTTATTTTAAACTAATTAGTAGTTTTGGCATGCTGCTCTAACACTTAAATTTCCCCCTGCGGAACATTTAAGTTTCTCACACCAGGTTTCAGGGAGTAGGTTAAACATCCTGTCATTTAAGAGCATGAACCATGTGACCACTTTTACGACTTGACACATTTTGACAGATCTTCTCTCAACAATTCAAGTCAACAACATGAAATATTTATATAGGAGTTGATAATGCATATTTGTATGGGCTTTTTGAGGCCTCATAAATTGACAGCTGTACTCATTTGGAAATGCTTTTCCAAATGATTTTAAGTCTAGACCCCCAGAAACAAGTAGGTACTGGACATGATCAGCATGGAAGCCAGCCCACCTTCCCACAATGCTGGAACACAAAATGTTTGCAGTGGAAATGGGTCTGGAGCATAGACTGTATACAGATGGACAGTGGAACTGCTCCTCAAAAGTGAAGCCAAAGCAAGTAGAGCTCCCCCTGGTGACTGTCTGCAGTATAGGTCATAAGCTCCACCCCCGAACTAAAACACTAAGATACATTTTTTTGGATAAGTTTTGTTTTAGTTAGTTATTTGACGCTATAGAAATAGGATGTGACATAATGGACCAGTTGCTGTGCCAACCGCTCCATAAAGCGGTCCCGTGGGACCGTGAGAGTTGCAAAATTTTTAAAATAAGTACAGTGTGTAATCCAACAGTTCCTTGTAACTGGTGGAGGTAGAGCAGAGCTTAGTATTAATTAAACATAAACGGACTCTCGGACTATGCTGTGCAGACTCTGGCTCCAAACTTGCTAGATGGCGCTGCCCGTATCCCCGGGAAGATGGCGTCAGTCTGGCCAATGCAAGGAGTGGCGAGGTTAGCACTGATGCCTCACAGCGAGAAGGTCCCTGGTTCGAATCCATGGGCCGACTGGGCCTTTCTGTGTGGAGTTTGCATGTTCTCCCTGAGTGGTTTCTCCGGCTTCCTCCCACCATCCAAAGACATGCTGGTTAGGTTAATTGGTGATTCTAAATTGGCCGTAGGTGTGAATGTGAGTGTGAAAGGTTGTCTGTCCAGCGTACCCCGCGACCCTTAACAGGAACGAGCGGTTACAGAAGATGAATGAATGAATGGTCTAGAGTCAATCTGCTGAGAACTGATTATGCTCCTGCAAGATCTGCCAGGCCAGTCAATTAGTTTGTTTGCTGAACCTGTTAATAGAGTTAATCGTGGTAATGATTGAAATCATTCGAATCAGAGGTTCCAACTTAAGTGTTTACACCAGGGGTGTCAAACTCATTTTAGTTCAGTGGCCACATACATACTAATTTGATCTCAAGCAGACCAGACCAGTAACATAACAGCATAATAGCCTGTAAATAGCAACACCAAATATTCACTTTGTTTTAAACCAAAGAAGAACAAGTACATTAGGAAAATGTTTACATTTAATGAACTAACCTCAAATTTATTTAGAAAAGTAAGTGCAATTCCAGGGCACTGTTGCCATCTGCTGTTTAGTTCTAGGTCTTTGTGTTGTGTTATGTCTGCTCCTCTTACCCCTTGATGGGCAAATTAGGAATAGATGCCAATTTAATTGAAAATTTGCAGTCAGGGTCTCCTATGTAATTTTCTCACTTTGCAAATTCACTCAGATTGAACCCTCTGACGGATCAGTTTTGACGTTTGACAGCCCTGGTGTACATGAAAACAAACAGAGAAATAACAGCATTTTCACCATTGTGTGACGTATGGAATCCAGATTCTGGATTAAAAACTCTAACGGGGCCCTTATTGTCCTTTATCTCACAGTTCTAGGTCACCTTATGCTGTTTAAGCAGGCTCACAGAGGAAGCATCATACACGAAGACACACTTGGGTGGAACATGCTGCTGGAGGACAGAGGAAAAACACGTTTCGTCCTTCTGATGCACTGAACGATGGCATATTTAGATCAGTGTCATGCAACGTGAACGCACCGCTTTGTGATTCTCATCTATTCTCAGACATGAGCAGATGTACACTTGAACCGAAAGTCCTGCGAAGGTCCAACAGAAGGCTCCAGGAAGACTCTGTAACTTCTTTAGGGAACAAATGGCATCAATGACATTAGCTCAACTGAAAATGGCTCCGTCAGTTTAACTCAGTCGTCCCCATTAGTCAAGTGGAAGAGTAATTCAGCTCATTCCCATTACACATAAGACAACAATATGGCGTGGGGGCGTCATTAGGTGCAGGAAGGGAAAGATGTGATGAAGAGCTTACTGAAATGAGATTGGATTTAAACAAGTGCTGCCGTTGTCCTGAGGGCCTTACATGGATGCTCTTTGAGAGGATAGGTGGAGGCTGCATAATGATGAGACACTTAGTTTCCCTACTGTTCAGATTTATGGGCTCCAAGGCCTGTTACGATCATTAGGGGGATTGTGAAAGGAAAAGGGAAATGGGGTTGAGACTATATGGGCTTGGGAGGAGCTGGAAATTGCACCAAGGTTTTTTTTTTTTTTCTGGTAACACAGCACTTTTGAACCATAAATCTTTGATCCTCTCCTCCCTGTTTGTGCAATGACATTTTGTAATGGAGGATTCCTATTATTTTACACTCTAATTAGTAAATTGCTAATGGTGTCTTAAAACCCGAGGCTTGGGGTGGTGATAAACAAACGGGTCACACCCTCTGGGATCCTGGTTAAATCAGGAGAAATATATATATTTTACGCAAGGTGGGTAAAAATGGGTTCTACTTTTGTTTGCTTGTGTTTGAGGTTAGTCAAACAAACCCCGAATGAACCGCAACAGCGAAGAAAGGAGTTATAAAAAGAAACACAGCACTTAAAATAACTAGCCTAATGATTGTTTTTATTTTTGCATAATGCCTGCAAGCAGACCAAAAGAAACTTGAGTCAGTAGATATAATTTCCCTGGCAAAGGCTATAGAAACATCAGCAGAATCCCAGCGCCACTAAAACTGAATGAACGGGAGTCATTAGGCATTTGGAATATGCTGAATAATTCATACTGCATAATCAACTTAAATCAACAGCAACATTTGCTTTTATGTTACCTGGGCTGGAATTAACCCAGAAAGAAAAGTGATATTGTTACCATGATGACTCTCATTCCCTGGAGACTAGTTCAGTTTTGCATGTTGTGTGTTTGATGGAGCACATAAATATTTTTTTTTTTCTGCTAATCTAAAGCACTGTTTGACAAAAAAGACTCCAGCCCATATAAATAGTGCATACGCACAGCCATGCAGACTCAACTTCATTAGACATGCACAGCTACAAATAAGAAGAAAACAACGTAATGTGCTTTTGTTAGCAAGGCAAAAATGTTTGACACTGATGACATTTCTAGAGTAAATAACAGTAAATATGTTTACATGGACAAGACAATATTCCAAATGAAAGATTCCTTACCTGCACCCAAACCATTCATAATCACTAAATTAGGATAAAATACAAGTAAAACTAAACAAAGAGCCATTTGGGAGCTGTTTCGGAACCATAAGAGCCAGCTCCTCTACGGGAGCTGAGCCAAAAGAGCCGAATCTTTGAAAAGAGTCGGACTTCCCATCACTACTGATTATCAAAGGTTTGTACCGTCCCTTTCAGCCTGATTGAAAATTCCTTCTGATCGAGCCCATCTGTTCTGACTGATGTTGTTACCTGAGGCAGTTTTATTCGTGGATATTAGTGGATTACTAGGGTCCATGCAAGCCCAGCAGGTCTTGCACTGGGATGTAGCATTCGGATACTGGAACACAAAAAGTTCAACACTGCAATATAGAAACGATGGATTAAATGTAGCATTTGATCACTGAAAGCAAAGCTAATCCTGAAACTGACTAAAGTAAAAGTAGGTTACTTCGAGTGGGAGTAGAAGCCATAGTGTAGCCATTGACACCACTAAACCTCTGCACGTATGCGATATACGCAGGGAATCGAGTTACAGCTAAGATCACGCAGAAAAAAAGGCCAAAATCTATGAACTTTTCTAGCAGGCAGAGGATCATACACAGGATGTAAGTCAGCGGGAGAAACAAAATGAGATGAGGCGCAGGGAAATTGTAGAATTCCTATCAATACAGATCAAGGCAAAAAAAAAAAAAAGAAAAAAGCAGGCAGTCACACACAGACATAACTCACCATGAACAAGGACAGCTGGAGAGCTCCACTAACAAGTACGAAGACAATCTGTCAACAGAGTTGTGGAGAGCTGGGCTATGCACTGCACCGTGCACTGAGGGGACTGACTGAATAATGGGATACAGGTGACACTGGAGGCAAAAAATCACAAAGGCAGGAAGTAAAGCACACACGGATGGTAGGCTGACATTACAGCATTTCATTATTGCCCTTGTAAACATCAGCTGACAATACATGGTCCAAAAAGTTCTGGGGACCTTGATCACTGTCAAGACAGATGTGCAGAGCCAACGAGCTCTGTTCTGAGTCCTAAAAACTTTATACATCTATTCACAACACGGTGGGAAACCAGTGTGATGTTTTTGTGCCTCGTTGCTGTCCTATGTTTTGAACTGCCTGTAGCACCAAAAAACACATACTGACTCCCTGCTGCCAAAGAACAGCTCAGGGAACAACTTGCATCCAACCACCACAAAAATGAGATGAGTGGATGATATTAATTGTCACATCACCCCCCTACAGAACAGAATATATGCAAACCGTTAAAGTGTTTTCTTCTACCACGCTGATGGGAGAAAAGTGAAGGGCGTTGATTCTGAGAATTGACTCTAACCCAGCTTGTCATATCAGGCGCTGGCTCGGCTGCGGCATCAGCGACCGATGATGAGGGAACACGCACGGTTTGAAAACAGATAAACGAGCCAGCCAGTCAGTTCATCTAATACCTATGCATCTGTTGCCACGCCGACAGGAGGATGTCAGTGAACCCTCTATAACAGATAGAATTTAGTCATTTAATAAACATTCAAGCGCGATCTATCAATCTTCATTTGCTCTCATTTGCTGGTTCATTTCCTTCCCTCTGTTCGGATGTCCCTGCATTTCTCGTGGCTTCACACGTGTACACCTGCGCACAGCCCCCTCACCTTCAGATTTCTCTATCAGCAGCGCCTGCCAGCTCTGTCGCCCGTCCGTGGAGAGCTACGAATGGACTGACATGCCGACACGGTCCCAGTGGCACTGCGAGAGATCGGATCTTCAGACACAGACTGTTTACAAAGGACAAGTTAGCTAGCGTCTACTGCTCCAACCTTTATCACAACCTGTACAGAAATCACCAAAACGGCACGTCCTCTAATGTCCACTAGAGGGTCCACTGGGTACAAACGCAAGTCAATCCCCATAGAACTTCATGTTAAGACGTCCAACTTTATGTTAACAACATGTTTACAACTTTGGTCTCTGTAGCTATTTTCTTCATTCATGACAACAGGGTAGATTTTTTTAGTCTAGTTTGTCTGATGACAATGTCTTTAAATACAACTGACTCAAAATAGGGAACTAATTCAAAACCGCTCTTCAGGAAATGTATGGATGAGATAACAGAGTTCTTAAGTGTAAAAGTTTTAAAAATTGATTTTAACATAGCTCCTCTTGACAATAAAGGTCCCAAAAACTAGGCATTTAGACATACACCATAACATTATGACGACCTTCCTAATATTGTGCAGCTGACCCATCAGAGAACAGACATGGGCCTTCTGAAGGTGTCCTGTGGTGTCCGGCAACAGAATGTTGTTAGTGGGGGTCTTTGGGTCCTATGGGTTGAGGGGAGGGGCCTCTGTGGATCAGGCTTGCCCCAGTGCATCCCACAGATATCTTATCCGTTTGGGATCTAGTGAATTTGGAGGCCAGGTCAACACCCAATATGCTGTTTTTCATGCTTTTTAAGTTGTTGTGTGTGCCTATGTCAGGCTGCATCCTGCTGGGGAATGTCATTGCTATGGGGTGGGGGTGCATGGTCTGGTCTAGGCATCCACGCGAATGCCAGGTCCAAAAGTTTCCCAGCAGAACATTGGTCACAAGATGGTCAGCGTTATTTAGTTGTCCTATATAGTCATAATGTTATGCCTGATCGGTATAAACCATGTGGTAACTTCAGTACAAAGCATTAACTAGAATTAACATTACATTAAACCTTACACATTTGGGGAGTGTGAGGCCGGTGTGTAGGTGGTGATTCGAAATAAAAGGATTTGATAATTAGACAAATTCATATCGGATACTATGGGTCTCAGAGCCCTGTTCAGGGGTGGGTTTGTTGCCAGCAAACCATGGATCTGCAGATAAAGCATCAAGCATAATCTTTTTTGAGGGTTACCGAGCAGCAGGAAAGTTTCTTCTCCTCATTTCTGCTGATCCTCTACACTGTCGGCTTGGCAGCACACCTCCATCTGCTGTTTTGACAACGGAGTGACAATACATATCTGCTTTTCAATCAGAATGAATTACTCCATCTGTTCTGTTTGCCTCTCCTTGCCACGCAGCCGTCAGTGCTTCGCTGTACTTATAATTTGTCTTTGATTTCAGAGCCCCACTCCCTGTTTCACCATGGAACTCAAAAACAAAAAAAAACTAAAATCAAACATTTCCTCATAAATCCGGGCCGTGTCGGACCGGATGTCATTTCTTGCTTTCATATGTCACATATGCCTTTCCTTCATTCGGCGCTTCAGTGACAGGGTTTTTGCTTTGTTTTGCTTCTTTGCTGTTAAGTTTGATTGCTAATCTGCTTTTTAAAAAACTGATTATGCCCTTCAACTCATCTGCCAGTGCTTTTCTTTTCTTAATTCTAAGCACACCTCCTCTGCGGTCTAGAATCAACCTATTAAAGAACGCTCCCTCTATGATCATTTATCCATGATCTATTGTGTTTTTACTGCTTCACATGGACCCATCCATGAGAGCTTTGTTTGAATCCCATACGTTTCGGTTCAGACTCAGTAATACAACTGAACCCACTAAAACTCCAGCTCCCTGCTACAGCAGCCCCGGCCTTAATGGATTAACACTCCTCTGGTGGAAATACAAACACACAAATTAGATGTCTGCCTGGTCCCAGGGTTTGCTGTGTACCGGCTTCCAGTAATGAAATTGGGGTGCGCACCACATTTCCGTGTGGACGCCTCTTTATGAGGTTAGAGCTGAACCATAAAGCCCCGCCTCCCTGCAAAACTCAACATGAGTCTGTCGATATGTGACTATACTCTGGTGGCTTTCTTCATTTCTCTGAAGTGCAAGTTTGCTTATCTGTTGCGGGAGTTTCAAAGGTATTTGGATTTGGATTTCCATTTGTCTGTGCTCGGGTGGTTGGACCGGCAGATAGACATGTTGTCTTGGTCTCTACATTGCTCGTGGCAGGCCGCCGCTCACAGGTGTGCTGAGAAGTCACAACAGGCGACTGACAGGCACATTTTTAGAACATGAGAGCAAAACAAAAATATGTCAGTCATGGATTTGTTTGCGGAGTAGCTGACACGAAATAATCTAAAATGCTGTGAATTTGATCCGACAGTGAACCAGCAGTAGGAGCAAAAAGCTTGGGTACGTTCTAGCCATTGAACCAGCATGTCAGTCTTACTTGAGTTCATCCGAGATTATCTTGGCTTAGACGGACTTTCAAACCACACAAGCATTGTGACTCCAAAGATGGTGCTGTCAGTCGGTCTACTGGTCCAACACTGCGGTCATGACTGAAATTTCAACTGCTGCTAAATGGATTTCCATGACATTTTAAAGATATTCAAAAGGATGAACTTTAATGATTTTTTTCCCCCCCTACTGGCACAAATAAGCTGACATTTTAGGGCTTGAAATGTTACTGACGATACTATACTGCTATACTTTCATGATTATATACCTTTAAACTAAGACAAATAGCCTACCTATAGCCTACCTATTTCCTATAACACCTGTACAAACTGCATGGGTCACTGATGTTATACCTACTTTAGCGATTCCTTTTCGTTTCTCTTTTGCCACCATTAGTTCAATATTTGTCATTTTTCCTCGACTTTCCTGGAAAGTTGTGGTGCTAATTAGGATGCTAAACTAAACCAAAACCTAGTGAACATGGTTAACATTATAGCTGCCAAGTATAAGCATATTAGCATGTTAGCATACTGACATGTTAGCATCCTGACTAACAGTATGCTAGCTGTTACCGTGATGACAGGAACATCCCTTTGCACGTGTCAGTATGCTAACATGCTAATGCTGCCATGCTCAATTAAAATAAGATTTTTGCTTTCTTTTTGGAGTTTGACCCTAGAAGTAAGGGTATTTCGGTCTCTGGTACACCGCTCTAGGTCATTCTTAATTTCACATCCGTCTCCAACTTCATGGAAATGAAAAACTAAAATGCTCGATTAGCCCTAATGGCAAGACAAGGCATTTGGAGGAGCACACGCATGTGGAACGTAATAATGATCAATGACAATTAGAAGCAATGTTTTTTCTTTCTGTCATAGGTCAGATATTCACATAAGGAAATAGCTGATTGCAGACAGTGTTTGATTACGGTGTACAGCACTGTGCTTGTCTCTGATGTAATTACTGGATGAGTTAATCACTACACAGTCCATTAAAGAGTCAAGACCTTGTCTCTCAAGTTTGCTGAGGCATAAGCAGAAATATGATAATATCCACCGCCGGAAACCTACTGTTTATACGTCCCTACAGTTCCACTGCTAATGATATACACGGAACTGTATCAGTGTTATCCCTCGAATGCTAAAAATATTTGGCAACGCACCATCAATAATAGAGTTTTCACATCAGCTAAAGGGCGTAAAGGTCTCTCAAGAATAAGTGAGGAAATTAGAGAAAACAGTCTGTTGTTGTCTGGGCTTTTATGTGATGGGGGAAAAAAACGACAAGATGCCCTAGAACCAAGTCTTCTGGGAGCTCTGATGGTTCACAGAGAACAAGACGTTTATTCTATGCGTGGAGCGTCTCTACTCCACTGTTCTTCTGTGTCAGGCGAGTTTACATAACTCACACATTTGGCAGCAGCAACACTGGCGTTATTCTCAGAAGCCAACTTGGGACTACATCAGTGAGTAATTGTCTCCACAAACCCCTCACAGTCAGGAGATAAGAGCCTGAAAAGGTCACGAAATGTTCTAAATCTAAAAATACCTCCAATTATGCAGGGCTAGTCAGGGGGAATAGCTCGAATCTTAATTTTTTTAAAGAAGTCCTTAAGGAGAATCAACAATCGTAACAATTAGCTCACCTCTAGCCTGTTTGTCTTGACGTGGATTCTGATGTCTCATGAAAGAGTTTCACTCCCGCCTCAACATTATGCCCTCTGGGCTGCACTTAAACACGGCTAAGCACCAACTTACAGCTGATTCAATTCAGAGTGACCCAGTCTGAAAACTATTAGCCGAAAATGAGCATATTAAAGCTTCTTGCTGCTGGCTCAACATTTGAGATGAAGTGTCGAGACTGCGAGGATAATCAGGTCAAATTAAGCAAGCAACAATATCTGAGTAAACCTCGTTTAACTAAAGAGACGAGGGACATATTCTTCGTTTATAACAGCCACCCTGGGGAGGTGGTTGCAGTATGAGGATGACGCATTCGGGAGGGGAATAAAAATGTGTCTGGCAGAGGTGGTCGCAATGCCTGGGCCTTTCCTTTGGACACCAAGCTTGCCTGTGATGATTCAAGTGATTCCCGTGAAGGTGATTCCATATTAGCCACACCCTCCTCATACCTGTAATCTTCAAGGTTAACACTGGGTTGCAAAATCTAGGCCTCAGCCACTGCAGCCCCGTTGAACTTTCTACTCTGCAGCTTGATGTATATCCTGCCTTCACCACTGAAATGTATTTAATCAGTCAGATCAATAGCAGTTACAGCCATTGATCTTGTGAGTCTGTTTCATAGGCGAGGAAGGAGCACCTCATATTTTGTATAAGGTGTATTTTTTTATAGATACTTCAAGCTAACAGCTAAGGGGCGACTTTAATTAACATTAGGAAACTGTTTAGGAATTATTAACAGTGGTGGTGACTGATTAGGCCGTTCTACTCTTTTCATCTATCGGAATAATTTTAGGTTTAGCCCAGAACGTTGGCTCCTTTAACTCTGCTCCTTCCCAGACTTCACAGGGAGCTGAACTTTCTGAACCTGGCCAGTGTGTTCGTCATCTTCGGGAGTCTAAAAATAGCAGACTTTTATGTTTTCATGCCGAGTTTTAGTGCTGTGTGTTAAGACCAAGAGTATTTTTGTATGTTTGTGTGTTTACAGCCTGCTTCAAGCTATTATGCCTGGACTAGAGAGAGTTTTTACTGACATTCGAGGCAGCTGTGTAGAGTGGAGAACAGATTGCCTCTGTGTCAGGTTGTTAGCAAAAATGTTGTCATTAGGTGCATGTTTTTCCATAGAGCATTTGGACCACTCTTTGTTATCAAGATCAGAATTGTCGCATGTCTCGTATTGGAGCTGGGGCAAGGTTTAAATTTGGTTTAATTTTCATATACCAGATTCTTGTTTAAACGTAGAAGTGTCTGGAAACACAAGGTTTAGGGGTGCTACTCCCACTTGTTTTATGGTTAAGAGTCTTCACAAGGAACTTTGTTTTGTTTTATCCAATTCTCAAACCTGTTTACACCTCTTTACCCCTAAGTGACCGTGGTCATACCACTGTGGCTAAGTAGCGGAGCACAGATTAAAGTTGTGATCCTTTTTCTTACTTTTGGCTGATTTAGATGTGAATGAGAATCTTGGGAAGAGGAAAATAGTTTTCAGTAAGCACATCATTAAATCCACAAACTACAATAGCCAGGATAAAAAAAATCTGAAAATATATATATAAAAAAAATAACATTTATTCACATACCATATATCAAAAAAACTGAGTGATGTGCAGATATTACGAATATGTCTCTAAATGGTATTATCTTACAAAACAAGTGTTGGGTATTTGATCTAATGTGTCTTATAATCACCAAAGCAATACACCAGAATAGAATTTAAAATCCTCCGCCTTGCATACAAGGTCCTTAAAGGCCAAGCCCCATCCTATTTTAAAGACCTCATAGTGCCACATTACTTCAACACAACACAACACTACTCTTAACTTCCAGGCTCACTTGTGGCTTCTGTAGTTTTAAATAGTAAAATGGGAGAGCCTTCAGCTACCAGGTCCCTCTCCCGAGGAACCAGCTCTCAGTTTGGTTTTGAGAAAGCTTATAGCTGGGGCATCCCTTAGTGATGCTGCTACAGGTCTAGGCTGCTAGTCGACTCTCTCTCGCTCTCCATTCTTTTAAATGTCACCATTGCATGTCATTACCTTTGAGCCTCTTCTCTCCTGTAGTTTGTTCTTTTTCCCCCAGTGTCTCTCGCTGCCCCCACCAACCTGCTGGGTGTTTGTCTGTTTTTTTTTTTTTTTTTTTCCTCAGTGTTGATCTTTTTTTCTTTCTTCCCTCCTGTTAACCTAAGCCAGTCCAGGCATATCATTGTCTGCTCAGAGTCTGGTTCTGCTGGAGGTTTCCTTCTGTCCACCTCCACCCTGTCACCTGTGTTACTTAAGTGCTACTCAAGGGGCCATTGTTGGCTGTCTCTCTGTGAAACTGTAAGGTCTTGACTTTACTATGTAAAAGATTTGTCTCGGCGTGAATAAAAATGGACTGAATTAAGCTGAATAGAATAAAAGAACCTGTGAATGCCATAACTTTTTAGTTTTAAGTTACTGGTTTCAGTACTGTAATATGGCTTCACAGGGTTTCAAGTTTCTGTAACGGAAAAATGGAAAAAAGAGAATTCATAGTGGGAACAAAAGAGGGAGCAGCTGTACAAGAAAGCTGGCGAACACTTGTAACAGCCTGCGACAATGGTTATAGCCGTACTGCCATTAACAGCCGGCACAGCAGGCTTTTATGCAAAATGACACCATGAACTTCACAGAAATTCACAGTTCTGACCTAGCCTTGCATTGAAGAAAAGAAGGTGAGTGCTTTTGACTTGGCACAGGGATTCTTTTTGAAACTCGAATTCAAAGTGGTATCCACTTGTCCAAGAAGAAAACCAGTGCTCAAAAGGTTTTGCTAAAGAACATGAATAGAAGACTCATAAATCCTTGTTAGGTCAGATGAAACTAGAATAAACTAGTTTGGATCAGGCAGGGTCCAGGATGTTTGGCATGGACCAAAATGTGCCGAAAAATGATGCTGACCCATACCATGGGTCATGTTCTTCACTCTGTCAAAGGAAAAGAAAAAATGCCTGACATTGACTCATGCAGCGACAACCTTTTCAGCGTTTAGTTGCTGACAGGTTTGATTCAGCCACCACTGTTCACCAATCATCACCTTCCTGCTCCAGGTCCCCCTGCAGAGCCATCACTTTGGCTCTCAGGTCAGAGTCACTGACCTTCATGGAAGATGCATGTCAGTACGATCTTAGAGCTCTGCGTGAAGATGATGTGCAGACAAGGCCCAGTGAAGGTGACACCATGATCAATCCTTTTAGTTGCTATTACTCCTCTGTCCATCACTGCATAAAGCCTGCCCAAAGGAATTAATTGGACCGATCTGACTCGGGCTGGCTTCCAGGCTAGTTCTATGGCTTCCCAGTATAACAACACACGCCGCTGATTTGAGCTTCTTGTTTACACTTTTACTTCTTGTTTTAACGGTGTTACTTTAAAAGGGAAGCTATCACCACTTCGTATTAACGGTTTTTTATCTAAGTTAAGTCAGTCTAAAAACTGTCAGAGAACACTGGGACCTCTTTATGTCAGAAATATAACAGAAGAGGAAGTGCATGACCAAGTTGTCTCCATGTTTTCAAAGTTGCCGTCCACATGGATTACAGCTCTGTTCATCTTTTCAAACACTTGTTTGTACAACTGCTTGCTTTACTACCTCCATGTCTCTGTCCCTCCTGGAAACTCATCACGTCACCAACATGCTCAGAAAGAATAAATTTATTCCAAGCCGCAGAGAAACCATCAGATCAAGTGTTCACATGGTTATTAGGAGATGAGATTTCCCCATTGAACGGGTTATCAAGGGTTCGAGGTGGTAACATGAGGCGTTTTTTATTCTATTTGCACTATTATTCTGACCATTAACAGAATACTATTGTTTCTCATTCATCTGTAATAAATCAGGATTTTTCAACTCTTTCGGTATAAGAGCATGTGTGCACAGTTCTCATGTGTAACTTTGTTGTAAGTACTTCTTAAACATGTTGCAATAAAAAGCCTTTAGGAGAAATAAAGTGTCCTAGAATAAAAGGGACTTGAACTGGATACGCATGATGCCCGTTTCCTGTAGGCTCAGCACTGAACTTTAATGTTGAAATTTAGCCAAAGCTGGTTGAGTTTACTTTTCCATCACCAACAAATCATGCACTTTCCTGAACTGAGATGAACTCATTAAAGGTCATAAATGGTTGCTATGAACACACCCTCATGCCCCAATTCTAAGGAGACGGGAACAGATCAGAAAACCAGACGGTTTTTAATTAAAACCTGATAATATAGATGAATATTAGGTAGATGCAGACATAAAGGCCCCCTCTGATGAAAACATATCTCTTCATCTCAGGTAAATAAAGGCTCACACCATCTTTTTTGAATGTGTGTCATTGAACCAAATTCAGCCAGTACCTGAATGCATCATTTCGTTCGGTAAACTGAAGAAAACTACAGGCCCTAGTGGATGTGTGTATCTTTGAGCAACACAAAAGAGGGTGTCAGTAAATCACTTGCAGCTCATTGTGGACAAAAGAGATGAGCACAATCTCACCTTCTGGTCGTGACTGTAAGCTAAGGCCCAGTCCTCCTCGGTGGGGTGGAATAAAAGGCTCAGGACGTAGAAAGTGAGGCGGTACTTCTGGTAACTAGCTCCCTCATCAGTGCTGATGAGCACGCTGCTCTCAAAGTCCGGATCTGTCAACACCATAATCTGAGAGAGGAGGAAGAAAAGGAGGAGAGGGAGTGTGCACACATGTGAGGGTATGAGTTGAGGAAGGAATTGAAGGGCGTGTTTTGAGCAAAGAGGTGGAAAGATAGTGAGGGGGAGGGGAGGGAGGGTAGAGGAGAAGTTAGAGGCAGGAGCAGTGTCAGCAGAAATGGCTCAGCATTTTGGCACACGACAGGCTTATCCTTGGCAAACGGTTCTGTTATATTTCCAACTTCATTTCTTGAGTGTGACTCTCGTACTCCTGTTGCCATGGCTCTGTGACTCTTCTTGTGCACTCTCGGGTGAAGGCTCTGTTTTTTTTTTTGTTGTTTTTTTTTTAATCATCTCTTACCAAAATAAGATGGAAGGTTGCTCACAACTGCTTGAGTATAAACCAGAATGGAATGACATTATACTTGAAGCACGAAGGCGGAGTTGAAAATCATCAAAAGACTGGACCTAATGTATGACAGTAAGACGCTTGTAATCTGGTTGCAATTAGGTGCCGTACAGACTGGGGGTTGAGCAGCCATGCATGAATCCGACTACACAGTGTGTTATTTTCTTTATCAGCTCGCGCTTTAGCATGTCGTTCCTTACCATTTCTCCTTCCAATAAAATTCTAATTTCAAATTTAACAGCTCCACTGTGGTAGAAGCCCTAATTTCATGCTTGGAATATTTCAGACGGAGCTATCCCAGTTATTACAGAATTCAATAAGAACAGGAATTCCACAATGCATATTTCTTTCAGCTAATGACATTTAGCGTCTTTGCGGGAGCTGATAAAATGTTCACAGGTATTCCTCCTTGACTAAATAGAAGGTGCTTGAATACGTGTAACATATTGCAAGAAGATAGTGCTCATTTAAAGACAGTGCCATTTGTCTGTAATAAATTATGAGTACATTTCATGTATTGTGTGGGCAACATGTCATGAAGACAACTTGCTTATTTGTATGCTTTATAGTACAATCATAATCAACATCCACATCCAACATCCAAAAGACAAAGGAAATAGTAGCTCCTCAGAGAAAATGAAAGAAGCTACGTCTAATTCATGTCCACATGCAGAGCAACTTGCTTGTCGCGTTGTTGCTGACAATTAGTAGACGTTCCAGGCTCTGCTCTTCTAGGTAACCCTCTGTTCTCATTTTGGAAATATCACAGAACACGTTGCTACTATCAGCATGGCGAATTTGGTGGTGGGAACCAAAGTTGTGGATGGTGTCTCCTTCTCTACCTCTGTGACAAACCAATGAATTTCTGGGGCCTCACAGAAAAATATGCTTGTGACAGATTAATGTCAATCAGCTGCACCAGTCACTCCCATTGGTCGTCGCTGCAAAGATGAGATTAGTCCAACTTGGTGCCTGTCCATTTTGCGTTACCGAAGATTTTTTTGTTTTGCCTATCCTCTTTCATTAACATTCTTTTTTTTTTTTGTCTCTTCCTGTGGGAACACGGCTTTATAAAGCTGTTGGGATTACTTCACATGTAGCAACATCCTGTCGTGGTTGGTTGCATTTGCAACATCAGCATTAACATTTATGTCCTTTAGTCTGCTTTCTTGATAAAATATTAAAAAGTACATATCTCCATATCCCAAAAAAGTTTTATTTTTTTTTTTTAAAGAAAGGCAACTGGACTTGTAGAGTTTTTTTGAGAAGACGTTTCACCACTCATCCCAGTAGCTTCTTCAATCCACTTGTATAAGTGGTGAAACGTCTTCTCCAAAAACTCTACCAGTTGCCTGTTCTAAACCTTTTTTGGATATACCATGACCTGGATGACTGAGAACCTTCACATATACATATCTCCATCAACTCCTGGTGAAACAATCTGTGTCTTTGTCTGCGAACTGTTCCACTTCCTTAGCTTATCGGCTAATTGCTAACTGTGTGTGGTCTTAACGTGTAGGGGCTTTTTCAGATTTATTTCTTTTTTCAAATAATTCCTTGGGGCTTCAGAGACGAGTGATAAATCCCCATGTTTAACAAGACAACATAGACTGGCGCAGCTCTAAATGTTCATCTCTTTTTGGAGTATTTCAACCGGCTTAAACTACAACACCCAGGCCTCTTCAATGACGGCCGTGGTATGCGGTCACAGCCCAAATGGATGTGTTTTCTCTCGTCGGTTCCGTTTGAATTGGAAAAACAGCAGCGCATTTGTCACTGACAGGACTGCTAGCCCTCTTTCCAGAGCTTTAACCAGGAACCCTCCCTGGCGGTGATTTAGATAAATAGTTTTTCATTAAGCACCGATAAACAGGCAGCACTTTCTCAATCTGGCCCGCGCGCGCAGATTCTGCCATTCATTACCTGTCACTGTGTGATGCCAAGGCCTCTTGATATCTGCAAGTGTCTTTGGTGCTTGTCAGGTGTAATTTTCAGTTTTTATGCAGTAATCAGTATGATATAGTAATCAGTATGATTACTATAATGATAGTGTAAGCAGCCATCTGAATCTTTTAAATTGAAAAATACCTTGAAGAGGTGTATGAACACGCTGTACATTTCGAATTAAAATCTCCCGTTGCTCTCTACTGAAGCCTTGAACTGAGTGACACGTGTTATGTTCTGCTCTCAGTGCTCTTGATATAACTATAGCCTTCAACCAGACTACTGCAGTGCTTTTAGCTCATCTTTTCTCAAACCTTGATTCAGAGAGGCTCTTTCATTCGAGGGGGGTCCTAGAAAGCACTGTGAAGTTCGCATTACTCATTTGCCCACCATGTAAGTGTGAAACCAGCCACATTATATCCCAACCTTACACATTATTGTAACAAGCCTGTTTCTGTCTGTCGCCTCTGTGATTAGAAAAAAAACAAAAAAACACAACCAATTCCAAGCCAATACAAAGGCGGGAACCGGAGGAGCAGCCAATTTCTCTCCTGCTCCTGAAACAATTGCTCTCAAACAATAATTATTCACTTCCAAAATCACAACGATGGATGGCATTAGCAAGGCGTGATTAAGATTTCCCTCACAGCATCCACACAGGCTTTGTGAGGAAGCGGGCGAGTGAGGAGGGTAACAATACCGAATCGATAGAGGTTGGAGGGATAACCTTTGTGTTTTATCAGCCTGATGTTGAGCTGTGCATAAGCTGCAGCACAGAGATAGAAGCCAGCAGTTGTCAGATCTTGAGGTAAGTGGAGGTATAGATCAGAGACAGAGGGAAAGAGACACCCTGCAGCAAATGAATCATGTCATGCCAGATCAATAGAGCTTAGTCTCTCTTTGACGGGAGGTTTTAACACAGTTGTTGCCGCAATATGCTCATTAAGCAAGGATCAGGACTTAATCATCCACATTTAGCTATCATGTTTTTTTTTTTTTTTTTTTTTTACTGTCTTGCTTCCTCCGTGGCATTTTAACTGTGCATGTCTTTACTTTTTATTTAACCTAATCCACCAGCCGTTCAGTCGAGGCCTGAGCGGACTTGGGAAAAGACATCAAAATACAGTCAAGGAGATTCACGGAAGGCGTCTTTTTCAGAGGCTTTGCGCTAAATGTCATTACTATCATTCAAATCTATAATGTGACATTGTAAAAGGTTGCTGCTTCACTTATACTCTGTACAATGTAAGGGGAAAGAATCCTACATATGTGTCCAGCATTGCTGCGGTGGACATATAATGAGTCTTTTATTGTGTGTGAAGAAATATCACAAAGAGAAGTGGAGGATTATATCTTGAGTGATTAGGCACTCAGACGTGTCTTTTTATAGAACACAGGCAGACGCTAAATAAGGCCAGTCAGATGCAAGGAGACAACAAAGGAATGTAGCCGGGCATTCAGGCAAACTTTCATCCATCTACCGGATGGTAAATCGAAATAATTAGGCCAGAGATAAGGTGCTGGGGGACAATCAGCACACAGGCAGAGCCAGAGGTTAAACATTGGAGTAACGTGAAACTATTTCTTGGCTCACACAACTCACTTATATAATGGTTTTAAAGATATCCTCAATGTACTTTAAAAATTATATTGGTACCAGGTTTTTGTTTTGTACGTGTGAGTGTAAAAAAAATCCATCTAATCTTATATAAGTGCAATAACAAAAAAATATATAAACATGTCACATCAGCAACACAGAGAACCTGAGAGAACTGCATTGCTTTCATGCCCTTGACGTGGAATTAAATTTTCTCTCCATAAAAAAAGGGCAGGAGCAGTGAGTCACAAGGAGTAATCACTGCCGCTGTGATCTGTTGCTCTCCCTTTTTTTTTTTTTTTTTCCCCCCTCAATAGTCCCAGGATCATATTAACTGCAACTATCCGGCATGCAAATGTATTCAGGATCAGCACCTCGGCCCGGCCTTCAAAGAGGTGAGGCTGATGAACTCGAGCACCTCCACAACAGCAAGCGTGCCCTTGTCACGCGCAGGAGTCGCACTTTATTTTCCGTAAGTCGGATGATGACACGTGGATTCTGATTTATTTAGAGTGTGTCTGAACGGGCGGGTCGGCCTGAACAAAATGATTATTTTCAAAAAGTTTCGCACCGCCTGACCCAATACGGGGAAATTCTCAACTCTAGTCGAGGCTGGTCTAAACATTTCACCTTTATGTTCTTGTCCTTGAACCTGGGAATATTAAGTTTGCATACTAAAATATATTATTTACCTCCACAGACACTCTTTTTAAGTGTTATTGTGGTTTCGGTTTTGCAGCTTTAAGGCCACTGCAGTCCCACATAGCAGTTAAATCGCCTATCTGGGATATTATATCATAACATGCATCAAATGATAACGTGAAAACCATGTGACAATGGGTATTTTTTTGTGCTGAGCCATTAATTATCAACCTGTGCCAGATGAATTATAAAGAGTTTCAGCTAATTATCGTTATCAACAACTGCCGTGGTCTGCTCACATTGCTTTCTTAGCAGCATCGTCACTGTTGACCATGTAAACAGATGGACGAACCCTCCGCGACGTCACCCGTATGTTTCCTGAAGACAGGTTTTGAAGCTGTCTGGCTGTCACCATCTTGGCAGT
Organism: Chelon labrosus; assembly: GCF_963514085.1. Taxonomy (NCBI): domain Eukaryota; kingdom Metazoa; phylum Chordata; class Actinopteri; order Mugiliformes; family Mugilidae; genus Chelon; species Chelon labrosus. Next base: position 21,849,948 of record NC_140338.1, on the reverse strand, counting down.
GACCAACTCCACCTAACCCCCAAGAGCTGAGACTGATGGGTGACGCTGGGGCAGACGGCTAGAAACCTGGGAAGACACCGACCTGTCAATCAAAGCAGCCACGCCCTTAATTCTGCACAGCTTTAAGCCTTGATGTTTTTTTAAACAGGTGAGTTCTATGACATCTCTCCCTTGTACAGTTGCCATTAATGGAGAAATTAGCTCCAGCGACCAAAAGCGTTTTTAGTGCTCGTGTGTAAGCGTGTTTATTTCTGCTGTAAAGTTGGACATTTTAACATGGAGATCAAATTTTGGAGACATCCTCTAGTGGACTTTAGAGGAACTGCAGTTTTTGGCATTTGGTTTCATTCTTTTAGCCCCGGAGCATGCTGCTGCAACTGAGATTAGCTGCAGGGATTATTCTAGGATGATCTACCTGAAATAATGAAATAATGAAGGACATCAGTTAACTCCTTGGTTGCAGCCTGAAAACTGAAAGCTCAGGAAGCTGACATTATAATCTTTCGCAAACCAGCCTCCCTCAGCTAGCGTTCTTGACACTATTTAGAGAAAAAAACATGCAGAGACAGGCACATTTTACAGCAATGACCCCACGTAACAGGTAACATAAAGAAAAGTTATGTTTCAAATATTTTTGCCTTGTAAGCAGTACCACCATTTTTTATTTTTTTTCTCTTATATGCTTCACAGATAGCTTCTGTTCAAATCCCAATACAGAGGTCCAATATTTGTATTTATTAAAATTAGCAATAAATACATAAGTACATAGAAAAAAATATATATTTTTCTTTGGTCCATTAAACATTTTGTGAGCATTGGGAACAGTATATGAAGTTGTTAAAATTAGGCTCATTTATTTTCTAATACTTTGTAGTGTCACTTCTGAGAGACTTTTAATGCTTTGAATTGTTGTTGAACGCTGCTGTTTTGTTACTGAAACAATAGGAGTGCTTCAAAAAAAGAAGAGAAATGTTCTGCATTCTAACGTTCTAACAAAAAATGTGCACAAGCAGACACATTGACAACAGCAGTGACCCCACGTTGTCCTCCAGGCCTTTTGCTGGCTATCGTGTCAGATAACATACGCTTTAAATCTGCACCACTGAATCTGCACCTGATTTAAAAGAACACTCATTAGCTCGCCTCTCTTGCTTTCTATTGGGAGTGTAATTGACAATTTTATGGTGCATGTAAGTGCACTGTACATCACATGACATGAACATTAAACCTGCACCATCCTTAAGCCAAATATAAAATTAGAATATGATGTCATGCGGATGCATTATTTCTTCTGGCCTTTTATTAATATTATCAGTATGATTATTTTTTGGGCTTGGGAAATTAAGGTGGAAGTGATGCTGAATTTGACATGAGGCTTCAATATTAATGTTGGTCAATAACAAAAAACATAGAATTATAGTGTTTCCCTTTTTTGAGTCAGCTGTATTTAAATACATTGTCTCCAGATATTCAGACCTATAGAATGGAGCTACGCACTCCTCTTGTTAGTGTACCATGCCTTCCACATCTTTCACTCCAAGAGTCTGAAACGTTTCTTTGTCACATGCTAAAATATATTATGACTGCAGCAAAGAAGGTATGTGAACTCCCTCAGACATGCCGTTCCACAGCAAAATGACCTTTGACCATCACCAAGAAATGCTAATCCAAGCGTGTCGAATTCACGTGTGACAAGAAGACTGCGTTATTTCTTCGTTTTGTTAGTATGTCTTTAACTTCCAATCATCTCTTTTTTTTTTCTGAGCTGACTTAAACGTGTTCTCTGGTGCTTTGTCTCCATGTACTGTAAAAACTCATCCATAATGGCTGACCTGCTGATTTTGTAGTTTGCGGTTCCCGACTGGCAATTTTCCCGAGTGATAATTGACGTTACACGTCCTCAGGCATACTCTTTGTGCCATTACATGATTCAACAGTGAGACCGTTCACAGAATGACTTTTCCTCGAAACAAATTGCCTCCAATTGTCAGGTTCCATGTAGAGCACTGATGTCCATATATGTACATTACTGCTCTACATGGAGCAGTAGAGCAGTAGTGTCCATGTATGTAGCCATGCATATCAGAGGAACGGAGCAGTTTAATGCTTTGCTAACTTAATTTTCTCCACCTATATGTGATCTCTTGTAATTAGCAGTGTAGGCTTAAGAGAGCTCAATTATAAGTCTCTGCTTTTTCTGCTGAAAGATCAAGTGCGTATACATGCCCTTGCATAAGTTGACTAGCAACATACTGAATTACAGCTCCCTGACCTTTGGGCTGTGATTCCACTTGTCTATAAAATTGTTGCTGGGAGCACCAGATGATTGGAGATCAGCAAATGAGGGAAAATCTGATTCGGTGCCTGGTAATATATAGGTTAGGAGACAGTGGGATTCAGAAAACCTCCTATGACCCTAAATATGTGATGCAGAATTAAGCCAAAGGTTCTTAAGGTTAGAGAGGTCCCTTAAACTGTGTCTCATTCAATTAAATAAACAGAAAACCGAGGCAGATGGTGAAAAATGGAATGCAAATCATATACAGATCAATTAACTAAATTCGTAGAATGTAATTAACAGAACTCTCTTTCAGATTAAAGACATTGGCAGATGGTTGGCAGCTGGCAGTACTAAAATTTTTTTTACAGTCTTCCTATTTTGTGGCCTCAAATTTGTAAAAATCCAACTTTAGTTTGCTGCCAGAGATATCATTACAGAGGAGGAACGCATTTCTGTAGAGTTTTCACCCTTTTTTTTTGTTCTGACTGTTGTTGTCGGGATTATGAGAGATCCACTCCATATAATAAACGCATATGTGGAACGAGCTGTTTATTCGGTGTAATAGATCTGCTTTTTCACTTGTTGACTTGTCGAGACACCCGAGCCATATTAAAATGTGCACACGCGCAGGGATTCTGCCAGTTAAGGCTTTTAATATGAAATATCTATGTTCGGTGGCTTGACACCAATCAAAAAACGAGTGAAGTAGACGTGATTATTATGATTAATGAAAACCTCTCTGTGGTGTGGTGAGTGTGACAGGACTGACTGGTGTTGCGCAGCTGAAATCACGGCTGTGCAGGTAAACATGCCGAATTTATCAATCATAAATATAAAGAAAACAGCTTTAAAACAGGGCAGTCTCTTACGTATATGAGCCTCTTTGAACACAGAAACGCATGCAGTTCGTTCTTGAGAGGTGATCAGTTCTTGCAGGAATAAAAGAACAAACTTTAAACATCTCACCTTCCTCTTGTTAGTGGGACAGACATACAGGTAACTCAGGACTGTCTTAGATCCGACTTTGTCATTCATTCTCTCATATTTGGAGCCGTAGTCAGTAGATCTGAATGAAAAAGAGAGAAAGCAGTTAGAAGAAGGAACATTCGTTGTTGATAACCACCTGTAACACAGGGTTTGCCGAAATCTAAACCACAGATTACTGGTACATTCATGTCAAATAGTATTCATTTTGCAGAGATGAAAAAGAATACAAAATCACTCCCTACTGTGACACAACAGGAAAGATAAAGGCTGGTATGAAGCTGTCTATACAGTATACAGCAACTCTGTGCGGGAGTGAAACCCCTGGCGGTAGAACCAGCGGAGGTTAACCAATCATCTATAGCTGCCAACGAAAATGAACCATTCAAAAGTGTCTAGGGACCTGGCACTGTAAATAAATAATTCTCTCCTAATGACTACTATGAAATAAAATATGGCCAGTGCAAAAACATGTGGATGTTCCTGAACCCTTGGGCTTTAATAATTTAACAGTGGGAATGAGTCTGTTAGCCAGCCTAGTCCCCGGAAACTCCACGTGAATCCATCATCACCACCAAATCTGCCTTCAAGTAGCACATTATAGCATTTACAGGCCTGTACTGGCTTTTCCTTTTTTTTTTTTTTTTTTTTTTTCTGTGAGAGCCAGGATTTCTCTCTGCAGGGACAGATGCACCCACCCACCACTGTGGCATAGCTCCCATTTGAATTTGCAGTCTACTTCACATTGTTATGTGGAAAGTGAAGATGATACCTATTTCCACCTTCTTTCCTTTTTTAGTCAAACCCCACTGCTTGTGCTCGTTCAGTGGGAACGGGACTTTAGAGAAATTGCAAAGAAATGTCTCCCGTTCAAATTCATTCCCGGATGCCTCAGAGAGACACAGTAGTTGCTATGATTACAAAGCACAATAATGAGTCAGGCAGACACCATCATTTCCACGGAACATTAAAGTGGAGGTGTGGGGAGAAGTGCTAAGCGAAATGATCTGGATTAGGAGCGGTGGCTGTGAACTACACTCTAGTCTCTGTGCGACTGTTGGAGACTCCTGATAGGAGATGTCAGAAATAAACTTGAAACATATGTTGTGTTGGCATCACACTGGTACGCACTACTGCCAGGCACCATCTAGTCGCCGTAATGCATATGCTCAGATTTCGTAAATGAAAAGGGATGATATCTTTGGCACAGATAGCAAGGAAATGTCAGATGTCTTGATGTGGACCATGATTAACTGGGACCTCCCAAACACTGATACTCAGTACGAGCGCTAATTAATATGAAAAAGCTGATTTTATCAGAAGATGACAGGGTGAAAGGTGTAAACGCATCATATTTTTAGACTGGCTTGTAAATGGGCGATTGAAATGGCAAAGGTGCCTGTTGTAATTGGCAAAGGAACAAAAATATTTGCCACTACTGAAGTGACAAAGCTACAGGATGGCCCAGTAGTTACACTGCACCATATACATAATTAGTAGCATCGTCTCATTGCTCCCTTCTGTTTAGGGTTTCCGGTGGGTCCCTTCTTTACACCACAGTATTTTACAGTGCTACAGAAAGTTATTCTTTCTATTTAACTGAAAGTATTAAATTGTGCCAGGATATTTAAAGTGCTTTTAAATGTCACTGGTGTACAACAATGAATACTGCTGCCAGATAAACTTGTATATAACCCAATTAATTAATATATAACCCAATTGATTACATTTGCTGATGTAGCCAGTTGCAAAGGTTACTATTTGTTTCTATACCATGCATTGACACAGATGGGAGATGTCTCACAATTCCACACATGGTCTTATAGTAAGACACTAATAAACTTAACAGCAAATACAGGAAAAAAAAAAAGAGAAAGACAATCTGAATTAGAAAACATATATTATTCAATAAGAGATTGCATTTAACACACTGGAGAGAAAGCTCCTTTAATGCAACAACTGCATACAGTGTAATCAAAATCAATGTGTTTTACAGTGTAAAATCAATAAAACCAACAGTAATAAGATAATCAAATATGAATGTACCTTTGTGCATCTTGTGCTGTGGTGCAGGAGTTATGTTTGACAGTAAGGAACACGTTTGTTTATATCTTAAATTAAGTTTGCATGCCCTCTCAGTCCATGCCAATCAATGGCTACGATTTCACAAATAAAATTAAAACTTCTACAATTAAATTAAGACAATCGAAAAGTCTCCAAGTGTGTTTTCAGACAAACCTGGCCTGGCCTTGCTCTTCTAATCACATTAAGTCTTCAGGAAATGACAAGTTCAGGATGATTTGAGCTCTACTTTAAAGCATTCTCAGTCATGTAAGACAGGTTTATCCATGATCATATTCCACAATAAATCAATTACTGCTGTGCCTTATTTCACAAAAGAAAATTCATAATACCTCTGTTTCTAAAACGGCCAGTCTTATCATCAAACCCAGAGCCTCATCATATAATATATACACACACGTATAAAAAACAATAACAATTCCCCTCTCACCCCTTGTGGGTGGTCTGTTTCCTCGTTCAAGCTCAGGTCCTCGACCAGATGCCTGGGAGCTTGAGGGTCTCATGCAGTATCAGCGGTTTCTAATACTGCACTCTTCTGGACAGAGATCTCAGATGTTGTTCCTGGAATCTCAAGTATCACCTTAGGGCTTACTGTTGCCTTCACCTTCCATACATTTCATAGTTCATCTTTCAGCCCTTTGTCTTTCTCAGGCTTCCCATGTTCCTTCTTCCTGATGTTGCTCTTACTTGTGATTGCTACATCTACAGCCCTCTTCTGCTGTTTTTCCACCACCTGCTGGTTAACCATCACCAACTTGTGGGGTTTCTTTCCACAGCCTCAACCTAAGGTCATTCCTGGTGTGGTAGATCCCAGCCTCTATTGATCTTGTGCTTAGAGCATGGTCCTGTCCTGTCATGATTAGTGCCTCTGTGCTGCCTTTTCATTCCAGCCTTTTCTAGTTACTGGTAGGATTTCTGGATGTCAGCCATTTCTGTGATATGGTGCATACTGTTCAGGAGTTTGTCCTCCCATAATGGTTCCTGCTCTTCCGTCTCTTTCTCCTCTGGTTTCTGCTGCCTGAGGTATTCATTGAGCATTTCATCAGAGGGTCGCATTTTGTTGTTTCATCGAGGACAGTGGCTCTGACACTCACTGGTCCTTGGCCTCCTTCCTTCTGCTTAGTGCCAACAGGGTATTTGATGACAGCCAGGGTGTATGTATTGATAGCCCGGGTATTGTTCCTCCCATTCAGCTATCTTCTCTTCAGCTGTCTTCTCAGGGCTTGCCTCACTCTCTGTAGGTGTGTTGCTGTGGCTGCTTTCCTGCTTCCCTCTTCTTGTTATCATCCCACCACATTTATTCAATCTAAATTACATTCAGTTGTTGTTGCTGCTGTAGATCCTGGTGGTGTGGATCAGTGAGTGAATGTCTCGCTCGGCATACAGCTTGGTTCCATCCATATAGCGTAGGTGGCTGATGGACCATTCCATAGACAGTATCCTTGCCCACTCTTGGTAATGACCTGGCTGGAGAGGTTTAGGCATATCCAGAACATACATATACCAAGGAGATGCATTTTCTAGCATTGTCTTCCATAGCCTCATTGAGCTCTTGATGAAGTGTTGGTGTTTCAAGCATTCCAGGATCCACATGTGAGGCAATGAGTTGTAGGATTTCTTGTAGACAATCCAGGGTTTGCACAGGTTGGTCTGTTTGGTCTAACAATCTCAGGTGACTGTTTTATCTACCAGGAACTAGTGCTTTGCTGCCCTGGTGTGCCTACCAATTCCTTTCTGTACTCTGCTCATGAACTGAGCCATGTCTCATCTCATCAGTTATGATGCTTCCATGGTGTAAATAGGAACATTATTGGCAGGTAGTTGGATGGGACTGGTCCCTTCTGGGAATCTTTCAGGATCAGGACTGTACGGCCTTCAGTTAAAGATTCAGGGTGGGTCCCATCTTTTAGCAGTTGGTTTATTTGCACCTGGCACTGTCCTGCTCTTCATACCTGATACGCTTTCTTGGACATCTGCCAATGGGATGGTTACTGGATCGTGTTGAGGGAGGCTGCTGTGGTCTGCTCTCAGGTCCACTAGCCACTGAGCGTTGATGTTGTGTGATCCCTCTTTCTCTCATATGCTTTTCCAGTATTGTTCAGTCTCCAGCCTTGGTTGATCTGTTCTCATTTTATTACCCTGTCATTGAGAGTAGGCTTCAGATAGTGGAGAACATTGTGTTTATTCTCTTGGATTCTACCTTTCTGTTGAAACTCTTCAAGCAGGTAGACAGATCTGATCTGTGATTCTTTGCTTGGCAGTCTCTAAGGCCTTCATAGGTATCCCCTTTCTCTGCGTACTTTTGTTGTATACTGTTTTAGGATGAAGGTTTTGTAAAATACGACAATGGTTACCTATTATAACCCGGTGTAATTATAACACAGGTGGAAACTGGTGGAGTGAGGAGGTAGATAAGTGGATGTCAGTCACATAACTGCAGTTGATATAAAAAGCAGAAAATGTGGTCTTTGTATGTAGTCGCGGTTTTTACTGAACGGTCCAACATCGCCTTATGTTTCTGGAAGTTTCAATTCACAGAGGGGCAGATATATGTTATGGCCTTTGGTCTGTGTTGTAAATGGGATTGTTGTATTGTGATTGTGATTTTCTAGCACCACTAACAATGCCTCTCATCTCACCATATCATTTTTTCTTTCTTATGAAATTGTACCAGCCCATGTACTCAAGTTATTGTGTGGTGCTTGAGTACATGTACTGGATTACTTTTCACCACTGTGTGACACAAATCATTTCCAACAACTTCTAAAAGCACAGTGCTCTTTTCACCTAGAGAATGTGCTTGCAGGATGTCTACAAAACAATTCATTTTCCGCTCTTTTGTGCTTTCCATGTGTACGAGGTGTGTCTAAAGGTTTTGTGTCGCAGCAGGTGATTGTACATTTTCAAAAGCAGCCCACAACGGTGGCAAATGGACTGTCAGTTGCATAGTGTCAGTTGAAGTGAACATTTTTGCTTTTCCCCAACCCTATAACCACAGTCCCTGATCTCACTGACTTTATGTAGGTCTACAAGAAATAACAAGAGCACAGTCACCATATAGCACATCTAATCATAAGAAACACATGATCATTACATTTCCCTGGGCCTTGTTTCTTAGTCAGCAAGTGTTTCTAGTCATTTCTTCCCCGTTAGCTGAGTCCACTGAGACACTGGTTTACCTTTTGTTTTGTCTGGTCGCTTACATGCAGCAAAAAAAGGTAAAGACATTCTCTAAAAGAAACCGAGGGAAGAAGAAAGACAAATACAGCCAATACCTGGAGCATTACGCATATTTGTAGCGCAATTTGGAAAGAGTAACCCGTTTCCATTTCTGTTGAGATAAGCACTTTGTGAGCTTTCCCGTGGAATTAATGGCTGATTCAGGCCTGTGGTGAAAGATAGCGGCTCGAAATATTTTAGTGACTATCAGTAAAAGAGATTAAGGCAGATCTGACTCAGGATGTTACATCAGACTCTCTTGAGTGCGGGATTGTCAGTAAGTCTGTGACCATGAAACAGACTTACCACACTGCCAAGAACATAATCGATTGCAGAACATGCAAAGAATTCCTCTGTCAGACTCTTTTTGCTTTGCTTTGTCGTTAAAGTCATTAAGCAAAACCGAAATAAAAAACTAAACAAATGAGATTAGCAAAATGTGGAAAATAACAGTAGATACAAAATTGTATCAGCTGGATTTGCACATTCACAAGGTGGAGGTTTCAATTTGTTTCCATTTGTAAAATGAAGTCCTTCAATTTCAGAGATAGGCCACAGTGCACTGCAGCATGTGAACATCAAATGAATGGAATAAAAGGCAGACAGAAATTGCATTAGGGAATGTTTGGGAGGTTTTGCCAGATGGCTGTCAGTAAAGCAGAACAATTCAGCGATGGTGTACAACACTGTTGACCATGCTCTGGGGAAGGGAAGAGAAAAAAGCCATGCACTTCAAAAGCTGAAAAGACTGAAGGATGAAAACTCCAACCAAATCATCTTTCTTTCTCAGGCTTGTACAAAACACGTCACCCTGAAGCATACAGGAAGAACTGAACTTTATTGCAATGCTGATCCAGTTGAAGGAAAGGTTACTGATCTGATTCTTCTCACTGCAAAATTGACCCTGCCTTGGTTGGCACTGAATGAATAACAGTTTGTGGATGGATACAGGCACGTACAAGAGAGCAAAAAGATGCCACAAAGCACCAAATTCATATTCCAAAGATAAAAGCATCGTCAGGTGGTAATACGAGTCGAGCTAGATCAACAACTCAGTTGTCTGTCCTCACAGAGAAAAGTCCCACAGACTCACGGGAAGCTAAGACAGCGAGAGAAACGAGAGAGAGAAAAAGGTTTCTCAGTGGAGAACCCTGCGGCAATATCAAGCCTGAAGACTCTGAATACTCGCTGACTGATGCGCTTGGAAAACATTCTGAGCCACGGTGAACTGAAGCATTCTATGCAGCGCTGAAGGGTCAGAGGTAGAGACGCCTGAATGATTTGCGGACATTTTCACTGCAAATGTCTGAATTGTTTCAGTCTTTTGTTCCAGGGGCAGACTTTAGGGCCATGACAAAACCCATTCTGCTCAAGCCACAGGTCCTCAACACAAGAATCCAGGGAACTTTGTCTGACCAGGAAAAGAACTTAACAGCGCTGTTGCCAGAACAATAACATGGCAATCTGTATTTACCTAGCAAGAAGCAAGCTGTACATTTATACCCTGTCTATTTATAATAACATATATTTATGTGTAACAAGACTGAATATCTAAATTCTATGTAAGATCTGTCTCTTCATATATGTAGTGTGCTTACAGTATGGCTAGTCATAAGCATCATTCCCTCAATAACCATAACTTTAAATACGAGTGACAGCATTGGTGGTAGATAGCTGTACAAACCTCGCAACATGTTTCTTTATCACATAAACATAGAAGGCAGCAAGTAATCTCTAGCTTTGTATGCAGTTCAAAAGAAGGGAAAATGCCAGTGTTTGGCAGAGTTACTGTATGGGGTGCTTTGGGGGTCGTGGATTGTGTAGCCTGCAAAGGATATTGGCTGTGTGGGATGTAAAATTAAGCAAGGTTAATCTCAGGTTAAGGGTGGGTGGTATACTGGTATCTGGACAGGATGCATTCTGAGTGCCGGTGGACAACTGTGCCAAATCTGAAGAAAGTCTCTCAAAGCATTCAGAGATATTGGCACTGACATCTGGACGTCCCAGAATGCCTCCACCCACAGCTCTCAAGGCACAGAGGAAAAAAATACTATGCGCTTGGAAGGATTTTGTTTGTAAAGATATATTGTTGCAGTTGTATTGTACCTTAAAATGATTTACGCAGTCTGGTTTATGCTCTCAAACATTGTGTTTTGAGTGGCATTGGCCCAAATTAGACAGTACAGTGTCAGAATTTTTACTGTGCCAATGAAAGATAAGGATTAAGATTAAGATTAGGGAACCACTGTGGTAATGGTTAAAAAACCATTCTGTAGCAGGTTTAACCTACAGTACATATGAGGACAGCTGGATGAATTGAAGATCAATGTTTGTTAGGTCAGAACTGCAGACTGAAATGAGTTTGTATGTGTGATGGCCCTGCAGCGACTGGTGACCTGTCCTGGGTGTTTCGCTGCCATTTGGTCTCGGGCATGAAGGGAAAGACTCCATCCTCGCAGTGAGGCTGAACAGGAGGAAGCAGGCACAGCGAATGAATGGATGGATGATTTGCCCGAGGCAATTAGTCCGTTACTCGCAGCCAGTGTGCTGCTACATTCAGCCAATGGATTATTAAGAGGTTTAATCCAAAACACTAAGCAGGCACTCCAGACAGAATTCGGGCAGAAACGCTGTCATAATTCACTGTTAAATTGTGCCGTTGTGTTTGCCACACTGGTTTCATTTAGAACAGCGTTCCTGTGCAGCCATTTTCTAATGCTGAGAATATGTGATGCTCAAAGGAGGCTGGAGAGAACAAAGGGAGGGATAACACAGCTCAGTGGCAACTACACACATTTACACATGTACAACTGAACTACTGTGTGCTGTATGCTGATGTCTGGTTCATCATAGAATCAATCTGAAATCAGTCTTTGAATCTGCACAAATGTGGGTGTGATATTACTCTGATATCAACATTTCCCTAGTGTTGGATATTTTGTCTTATCAGTTTTCCTGCGGTAGTGATCCCATTATATCCCATCAAATAAAATGACATGTTCAGTTTCTGTGTATGTGTTACAGTTTCATGGGCAGGATTAGTATTGATCTCACAATTTGAGGTACCTTTAGTTTTTCACTCGCTTGACTGTTATTTTTCAGCAAAAACAGCAAAAAAAAAATAACATCCAAAGCCAAAACATCTCCATCCTAATTTATAATCTTGTTCAATCATAATAAATCTACTTATTTGACGGCCATCGTGGTCAGTTTTCCTTGTTATTTGTAATTTGTTGATGTTATCTACTGTGTTGGACTGAATAAAACATGCTGCTTCATGTAAATAGGGTGAGTAAAACACCTGTCAGGATGGCTGCTGACAGGAGAAATGAATAACATTGACCATTGTGTGACACTTTTGGACCTGGGATTAGTGTGGATGTTACTTAGACATGTACCCCCCACCTAGGCCAGACCAGGCACCCCCACCCCATAGCAATGACACTCCTTGATGGCAGCAGCCATCCCCAGCAGGATGGAGTCTGACAGAGGCACACACACAAAATCGCTTTAGGAACAACTCAAAAAAACAGCACAAGGTGTTGACCTGGCCTCCAAATTCACTAGATCCCAAACTGATCAATTATCTGTGGGATGCACTGGAACAAGTCCAATCCACAGAGGCCCCTCCCCTCAACCCATAGGACCCAAAGGCCCCCACTAACAATATTGTCTTGCCAGACACAAGGGAGACCTACAGGAAGGAAGGTCAGAATGTTATGCCTGATCAGTGTATATATATATATATATATATATATATATATATATATATATTATGGCATGCCGTTCAGGAAATTAATCTTTGAATATATTGAATGAAACCTTGAATATATGGAGTGAACCTTTGAATATATGGAATAAATCTTGAATATATTGAATGAAACTTGGAATATATTGAATGAACCTTGAATATATTGAATGAAACTTGGAATATATTGAATGAACCTTGAATATATTGAATGAAACTTGGAATATATTGAATGAAACTTGAATATATGGAATGAATCTTGAATATATTGAATGAATCTTGAATATATTGAATGAACTTTTGAATATATTGAATGAAAGTTGACTGACGTCAGACTTCACGGCAGTGCCTGCGGCCATCTTGTTTCTTGTGGATGCCGCAGCAAAAAGTGACAGAGTGACAACGAGTCAGGCCGCTCGCAATCTCGTTGTGGCAATATTAAACAATGAGGACATGATAAACACACTGGCGAATGCGTGTACGGGCCAAAATCTTCCCGATACCCCAGCCCAATAACCTGCCCGTTCTTCTAACGAAGAAGTTCGCTCCTTTTTAACCGTGGCAGAGCTTTTAACGGAACACTCTGCTGTGTGTAGAGATCTGTATGTAGGTCTGTATGGTTAGCTTGATATAGTTTTCAGGTGATTTAATGAAGGCACAACAGTGGATGGCCGTGCGTAACGGCACTGCGCTCTGACGCGGCTCTTCTCTGGGACTGGAGAAGCTGCCGCGGCTACGGATTTCGTGAACTGAAAGAGAAGCTCTTCATATATTATTTAGATGCAAAAAGAATCACCCACATTCATAGACCAATGCAGGCTGAATATTTAGTTTAGTACTGAACGTATTTGATGATCGGCGACACATTGTCAGCTTTGGACACGTTACTCACACAGCGGACTGCAAAAAGGAGCGAACTTCTTAGAAGAACGGGCAGGGTATTGGGCAGGGGTATCGGGAGGATTTTGGCCCGTACACGCATTCGCCAGTGTGTTTATCATGTCCTCATTGTTTAATATTGCCGCAACGAGATTGCGAGCGGCCTGACTCGTTGTCACTCTGTCACTTTTTGCTGCAGCATCCACAAGCTAAACAAGATGGCCGCAGGCACTGCCGTGAAGTCTGACGTCAGTCAACTTTCATTCAATATATTCAAAAGTTCATTCAATATATTCAAGATTCATTCCATATATTCAAGTTTCATTCAATATATTCTAAGTTTCATTCAATATATTCAAGGTTCATTCAATATATTCTAAGTTTCATTCAATATATTCTAAGTTTCATTCAATATATTCAAGGTTCATTCAATATATTCTAAGTTTCATTCAATATATTCTAAGTTTCATTCAATATATTCAAGGTTCATTCCATATATTCTAAGTTTCATTCAATATATTCTAAGTTTCATTCAATATATTCAAGATTCATTCCATATATTCAAGTTTCATTCAATATATTCTAAGTTTCATTCAATATATTCAAGATTCATTCAATATATTCAAGTTTCATTCAATATATTCTAAGTTTCATTCAATATATTCAAGGTTCATTCAATATATTCAAAGTTCATTCAATATATTCTAAGTTTCATTCAATATATTCAAGGTTCATTCAATATATTCAAGGTTCATTCAATATATTCAAAGTTTCATTCAATATATTCAAAGTTTCATTCCATATATTCAAAGTTTCATTCCATATATTCAAGGTTTCATTCAATATATTCAAAGATTAATTTCCTGAATGGCATGCCATAATATATATATATATATATATTTGTACTTTGACTACCCAGATTACTTACCCTACTATAGCCTATAGTGACAAGCAATGCAGATGAAGCATAGAAACCATTTGGCAACAAACTGCAGCAGTGAACCACCACATCTCAGCTAGATGCTAGATGTTTGAGAAGTCCACTGACAGGCCGATGCAGGGGAAACTTTGGTTTTGTTTCAAATCACCATTAAAAAGTAATAAGAAAAACTGCCAAATTTTCTTCCCCCGCCCAACTCCACCCACAGAATCAAATTCTAAATCGCCCAGCTAAACACAAAACTACATCTGGCATGACTCACCATGTGTCAAGAGGCCTCATAAGGCCTCCGAAATCTGCTGCATGCACCAGGCCACAAATAGTTTGGGCAGCTTTTAAACTTTTTTCAAGGAAGATGTGGTCTGCAGCAGACAGCGGGTGTGAGAGGAAAAAGTAGAAGAAGTGGTGTTTTCTGGGGAAAAAAGCAGCATCTTATTTAATGGACTGTGCAAAGAATACCCAATTAAAGACCTCCAGTCTGCATTCCAAGCCACATTTACTGTACGCAGCACATCTTCTTTCAAAGAGCAGGACAATACCCTGGAGCCTGGAAATGTTTCCTTGCATCTGAGACTACACTGAAGAGGAGGAAGTACGCGGTATTTGAAGCCGACAGTGAATCTCCATTGTCTTTCATCTGGGGCTGCAACAGATGATTACTTTATTGATTTGATTATGTTTTTATGAATTGACTGTAATACTTTCATTAATACTTCAGAATAAACCTTTCTACATAATGATGGCATATCTGAAGATATCTGAATGAGAACGCATCTTTTTTTTGGAGGGGGGGGGGCACACAGCGTTGTGTATGATTTAACTGTAAGCTGTATTATCCTGTGGAGGGTCACTGTTGACATTTACAGGCACGCCTACAGCCAATTTAGGATGACCTTCATCCACTTAGAGCGTAACGTTAATGGAAATCTATCTGGTTTAGTTTTATAGGTCTATATGTGAAGAAACAAACTGCTGGAGAGCAGTGTTGCCATGTCAGCCATTAGCATTTCCATTAGCATCTGTTCTCGGGTCTCTGTTGAGTTCTTTTTTCTAATATAATTAATAAGGACACAACGACAACTCCCCAGGCTCTGACCACCAACCAACAATCAGACTAAATTCACTCGAATAGTCCAAATTCTCAGCTACAGTGGGTAGCAGTTTCAATTTTAGTAAGTGTTCAACTACTTCTTGGCAGTCTCGGCAGTCATCGATGACGTCGACGAGACGTCGAAGTCCCTACTTCCATTAGCAAATGAACATTCAGTCAAGACACAGAGGCAGAAGTACTGATATGACATGCCGAACGGCCAGTGAATACAATATTTTATATCATATTTTGACACTACATGAGCTCGAAAAGAGAATACAACGTGGCGATCGTGTTGCGGCATGTCATGAGGCGAGGCGGCACATATCCAGCAGTTTTTAATAATCACTGCTCCCATCAGCAAAGCATATCTCAGCAAGGAGAGTCACAATGTACAGGCTGTCAAGATGTTTATCTGCAGCATATACATTCACCCTCGGCTACATGCACACACACACACTTGCATCTTTCCATGTTTTCACCTAAGGCGACTGCTGCACTCCCCTAATGCAAAATCCACTGAAGCATAATTGAAAATGACTTTGGAGAACTGCCACAATGAGATTGGAAGATACTGTAGTTGCAGGTGTTATTGCGGGAGAGCACGGAGTCGCCGGCGACACGTGTGAGAGCAGAGCACGGTGAGGCGTGGAAAAAATAATGGTTCCTCAAAAGACTGTGCGCCGACGTCTGTCGTTCTTTCAGTAGATTAAGAAATGTGTCTGTGTCCATATCCGCTTGTGTGCGTATGTGTGTGTGTTTATGTATGTGTCTGTGTTTGTGGGTGATAGTGAAAAGGAAATATAAAAGCAAACCATGTGTGAAACAAACAGCAAACAGGAAATGTGCCGTGCTAGAATCTGTGCCGCTGCTAATACGAAGCAATGAGAAATTCAGAGAGGATGCTGCAGCGTGAAAAAAACAAGAGATTTCACGTGACAAACATGTGTTGGAGAGTGATGCAAGAGCAGCTGAAACAAACACTGTAAAAGAAATCCTCACAGTATACCATGCTGCCATCAGGCCCTACCAAGTATAGCCCTGACCGCATCATTACACTGCAACATGCCTGACAAATGCAGTGAGGAAATACCTTAAAGAAACAGCTAGAGTGAGACAGAAGTGCTGACATTCAAAGATCGCTCTCAGTGACAACATTTGTCATGTTTTCCACTTAAAGCTCGTGTTCTCAATTCAACCTTGACATAGTAAAGTATCTATGCCTCATCCCTTTCCCCGCTCACGGGGCTCTAGAATGCTTCTTTCAGAATGAATCTTTAAATAAAATATAAAACTTTTAAGTCTCCTTCCAGACATGATGACTTTTTCATGAGGACCAGAAGGACGTTTTGGGTTACAAAGGATAAATCTGATTTTGACATGCCACTAGTTTTGACACGCATCATGTCTTGTCTTAAGTCACCTCAGCCAAACATTTTTCTTCCCCTCTGTCCACTCTGAGGCGAACCGACTACCAGCTCCCGTCACAGTTGATCACAGGTGCACAGAGTGTGATTTAAATCTTAGTCAGAGTGCAGGTTCGGAGGAAAAAGCCCCGAGTGTATTTTTCAACCTTGCAAAGCTGGCGGGCAAAGAACAACCAGAAATGACTTTCATTCATTATTCATGCCATGAGTGGGCCTGGAAAACAGCGATTCCATGGCTACATTATAACAGAGTGTATTGTCGGAGTGTGGCAGAGCACCGCAGCGGCCACTAGGTCTGAGTCTGTGCTCTGGTGTCTCTGGAGTGTTTGAGTGATGATAACTGACATGTCGGGGTCAAGAAGACGGAAGACAGTCCATGTGCTAACAGGAAACCGATGAGTGGAGGAGCTCTCTGCTTAAAATGAAGGTTGATTAAAAAATAAAAGGCTCAGTCTTGTCCGTGTCTGAGAGAAATCAGCAGTCCGCATTAATTATTTTAAAATGGCTCCCTAGATTCTTGCAACGTATGAAGGCATTTTCAATGTACGCCAATCAGTCATGACAGTATGACCATCTTCCTAATATTGTGTAGGTCACCACAGGACACCCGGAGAAGGCCCATGTGTGGACATGGGCCTTCTGCGGGTGTCCTGTGGTGTCTGGCTACAGAAAGTTGTTAGTGGGGGCCTACGGGTCCTATGGGTTGAGGGGAGGGGCCTCTGTGGATCATCCCACGGATCCAGAAGTTTCCCAGCAGAACGTTGCATTGTCACAAGATGGTCAATGTTATTTACTTCCCCTGTCAGTGGTTTTAATGTTGTGGCTAATTGGTGTATTTCTAAATGCAATAAAAGTGGATCAAAAATGAGAAAGCAGCAGATCATTTTTGATTACCTCAGCCCTTGGTGCCATTGTGTGTACAGAGGTGTCTAGGGGAAGGAGATGTGGTATCCAGTTCCCGCATGGTTCTCAGTACCAAGCTGAGAGCACGTCTTTGGGGGAAAAACGTGCTCATATCAACTGCATAACTAGCCTGGTTTAGCCAGAGTCGATTTCAAATAGATAATGAGTCTGATAAGACTCTACACCACATAAAACCCGTCCAAAGGGTTTGATTGGTCTGGTAGAATACATTAACCCAGACTGATATCAGGCGAACTCTACTGCTGCACTGCTTTGATTGACTCTGCTGGTCAGACTATAGAACTCTAAAGAACACAATTGAAATAATTGAAATTATTATTTTTTTTATCAGTTAATGGTAATTGTAACTGTAGAAAAAAAAAATCAGCAGCAGTGTTTCCTGTGGGGTTAAAATAATCCACTGTCCTATTTTCTTTCTGCGCAAACCTATGGGGAGATTGTTAGAGGTGTAGAACACGGACATGGGGGTCAGCTGTTCTTTCACACATCATGTCCTCAAACATGTCCATCCCATGGCGTTTGAAGGCAGCTTGATGATCTGTCTTGCACTCAGATAAAGGGACAGAGCCTTTTTTTTTTAAAAAAACTGCTAGAAGTGCTGGAGCTTCTGACTGCTCTTTTGCCATAAGTGATGAGCGTTGCAAACTAACTTTTGATTTATATCCGCCATAACTCATTTGAAAATAAGCCCATCATGTCCCGTGAAGGCAGACTCCAATATTAAATCATGCCTTCCTTTTTCTGCCAGCGTGGAAGTCGCTTGCTGAGGATGAACAACTCACAATTGTTTATAAGAACGCCAGCTGTTTCTCTGGTGGAGACTTGGTAAAGTAGGGATGATGAAAGCCAGGCACAGGTGTAAGACGTCTGAGCACGCTCTTTTGTTTGATCGCCTGCTCATTTGCCAGTGTGCATCCTGTTGCAGCAGCACTGGGGTAAATGCATGTTTTGTTGCCGTTTCTAAAGAGAAGAGGGGGTGGCCGTGGTGGGGGGGGTAGTGGTGGGTGCTCTCCTGGAAAGTGAGTGGGAGCTATGCTTCACAACTCTGCAGTGCCTTTATCTGCCACCTTTCTTCTTTCTGATAAGCAGCTCCACATCCAATCATGTGGAACTTATAACTCAGACATGTGAAAGTGAAGTTTTACCAAGGTAAATAACAGGAAGGAGAGGAAAATGAATAATAAACTTTCCTCCAACCTTCACCAAACTTTCCTCCTGTGCTGCACAGCAGTCCTGGCAGCGTCTCTTAGCGTTGGCAGCAACACATCCATGATATCAACAGATCTGAGCCTGTGGCCTCAGTACTGGCTATAACTGGCCGTTGCGCAAGCAGCCAGCAGCTGGTATGAGGAAAAACACAATGTGTACCTAGCTGTAGCACACAGGCCACCAGCTACAGTACATCAGCACAGTCCAGCACCTCGCTGCAGGCGAAACGCGTCATGATGTTGTCCTCCACGGAAATACTTGTGTCATTCCAGATAAGCAGCGGAGTCAAAGCTCTGCGGCTACCCGCTGCTGTCGACAAACATTGGACATTTTGTCATATGTTTGAGGGGTATTCACTTTCTATTCTATATGAATCCCAGAGTGAGACAGATTTATTGGGTCAAGATCAAGAAAAGGTGAAGAGTGATGTGGAAGGGTGCACATCAAAGAAGTATAAAAGACTAAAAGATCTCTGATCGCAGGTGGCTGATGAGGCTTTGAGTTGATTACTTCAAACCAAAACAACAAACCAAAGACAGCTCACAGAGAGAGAGAGAAAGAAAGAGAGAGAGAGAAAAAAAGAGAGATGCCCTTGATTCAGTGTAGTATGACGTTTCACGTCGCCTCCAGAGAAAAACCTTGTGATGAAATTCTACCATTTGCTGTCATGACACGGAGCATGCTTCAGGATATAAGGGAAAGGCCCGAGTGTGTAATTAAAAAGGTGAGAATTTAAATATTGTGGGAAAGGATCAGAATAAATGACCTGTTCAATAAAAGTGAGGATGATTTATGTGTTAACTCCCAGCCAATATAAGCTATAATTCATGTGAAATGGAATTTCGAGCTGCATGCGTGTGAGAGTATGTTTTTTTCAGGCTACCATCAGTTCTGTGCTGCACTTTAAAAAAAAAAATAAAAAAAATCAATTAAATGGGAAAGTTTCTCCAGGTTAATGGATGAATAACCTATATCTAGAGACTAGTGAGATTTGAGATCACCAGGTAGGTGTTAGCCAATCATTATAAGAAAATATATGATTTGATGAACAGTTCCACTAGAAAATTTGTGCTATGGCTATAATTGCTATTTTATCAGTTTTTAAGAAGGCATAGTGAAATAATACCATATATTTGCAGATTTTACAGCTTAAAAAAACATCTACTGAAGATGGCATTAAAGACTACAATTTTAGCTCAGCCTTTTTAGTTTTTTTTTAATTCACAAATGCCACTAATCAATGAATCAACAAAATAACTTTTAGAGAAATCAACCATGCACCAGGCTACACTATGCACTAGCTAGCTATTTAGTAGCTGTGGTAACTTGTATGGCAACTAATTATGACATTAATGTGGAAATGGTGCTGAATACTGAACACTGAATTTTTGTTATTTTGTTTTTTTTGGGGGCGGCGACTTTTGTTTGGCCAGGCAGTGTATATTTAGTTGTGTAAGATTTTAAAGTGCATTTCAGTTCACGTTTATCTCAGTTGTTGGCGTCTATTGCTAATTGCTAAATGTTTCTGTTTGGTGTTGGGTAGCTACTGTACAGTTCCTTGCTCACTTCATAACTCAGTTCACATCGACAGTGAATCAAAGAACCATCTGGCAGGACTTTAAAGCTGAACTAGCCATTCAAAAGAACTGTTTCTTTATCAGTTTCTGCGCATCTGTCTGTGCTTGAATTTTTTGACACTACAGAGCATATTACTACAACTGCACTTCATGTTCTGCTTGCTTTCCACAGTGCTTTTTGATTTCCAGGAGACCAAGGTCATAAGGCTTTATGCATGAAATGTGTGTATAGTGAATGATATTTGGAACTCCATTGGTGGGTGAGTTCACAATGACAGTAAATGGAAATGGAGGGCCCTCTGAAGGGATTGTAGCTTGTCATTCGAAGCAACCTTTTCTGTACAGGTATTTGCTTGCGGAGGCTTGTTTCTGCATAGCAAGCTTTGCTAAGAAACAGAGTCAAAATAAAGCGTCAGGTTCTGTGGGTTGCCACTACCCGTATTACACATTGCCATTTCATTCGTTCTTAATATAAACATGTAGATTAGTGCAGCTTTAACCTGCAGCAGCTGTATCAATCTCATCCCCTTCCTGAGTCCTTTCATAGAAGTGCTCTTGAAAAGTTCTGGTGAGCTCAGGCTGGCAAGGTTTTGAGTGAAATACCAAGTCCAATTGCAGAAGGTCACAGACATCAGGTGGGTCTCTCTGAGAGAGCCGGGCCCTTATTATGGGCACTGACCTGTGAAATATCACATAGCCTGTGAGCATGCTCAGCAAAATGATGCAATTTGAGAGGATGTCACTCTTCACCCCCTGGTGACCCAGACCTGGCACAGTGGGAGAGGAGGAGTCTACAGCCAGGCATTGATAACACACAGCACATCTCAGTCTCTCTGACGGTCTTTTGTGATTTGGGAAGGGGATACCCTCCAAGAGTGATGACTCTCTCTGAAATGTTTTCTTTTCTTTTATTTTTTTGACACAACTCAGCTTTTTTTTATAACCCAAGGTAAATGGTTATTATCATGAAAACAAGTACGTTATGGCAGCAAAACAAACTACTGTCATTTTAATAAAGATGTCAGATAATATACATTTAATCCATCCTTTTCGAATCATTCTGTGATTTTATTTTACACACCATATGAGTGTGTTAACAACAGGAAAGGAGTCGGCTGAGATGTTGGAGGTGTGCAGCTCTTCATCTAACAGCTCACTGTGGCTGTTCCTTCTTCCACTGCTCCCTAAAATATTTCAAAACGATCTGCTGCCGAGACAAATGACTAAAATTACAGCTGTCTCAGAAGCACTTTTGTTGATAGTGGTAAGTTCACTGCCGAACACACTGCATTTCCAGTGATTTTCATATGAAGCTGCAGCAGCAGCAAACATTCAGTTTGCATTGTTAGGAATCTTTGTACCTATAATCTAGTGTCTGATGACGATTTATCATTCTGAATAGATACCCAGATATATATGACTGATTCTGCTAGGCTACCACTTTAGTATGATGGAATAATGACAGATGAGGATCAGTTGTAAAGTGTCCTATTCAGCAACCAAGTCATTTTGAGCTTCTTGCAATATTTCTTAAGTGTAATATTGGAGCTCCGGAACAAAGTGTTATGAAAATATACAGATTAAAAATGAACAAAGCACCTGAACACCTATGTGTATAAACTACAGATGTTCACAGAACAAATAGATTTTTTTTCTTCTATTGCATAAGCACATTACATTGAGCCTCAACACAGAAACAGACCATGAACAAAAGTCATATTGTAGAGGTTGAGATACTTTTACTCCCCGTATGGCCCCACACTGGATTCTATATTTCCTATAATACAACCAACACCAACACTCTGTTGAAAATGGCTAGTAGTCTGACACCAACATATATTTTGGTAATTCATTTCCAGAAGTGAAGCAACTAGTGTTGCACAAAAAAAAAAAAAGTCTCCCCACCAGTTTCCTAATATTTCATAATCACTGTCAGTTTCAGTGACACTAATTTCAGACGGTTATTCTAATAATGAATATTTCTTCATACTAAACGTCATTACGACTGTAATCAGGATGTTAATAGGGCACAGAGAAGACTGAGGAGAATGCCTTTTTTTTCTTAATCAGATCAGCGTTAACATGCTGAAGGCGTGACTGAGACCCATTAAATCAAAATAATTAGACTCAAACGCCTCATCATTTGCTGTGAAAACAGAACCAAGTACAACTACAGCATTGTTAGCTGCAGGATAAGATGACAGAAGTCAGAGAATGCTACATGTCTGTTGGCGTTATCATATGGAGGTCTGTTGGAAGAGTCGTTGTCATGGATATTGACTGGGCTATCTGAGGACACAGAGATAGAATTGTAATTGTTAAACTGAGCGGAGGGTGGCACAGTGGTGTAGTAGTTAGTACTGATGGCCAGGGCCAGAAAAGCCTTCTCTGTTGGCCTAAACTTTATCAAAATCATTGACTCACATTTTTATTTTTTTTCCATTAATCTTATTAAATTATTCCCAATAGCCTATTCTTTTCATTTAATGGCTTGTCCGTCTCTCTGTTGCAGTGATTCCTGCAGTGTAACTCTGGCAACACATGACGGCTGAAATATGATTGGATAAAAGCTCTAATGCAAAGAGTCAAAGAAATCTGCCAGGGCCTTCACAATTAAAACTGCAGGCAACTGAAGCTTGAAACACATTGTAATGACGCTGTCCATTTAACCAATCCCATTTCAGGTTCATATTCTTAGGCCTTCTCTGTGGCCTACGGTAGCGTCAGCGTTTTCACGTCCTCTGATTGGAGGGTCAGAGAGCCGCTCCGTCTAAGCCAAGCTAGCGGGTTGTGTGTTGTAAGCTGCACAAGCAAATCGTCCCCGTTAATGTTTTGATAGCTACTTTTGGAACCCACGATGGCCGAAGGAAGAGAGGCTATCGATTTGGTTGCAGATCTTCTTAGAAAGACATTTTCACAATGGACTTTGAAGGAACACTGGATATTGTGAGGAAAGGCTGCCAAATCCTGGAGCTAGCTAGCCTGACCCAGCCGGGAATAACTTTCAGGACAGCGACTATGAGCTTTGCAGGGCCTTGAAGTAACAGAAGTTGAAGTTTTGAAATAACAGAAACCAATGAAATTATTTGATGTGTATTTTATCATGTTAGTTTGGCCCAAGTCCCATCTGCTAACACGGAGGAGGTGGAGCTTATGACCTGTACTACAGCCAGCCAGAAGGGGGAGCTCTACTTGCTTTGGCTTCACTTTTGAGGAGCAGTTCTGCCGTCCATCTTTATACTGTGGTTTGAACCCACTGGTCAGCTGGGACCTTTCTGTGCGGAGTTTGCATGTTCTCACTGTGCCTGCGTGGGTTTTCTCTGGGTCGTCTGACTCCGTCCCACAGTCCACAGACATGATTGTTAGGTGATTCTAAATTGGCTGTAGGTGTGCATGTGAGTGTGAATTGGCCCAAGTCCCCCTGCGACCCCCCGAGAGCAGGGAGACAGAATTCATTTGTTTTGTAAAAGGATAGTTCATTAAATGTAAACATTTTCATAGATTCAAGATTCAAACAGCTTATTGTCATATCCATAATGTAGAAACACGTTTCCCTGTACAATGAAATCTTTTTTTGCCGTCCTCCCACATGCCTAACAATATAGAAATAGAATATAAAAGATACATATAATACAAAATATAAAGTAACTAGTGCAAATATCGATGTGCAAATGGGGATGCAAACAGTGCACTGAAAAATGTAAACAGAAGCTGAAAAAGTGAACAGTGCATTATATGGCAGGAAGTAGTCCATGATTCTAGACTCCTGTCAGCTGTCAGAGTCTGGTGGCAGTGGGAAAGAAGGAATTAATATACTTCTTTGCACCAAAACAAAGGGAAAAAGCATTGCTGTTATTATATGTGGATTATAAGGATTTTAATTTTGAATATTTTCTGTGACCCTGTTTGGTTTCTTTGTGTTTCCTGATTTTATTTTGTAAATTTCTTCCTTGGTGCTTCTTGTCTTTCTTTACTTCCAGTGTTTCCCCCCTTTGATTGTTGGATTGGTTTCTCCCTGTGTGCTCTGCCCTCATTCGTTTCACCTGTGTCTTGTCCCCCCTCTGCCTATATATTGCCCTGCCTTTCTCTTTGTTCTTGTTTAAGTTGTCTGTGATGTTACCTGTTTGTTGTACCATTCATCTCCTTGTATTTCTCATGCTTCCTTTTGTTCTTGAATTTTTGATCTTTACCAGTTTCTTTTAGATTTCTGTGTTTATATTACCCTGCCGCCCCTGCAGTGCCTTAAATTCTGTTTTTTTGTGTGTGTTTTTATTAAAGTAATGTTGCCTGCTCCTGCCACCCCTTAGTGTCTTGCATTTGGGTCCCACTTCACCAGAAACATGACACCTTGAGATCATACTGGGCTGCATGCGGCCCCTGAACTAAAATGAGTTTGACACCCCTGCTCAGAGGTCAAGCGGTTGCTGAAAATGAACGAATGAAACCAAACGGCATTTCTACTGCAGAGAGAGTTACTCGTCTCAGCACTGCAGCAAAGAATGTAATCCAACTCCATCAGACCAGCGCTCCTAAAACTGCATGCCAACTAATTACAAATGTGAAACAAAACAAAACAAAAAAAAAAAAACGGTCAGCTCTGTATTTTAACAGCAGCGGCATCTAAAAATATGCAGTGCTCCCAGATTAAATGGCATATGGTTCTGTCTGCAGCGTCAGTCACGGTGCAGATCTCTGCCAGTCACAGGAAAATTTGCTTTAATCAGATGGTGAAGACATAACGTGGCATGATTTGAGATCAGCAGTAGGACACTAATGCATGGATAGCAAGAGAGAAGAAATTAGAGGACATGTTCTCAGCAGCCTAGACCTATAGCAGCATAGCTAAGGGATGTCTCA
The DNA here is from genome assembly GCF_963514085.1 of Chelon labrosus. Taxonomy (NCBI): domain Eukaryota; kingdom Metazoa; phylum Chordata; class Actinopteri; order Mugiliformes; family Mugilidae; genus Chelon; species Chelon labrosus. Next base: position 21,824,731 of record NC_140338.1, on the reverse strand, counting down.
GGGTCACCTGAGCCCACCCTAGCTATAAGCTGTTTGAACCACTAGTTGTTTTGCTTCCTCTGTGGTGTGAACCTCAACCCTCTCAATCTGACTGAAATTTCCTTCTGATTAAGTCAGTCTGTTGCGGTTTATTCTGATTATTAATGGAACACTAGTGTCCATGGCAACGTTTCCAACTGATGGTTCAGCTTCAGGTTTTGGTGTTTCATTCATATATTAGACACCTTCATTACCATTCCATTCGTTTAAAATTGCAACAATATCTGAGTCATAGCTGTTTTGAAAAAAAAAAAACACGGCATAAAAAAAGATACGAGATACAAAAAAGATCAGCTCATCGTCAGATTTTCCAGCTCAGTGGTTCTGTAACACACTGAGCACAGCTTCAATAAACGCACTGCATGAAACTGAGAAAACAACTGCTGCATGGGCTTGTTTTGCAAAAACCACAAGTACAGAATATGTCAAATTCATACAGCAATAGGCGGGAAATACCTGAATACCTGCAAATGAACCCAGCACTTGTCATATTCGATACATTCTCACACACGGGGGGACAGTCCTCCAGAGGCCAGATGAGAGAGGATGAACAACTTTGAAGAAGTGTTTTGCTGAGTTGATTCGCCTTCACTTTTGTCTCTTCCGCCACACACAAGGCTGCTTTGAAAATTATGCAGAGGCTGACTGATCAGCTTTCATTGTTTAAGGTCAGAATGTTCATTACAACTGACACACTGACTGGACGAGACTTTGAAGTGTTGCCACTGCCTTGACCTTTGCAAAAAGACAGCGTTAGACTTGCCATTTGGACGTCTTCCTATGAAGTGATAAACATTCTCTTCAACTTCTCTTCAAGCCCTATCAGAGCAGGAATCTCAATTTGCCGGGAAAAAAAGGAGAGTGCTACAGTTGAGCTGATGCAAATGGTGCTAGTCTGCCTTTTATCTTTCAGTTCTTATCACTTTTTGAAACTGCCTTCCTTTAACTTCGTATGCTTGGATCATTCCCATCTAAAATGTTCTTTAAAATGAAATGAATATTTCGGTCGGGTTTCTCGCCTCTCTTCAGATCCATTGACAAGGCTGGGTGGACAGCTGTAGGTTTGTGAGTGAGAGGGAGAGCTGGGATTGCTGCCAGTAACTTCAACCACGGTGACGGGTTCTCACACCACGGATAAGTTACTCCACCTGATTGAGTCTTCTCCAGTGAGTCCAACTATCAGGCTGCATTTACCTTGGGTGATGGTGAGAGTCATCTCTTACTGGTGGGAAGCGGAGAAAGATTCTCAGACGTCCTCTGAATATTGTCGTCTTGATTTAAGTGTACTTTCTATAAATAGTTAAGCCCTTGTGCAGCAGCTTCGAGTCATCAATCTGAATTTGTAGCTAATTGGCTGAAGGTGAATTACAGGCGAAAACAGCCATCTGAACTTTTCCCATACAATCTATATGATGTCTATATTATTTTCACTCGAAATAAAACTGTTCTGAGAGACAGAAACATGGAGAAATACATGAAAACAAATACAGAAAAATGAAATATATCTGCTCTCACATATGATACACCTTTTACGGTCTGTCACGTTGCGCTCTTTCTTTAACCAGTCTATGAGCCACCTCCCATGCCTGGAGAGTTTTAAAGCTGGCTCCATGCATTCGGTCTAAGAAGCACTCGATCAAAACTATTTCAAGATAGGTGTTGGCCCACTGCAGCCAGATCAAGGAATCTGGTGGCTGCCATCTCAGAGACAACATTTTTTTTAGCTGCTGTGAAACCAGCCCACATAATACGTATTTCTTGCAAGCGCAGATCTAGAGGGAAGTCGTCATTAAGCAGAAGCAACAGCAGAGAGAGTGGGACCCTAACTCCAAGTATTTCAGCTATTTTTTCCCCAGAATATGGCCACCCCTGAACATTCCCAGTACATATGCATAGAGTACCACAGGACGCCTAATGAACATAGTTCACATTTGGGAGATGAAACGATTTTCATACATGCTGCTTTCTAGGCCTAAGGTACATCCTATGGACAAATTTGCAGTGTGTAGTAGATGGTCTAGATCCTTAGATGTGCCACTCAAATATTTCCTTATATTGTACTAGCAAATATCTTCATTTATTGCAGAAAGATCCCAATGCCTTGTAGCTACCACCGGCAGTGGGGGTCAAAAATTAGTTTGTAAAGTTTAGAAACCACTCCCCGTGTTGATCCAGCTGAGAGTAATAACTTATGAAGAGCATGTGTGTGGAGCACTGAGCCCCATGGAACAGCATAAGCCCGCATGGCTGATCTCAACTGAAGGCAGAAGAAAAAGCATGTTCCTGGTAAATTATATTCAGCCTGTAAGACATTACAAGCCTGACTACTATCAGCACACAGGTCTTTTAAAACATGAACTTCCTTGTTTTCTCGCTGTGGAAATGAGACTGGTACATTGTCATTAAGTGAAAAAATGTTAAAAATTGTTGACTGTTTGTGCCATTTAGGGTCTGACTGCACAAGCTTCATTTACAGCCCGGTAAGTTGTGAGTAGAGAAGAGATTAGAGGGCCTAAATACAATTTGGCCTTTTTTCAGTGGAATATACTAGGTCCCGTGATCTATGAGGGAGGGAAAGGTTCTCCCCAATAAAACCACCATTTTTGAAAACAAGCGTTTCAAAAGATGAACGAACCCAGGATCCATGTGGGCAGCTACTAGTGATGCCTGTTACCATTTATAATCAATATAATATTGAACGGTTCCTTACGGCATCCAACGTGCAATATGTGCTTGTGAATAGCAGTATTTTCAGTTTTGCGTGCGTTATATTTCCCTCCGAATTGCCTCTATTTATGTGCTCCTGTGAGTACATTCGCTTTCTTCAGTTGAACCGCCACTGAAATACAAACAACCCATATTGATCGCCCCAGCGATCTCTAAAAAGACAATCCTCCTGAACTGGAAGGACTCTCTTGCAAAACTCTCAATATCTCAGTGGCACCTTCTATTATCCGATCATATCTCCGCAGAGAGACCAAAAGCCTCAGATAGAATCATTCCATACATGCTGGTCTCCGCTCACTAATATTAACGATACATTTTTGTACCAGAAGCTGACATGTACACGTAGGTACACACAGACACACCACTATCTAGATATCTTTGATGCCCCCAACTGTTCATAAATCCTGCCAGGGTATGCTGCCTATACTGATTTACTGCCTGCAGCTAAATCTACTTTTTCCGGAGGGCATTGGTCATGACAGCTGCAACGTATGATGAGGTAACATGTGAGATGGTGCTCAGCAAAGATCACTGAAGACAACGTAATGTGATTAAGTGGAACACGGCTCCTCTGACAGAAGTTGATTCCAGCTCTGTTGCATTATTTCACCTCCGTTGTAGACTACACTATGTTCTCTGCGCCATCTGTGATGGTTATGACGGAGCGTATGTCTGGGGGTGTTTATGCAACAGGGACCGTAGAATTCATCAAAGTGAACTGATTTCAACTTTTGCATATATCATAGGATCTCTTTTTTTGCAAAGTCCTTGTTGTTGTATAATGGGATACAGACAGAGGAGAGGGGAACTAGCTTGTTCCTGTCATGCACGCCTGTAGTTTAGACGCGCAGAGCAGATTCTCATCAGTAAAGAATCATTTAATTATTTAAGACGTGTATGCAGACTATTTCATGATATAGAGTCTGCAGCGTAAGTGCCTGTGCTATGTCTTACTGCAGGGTATCAAGGGACTGCATTTTCTTTGCACTTAGTCAAACACCAAAACACAGCTCTGTTTTAGCCTGCGGGTCTAAATTACGCAGAAGCTGTCTAAATGTCAAAATTGGCTAGCAGTCTCTTTGGTACCACTTATCATTGTCAAACTACCACTTCGTGACGAGCAGGGTAAGCAAACCTAAGAAGTGTAAATGTTCTACTCCATCGCTTTAAAGGACTGTCATCTCTGAAGTCTCAAAGGACAAAAAAGTACAGATGGAATGCTGTTCATTTCTCTTTTGACAAATAAAGCTGCTGTGGTTTGAAATCTAGTACAGAACTGTAACACTGGAGAGAGAGAGAGAGCCTGGTCAAAAGGCGATCTGAATCAAAGGACTCGATGTCCTTTAGTTGCAAACAAATCACTCTTATCCCGTTTTTCCCCAATAAATAAACGCTGTACTTTGACAGTGTCCTCGTCTAATCACTCCTGCGTCTGAACACTGTTTCGATTTAATGTTCCCTTTTCTATGGCTGCTCTCTTTAATCACTTTAAACTCAGCTCACGAGGATGGTGCAATATTGCTCTAGACTGAAATGTCATGTTTTTTAAGTAATTTTCAGTCAGGACATGCACAACATAACTGACACAAAGCTTCAAGGAGATCTAGAGCATCTACTTACAAATGGGGGCTTTGTGTGTGGTGTGTATAATGGTGCTTCACGATCAATGTTTGTGTAAAAAATATAATACTAATTATAAAGACTATGATGATAGTAGTGGATCCGGTGATAATGGTAATATCCATAATATATGTAAGAGTTTAGTATTTTACCAGCATAATATGAAGGTGGTTAGCAAGTCCCTTCTAGAAATGACTAATGTTGCATTTATGTGATAGTGGAGTTACCACTTTCCGTCCAGTTGGTGAGTTTTCAGTTAAACAGTTTTGAAACATTGGTGCTAAAAGAAATGGCAGAATCAAAAAGCATTTTTCATTTTTCATCCACGGAGGTTTAAAATGCGTGAAACATCCCAAGTACCTACCTTTATAGTTATTTTCACGGTGTCTTTAGAAATGAAAGTTTATGGGACACAACAAGAACCTGTGATCGGGGCGAGTGAGGGAAAAGCTGACGGGCATGTCCAATATGGAAGCTAGAAAACCTTTCTGGCTCACACATTAAACACAACAGGCGTCATCTCTGATTCCAGCAGGTTCTCCTTTACACATCTTGATCAACTACCACACAGTGTGTGTGCTAGTGATCAAAGGGATTTCTTTAATGTAGCCTGTAATGAACTATTGTTGTTAGTGATACGCTTGAAAGTAATGCTGGGTTAAGTTATTATAGGTAGTAGAGTAAATCTTAATGATGCCTGATGCCTGGTTCTATCCCCTGAATCACCCCTTCAGGCAGTCAAAGAAGGAATCTGATTCAGACCTCGCTTAGGACCGAGGTTCAGCCTGAAGGCTCATTTAGGGTACTGCGGGATAGACGGCAAAACCTACGCCGGTGCGAGACATTCATACTTATGCGCTTGTCAGTCTGGCTCACTCTGTAACACCACCACCCAAATGCTAGTTGGCGCCGTTTTTTAGCCTGCTGGGTTATTTTTTGTTTCTACTTCCTGCTTCACTTTGAACAATGGCGACGAAGACAAGTCATACAAATGTTTGTATCGCTGAACCTCCTCAGTTAAGCTTTCCTGTTCCATGACTACTGATCCAAAACAATCAATTAGAAAACTGCGGAGATGGCGAAGCAGCCAGAAATACTAAAACGGAAACACGCTACTACCAAGCCGACCAATCACAGCTCTTGCTCTCGTTACATTGCTGTGGAGGTGCACTTCAGGCCATGGCGTTAGGGTCTCCGTAGGGTCTGGGCTGTCGCCGTAGCTACGCCGTCAAATTGATGCAGAAGCCTAAACCTCCTCTGAGGCTATCTGCTAATTTATGTTTACAGATCCATCTTAAACCTCTGGAGATGCAGGTCTCAACAATTAATATCATGTTTGATTTAAAATCTGGATGATCATTTCTGTCCTTTCACAAAAACCAATGAGAGAAAGTAGTCCACTGTGTCACAGAGCATCAGATGGTGTTGCCACACAACAGTAAACATACTAGTCCCCTAGGTTTAGATTACCTAGCATGCTACTGTATACAGTTATTTAAACTGACCTCTAGTTCTCTCTGAGGAACTCACACACTGTCATGAGTCTGCACAAACATTTTTGCAACGCTCATTTTTCCTCCTGCTTCTTTCTCACTGCAAAGTGAGATACAGAAAGATCAAATAAGGACCTTCCAGTGCTCCCTGATCAGGCACGATAACCTGGGTCGTATTTTAAACTCCTTATCTTCTTAAAAGGGGCCACTTGTGATTTGGGAGCAAAGCACAAAACAGCTTAATGAAACACTTACACTTTTACTTAGGCCTTTGGTTTTTTTTAAAGGTAAGGATTCGACAAAACTCACTGTAATGACTACCCTGTGCACGCCACTTTGTCATGTGCACAAATCCGAAGTTTGGCAAACCATCTGTGGAACGTTATGGTTGTTAAACTATAATTGGATAATGGCTGTTTAGAGAGGTTCGGTGAGGGGTCAATTACCTGAGAGGACTCGAGCACAGCCTGGGAGGACTCTGTTACAAGTGTGGCGTCATCCAAAAAGTCAAAGGAATCTCTGCATCTGTGTTACACAGTCTGCATTTGAAAATGGGACACATGTACAGTAGTTCAAACTCATCAGGGACATGTTACCCATCCTTTTGTAGGTGTATTTTATTTTTATTTTTTTTTAAAAAAGCACTCATGATGTTTCTCTGCATGGATGTGTGTTTAGTTTATTCCCAGTTGCGGGGAAGACGCAGAGTACATCAGATAATACACCAGAACAAGAAAATGACAAACAGCCTCTACTATAGTTTTGACAGCGCCGGAGGAACAGGTGAGGGCACAACACAGGAACAAGTGATTACAGACCATATGTTGACAGTTATACAAGAAAATAAATGAGAGGACAATGCGCATGTTTCATTGGTTTAACACAAGTAAGATTTTGTCAGTTTAGTTTTCAGCCCGTGGAAATTACACAAATGACGTGGGCGGCACAGTGATGCACTGGTTAGCACTGTCGCCTCAGAAAGCTTTGGGTTTGAACCCGCCAGCTGGCTGGAGTCTTTCTGTGCACAATTTGCATGTTCACTCCGTGTGGCTTCCTCCCACATTCCAAAGACATGCTGGGGTTATTAAACTATCAAACAGCCGAAACATTAAGCCATCACAGGGGAAGGATAATTGTAACAATTAAAGCCTTCCTCTGGGTGAAGTTTTATGAATGGAAACGTGTACTCACCTCCAAAGTGTGCTCTCAGTGACACTGCCAATGTGGAAATCGTAGAGCTTGGTAAGAATCAGGATGACCTGTAAATAGAGAGAGTTTGACTATTACAATCTTTTCATAAGCTGATCAAAGTAAGCAGTCGGTTCTTCTCTGTAGCTGTAGCGTGGCTGATCAGTCAAAAGACATGAACGGCCCAGATTAGTATGATTATTTGAGCTCCTGATGTTTGAGTTTGAGTCTTTGGTTCCATTCAGTGCAATTCAATTCAATTTTATTTTAAATGGCAAGACAAATTGTCTCAAAACGCTTTACAAAGCCCGGCCCGAAGCCCCCAGAGCACGCCTTAAAGCAACAGAAGCCAGGAACTATCATCATTTGCTTTGTAAACCAGGATTCCTTTTAGAGCTCTGTTTTAATGTCTGAAAAGATTAATTACGCTTCGGAGTAAGAGTACTTACTCACGAGTGAATTGTTAAGATGGAATGTAAAATCAATCGACACCAAGAGACGTTGTGTTGAACAGCAAAAGAGGTAACTGAGCCTCGAAGCACAGCATCCAGTGTACAAAGAGCAATGTGCTCTGTGGTATCACCTCTCCACCTTGCTCTTACAAGCTTTGTCTAATGACCGAATTAATTAAATTATGAATACAAGTGGTCAAAATGAGTTTTCTTAAGGCTGAGCTCAAACACCTTTTAAGTCAGTAATTGACATTTTGGGAAATACACTTATTCCCTTGCTTATTTCCAACCCTCGCAGCACATTTAAGACTTGTTAACATGTTATGTCATGTTTTTATAATCTGGGCGATCCGATTATGTAAAGAGACAGGTGTGAACACCCCCAGGGTGCATTGCGATCACATTTGAGAGGTCTGATCATTCGGCATTTGGAGGTGGTCTTGGCTGCATGAATCCACATACCTATGGTAGTGGGTACACAGTGCGTCCTAATACCACCTGTACCCAACAGGGGTGCTGCCTCATTCATTCAGAAAAAAATATACGACTGCTTTTATAAATGTCACACATGACACTGTTCTTGGTTCTGGAGCAGCAACAGCTGTTGTCTCTACTGCTGATGATGTTGGGATTCATTTGCACACAGAGTGAGAAACTGTGATCAGATCTGGAGACGCATTTGGAGACGCATGTTAATACCAGGTATGAACACAAGGACCTAAAGCTGTTCACTTGTGACAGGATTGCCCAGATCGGATCTTAATGCAAGGTCTGATGAAACTCTTAGAAGGAACGTGGATGTTTCTCTGTGAAGACAGACCTTTGAAATCCAGTTGGGGGGAGATCTTCATGTAGACCCAGCTACCTGGTCTGAGAATACCTCAGGAAGAACTAAAGAACATGGCTATCTATTCTTGCGGTGTCTATGTGACCTTGCTTGACCTGCCACCACTTGGATAAGTGTAAGAAAATTGAATGCATGCCTCTTTAGGCCTGTACTATTAATAACTATTTGCATTGATACTAAACTGGATTCTCCCAAACAATAATGGGGAACACTACAAAGTTGCGCCTTGTATAGTTAGTACTCTGTGTATACCACTTTCAAACTTTTCTCTTGACGGAGCACGCTGCCATCGCGGCCCCTGTGGAGGAGTCTGATCCAGTAGTCTCTGTGTTCGCAACTTTGGTGTCTGCTCTTTTGGAGAGACAATCAGCAGGCGGGGCACTTTGATAATCTCTGCACAAGTCCTCGGAGCAAATCACAAGACATGGAGGCCAAGTCTGCCGTGACAGGATCAGTGGTCAGCTGTGATCCTCCACTCCAGAGTGGATCACAGGGACAGCTGGGGGTGTAAAGTTGTGAGAGACATCAGAGGTAATACACTTAACTGAGGGGAAAAATAGTGTTTGTTTAACCTAACCATCTGGTAGATGCCAACTGTACTCACCTCCGGGTTACACGAGGCAGTTAAATGTGTGTGAAAACACTGTTGCACAGGGAGGCATGCCATCACTAAGCACTTATGACACGGTTGACCTGACCTCACCGGCATGAAACATCCTTTTACATAATAAGATGCTTTTTTCACCTGCCGGTCCATGCGTCGTTATTAGTTGTACTGTTTAACTTCCTCGACTCCTCGACCTCGCGACAAGCCTCTGCTCATTTAAAGCAACCAGACATGCTTGTACTGAGTCACTTGGCAGAGAGGACCCCTCTAACAGAAGTCAGCAATCGGCAATGAGAAAATAAAACTCTAAAGAAGCGTCCTCACACCCATGACCTCCGTTGTACTCATGCTCTTGTGAAGCTCTTCCGGCCTGCAGACTTCCAGGACCTTTCCTCTTCTGGCCGAGCCTCACTCTCCCCACAAGCCTTTTGAACAAGCCAGCTGCTCACCAGGGACCCTTAGCTAGAACTTGCAGGAAGATGCGCCGCATGCCCAAGGGACCCTCCTTCCAAGGGTGTGAACATACGGTTCAGGCCAAGCAAGGCTGCAGTGCCAGAGAGAGGGTAGTGCTGAATCAGAAGAAAATGGACTCTTGCCATGCGGCTCCACCACAAAGCAAGGCTGGATGAATGTGTGTACCAGCGTGTGTGTATTTTGCTGGAAGACACCGTAGAAATGAATACATCTGAGAGAAAATGTGTGTGTGCTTTCGCGGGCTTTGTGCTGTCAGAGACGTGTGGCCGTGTCTGCTTGGGGGCTGACACATGCAGACATAAGTCGTCTCATCACCACACGACAATCTGGATTTGAAATTCACATTGAACAACGAGGACACCAGCCGAAACTCAGAGAAAGCACCTTTGTCCCTTCAAATGCTTCATAAGAAAATCTTAAAAGGAGTCTCAAAAGCATCTTTTCAGCCAACCATAAAAGCTTTTTTTTTTTTTAAAAAAAGAATGTTTAATGCATTAAGCTGCGGACCTGACTAACAAATGCACGTGGATTTCAAAGAACAGCAGGCAGATAGTCCTACTGTTTATTTACACGCATGCTCTCAAATGTTCTTGGTCTTTGTCCAACAGAGAGCGCGTGTGATGGAAGGACAAATCTGCAGCTCACTTAAACACATAGTGGACATGGTATTTGTATTTCGAGTACACTCTCCCCGTCTGAATACCCAGTTGACTTGCAATTATTGAATCAAAATGTCAGTCACACTGCACTCACATTAGCCTTGTTGCCTCAGCAATTAACCAACTGTGGTGAAAACATATTATTAGCATAACTAGATGTCCCCTTCTCCTCAAAGACCAAGTCAAAGTGCCAAACACAATTTTGAATATTGGTTCAGCTCACAGAATGCTAATGACAGTGTTAATGACTTTTCTCTGAGAAAATGTCCAGCTTGTCTCTTTGCAGAGCAGTGGTTTAATTGTGATCATGACCCGGAGAGGTGTCAGCTTCGATGTCAGGTAACGGTGCAAGGCCGTATATCATGCCTTTGTAAACGGAACGTGGCTTTCTATGAATTGCACTGAATGTGTTTAATAAGACATTAACATCCATATAAGGAGGGGTAATGAACTCGATTTGTATGAAATCAAATTCTTTAAAGCAGAAATGCACTTGAAATGCAAACAAAATGGACAAGAACCATTAGCATGAAATGAACAAGATTAACAAAGTATCCTCCATGTAACATTAATAACATTTTGGTAATTAGTCCTGATTTAGAATGCATTTCATGCGGTTCAGAGAGACTAGCTGCATCGAGCAGTTAAAAACAAAAGATTTCAAACTTGAATCAATGACACAAGGATCTTCCAAAATACACTTCTCTGTTTCAGCTTTCGACTGTTTCAAAGACATGTTCATTTTCCGCTGCATTCAGAACAAAAGAGCTCTCCATGCCTTTGATTGCAAACTGCCATGGTACTCCATTACTGACAGTCTTCTGAAAATAGGCTGTGCTCCAAACAAACGCCAGAACGGACAACGCCAAAATGGCAGTGATCATTATCTCGAAGTGATTAAGCATCCCCGCCTCTCTGTAGCATGTCAACAGCTGAGCAATTACAATGTCAGCCGGTGAGAGCTGTTCATGAGACACAACGACGGAACGTCAACTGGGAGCATCAGAACTACCTGTTGACACCGGGGCCGAACGAAAACACTGAATCCTTTTTTCACAATTCATTGTGGCTGCAAAAGAAAACGAAGCCATTGACTTCATGGTAAGTGGATAAACACACAGAGAGGGTTTTGAATAACTGTGTGGTCCATAAGTGGAGACAAAGAAAGACAGAGCTGAAATAAAGAGGGAGAAAATAGTAGTGAGTAGCTATCAGGCATAGAGGCCTCAACTGTTCTCCTTTTGTTTTCCTGCTAGCGGTAATAAAGGCTGGGAGTGTGGACCACTTTAACTACCTCCGTGAAAGGGCTGATCTGCCGGTACAACCAGTGATTTATGTTAATTGTGAAAGATTAAAGCTGCACTAATCAATATTTCCTACAAAGTAGATCTAATAAGGTGTTACTGACAGCGATCACTCGCCTTTACTTTCAGCTTTCATGCCTTTGTCGTCAATTGCTGCATTTGAGGTCTGTAAGTTCTAAACCCATTAACTGTTCCACTGATAGCCACATGTTGTTCATATTTTCTAACTGCTTCTTATCCAAAAAATGTAATTACTAAATGTAAATTTGTCTTCAAAACATAAAAAAATGTTTGGGGGCTCTGGAAAGAGCCAAATGGCAGTATAAAATGGCTGTTAGGTGTAGTTGGAATAGAATCAAAGAATAAAAGACATTAAAATCAGAGGAAGAAAGGCATAATTCTTCATTTTTAAATGGAAGGCTTAAAGAAACTGCTTGGGCTGTTTCTCACAAACTGCTGGATGCCACCTCGACATCTGCACAGAGTTTCTGTTAGTCAGACACATGGGAGGAAAGCCTTGCACCATGTCCTACAAATGTGACGATGCCAGGCCTTCCATTTCAGCCCTGAATAATGTGTGGATTTTTTGAGCAGAAGGGTTGTTTTTTGGAGAACTGGTGCATTCCCTACCGCCTTATGTTTCCACGCTGTGCAGTGGCGGGTGATGTGTCAGCTTTGAGCGCCACATGAGCACGTGGAACACCACATCATTAAGCACATGTAAACACGGACTACAAAGAGGAATAAGCCCTTTCAGCCTCGTACGACTACGAGCGCTCCTTAAGCAGCATGGCACCATCGCAGCGGAGAAAAATTAAAACAACAAGGTTTCAGCTGGAGCCAGTCACTCTGAATGTGGCAATTATGTTATTATCAGTATGCACAAATTAAATGCATGCAACTCTTCGGAGATGAAGGCCATCAGTGGATGAAAGGAAAGGAATTAGGATGTGAAATGAGTTGTGTTTGCGTGCATAAACACGGTCCAGCAGGGCATGCCGGAGCTGTTTAGAGAAGACAGAAGTATTGTGGTCCTTGTGGACATCGCTCCCTATGCCTGCAGCTCCCGACTTCTCTCCTCGTGACTCCGCTCCTTCATGCTCCCTCTCACGCTTTCTGTCTCCACCTCCCGCTATTTGAATCACGTCCTTCCTTCTTTTAATTCTCTCCTTTCGACCCCCCGCCCCCTTCTCCCAGTGCATCCTCTCATTTATTCCATCCTTCATGTCTCTGTATTTACCTTGTTCCCATTTTTTCTCTCATAAGCCACATCTCTGTGTATTTGTCCCAACTGAAGCCCCTTTATCTCTGTTTATCTGGGCTTGTCTTTTCCCTCTTCCCCTTGCATCGTTTTCCCTTGGTTTTACTCGCACTGCTTGCCCATACCTCTTATCTTTGTTCTTTCAGTAGTGTCTCCTATTCCCTCCCTAATGTAGCCCAGCCTCTGTTCCTCACCTTCACTATCTCCTCCTTTCTTTTCCTTCTTGTCGTCTCTTACTAACACCCCTCCCTACCTTCCACCTTCTTTCACTTTCATTCGTCTGCCTTGTTTTGTAGAGACAGCGATGAAGTTACGGCCTAATCTCATGGGAGTTTGTGAAATATTCACAGAATTTAATTTGAGGAATTTGTGTCCTTGAACACAAATTTTATATTTGTTCTGTGACACAAAGCAAAACTCTGGCAGTGTCTTCTGTGCCTGCACCGCATATTTAAAAGTTGTATTTTAACCCAATCCATGATATTTATTAGAAGAGTTTTTATTGGCTTAACCCAACCAAGAAGCAACTGAAAGCGAGAGAAAAAGAGCGACACGAAATGAAACTTCAAAAACTTCAATAAACTACAAATAATAAAACACAAAAAAAGGTCCTACTCACAATGAAGCCCCCTGCATCAGCACCCATGTGTGACCTCTGAAAGATCTGAAATACACTGTCACTATCATGCCGTGAGTCACAAAGAAACTGCAAAACTCGTGTCCAAGACAAATGTCAAAAGTGATTCAGTTGTACTGGCTTTATTGGCTGGGGTTGTGCATAGAGATCCAAAATTCCACATAATTTCACAGGAAGCTTTACTGTTAAGTTTCTGATTGTGCTTTTAGACTCCTGAACAAATTGCATTTGCCCTAGTTAAAGTTTGACTGATCCTGACATTTGTGTTGGTATTAAAAGCGGCTGAATGGGTTACAGGTTGCGTTCAAGTCAGATGCGGTGGCATTGCCACAGAGCTGAATTTGAAAAGGTTAAATGATGCAACAGTGTCATGTGTTGTTTCATTTTGTAACAGCTCTATGCATGCTAAGCAGCTGCTTTTAATACACATGAACGAATATATATATACACTCACTTGCCATTTAATTAGGTACACTAGTGAAAATGAATGCATTGTAATTAGGGGTCAGGATTTTTGCAGCCAATCACGAGAAGCACTACTGGGCGATACTGATCAGAGTCTGCTTGAAGCTGCTTATTTTGACACATTTATATGCACAGAATGTGGTTCACATTAAAAAATGTAATGCTATATGTTTTTTTTTTTCCTCAGGAATACTCAACTTGGAAAGTTGATAGAAAGTAGTACAGCGTACACATTTTAACACATAAAAGCAGAACAAATATACTTTGATGGAAAAAATAAAAAATATTATATATATATATATATATATATATATATATATATATATATATATATAGAGAGAGAGAGAGAGAGCGAGAGAGAGACACTCTTTGTAAAATTTTATAAAATCCCACTAGACAGAAGCCAATAGTCTGCCTCATTGTCCACAGTATGACCTACAATGCTGAAAAGTCTCCTTCTATCTTAACTTGGACACGGTGCTCAGAGGTAGACTCATGCTGATTGCGCCTGTTGTTGCTCTGCTAAAAAAACAACTGTGTGTCCACTTTGAAGGGACAACTGGCTCCAACAGATAGATGATTATCTGCAATGAAGCTTGGCTACTGATGCTAGCATACATAGCATGTAAGGAGCCATTTGGTGGTACTTTCTCTGAGGCCCCAGGGCCGTTACGTTCTGCTGCTCCTGTCCAGTGGCCAGGACACCACAAAGCAGATTAAGTATCTGGGGCTGGAGTCCATTTTGGGTGAGTGCCGGGAAATTCATTTGCATAAACATTAAAGTGTTTCTGTTACGAGCCTACTGACTTCAATGGGGTTGTCAAAATAATAGGACCATATGCTGATACAGCACAGTACTACAAGTTGTGGCTTTCAAAATGAAAACGCAGCTGAATCAACAGTGGCCTATTTTTTTTATCCAATGCTGAAGGTTAGGTTCAGCTTTTTATCTAACAGATATTTTAGAGATTGCACAGCTTTTATGTAAGTTTCTGCTTGATTGGAAGAAATGCCATTCAATGAAGAGCTAGAGGATCAATGCGGTGCTACAAGGTGAGGGAAAGGTCAATCAAGTGGCCGACGTGGTGGGAGTGAGATTGTGAGCCTATCTACTTTATCACCTCAGCTGGACTTTTAGACCGTGGGAGGAATAACCTTTCCAACACAGTAGGATAAACCCATCATATAAGCTCTGCACCCCCCCCAAAAAAGAAAGTTATAGGTGCTGCGACTTCACACAAGCACACAAGATCCTACCTCAGCTTCAAAGACTTAAGATAGAAATGTTACCATAACAACCACTGTCTGTAAAGCAGCTGCAAATTCTTGCAGAACTCAAGTTTTTCTGGACCCAGGGTTCCTAAAGATCTAGAGAAACCAACTTCAGAGGGGATATCAGCGACAATACTCCAGTACGGGTGATATTTAAATCCAAAAACCGGACCACCTGCAAAATCCAATCTAAATTGTAAATTTACAGTACTCTTTGCTGCATTGCCTTGACAGGTCTGCCTATGCTGCTTATACTAAACATGATCCTGAGTTTGTGTGTGTAATATTCGCTGCCATTTTGAATGACAGTCCTATACTCCAGATGATTCATCTCAGAAATAAATAAAGTCGCTACTGTTCTTAAGTTTCAGATCAGTCTGTCAAGCATGTCTGGGCGTTTATTTCATCCTCCTTGGAGCAAGTCCAGGATGTTGTCTGCTGCATTGCAACATAATATACACAGTGTAAGGTGAGACACTACCCTTATTTCAACTCCCAATTAGACTCTAAAAATGTATTTGCATATTCAAAAGGAAGTTTACTTTGTCTTAAACAAGCTCAAGGAAGAATCTTCTCTACTAAGCGTTGGGTGGATGAACAGCTTCAACGTTATTAATAGCCTCCATTTGCATTGGGCTATTTTGGGTATTTCATGCAGGACACCAGCCATTAAGATTTCCTATTTGCCCATTTTTCTTCCCCGTGGTGCGTCTGTCTCCCAGGCCAGCTCTTGAGGAAGCCAAGCGAATCAAACACTATCTGGCTGTCCGTGGAGCCTGCACCGGGGGTTAGAGCTTATCACAGTGCAAGCAAGGGTGCAATAAAAACAAAGCCTGTGTAGACTCCCTGACTTCTCTCCATCATACAATATAACACGGGGGGACAGATAGAAAAATGGAAGCAGTGGAATTTCACTGACACACAGACAGACATCACAGTAGAACTAAAAAAGACATGTCTCTATCGCATGAGTGGACACTGATGGCAGAAGAAGGAAAGATTGTGAAACTATAACACTGTGTCTTTGAAAATAAAAAAGGGGCAGCAAAGCAATTTGGTTTTCTTTGTTCTGCTTCTCACATCTTATCATTAAAACACATTGGAGGGTTAATTCAGCGGGAGCCCACAGTGACAATCTGGTAGATGTTCAAAGAATTTCCATTTCTCGGAGGGGGGACTATTTTTATAGAAAATGTAGCCCTGCCTGATCACTAATTAGAAAATGGGGCAGGAGCTGCTGCGCGTATGGGAAGATACTGAAATATCATGTTGCAAAATGGATTGCGGCACAGAAAGAGCTCAGAGTGCCACTAATAAGATGTTGTCCAATACAGCCTGTAAATGTGTACAATATTGTCTACTGAATGCTACAACAACTGCATATTTTCCAACAGGATCAAGTGTACTGACTCAAGACCCGAGTCTCACGAGTTTAACAAATCACGGATGTTGACCTGTGAATTCTAACCTCATCCTATTTCATGACACTGCAGGTTGCTTAGCTTAGCTTCCAATGTATAGTGTTATGCAGTCTACCTTGAGTTTAATCCCACAAGTTCAAGACTAAAACCAAATAGGTGAGAAATGGCACCAAACTAATGGGAACTTGAAGATACATGTATATACATCCTCCTTCCATGATCCCATCTTTTCTGAGGTCCCACAGGGGTTTATTGTGGGTCCCTCTTTATTCAGCTCCTCTCTCAAACACACATTTATCTTCACTACTATGCAGACGATACACGGCTATTTGTCTCAGTAAAGCCTGCTACCACAGTGAATTCAGTATGTTGTGCCTTGTCTAGATGGAGCACTGGATCAACAAAAGCAAAACGTTTATGTAGTTGAAATAATTAGTACCGCAAACAGACGCTTGTCTAGCCTGGTGGACTTAAACAACATTTAAAAAAGAGACATGGAAACCTGGACGCAGTCGTTGATTTATGGTTTCATTTTAACATCCAGTGACCAAACAGGTACAGTCTTGCTTTGACCAAGAGAGATATTTAATTACTTAGATCATTCTCAAACCTAAAAACAGGATTATGTAAGAAACTAAATAAAGACTTGTAAGCTCCTCCAGAGATCCATTAGGCAGTGATTTTAACAGGCCGACTTATGTTCCACAAGACGAGCTGATGTGCAGAATTGGTCTAGTGTCCCTTTAGAGGACAACAAAGTATGAACTAGCTATGTTTTAATGTTATTAAGAAATAAATGTTAACCTACAAATGCTGCAGTACTGAGTGTGTCATTTTCTGTTCTGGTTAAAAGAAAAAAGCAATAGAGAAGTGTTTGTCTGTCAGGAGCATTCACTCCCTATCCATGTCACCCATCTCTGAAATGTTACACTTTTTTTGAGAATGAATGGTCAGTCTTTGATAATTAGTGTGAAAAACAAATTCACAAGTAGAGGGAGACTTGGGAAGCTAGCTGGGAGACAAAGTCAGGGTGGGAGGTCTCACCAGACAACCTTACTGTGTGTTTTATAAGACCCGCTGGATGGAGACTGCTGGCTTTGACTCTCAAAGAACGTTGAGCACAAGCTACTGGTAATCTAACTAGAGTCATCTTCCACTACTGTGAGTCTGAATATGCTTTTTCCCCACGTGTTACCCCAGGCACATCATTTCTGATTAGAGACACATATTGCTCTTTATTCTGCAAACGAGCGGCAGGAATTAGTTGGAGTCTGTCATTTTCGTCTTCAAATGATTTCCTCTTTTCCATAAATTCCTTCTGAGCGCTAGTAACATTCCCCACTCTGGTGTCAGCAGGAGCAGAGAGGGGAAACAGGGAGCTTTAACTGCAGGCGCACTCACGTGTCGCTGTGGATCTTCACTAAGGTGACACAATATGAAGGCAGCAGGACAGCTAATTAACAGCAGGCTTCAGCCTTAACTCTTAATTACATGTATTTCCTCAGCTCTGACGCCGTCCTCTCTCACTGCATCGTACAAACCGATGTTGTGTGAGTGTCTGTGTGTGAGGGATGAAGGTAAAGGACTGCTCTGTCACTGATAGTGTATCCCGAGTGAATTCAGGTGCATCTAGCCAGAAGCTGCAGACACACTAAAAGCATCAAAAGTGAGTTGGGCGTAATTAAAATTGCAATATGTTGTCCTTTCAGGGACATTATGCTATCCATCAAGCACTTGATCCATCGGCTCGGCTCGACACAAGCCAGCTCGCTGATGGCTCAGGGGCTGCTTACGTTGACATCTGCTGTGACAATGCTGGGTTAGCAGACTCTGAAGTACGGTGCCGCTGCACCATCCATTAGTGTTATGCCTTCCACCTGGCCGATCGACAGCGTTTGGGGAATCATTCGAGGCCAGACAGCTGTTTTTGTAAAAGTGGAAGAAACTAAAAAAAATGTTTGCTTGTCTTTGCTCTCTAATTTCTCTTTCTTTTTTACAGTAAAATCAGAATTTCTATTCTCGAGATAAACTGAAACCTTGAGTATTCAAAGATCCATAACACTGACGACCTGCAGATATGATAGAGGTTGCCATATTGTTGCAGGGAATCTGCACCTCTTAATGCATGAGTCTATAAAGGAAGGAAGTCTAGCCACAGTAAATAGACCCTCAACTGAACACAGGATCCTTTTGCAGACTGGCTCCAACAGATAGATGTTTATCTGTGATGAAGCTTGGCCACTGATGCTAGCATACATAGCATGTAAGGAGCCATTTGGTGGTACTTTCTCTGAGGCCCCAGGGCCGTTACGTACTGCTGCTCCTGTCCACAGACTAGTATTTATAGATTATAAAATTTCAAATGTATTACTTTATGAATTCCTACATATCCTTTTCATTTTGAAATGGCTACAATCACTTAATTACATTAATAATTTAGGAATTCAATCAAAAATGAAAGACAATACTTTTCACACAGTTCAGTCGAACATTACTTTTAAGACTTAAATATATAATATGTTAAATCAGCAGCTTCTCAAAGACCCTGATAAAGGAACCTTAAAGTTTTGTACCACTGGAAATTAAAGCAGCAAGGAAATTTAATATGGATTAATAAAACTGCAATGTGCTTTTTTTCTATATCTGATAGCTCACTTTAGGTTATTAAATGAGGACTTATTTAATGCAATGTATAAAATTCAACATTTTATTTTTTTTTTTTTTAAAAAGGATAAAGATAACCGTCCACATGTGAAATTATTTTCCCTGTCAATTTGTGACATCTCACGCACTGGTATCTGCTGGTAACATCAATATGCGACTCTGTCATATTACAGTAACACTGCAGAAAAATGCTGATGCTCAGGTACTATTTCATCATCCTTATATGTTCTGTATGTTCTTCAACAGAGTTCTCTCCCTCTTCTCTTTCTCACCTTTGAAGGGACTCCATAAGTGGAAAAATATGTAATAAAAGTATTTTAAAAGTCTGACCCAGTCAAAGATCTTGTCAGTTGCGATGTGTCAAATTTTTCAGATCTGATTGGTTTGACAGAACATTTCTTGCTGTCAAGCTCAGTCAGCTTCATAAATAAATAAATACAAAATGATGCATGTTTGCATGCTAACCTTTGGATAGTGTTTAAAGCAGGACTGTCAACAGATTAATCGCATTATTTCCATACTTAACATTACTTAGCCCTTTATGGACAGACAATTGGCAAAGATCAAGTCAACATTCTCTAATTAGGGTCAAATGTGGTCTGCAATAAAAAAAAAAAAAAAGTCTTCTTAAGCCCTGCAATAACACTCTAGGGTTGAAATTAAGAATTTCCAGGTATTTCAATGAGGGCCCTATGAAGGGTTAAAGGCAAATGAATCACGCTTTATTTCAGTATTTGTATGACTCTTATCAACATCTCAACTGTCTAGAAAGCTCCCTGCTCAGTTCATAACTCAGTTCACATCAACAGTAAATGCATACAAATTTGTTCTTATCGTGAGAACCATTTAGCAGGACTTTGAAGCTGAACTTGCCATTCAAAAGACCTGTTTCTTCATCTATTTGTGAATAATTGTTTCTGCTTGCTTTCTTCTTCTGCCTCTTTGGGGATTTTTGCTGTTACAGCGCATATTACCGCCCTCCACAGGGTAAAATTCTTTGTGACGGCTGCACTTCAAATTCTACTTGCTTTCCACAGATCACTTTCTGATTAACGTGTGTGCATCAGTTATGCATT
The DNA here is from genome assembly GCF_963514085.1 of Chelon labrosus. Taxonomy (NCBI): domain Eukaryota; kingdom Metazoa; phylum Chordata; class Actinopteri; order Mugiliformes; family Mugilidae; genus Chelon; species Chelon labrosus. The sequence goes on along the minus strand of NC_140338.1, from coordinate 21,804,525 downwards.
AGAAAAATGAACACCAGCCCTAGTTGAAACAAATGTTAAAAGACATTGAAGGAATTGTGTTTCTTGCTCAAGTTCACTTTTTTATTGAAAACTCTGGGAAAGGGAAGTTGGAAGCATTTGGAAACCCTGTTTGTAGTATTCTGTTTTACTCCTCAACTTGACTTCTTTTCCTTCCAAGAAAAGACTCACTGACGTGAAAAAAAAATAAAATAAAATAAAAAATTGTCATTGAAAAAGTGCAGACAATTTCTGTGAATCAGGCCAATCAAACTGAAAGCACCAACTTTCACTGCGGTAAAGTTCCAGAGAGACAGCGCTGCTCTCCAGTGCTACTGACATGTTAGGGACTGGAGCTTCAGAAGGCCTGGATGTCTCATCTCATCATCCGGTGCCATCGCAGGTCATGGGCAGCAGGCATCACTTGGTGCCAACAACAGTAGCCCTGCAAACAAAACAGTTGGTGCCATGTGTTCCATGGCATGATTCATTTTGACATGCCTAGCGTCTGGCATCCTCACAGCCAAGGCTTTTTAAGTGAGTCATTTCTGAGAGTCAGCTCAGACTCCTGACTGAAGCCGAGGTCTGCAGTTCGCAAACAAACCCCTGCATAAACACTTTGAAAGATGTGCAAGATTTACTCAGATTACACAGAATCTAAACACTTTCTACATGATATAGTGTCTCATACATTCTTTCACAAACATCACAGCGATGATAACGTCACTGAATCAGTATCTAAAAAAGCTGGAGATGTTTTTTAAAAGACAACTTTGACTGGGTTAGCTAAGAAGATTGGTACCATAGACATCTGTTTGATATCTGCAAAGTTATTACCTGAATTTCCTTTATTCCATGCAAAAGCAAGAAAAAATATGCCGCATATAGAGATTAGTTTGTTATGTATGGATTGATACAGGCCAGCTGATTACATTACTGTAGGTGGCTGCAATCCTCTGACGGTGTATTTTCCCAAAAACTATTTTCAAGAGATAATGTGAAGACGTAGGAAGACTGCGAACATGGTACATAGTCTTAGTTGGCAGAAACAATCTAAGTCAGCTTTTTCTTTTTCAAGTGTTAATGCATAGACTGTGGATATGAAAACTGAAAGCAAAAATAACTTGCTGCAGAGTGCCATGTTCGTGAATGGGACGTGAGACAAACTAAAAACATCAAAGTGCGCCTTAAATAAAGCGATACCGTGTCTCCAAGCTCCCATCACTCCCACACGGGGTCAGGTTGTCAAAATGGCAGCACCCGTCTCAACCGCAGCAGCAAAGGTTCTGTTCCAACTTCCTTAATAAAAGCTCCATTATTTCTACGAAAGTATGGTTAAGGCTCGGAGTATTTCAGAAAGACAGAGAGTGCAGTGGTTCTGGAGCTTCAGTAGCTAATTCAGCACACCAGATAATTCAGGCGATTGATACTGGTGACTGACCAAGTGCTAACTTCTGGTGCTGAATAACATAGCTAATGCTGACATGACAAATACTGGAGTAATGTGACCACTTGAGGCTGGCTTCAACAGTGAGTCAATCCTCATAGACCTCTGGGATAAAATGTCCAGCTTCACAGCAAAAACCCATGTTTATATCCAAGTACACATAACAGCTTTGGTCTCTACTCTAATATCTGATATTTTGCGTTTTTTGCTGCTTAAATTCTGACTCCTTTAAGTGTGAGGGGAGTGTCATCTCAGGTTAAAAGCCCACGCTCACATTAACAACCCAGTAGATGCTCAAACTATTTCAGTGGAGTCGCGCAATTCCAAGATAGAGTCTCCCAGAGACACCATGCTGAGCTTCAAAACCACTCTGCAGGAAACATATGGGTGATGTCTTCATTCTTCATTCATCTACTGTAACCGCTTGTTCCCGTTAGGGGTCGCGGGGTGTGCTGCAGGGAGCCTATCCCAGCTGTCATTGGGCGAGAGGCGGGGTACACCCTGGACAGGTCGCCAGTCCATTGCATCACACTCACACTCTGTGGGTGATGTCACTCAAAGCAAATGCATGAGACAATGGTTTGAGGTTCTTTTTCTGTCACGCAAAATTGATGAATTATTTGTTTTTGCTGCATTTACCAGAAGACATTTTTTTCGCAATGTGCACGGTTTAGGAAAAAAATCAATTCCCAGCTGTTCCTGTTTTAATGTAAATGGGAAAGTCTACAGTCTGCTGTTGTAGACAAGCTGCTGTCTTGACTTTTGTCTTGTCAGATGACTAAAAAGAGATGATAAAAACTGCTACCAAGCAGTCAAGAGGTCCCAGTTAGCCCATGTTTGTAACCTTTTTGGGTAATGTCTATATTTGAAGCCTTATCATAGTTGACCATGTAACTAAAAGATTACAGTTCTACATACCAAAGCGCAGCGTCACTGACATCTCTCACAGAAGCAACAGGGGATACTTGGGCCTTGTAAATGATCATCAATGACCTGATCAATAATCCAGCCTCGCCGAAAAGATCAATTTGTTCTCTAAGAATTATCTTTGAACTAAAAAAAAAAAAACAATCACAAGACATCTGATTTGGGTTCATTTTTAAAGCCCAATAATCAATTAACCTCGATAACTTTAAAGGACTATGTTTTTTATTCACTGGTTAAATTATTAAAACCATGCATGACATTGGTTGAACGATTCAGTCCTCACATGGGAGAGTAAAAAAAAAAGATATTTGAAAAAGCCTTTACTTATCTATCCAAGCTTCAGTGCAGCTGTGAGCGACTTCCCGTAAACCAATTAGAGGAAGAAAAGGTCATGCAGTAGCCTTGGAGAAAAGGAGATAAAAGCCTGATTGGATTGGTTCATGCTCTAATTTTGACCATCACACTTTTCACTTAGTTATTCAATTCGGCGTAGAAGTGGGGTGGGGGCGATGCCTGTATGCTCATTTCCTTCGGTCTCCAAATGCTACTGATAAGAGCCAACTTATCAAAACAGGTTGCACTCACTTAGATCATTGTGTTCATGTGATGCACCGTGTGCCAAAGAAGAAAACTGATAACAATCTATACTGAAGGCGTGTAAGAGTAACAGCAACATGAGACATGCTCTGTTTATCAAGGGAAACAAGGAGAAAGGGGAGTCAGCTGCACAGAGAAAGTCCAGTGCACTGGTAAAACTGCTGCACACACAGTGTTCTTTATGCACAGCATTGCACTTCATTTACACTTCAGACTGCACACCTAAGAATATCATATGGAACCTGGGAAATCTGAATGATCCCAACATTTGCAATTCACTTTATTTGTATAGCGTCAACAACAATACAAACTGTCTCAAGACACTTTACAAAATTTGGATGGAACCTGGTCTGAAACCCCCAGAAGTCACTGATCATACACTGGTGTTAATTTACATGTTATAATTCGTGTGAACGCGTTACGCTTGTGTTTACATAATTTAAGCAGTTTAGGTATGTTTTACTGCTGAGGAGCTCCTCGGGACTGATTCAAAGACATGTGAGTAATTGTATAGCTGGGCCACATAATAAGCAGCAGGGAGGGATTTTATTTAATGACAATTACTTAATGAATTGCGACAGGGGGTGTCAGCCTCCAGTAGAGTTTATACAATGTGGACGCTGACTCACATTTCTGTATCAGGTGTTGTGTGCAGTGTCAGTGCAGGCAGTAGATTATCCAAATGAACACTGTGTTTACCTGGACACTGGTACTCCAATAATCATGAGAATGAAAATACCTCATTCAGCCATCTCGATCAGAATGGACTAGCCTGATCAGGAGTTTTCAATCAGCTTGAGAGAGGCAGTGAAAAACCTTCGATTATCTGTTCAATAGGAAAATAATACCTAATACCAATGTAAACACTTAATCTGATGGTTTCTCTCCGGTTGGAATAAATCCATTCTGTCTGAGCATGTTTGCTCCGCGTGGGCTAAACACCAAGTGATGAGTTTCCAGGAGAAACATGGAGGTAACAAAACAACCAGTTGTCCAAACAAGTGTTTGAAAAGATGAACGATGCTGGAATCCGTGTGGACAGCGACGATGAAAACGTGGAAAAATCGTGGTCATCGTCTTCTACTGAATCCGTTCAGTGTTGGAGATAAAGCTGAAGAACAAATACGTCTTCCGTTATATTTCCAGCAAAGCACCACTTTCTCTATATGGTTCTATAGTGATCTATGTCTTGGAGCACGCAAACACATTTGTCTGATCAGATCATATTATTTAGTGTCCATGCGAACAGTTAGGTTAGAATCTCCGTTCAGAATGATGTTAATCAAGGTGAAGAAGGGTAAATACGATAAGGTAATCCTTTTAATCCGACAGCGTGATGAATTCCTCTCATCTGTGCATCAAGGAGTTGAGAAGGAGGTTGTGTTTGGTGCAGAGATAATTAACAAGCATTTTCGTGATATTTCATTATTTCTTGGTTGCATGTTATGAGGTTATGAGGTGACATCCCTTTGAAAAAAAATATCTAATATTTTTTTTCCATAGCTGGGTTAGCTTATTCTTTAAATGCACCTTATTCATGTGTGTCAATCAGTAAACTGCACAGCCCTCAGTCTGAAGAGCTATCTTTGTTCTCGGCACGAAAAGCTAAAATATCACTCTGCACCTCCTGTTGCTGTGGCAGCATTATCCACTTTGTTGCCTTCAATGCAGAAAGAAAATAAAGGATCTCGTATTGACGCAGAGAATTAGGACCATTAGGTCTCATTAAGAGACTCGATCAGGGTCCGCTTGTGTGCTTTTCTTGACGTTCGTCTCGCCGCGGAGAGAGGGAGAGAGAGAGCAGAGGCCTCGAGTGATTGTTACAAAGAGTAGCACATTTGTTCTTTGTCAGGCTCTGAGATGCGGCGGATGCTGCCAAAGATTCTCCAATTTCTTAAGCCACTGACATAGGAAATTTCCCCCAAAAAAGCACTAAGCAAACCAAGAAGCTTGTACCGCTGGTGCTGTTATTGTTGTTGTTGCACCACGGAAAGAAAAAGATAGCGAGGGAAATCAAGGAAAACGAGGTAGGAACAGAGCATGCATTTGATCTTTTTTTTTTTCCTGAAACTGATCAGCATCACAGAAAGGTCTTTGAATGCAAAATAAGATGTATGGCTTCGTCGTGTGGATTCATTTTTATTCATGACTGTGAAAACACCACCATAGTTTTATATAGTGTTTTCTTGATAAACAAAGAATGTGCTCATCCTTTGCGTGCTCCTCTTTTGCACGGCGCTAAATCGAAATGTTAAAAGTGGAACCTCACTGTGCGGCGTGGTATTAAACTTGCTCTCTCGGCTGCTGCTCTCTTTGTATCCTTACCAGCATTGCTACGCTATAAATAGGGATCCTGAGAAACTCAAGGTAATAAACGTGTCAGTATTTTGCAATGAAGAATGATGCCTCTGCTGTTAAGTTTCTCCATTGGGCTGATGTATCATTGAGGTTGAGCTCTCATTATCAACTCGGAGGATTATAGGCACTAACTCTCTCAGAGGAGGGAACTGTCAGCACTTCTTGGATCAGGTGTAATTCAGCAGCATAGAAACTCTCTGGCAGTTGAACAGGGACATATCTATCCACTGTTCCATTTCTCTCACCGTCCCCCTTCTCTATTCTCTGTTCTCTTTACTCTCCCCCTCCCTCCTGCTTTCTTCCCACCGTCTTTCCCCTCTTGGCCATTTTCCCGCTCCTATTTCTATCGCCTGCCTTCATTTCTTTCACGGCGTCTGAAAGTTCAGGCTTTTCATTGACTTTGCTGACTCCCATCAAACTCCGAGGACCACTGGAGTTGAGTCTTCCGATCCTGAAGCCGGCGTCTCTTCTCAATTAAAGCCGGCACCTTAGTTGCACACGTGACGGCCTCGGTAGTCAGTTCAAAGACGGATTTGGTTCTTTTTAGCGGAGTTCTGATCTGAACGTACCCTTTGCTTTAAGTGAATATATTTAATCGTGAGGTTTTGTCATCACCACAAGGGCTGATGAATTTTTCACGGTCAACCTTTGTATAGGACATCCAGTAAAAAAAGATTAGCTTCAAGGCTGTGTGTAGCAGCATTACAGAAAGGAATGTCACTGATTTAAGAAAGAATTACATGATGTGTGGCTAATATATGGAGCTAGAATATATTACTGGGATTCAGTTTAGACAAAACATCCACCTGATGAATGTAATACATTGTAAAAGATGCCATCATTTTAAAGCTGCATTAATCAATATTTTTTTCTTTTCACTGGATCAAATTACTGTATTCACTGTAAAAGGGATCACTTGAAGAAACAAGCCAACAAACAATTATCATCAGACTCTGCTGTCGCCCATTAGTCTGGAAGCCCAATTTGGAAAGTTGGTCTGGAGTCAATCCATTGAGAACCGATTATGCCCCGGCAAAGATCTGCCAAGCCAATCGCTTTGTGCGAGTCCCTCAGAGTTTAATTTGTTTACAACAGCGTGGCTGCCATTGGAGAAGCGAGCTCCTCTGAGTGCTCAGAGCCATCTCTGCGGTAAACGATACTGACAGCGAAACATCTTTAAAGGATGAAAATTTGGGCATGGGACTTTGTCGAGAATGCCTTAATCGCTAGTCTCATATTCCGTTGCTCTGACTGGTTGTAGGATTATCTAATTGCATGCAGAGGTAGTTTTTTTCTAATAGCTCAGTGTTTATAAAGTGAAATTACTACAATAGTAATTGTAATTTGCGGTAGATATTACTCTATGGACTATGTGCAATGTTTTTGCCACCTGTAAAGTATCTATAACATAACATCTTCTATGAAGCAAACATTATTTACTTTTTGAAATGACAATATATAAAGAAAATGTGTTTTTCTCCTTTAAACGTAATTACTTAATCTCAGAGAAGCCTTCTATCTAACTCAGTTACAGTCCATGAGGTCAAATGCACAAAGGTCCATATGAAAACAAAGTCATTTCAGCACTTTACAAAAACAAACAAACAAACAAAAAAACAACTCATCACATTATACATGGTTTAAATGAAAGTTATCTAACCCCACATAACTGAAGGAATTTTTCCACAATAGACTCATGCTGCTCATGTTGATTTGCTTGGACTTACGGTGGTCAGTGTGAACCCCTAAGACCTAAATGCAGACATGCGCACAAGGAAGTTCAGTTTAATGCGGACTTAGGTAATAAAAAGTGCTGCAGGGTAGGCAGGGTAATGCCAAAAAACAAAAGCAGGACAAAGATTTGGAACAAAGGGAAGGACGAGGAACCGAACCTAAACACTAGGAAACATCAACGGGGGTAATTCCATAGGGGTAATACACAGACAACTTGACAACGGACAAAGAGAAAGACAGGACTATATACACACACGTGGGCTGAAGGATCGACGAGACACAGTTAAACTAATGAGGATGGAGCACACACGAGGAGAAACACACACAGGAAGTAAAACGAGAAACAAAAGACCAGGGAAGAAACTTCCAGAACACAAATAGGAAACAAAAAAAAAACTAAACAATACCAATATCATCACACATTCATTGAATGTTGGGCAAAAATTTCTTAGCTGGGCTTTGTATCAACTTCAACTAAACAAAAACATTTCTGACACCCGTTACTGCCGAGTCATTCAAGTGAAAGTTGCTCCTTTGCCAGCAACAAAACAACATTTGTGGAGCTTTTGTTTTGTTGGCTACCGTCAGACTTCTGAAACATGGGCTAATGCAAGGTTTGCCTCTGATGCCTTTCCACGATGAATACAAACATTGGTAACACCATCTGACAACAAGTGACAGCAGGGAATTATCATCAGCTGTTCCTAGTCCAGTCCATTTTGGAAAGGCAGAACAGAGCTAAAGAGTAGCATCAAGCCTTCCCTCGTGGCAGATAATGGAAGAGGGGTGGGAGTGGTTGCATTGGTTTGGGCCTCAATCCAGCACAAAAACACACACACACACACACACACACACACACATAGAGGAGACAGGCCAAAATTATTTGACAATTTGTCAGGTGACAAATTCTGCTTTCAAACACACAGGAAAAGAAAAATAATTTCTCTGTTTTATGTTCAACTAGTGAAAATATGTGCTAAAGCGCTGGCTGTCAGCCCAAAGGGGTTTGGTGACGTATGGTAAACACAAGAGAGAGCTATGTGTTTGGCAGAAAACAAACAAAACCTTTAATATAGCTGGTGGGGGAAGCTGTAAATCTTGTGTCTTTATGTGGCAGAGGAGATACGAAGGGCTATGTGTTTTTCTATAAATCCCAGGAAACAGGAATTTATGTTCATTGCGAAAATCAATTAAACAAAGCCGCTGGACCCTGAAAACGAAAAACGTGCACGTTTTGAAACTCGCGTCATGTTTGGAAATGTGTCTCGTGTTGACAAGAAGTGAAACGGAGCTGCAATTCCTTCTAAAAAATCAATGCTTCATTTAAGGGTTTATTTCTGATACTTGCCACCGTGCTCAAACTGTTCAACTCTGCAGTGTGGTAGAGTGCTTTTGTAATCACATCTAACCAGGTTGTATAGACTGTTAGGTGGGAAAAAAAACAAAAAACAAAACACAACTTTCTTCAGAATCTATAGAAAGACTGGGTTCTCTCACCATTTCTATATACAAAGAATGGATCAAATATTGCCGTAATTCAACCAACGTTTTTATAATGCTATTGAGATGTTCTGTGCTCTGAGGCAGCAGCATCTCTGTGGATATTACCTTTTCAGTCTAGTGGCAACAATAGAACATTACACTGCCTCCCAATTATATTTCCAAGAACCCAGAAGTGCAAACTATAAGAATCTTTCTGTATAGGCTTTCCACTCAATTTAACACACAGCAAGCACATTAGGTGGTGGGTAAACATAGAGGAAAGTCTTTACACCAGGGAGACCTGGTGGAAAAACACCTATTTTTGTTTTTAACTATTGTAGAATTATGTACTTATGTACTATGAATATATGTACTTCCAACTGTAAAAACAACCCAAACGCCCACCATGACATAGGAAACTAAATGCCATGCTTGATTTGGGTCAGTTACCTAGCAGACACAATGTTACGTTTTTATGCAGATAATGCACATTTGCACTTTCCAGATTCTGACAATTTTTTTGTTGTTATTATTATTATTATTATTATTATTATTATTATTATTATTATTTATTTTAATGTCCATAACTGCTGGAAGTATTTTAAGAAGGGTTAATAATGTGGTTATTATTTGCCCCCATCCACCCGGACTGCAAAAAAATGTATAGAAAACTTGGCTTCCCACAATTGATGCAAATTTTTGACACAAAACCTTAACCAAAAACCAAGCACACGGGATTATAATCAAACCAGTAATCAAGATTTAACCAGCTGAAATGTATGAGTCTAGATCAGTGAAAAACCATGAAAGAACCTCTTCATGTAGTTGCGTAATCCTTCAACCAATCGGAGCCAGAACAACTTCTGATCAACTTTTCCCCCAAAACCTTATGAGTGGGGAAGACTGGGCTGGCTTCCAGAGTCCAATTATAGTATTCAACCCTTAACTTATCACTTGGAACCAATCCATTTCTGAACTGTATTCTGGGAGCAATAATATCGCTAACCTACTAAGTCAACGTTTGTATGATTTTGTAACTCTGTGCTCATTGCACTTGTATCTCTTAAGCGGGGTTGAGAACTTGTTTCGGTGTCCACATACTTTTGCTAATATACTCTAGGTAGGAGCAACATATCATTATGTAATTCCCTAAAAACCTCAGGCCACCCATGTTTCCGGATGGGCAGATGTCCCACAATCCATAATACACTTGATGAATTAAAATGGCAGGTTGCCAATTAAATAAAAAAACAAAAAACAAATAAATAAATAAAACAACAACCTCAGATGGAATTTTCCATAGTCCGCAAAGGATACAGGGCAAATTAAAAGAGCTTTCTCACAAGTTATTGATGACACATCTCAGAAGTATTGGACAGGTTTTGGGTACAAATTAATTTTAGTGTACTTAAAAAAATTTCTAAATAATAATATAGGCCCTTACAATAACCTGTACTTGTAAAACATCCGTCAGCTGTGGGTTTGGATATTAAAAATGATGTTTGTGCTCAGTAAAAGTCATAAAGCTTTAAACTTCCCCCTCATAAATCACATTTCAGATAAGTGCAGCTCTCAGCCTGTTTCCAGAAATCATTTAATATGATTGAATAACAGCATATGCAAGTATCGGATATTAGTGTTTAATATGGACTGCAGTTTTTCATGATTTACATTATCTGTTTTTTTTTTTTGTTTTTTTAAGCAGATGCAGAGCATTATATTTCTGTTCATTATAATATGAACAGAAATATACCCGGTGAAGGTCATTATCTGCAGCATTAACATATGAAATATAATTATTTGTTGGAGAAAATGAGCTTCGTTTAGGAGTGCCCGTCAGGTCGTGCTGCATTTGCGCGCCTTTTGCCGGCTCTGTTAGAGGAGTCTGTCGGCTTCTGGAGCAGCCGCTGGTGACCTTTCACACAGCCTCCAGTCACCTCTTCAGCTTTCACGTCCTGTGTGAAGATTGCGCTGAAGGCTGGCCAACAACCACCGGCTCCGGCACATCTCCTTTCGGATGCGCGTGACGCACAAAATACACACTTGTTTCCTCGCTATCACACAACAAAACCGCGCCGAGCTGCTTCAGCGTCCTGCCAGCCTCGTGTGTGGTCACATGTCTCTCAGGCGCTTTTCTCCCTCTTCCTCTCCTCCTCTACTCTGCTATCGCTCCCCTTTTTTTCTTCAGTCACATGCACACTCAGTGGATCAATCTCCTCGGATTGGATTGATGGCCCACGGGCCTTCTGCTGACTAAGGCGTTGCCAAATATAGTGAGTTATTGGGAAATTATGCTTAGCTGCCACTCTGTCTGTGCTGGTGATCCACTTTGTCAATCCTGATCTTTAGCTGCTGTCGCCGTAATACCACCCGGCTTGACTGTGCCACCTGACACTGCTTAGAGAGACGGAGCAGTTGTCACCACAGGCGAGATAAATGCATCCCAATGATGTTATTTTGATCAATAGTTGGGGCCTCCACAAATAAGAGTTACATTTGCAAGCTGGAGTCTAGCCTCTATTAGTTAAGAAATGATGGCGCGTAGATGTGGATGAAGTGGAAATGAAAGCAACTCCCAGTGAGGTTTGGGGTTGATGAAACAAAGGCAGATTTTATTTTTATTATTTTTTTTTCTTTCATGCCTGGTCATTTCCATATGTCCCCCTTGCTCTCCTAGCCATCCATCACATTTCACTTTGGGCGAGACAGCTGTCTGAGGCTGGAGCATATTCACAGTTCAGCAGTCCATCAAATTGCACCAAATACAGTAATTCTTCAGTCAAGCTGGAGCACGGGGTAGAAGGGGGAGCGAGGCGAGAAGTGTCAAGGAGGCAGAGCCGCGTTGGTGAACCCTGCCCGCCTTAACCCTTTGAAAAGCCTGACACGGTCACTTTGTATTCAACGGGGAAGTCCAGGAAAATGCCAAATGGCATTTCCTGTCAAAGTGGGTGTGTTTGCTTGAATACAGATCCAGGAACAGATCTATAGTTACGACTCGAGTTTGGCCTAGATACATAATCAGGTGCTTTCGAAGATTAGAAGTGAACAGTAAATGCCTACGTTTAGGCTTATTAAAGGATTATTGACACTGTGTTATGAAATCCAATGATACTGACATCCTTGTTTATCATGTTGACTAGTCCAACAACAGTGATCAAAGTAAAAAATAAGACCTGGGTGGCAAAATGGTCCTTTAAGCCAGGTAAGTGTAATAGTGTGTGTGTGCACTTATAGTTTTATAAGACGCCACTGCACACATTTATGATTCTCAAAATGTTGAGTCTTACAAGTCTTAGAAATTGTGCACCTGCACTACTACTACTACTACTATTAATATGTATTATTATTATAATAAGTGAATAAAAAAATGGATATACTGGCACAATTGCTCACGTTCAGGGTTATTTAAAACAAGAAATCTGTTGAAAGTTGTGTATTTATTATATACTGCGATACTGTACACTCATGCATATAGCTCAGGTGTGTGAGTCTGTAGTAAATCATTAATAATCCATTAATTTAAGAAAGATACAAGCAATATCAACCTTAACCAGTGTCAGTATTAGTACTTTATTAATTAAAGTAGAACATTTTCAAAAATGCCTTCATCCCTCCCTGTGGACGTGTGCCCTTATTACACTCATATTGATTGGCTGGCCTGCCGGCTTATTTCAGTCACTTGATTCTCCCACAGTCTGTGAGACACGGATGGATCATGTAAGAACAAACATGAATCCTTTCTAGTTACTCTTCTCTTTTTGTAGTCGTTTTGTGTCTCGTTGTGGTTGGTTTGTGTCTTTTCATGCCGCTTCGATTCATTTTTTTTTTTTGTCTCTTGGCACTTCTTTGTGGTTGTTCCATGTCTCTTTGTGAACTCTTTTCAAACTGGGGCTCCGATCCCTTGGGCCCCTGGCCCAATACCTGGTGGCCATGTTCAATAATCCTTCCATTGTGTTAGAAAACGATGCTACACATGCTTGATGCATGGATTCCACCGTCAGTCCACACAAGATAACAGGTTTGTCAAAGGGATCCGGAGAGGAACCAGGTGAACGGGTGCAGAGGCGACGGAAGGAAAGCTATATGTCTCCACTTCACCGGTGGGGGTAGATCTGACAAAGACATTCCACACAGGGTGTCTTTTTAATTGATTCACTTTTTGTATGGAGCATCTATGGTGCATTCTGTCGCCATGAAGAATCTGAAACCAAACTGATATTATTTGACAAGGACGTTTGCACGGCAAGGAATTCGTCTTTGAAAATGGTGACAGGTTTTCTTTTACGTTTCTCTTATTCTCTCTTACTGTTATTATTATTCACCAAACACAACGTTTTCATGCACGACACATTAAGTGAAGACGGCTGCCATGTATTACCTTTACTAAAATGGATGCAGCATTGTGGTGCTTCATTTGTTTAATTGAATTTGGTAGACTAGGAGTTGATAATTTTTAGCACAGTGTCAGTAACATTTGTGTTTAGTCACTCGTTGCCGTTGGGCTGTTTACGCTCCAGTTTCTGGTTTTGGAAGTAAAAATGTCAGTTTTTACTTCAGAGACCTAATTTTTCTTTCCTCCGGATTGTTCATTTTGAACGTGGAGCTGTGAATAACTGAATTTTTGTGAAGTTGAATCAAGTGGAAGCTTCACAAAATAGAGGTTAAGGGGTTAAGGGCTAAACAACATAACTTGCAGCGCAGGAATTTACACCTTTTGATTACATAATATAAAGTAGAGTATGCAGAGAATGTCAAGCACTCACAAAGGCATTACCTATAAGACAGTGGCCCTGCAGAAATGAATTACAAAGGTCATTTTAAATCATGAGGGAAAGCCATTTCATTTCAGAAAGTACAATTGTAACTTCCTCTTTTATTTTTTTTTTATTTTTACCTTTGAGATGTTTATGACTTTTAGGAAAGGCTTGGTCTGAATGAGCCTTTGTTCTCTCGGGGCATGTTGACTCTTCCCTTGAGAGCACCTAGTTAACCCACTAAGCAAGCACACAAGTGCACTTTATTTAATGCACGGAGGCGGCACCTAGCCAACTGCTGCACATTTTTATATTATGGCAGGCTTCACTCAAATCCCCTCTATTAAACGCTGCCAGCTTCCACTCCCGCACTTACTCATTATGTTGTGATCAACCTGTGGCATTCTTCTCCGCAGTGGCGTGTCCTCCTTTTCTCTCCAAAGACAGATTTAAGGATCCTCATGAATGCAAATGAAAAACGAATTACCTTATTAATAGGGATTCAGTCGCCCACGTGCACCACTACCTTGTCACCGGGGGAATTATTTGCATGCCCTGGTTACCTTGGGAGCTCCGCTGTCGGGGGGCAATAGTTCCTGCTTGGCTTCTGAAGACAAATTGGTCCCAAGCAAAGGGCCAGATGATTCATAGACCCCTATAAATGAGTTTGAGTGGGAAAGAGTGACCTGACCTGAAGTATGTGCACTGGAACTCCCTCGTGGAGCCAGCATACCTCACAGGTGAGAATCTACTAGTGGGGCCTTTATCTTCTTGTCAGAGTCTTGTCAGACTCTGCTCAAAGACGCAATGAGGCTATAGCTATGCTTATTTGCCACTCACAAGGGTAGATACAGAGCATAGTCAGTCATGTGGTAGGCAGAGGTGGAAGTTTTGATGAATTGACTAGATGCTTTCATAAAAGGATTATGCGATGTGAGCCATAGGTCTCGGAGAGGTCACTAAATTCTAGTATTGGAGGAGATTAGTTCTGAAAGACTCCATACAAGGGGGGATAGTTTTTTGAACCTTGACCGATAGGGTGACAGAAGTGTATCTATCAGGTTACCAACCGATGAGGATTCATATGTTTGCTAAAGTTAGACCTTGAACCTTTGACCATTTCTGGAGGTATCATGGCAGTTTGCTTATTCAGTCTAGTTTTGTGAAGGACCTTCCTCCATAGCTCACTCTTGTTGATCTCCAAACTGGTTGCTACATTTCACATGATATGTATCATGATGCATGACTAAAGCAATTCCAACCGTAGCCAACGTTTGAGATGATCCCAGGAAGACGTACCACAGATGTCCGGACACCTTTGCTTTATCTCAGCTGCTTGCATTTCAGAGCAATTGAGCAACAAATCTAGTTATTATTAATCTTGAAATGAAAATTTCAATCCCTTTCATTCACTGGAATGGGACTACGAGATGAGTGAGAAAATTAACATCAGATATGGACAAACCAGCATAACACAGTAAACGTCTTTAATTTTTCCCAACACAAGCGAGCCAAAGTGTACATTTTCTGCTGCGAAGTGATATGCCACTTGTCATGCAAAGGAACGAACAAAAGACAGCAGTCTGGACAATGAAGACAGATTACATCTGAAATACTAGCACAGTTAATTAACTTGAAATTATGGTCGGGTAAACAGTTGCGCAGTTTGGGAATATCAGCCTCTGGCTTTGAATGAATGTGTCAAAATGACAGTTGTCTCCCACCATTTCAAATTTAATGGAAACATTTGAAACCTGCACCCGCAATGACTAGAATTACAAGTCGCTTTATGGAAAGGAGATCGTGCTGGAAAATGAAAGGCTAACCACAAACACACTGACACCACCAGAGACTTCTAACTCTTGGTCAAACATTAAAGTCTGCAAAAGTTAACCTACTTTCCACCCGGCGATTCGTAAGACTCACGCGCTTTAAGAGGTCTCAACGAAGAGAATTTAAACATAAATGAAAGAGAGGCAGGAAAACAGTCGCTGAATAATCTGGGTTCTTAGAGCTGGCGATACATTCCCTGTAATGTTTTATTAATGCCGCCTCTCCGCCTGAGGGGTAAATGTTTCTTTTCTGGTGCCACACATCCACTTTAAGAAATCAATCATTCTGTTCACTAATAGCAAATCATCTGTGTTGGCAGGCTGGCAATATCTTTTCAAAGCCACTATCTCTGAGCTGCTGCACTCTGATCAGAAACTGCAGATTAAAAGAGAACAGCACTGGTGGACCTGCAAACCTTGATGAGGAACACAGAAATGATATCATAGTAATGAGATATTGCCGATTAAACTTACGAGGACACTTAAAAAAGAATATAAGATATGCTGACAGTCATTATAGTAGATAGATGTAAGGCCTAAAATAGTTTTCGGGATGTTGTGACTTTGGCGTAGGCTTTAGGAAAGACTTCTTCTAAGAGTCCATAGAGGTATTTTTTGCTCGGCTGTTGTCAATCGGGTAAGAATAGAGTATATGTAAACGGTGAACATGTAGGGGTTCTGAAGTTCTGCCAAATACAATAGGTGAGGATATACCATGGAGAGGTAAAACCTTTAATTAATTTCTTTTCAGTCTCTTGTCTAGGTCACTGTGACATTGGTGTCTCTGTACAGTTATCTCCAGTGTTTTTTTTTTTTTTTAACTTCACATTATTCTCTTTCCACCACTGACACAGATGACACATGTTGTCCCAAAGAACTGGACATTTTGATACGCAAGGAGCCACAGATTTAGTCTCGCATAACCACTGTTTATTTAACCGCTGCGTGAATAAGGCTCAATCAAATCATTATGTGTAGGATGATGATTAAAGGGTATGATAGTCGTAATTGTTTCGGGCACACTCAAAAGGATTTAATACACCACGCCAGATACGGGCCGTTCATCACAAGAGTTTCTCTAATCCAAGCACATCAGACATATTAAAAATGAGCGAAAATTAGAGTTGTGATCTGACATTCAGTCAGCCTTTTCATAATCCTTTTTTTTCTCCAAATGAATTAATCAAGCATCCTTATTTGTCAATGTGAGGGAAGTGATAAAAGCACTGCGTGGGTAAAGCTCTGTGGTCGACCAGTTAGCATTAAGGCAAGGCAAGGCAAGGCAAGGCAAGTTTATTTGTATAGCACAATTCATACACGAGGCAATTCAAAGTGCTTTACAGAAGCAGAAGATATAAAAGCATAGAACATAGAATATAGAAAACACAAAAGGAAATAAAAACAAATTATTTTAAATAAAATAATTACAGTAATTGGAATCATAAAAGACTGATTTAAAATCAATAAAATAATAAAATGTGTCTAAGAAAAAGCTGCAGCAAATAACAATGTTTTCAAGCCTGATTTAAATGAATGAACAGTTGGTGCGGACCTCAAGTGTGCAGGGAGTGTGTTCCACAGGTGAGGAGCAGAATAACTGAAAGCTGCTTCACCTTGTTTGGTTCCAATTTTGGGAACACACAATAGACCTGTCCCTGACGACCTAAGGGGTCTGGATGCTTCATATGGAATTAGTAAGTCAACAATATATCTTGGTGCCAGACCATTTAGTGCTTTGTAGACCAGCAGTAAGATTTTAAACTCTATCCTTTGGCTCACAGGAAGCCAGTGCAGTGATCTGAGCACTGGTGTGATATGATCCATTTTCCTAGTGTTTGTTAGCACTCTTGCAGCAGCGTTCTGGATCAGCTGTAGTTGTCTAATGGATTTTTTGTTCAGACCAGTAAAGACACCATTGCAATAGTCCAATCTACTGAAAATAAATGCATGAACAAGTTTTTCCATGTCTTCTTTGGACAAAAATCCCTTAATTCTGGCTATGTTTTTCAGGTGGTAATACGCTGATCTGGTAATGAGCTTTAGATGGTCATTAAAATTAAAATTAAGCATCCAAACATGTTGTGAGTTCAAAGGGTTCCCCTTTATTACCATCATTACACCTCCATGACTAATAATAATTTATAGTGTAGTGATCCCACATGGAAACTCAATCCTGCTTTTTGAGCCCATACATTCGTTCACACAGTATTAAGTACAGTCAGATCAGTGGGCTGCAGACTCTAGGGTAGACCTAGGCATGACACGGCCCGCAGGACGTATAGCTACGGCCCTTTGGCTGACTCTGACCGGCCTGCATAAAGCTTGTCATTTGTTCTCCACAGATCATCTGGACAGAACTTTTTTTTTTTTTTGCGTGGTGTCCTAAGTTAGCATGCTAATGCCCGGTTAAACATGCTCCTGTTATTTGGCTAACGGTCACTTTCAGTGTGTCTGTATGTTAGCATGTATGTTAACAGACTGGTGTATAGCTGCAGTGATGTCGTCATTTATAGTAAGTTTTTTGTTTGCCGTGTGTGCTACCATGGAACAGTAGGCTAACAGATTTAGCCCGTTGTCTGCTAACCGGTCTGCTAACTGGTTACAAAGACATAGTGACGCTGCTAACTGGTACATCGTTACTACGTCTTTGTGTCAGAATCTTTCACATATTTTGGTATTACTGGTCAACCGTATGAACTTCAGAGCGCCGCGCTGCTGTACCGATACGCTGAGCGGTTGCCAAGGCAACCATGAGACTCTGACAAGGAGGAGCTGATTGACGTTCCTGCTTGACGCACGCAAAATACC
The DNA here is from genome assembly GCF_963514085.1 of Chelon labrosus. Lineage (NCBI taxonomy): Eukaryota > Metazoa > Chordata > Actinopteri > Mugiliformes > Mugilidae > Chelon > Chelon labrosus. Next base: position 21,786,589 of record NC_140338.1, on the reverse strand, counting down.
TTTGGGTCAGTTCTGATAGATAGAAAATATTATCTTGCAGGCCAGATACAATTAAGGGCCTTGAGTTTGACATGTGCAGTTTAGGATGTTGAGTCGAATGAATGATCATTTATTTAATATACAGTAGTATTAGCCAATATAAATATTATATATGGTCATTTAAAAAAACAAATCATACTAATAGATTAACAGTTAAATAACTAAATACATTTTGTTTATATTTTAAAAGTTCATTGGTACAGATTTCATTTAAGATTTAATTAACTGAACTTTATAAGATAATGTGTTCATTGTTAATAAAGCATTTCAAGCTTTAAGTATGACTACTTGCTTTCTTGATCATCCCTTTACTAAAAACACCAGCACAAAATAAAACATACCAATGCTGCGGGAGCAGAATTGAGTTCAGCCTATTGGCACGGCCCTCCAAGATATTTACAGTTTCTCATGTGGCCCCTTGGGAAAAATAATTGCCCACCCCTGCTCTAGGGGGACACGGCCGGGGAGCAATTTAGGGGTGCTTGCTCAGGGCACCTCAGCCATGGACACAGCTGGAGACGACCGGGGGAACCCTTTAGTCCCATCTCTAACCACTAGTCCACTATTCCTATCAAGACTCCTCCTGCTCTCTCTGCAGGTCTCACAAAACTGTGATCCGTCACCCACAGACTCAGCTAATTGTGCCTTCATCCAGGCACATACAAAATGCAAAAATACGAAACAGTGTGCCAGAGCTGATGGGTCGCAAATAACAGCAAAAACTCTCGCCTCACTCTCAAGAGGATGGGAATTATCCAACTTTAATTCCCATTTTCATACATACTTAATCTGTCCTCGTCTCTAAACTATAAATCACTGTTTTATTATGAAGCTAACTTCTTGACATCATTAAAGCAAAATGAAACTGATTACTGATGAAACATTATATCTGCATCAGTTGATTTCCTATCTTAAAAAGCAGCTTCTCCCTTTGTCATTATCTGTTTTATTGGCTGAATAAGATCCGTCTATTTTTGGAATTCCATTTTTGTTGAAATCCCACAGCCCTCCTGCTGATTTTTTTCTGCAATTTAAAATATTTTCTGATTCTCTGGTACATAGAGACGTGGAGGCACCATGGCAACAGAAAAAAATATATATATATATCTTGGTCATTTGCTTGCTTTATGAAAGCCTGCCCTGAAACCAGCTCTGTGCCAAGCATATATACAGGCGAAACCCGTCTGGCAGACTGCCCTGGCTCGGTTCACATACCAAACAAAAGAGTCGAGAATGCAGAATAGCCACAGTGCTAACCTTGACCGCAGCTGCCACTGTGGGCGGCTGATGGAGGAGCGGGGGAGTGGAAGAGGAAGAGGTCACGAACTGCCCCTCTGGTACTAAATGGATAATTCAACTCTATTCCGCTAAAATACCTACTGGAGCCGGGAGGCAGTGGAGTTTGTACAATACCTTATACCATCAACAACGTAACAAGCTCCATCACCTCTTGGAATACAGGAATGAATGGTGAGCAACCCCTCCACATAAACACCTCCTACCCCCACTTTCTTTTCTATTACTTATTTCTACCGTTCCCTGCCTGTAGCTCGATACAATCCATCATCTTGTGCTGGGGCTGAGCTTCCTCAGTTTCAATGTGTGCTCAGTGCACCATATGGTTTCCCAAGCAAAACATTTCTCCTCTGAATCCAAATGTTTCTGCCCCTGGTCTTTTGACCTCTCGTTATTAATAGAAGAGATACAGAGCAAGCCACTTAGGGAAACTTTGTTATCCGACATGTAGAGACAGAATGAACAGGCAAAGACTCCCTGTCTTTGCCCTCTCTCTGTAGACAGCGGTTTGGGCCTTCACATTGCAACTGGATGATGTCTCGCAAAATAAGAAATACATCAAGAAAGGAACTCCTTATACAGACAAGTGATAAAGCAAGCAGTTCTGTGTGCATTGTTGATGAAAATGTTCTTATGTCGTTGGTAGTTTATCTCTGAACAAATGCAGAGCATAAATCTCGTCACTGCATGAGTTATCGACGCTTGTTTTCAATAGAGTAAGCAATTTTAAAATAGCACAAAAGATGATATTGTCCAGGATTATGGGTTTTGTTCAGAATTGGTGGCCTGGAGGGCAGCACAGGGCATGGTGGTTAGCACTGGTGTCTCGCAGCAAGAAGGTTCTGAAGGAAGAAGGAATCCAGGTCGACTATTGCCTTTCTGTGTGGCGTTTGCATGTTCTCCCTGTGTCTGCGTAAGTTCTCTCCATAGGTTAATAGGGGATTCTAAACTGGCCATAAGTGTGCATAAGGGTGTACCCCGCCTCTCGCCCAATGACAGCTGGGATGAATGAAAGAATGAATTAATGTCTCGAGGACCCGTATGATTATCGTATCTTACTCCATCTTTGTGTCTGAGGAACCAACAGGAAGTGAGCCCACACAGATGACTTACATCTGGAAACCTTTTATGACCATACGTCTGGGCCTTTCAGCTTCATGAAATCAGTTCTTAATACTGTACATGCATGGGATGGGAGGCACCTGGCTGTCTTCTTCTAACACCACAGGAACATAGCTTGGCCAAGTCTGCAAGTAAGAGTGTATGAGAGTGGCATACGAAGCAAAGTTAGTGAATGTCATCCTTGTGTTTTCTCAGCAGATGCATTGTTGTTGTGTTGCTCGGAGGGTATTCCTACCTCAGGATGTACAAGGATTAGTCACACTGCCATTTATCTGTAAGTGTTGCTTTATCCCATTTTAATGGAAGGATTATTGTGTAGTTTGCATTGGCTTTATTTGTTTTCACTGACAATAGGTGTTCATCCCCGGTCTGCCAAAAGGCTTAATGATGTACTGCACATCTCTGCAAAGCGCATCGCTCGGTAACAAAACCTTGATAACCACTCAATATTTCAGGTGCTGGTACTATCAAAAGTGACTTGGGCTGCAGCCGCATAATCAATACTCCAGGTTTCGACAGCTTTTACACTCAATATGTCTCACACTACCTAAATGATTCTCCAAACCGAATACTCTGCAACTAAAATGTGCGATAAAAGCAGACTGAAGCACAAAAGCAGCCAGACGGTGGAACTGCCAAAACATTAATTTAGGAAAATCATTAAGCCACCTTCAAAGACCTTATCGAGGCAGCTCGTCTCTCTGCTGCCTCAAAGGGGTAAATATATCCTTTCGGCAGTGAAACAGTTTTGTTAAGACACTCACTTTTGTTGTAAAGTCAAATGAAGGATAAAGAACCAATCCGTCTCATGTAGCTCATTAGAGGAGAGATGAGCCGGGTGTTCTCTGCAGAGTAAGACTCATCAGCTGTCACCTGCTTTCCATGTCTGGGAGACAGGCAGTCAGGGAGCTGCACAAAGCTGAGAGCAAACAGTTGGTGTGACGGTAAAACATCCAAAACAACCACATCAAGAGGAATACTCCACATCATTACGACTCAACAAGTACACAACAATATGTTAGCAGCCTTTGTGGAGATTAAAAGCATCGTTCCCCGCCTTTCAAACGGATACGAACACATGATGTAGGCTTGGTTTACATACACTGCCGTACCACTCTGTCACTTTAAAACCACTCTCTTCAGAAATAGGCAACAAATTCAGAACTGATATATGCGTTATTTGTTAACCTGGGGAAAGGTCTGGCTTGGGTATTCATTAAGTCTGCTTGATCCACGCCCGAGGTGTGAAGATGAATTGTCCATCAAGCTTACTCCCATCCCAGGAGAGCTTTAAAGGATATCCCACCTCTGCTTCAAGAATGGCATTGATCCATTTCATGTCAGACTAGTTGAGATGAAACAGAAAGGTTAGAGGCTGCATCACGTTTGCACTTAGAGCATTTGCATCCTCATTTCTGGTGAGCCTTGCATAATTACTGAGGTAATTAGAGTGCCTACATTTCTGCATAAAAACGACTCAACAACATCAACGGCGTATGTAGTTGTTTATTAAAGAAAATTAAACATTTGTTCATATCTGTGAGGTGCAAAAGTAAGTGAACCCCTGTTTTTAGTATCTGGTGTGACTCCCTTGTTCAGCAGTAACGTCAACTAAACGTCTCTGATAACTTCTGAACATTTCTATTTGATTAAGGTCAAGACTTTGACTCTGTCGTTCCAGAGCAATAATTCTCTTCTTCTTTAAGCCCAGAACAGTAACGTTATAAATAGTAACATCATCGCTGACGTTGAGTATATTTCACCCGTTATAATACGTCCAATAAAAAATACTTCTCATCAAAATAAATTGAATTACAACAATACATGATAAATTGAAGTCCTTTTATTTAAAACTATAAAATGTTTCATAAAACAAAAAAAAGGGTATGACAGGGGGCACATGTAAAAGTCTCTAAAAAATATAATGGAGGTAGGAACTTGAAATTTGGTCCACCTGTTCCTGGGACATGTGAGACTTGTCCAGTGAAGGCACAGTCTTCCTGCATGAAAAATGGCACTTTTTGAGAGGGTAAAAATGATGAACTGACTATAAAAATGTTTTTGAACAAATTAATTCCCTTGGAAAATTACCACTAAATGATATTTCTTCATAAGCATTATACCAGATAAACCCATTACATTCAAATTCCAGGACCACTTAGCTAACGCGAAGTATCAAAGAATAAACATGCGTAGCTAGCAATTGCTAAAGTAAAACTACCTTTTAGTTATGTTTTATTTACTTGTTGGCATGCCATATTTTCTAAGTTTGTGACAGGGTCATAGCTGTGCATGGTATGTTGCCATAAAATGCACAAAGACTAACGTCGGGTGAAACGCTCCTACCCAAGGGGCCACGCAAATCAGACAGCAGCAATACAATGAAAATCACGAGACAACAATCGCCTGTCGTAAGTGTTCTAGGGTTAATCTTTCTTTTGTAGAACAACTTGTGTGGAGGGTGTGCAAACTACATCTTAAACCTCCATAAACATGTGTTGTGAAGATCAGACTTTGACTAATCCCTGATTTTAAACCAAACACGGCACTGAACATCACCTGAGTCTCTTTATACTGATCGGAAACACGTCTGAACAGATGGGCTCTAATTTCACCTCAAAAGCAACTCCTAGAGGTCCTTCCTTTTGCACCTCACAGATATGTAATATTGGCTCACTTTAATGAAAACAAAGAAATAGCAAAGCATAATGTTTCTGTTTCATTTGTTTGATGGACTTCCGCTGATGTTTTGAGTCATTTTATGCAGAAAAGCAACAAATTCAGAGGGGTTCAAATACTTTTAAGCGTTACTCATTCATATATAATTTCAGCATTATATATGAGAGTTTTCATGACATAGAAAAACATAACTGTTAAAAGGTAAAACTGGAAATTTGAAATCAGATTAAGAGTTACTCCAAGATTTTTTTTTCCCAAGACTTTGCAGTTTTTTGATTCAGACCAAATGAGCAGAGACTTTGGGAGATACAATACAAGTTTTCATCACTTAACGATTTTGTCTGTCATGCATTCCCATCAGAAGGCATCCGGACGGTCCCATCATCCTTCTGCTGCAGGGCAATGAGCCCAGAAACATTCAGTCATAAACAACTATTTTCAGGCGAATAAGGAATCCCTTTTAAGAAAATAAAAATAAAAGTTCAGTGTCTCACTCCCGCAATTTCTGCTTCCATTGCATACTGCAACTGCTTTAAGTGCACCAACATTTCTACTGACATTGTCTTACATTTGCTGCTGCAATTTCTTTCAGGACTGAAGTTTAAACTGCTTTCAGAAGACTTCAGCTTCTTTCAGCATTCCTATTTTTAAAGCTTACTATTCCAGGTGCCTGCATTTTTTTGACGCCCAGCGTAACTAGAATTTAGGCTGCCTTCGTATTTAAATTGCAGGTTACATATTCATATTTAACGTTTGCTTTCATCAGAAAGAAAAAAAGGCATTTTTACAAATTTAGATGAACATTCTTGTAAATAAGCCATTGAGACGGTTCTGTGCATCCTCAGATGAAGTACAAATGAGCACAGCCTTTGAGATATATATCATACATCCACCCAACTTCTACTGTGCCGCCAGGAAAATAACTGTCAAAACATCTCCACGCTTTCACTCTTTATTGATAACACCAGGAAAAAAAAACGCCAGCACTTCTCGACAGTGAGAAAATGTAAAAAAGTAAACTAACTCTGTATTATTCCTAAATTCCACCTTAAAATACACACGGCTTCATTTACACGGAAAGCTCATTTTGTCAGAAAAGTAAATGATCGTCTCGCTTCCCCGGTTTTCCCTTGTTTTGTCAAGCAAAAGACTCACTCTTAATCTCTTCACGAAATGAGACTTATAAACAATGAGAAATTCACCAGACAGCTTCTATTCCATTCCACTGGAAAAGGTTGAAGCTAGCCTTGGGCAAAGCTGTTACTGCTTCATGCTCCAGCAATCTGGCAACTACTTCTGTTGGGGAACCTTCGCACAAGGGTGAGAAAGGTTGTGCATCTTGCCAGACGGTATGACGTGTGGTTTCCTCTCCCCTCTTTCTTTACTTCTTTGGTTTTATGAATCAATCCTTAATTTTGTGTGTGGATAATAAAAAAAAAAAAAAGGGGAACGAGGTTTTTTAACTGTGTGACGGATGCTGCACTCAAACACGACAAAACTGAATTTAGCTCGAACGTTGGGATGACGAGGAAACGTGATTCATGCGCGTTCTCATCAAAACGGCTGCCTCATGAACACGAATAAACATATAAATATTTCCCTGCTCCAGTCGTGTAGTTTCATGAAAATCTATAAAGGCCCAAGGGAGCATTATTGAATATTTTAGACTTAAAAAGAGTGTCTTTCAGAGATTGACTTTACCTGAGTTAACCTTGTTTGGCTGAGTGCGATAAGGCTGTCACTTTGGCCAATGTCCTTTTTAAAAATCAATAGAAACAGGTTGAATTCCACTCCGAACCTCTCCGAATGGCGCTACATTCTGCACGCAGCCATCTTTCCTCCTCTCTCAAGAGGACTCCTGCAGAGGATCTCTCTGCTCATTAACCTTTGTGCTCTGCTGTACCCCAGGGCTCTGTTTTTTTTTTTTGGGCGCATTTGCTTCTCTTTTATGTTACTCAGGCCATTTCATTGCTTGACCAGATGCTTCCTATCACTCCTTTGGAGCCGCTTTAGCACATTCCTGCCTTCCTGTCTCTCCCTCTGTCCTCTGATTAAAAGGCTTCTATCACACTGGTAGCAATGTCCTCCTGTTCTCCTCTTCAAACCACTAGAGGGTATCCTGTATCAGCAGTGTCCCAGAACATTAAATCAAATATCCTCTTTGAGCAGCCTCCGCCATTTTTCAAAGAAGGGATCTAATAAAAATTTGCTGAGAGTCATGTGCTACCACCAAAACAACTATGCGAGGGAGATGAACTGAATTTACCAGACTAAGTTACTCTTCCTCCGACTAAGAAATGAGGTCACAACACAGTTAAAGGGCATAGGGAGGATGTTGGGCTGGATTGATGGGTCAACAATAAGGAGGAGTTAGGTTTTAAAGCAAAACTAAGCGTTTCTTTAAACCGTAACCTTCCCATAGCTCTAACCAAGATGTTATTTGATGATGACTCATTATGTGCCTAAACCTAACCAAGTCGTTTTAAATGACCTATTGATGAGGGCGAGGGTGGGAGGACTAGGGGTGAGTCTTGGCCAGGACTCCCTGGGAGAAGAGTTACTGTAACTCAATGGGACTTTTCCTTGTTAAATAAAGGTTAAATAAAATAAATACATATGATATTTATCCTCTCATTGCTCAACTGTGGACATTGTCATGAGCTTTAATTAAAGGGGGGTTACCGTTTTTTTACAACCTGGAACTTATTTGTGGCATAAAATACGATCGTTCGGACGATATTTAAACAGTATATATCCACATAGTGGGAGTGACTGGGGCACCGAAACGCAGCAGACGAGGATGGCTGAAAGGAGGATGCGGTGGCAGAGAGAGGAACAGCTGGCCAAAGAACAACAAACCGCTGCACGTCCGCGAATAGACAACAGGTAACTCCGGACTCAACGGGGAATAGCACTAGCGTATCATAAGAAAATATTGGTGAAATGAACGAGTTTCGCGGCAGATAATGCGTTATTTAAAGGATGCGTTTCGGTGCCTCAGTCACTCCCACTGTATGGATACACACGGTTCTAAATATCGTCCGAACGCCTCCAAATGACACCAGTTATATGGGTGAGTAAACGATCGTATTTTATGCCAGAAGTATGGTCCAGGTTGTAATTGTAATTCCTCTTTAATGTTTTTCTATTGGCTTTTGCAGACAACTTGAAACCAGTGCCTGTCCCTACAATTTTCACCAACATTTCACAGATCGTCCAAGACGATTTATAAAACCAAAGAAGTAAAGAAAGAAGGGAGAGGAAACCACATGTCATACCGTAAAAACACAAACAAAAGTTTGAGCAAATATTCTTCCTCATTATGCAGATCTCTGTCCCTTTAAGGACTGGTGCTTTTATTCAATTACATGGATTTCTGTAATCCTTAATCCCCGAAACAGTGTATGGGCAGTTCATCAAAAGCATTTGCTGAAAGGAGCTAAAAGCGCTCTGGAAGATTATTGGTAATTTCTCCTGTTTCATCATTCATTGGCTTCAAGGGGACAGTGGCAAAAGTTTCTGACATGTGTCAGCTTTTGCTAAGGTATTTCTAAGTGTGTGGGACCAGATGGTGTTGTTCTGCATTCTGCTTGTGTGCATCATTATGAAAAACGCATTTAACAAATTCAATAATCTCAGCCTCCAAAAGCAGAACAGCGAAGAGGAAAAACTCAAGGAAAAAAAAACGAGCGAGTAATTAATCTCACTCTCGTATATTTTGACATCCCTTATTCATATATTTGCTACAAGACTAATCTCACACGCTGCAATTAGTTTTCTTGAGGGAATGCAGAATCTTTAGCACAGAGAATCCAGGCAGCATCGGAGTTTGGGTCTAATGAAGCACAAACTACACTACTACTCCATTTGTGTTCCATTTTAATGAAATGACTAAACATTGCCTTGGGCCTGAGCGTCATCAGAGCAGTAAAGAATGCATTACTTCGACGAAAAGGAGTTTTTTTTGTCCGTACTCAACATGCTCCATGTAATCGCAATATGTCACTGAATTAAAGTATTTTTTTGAAAACCTGTGTGATGAAACTGTTCTCAATATCCAGCCCCAGGATGCACACTAAGACATTTGACAAGCCCTTTGTTCTCATCATTGTCTTCACAGACAAGCTTCATGAGCCATGCATTCAGTTGAAATACAGCGCAACACCTTCGCAAAAAACGTTTCCATTTCTTAATAGAGTGAAAACATACAGCGAGTATCTGCCATCACCTATTGTACATTCTGCACCGTCACAATAAAGTGCTAGATTCCGGTGCTAATGTGGAAAATGTATCATGAACTTAAGACAGCTTCTTTTCTCATAGTTCACTCTTCGCCGTTGCTGTCTTTATCTCTATCTCCATTTTTCCATCTTATTCTGCCACTTCTATTTCTGATTCAGCTGACACCACATCATAGCAACCTCCTTTTGTAATTTCCAGTGTCGTTTCTTATACTCAGCACGCATTCTTGCCTTCCTCTTTTTCTTGCCAACTTTATTTTCCTTCTTCCTCTGTGTCACTCCCACTTCCTGGGCCCAAGACGGCGTCTGACGTTCGGCATTTTAATGAAAGCGAGGGGAAGCAGAGGCACCCCAAACAAGGCCTTTCGGCACTGATTGCCTTAATTCTGGCTCCCTCTTATTGTCTGTCTTTTTCCCCACAATACCTCTGTGAATTTTCTCGCAATTTCCGTTGACTGCAGACAGACGCAGCCCGCCAGTGCACATGCCGTCTCTCCCCCTTTCACTTGGGCTGTCCCTCCACTCCATGCACACCCAACTCTCTGACTATTATTCTGCCTGATGTTTCACCAGGGCTATGACTACTAGGCACACGCTTTCACTTAAAAAAAAAAGGCTCTTCCCTGCAGTACTTCTATTGCAGTAGTTGTTCAACTGACTCTTCGTGATGTAAAGCACAGCTTTTCTTTGTGACCCTGACCCTAACACTTAAAAGAGCCTTGAGATAGATGGCAACATTCTCACTGTGCTGAGAATCCCTAAGAGCGTTGATGTCCGCTCTACACGGCATGGCAAACCAGCCAAGACGTTCGTCTGTGCACCACAAATATCAGCATCATGGTGGCATAGAGACAAATGTCAGAGGGAAAACGTCATCCTCCGAGGACCTGTTAAAAAAAAATCACCAAAAATGTCAAAGAATCACCAAAGCCAGTAGGATTCATTCAACAGCAAACATGAAGAAGATTTTCGTGGAAATGTATCCAGTACCTGTTGTGATACTTCAGTCTGGACCAAAGTGTTTAATGAACCGACAGGCTGACATTGACATTCATAGCAGCACGCAACATGTTCTCCAGTATTCCTCTTTCAACAGAGATCCCTAAGTGCACATTTACCGCACTTAAATAAAAAAGACGAGGAAGAAAAAAAAAAAGATTTAGAAGATCTTCTCCCACTGTCTTGTTGACAGTACTGCCGGCCTTAGCAGCAGCCCAGTCCCGGTGACATTAGATCTGTGTGTTTGGTAACTCCCTGTGGATGTCTGGAATCTAATTATCTCCAGCCCTGCGCTCACAAAACATTGCCGGGACATTTCTCCCGCTGTCACATTACTGTGCTTTCTGGGATTTCATCTCTTCCAAGAGAAAAACACAGATGGCACATTGGAACTGATGTGTTCAGGACTAAATGGCCCATGAACATTTTGCCCTGACCTCTTGCACGAGTGCTCCCTCCTATAAGAGAAAAATGCATGCCACCTTCGTCAAGGCATGGCAGAGCTCTTCTCTCCTCCCTTCTGTCTCTTTCTGCGAGGCAATCAAGGATTCTGTTTAAGAATTTGCCTCAATACCCATCAGTGAAACTCTGACTAAGCCAATAAGCCACGTGCCAGCATGACATCAAGTTCTAATAGTCAAAGTAATTTGCTGTAACATACTGTGACTCCACAGGGAGACTTGAAAATGGACATATGGACAGAGGCTATGAGACTAGGAAATTCATTGCAATTAGATCTTATCCAGGCCATCAACAGCTTGTCAGCATGGCATTTCATTGCTACTTTCTCAGCAGGATAGAACTAACAACAAAGACACTGGAGTGTGCGTTAATAGCACCTGTCATTTTACAATAAGTAAAATCCTAGGAAACACACTGAGAGCCCTTTTACACAGTTGGACTTGTTGACAATTATTTATGAGATGGGCATGTGCACAAGGCTGACAAAAAGATGAGCTATAAAAAACAACTAATTCATCAACTCAGTTTCCCAGAATTCTGTTCACATAGTAAATTACAACAATGTTTTGAACGACTCTGCCCATTTCCTCGGGCTCAACTGTGTTTTTTATAATGTTTATGGCACAAAGTGCTGTAAAGATATGTCACACAGGATGCCCCAATAGCTCACATGGTTTAGCGGGAATCTAATGAACCTGCTCGTCAACAACGCCGACGCTGACTACGTGCCTACCTGTCTTGCTGCCTTTACCCAAACATCAAGAGTGACGTTATTTATTAGATAGAGACCCTGATTTTTGGGAAGCATGTGAATAATTTTATCCTGTGATATGACCCAAAATCCCAAAAGAAGATGCTGAATTTGCACGCTTCCTAAAATTGAAGCCAGTATGTAGATGAGTATTGGGACCGCTCCAATGAGTTTAAGTCTGATTGTTAGTCAGTGGTCAGAGCTCGGAGTTGTTTTTGTGTCCTAATCAGTTGTTTCTGAGAAAAGAACTCAACAGAGACTCCAGAGCGGATGCTAATGGCGATGCTAATGTCTGGCATGGCGGGGCTGCACTCCAGCAGTTTATTTCTGCACATATGGACCTATAAAACTAAGCCAGCTAGATTTCCATTAATGTTCCGCTCTAAGAGGTCGGAGGCAACCTTGCTGTGATGCTGTGATGCTAAGCAACCTGCAGTGCTTAGCATCACAGCATGAAGGTTCTGGGGTCTAACCTAATGGACAGCTGGGGTCTTTCCTAGTGAAGTTTACATGTTCTCCCTGTGTCTGCTGTGTTTGGGGTTCATTGGTGATCCTAAATAAGCTGTAGGTCAATAAAAAAAAAATCTTTCCTAAGTACACAGAATGAATCTGAAGTTCTGTGATGAACAGCATCATTACATAAAAAACTTTGAAAGGGGTTCTTCATTCGTAGGTATCATGTTAAAATATGTATAGAACTTATATATAAATGCTTATGAGAGGAAGCTCTGTTTATTATTTTTTGGTTAATCAAAGGATGAATTGACCACTCAGTATATGAATTAGGACTGTCGACTGTTTTCTATCTGCTGACTGTTTTGTATTAATTGTGGCTAGTTAGAGATGCATGATAAAACATTGCAGTAAGGGGATACTTTCACAGTGTCTCCTCAGCTGCACATTTAACAATAAGGCAGTTGAATATTATCAATTTTAATACTTTTGCCTAACCAAGTGCAATGGCGTGTTCATCTAATTCACTGTTTGGATTGTTGATTGTCTCCGTAATTAACTCAGTTGAAATACAATAGCTCATTAAAGCCTAGCACCAGCACAAATATCTGATTTGTGCTGAAGTGTAGAAGTGATCTTTGGTCTCCATTTCAAGCAATTTCGTTAAAACTTATTAAGGTGCCTATGAGTTTGTGGGGGAAACACGCAGGAAGATATAAACGGAAAACTGTCTATCTTTTAATTCATCTTATCCAACAAGAGCTTCAGGCAATTTAGAAAAAAGTATTTTCAGTCAGCTGATGTTGTGCTTACAGACGGTTCATTGTGCGTCATTCGTGGCTGTGGAATGCATTTTCCCCCCCTTATCTAACAGACTTGCATGTCAAGCAATTGTCTTCTTTTCTTCCTACATCGAGTTGACATGTGTTCAGAAGTCATGACTTCACCCACATACACTGTGTAGCTTATGGCCTTCCCGAAGAAGATGACCCACACCATTAAGCAGATGGAAAGATACCATATGGACAGCTTTGAGTGTTGTTAGTGGAAGTTTAAATTCACAGCTCCACAACTTCAAAGATGATGTATACTCTCTCCCTTCCAGAGTCATTTTATGAAGCACTATCCGACTATATGCACAGGAGGATTTGACGCCATCACTATTTTCAATAATGTCTCCAGGAAAACTTTACTATTTAGGTTGATGCATGGACTCCTTTGGCAGAATAAAAGTTTAAGACAGATGTTCCAAGACTTTAACTTTAAAAAAGTCTCTGCAACAGTTCACAACAAGGGCATGTGTCACCAAAATGAAGCATAGCAGGAAACATGCTGTATGGTAAATGGCGCGTGTAATAGCCGAGAGTGCCTCCAAACCTACTACGGGAGCCTCTTTTTCTCCCTGTAAATTTCTCTGTTTGTAGTCAGTCAGAATTGACTGATTTGAGGCTGTTAAAGGATAGAGTTCTTGACAGTCTCAATGTATCTGGTATTGTGTGGATTCTGTGAAATTTGGACAATTTTCAAAGGTCAGCAGCACTTTAAAGCGCCCGCAAGTAACTGTCCTCACCTCAACAGTGGTTTAATTTGACTGATGAAACAAGCCACATGCAACAACCAACAAAGCTCAAGTGGAGGGGAGCTCGAGAGCTCATCCAGTCAAGGGTTCAATTCATTCTGAGTTCAGAGACAACATCAAGTGACTTTAGCCCATCTCCTTCCCATTTCCCTTGCACGGAATGCAAATTATAGGCTCACCCAAACATACTATACTATTGGGTAATATAAACCTGATAGCGCCCACAAAGTAAAAAGATAAAACAAAAAGCTATGACCAAAATGGGACGTCTTCTCTATCTCATAAAAGCCCACAAATAAGAGGGATTCTGATCCTGATCTCAGAAAGCAATAAGCGGAAGCATGAACGGTGTTCATCATAGGAACTTTCACACGCGACGCTTTTGAGATGGCACGACATTTGGGATATTCTAAGACTAGTTGATCAGTGAAACCCATGTGGGATGAAAACTGAAATTACAAAGCTTAATATGGGTAGGGACCTGTCCAGGGTGTACCCCGCCTCTCGCCCGATGACAGCTGGGATAGGCTCCAGCAGACCCCGCGACCCTTCACAGGAACAAGTGGTTATGGAAGATGAATGAATGAATGTACATGGATAGGGAGTAGTGTTGTAGTCAAGACCACCTAACCTGAGACCGAGTCAAGACCAAGACCAGAGCATACCAAGACCAAGACAAGACCAAGACTTTGAGGGGGCGAGACCGAGTCAAGACCAAGACCGAGGAGGGGCGAGACCAAGTCCAAGACCGAGACCGAACTTAATAAACAGTCTATTTGTCATATTGAAAAAATAAATTTATTTCAAATTGTTGGTAAGGCCAACTGGCCAATCTTCAAACACACTTCATCCTCGCCCCCGTCAAAAAACAAACAAAAAGAAAATCTCCAAGCTAAGTTCATAACTTGAGAGCCCTGGATATAATCATGTTTTTCAGATGGTTAGACACACATATAGGCCTATACATTGGCTGAACAATTTTAATTATCATTATGTTATTGCTTTATATTAGGCATGTACCGAAATGAAAATTCTTGGCCGAAACCAAAAACCAAAACTGAGGAAACCAACAAACAGATAACGGCTGATCATCTAAGGCAGGGATTCCCAAAGTGTGGTGGGGGTGCGCGAGCTGCCTCTAGGGGGTGCGCGAGATGAAAAATGTAATGGCGGAGAAGAAGAAATTATCTTGTTCGAGTACTGTATATGCGCACCTAGCCGAGCCACCTGCGCTGCTCCTGAAAACCCTCAGATGGATTTTTTTTATATATATATATGTTCCTGAGCTTATGCTCTTGTTATTTATGTTGTGGGTCGTGTGTAACTTTATTGCAATTTAATTCAAATAACGCATTCTAATTGTGGAGTGGGCATACTCGGAGGGATTTTCCTTTTCTGTGCAGCTGCTGGATCCCTCTCATATTCAGCATTGTGATCTGGATGTTTGGATTTCAGGTGATAAAGTAAACCCGATGTGGAGAAATTCTTCTGCAGATGCACCCCCTCTTGAAATTTTGCATTTTGCAAATCGCTATCTGTCGGTCTTTCTCAGATATATTGAATACGCCCACACCGCGCACACGTTGGCCCTTCCAGGCAAGCCCGTGCTGGCCGCGGCTTTTCCTCACATCATTCCAAAAATCCCATGGTCTCGACTGGTCTTGACGAAAAATCCCGAGTCCAGCTCGACGAGACCGAGACAAGACCGAGTAAAAATGCAGTCGATTCCGAGACAAGACCAAGACCTTGAAAATGCGGTCTCGAGTACTACAACACTAGTAGGGAGATGTTTGGTGTTTCTCTTCCTTGTCATTAAATTTGCGCATGGCTCTATGGATGGCGAAGTTAGTAAGTCCTCCACTTTACTTCTGACTGAAATATCCCACAACTAAAATTCAGTAATGTTTCTACCCAGGACTGATTCATTAAGCACTGAGACGCAATATGCATACTGGTTATTAGATGAGCCTCAGATATTAAAACAGGCCAGAATGATTTTAGGATTTGGTAGCTTTATTTTAGTTTCAACTTACATATTAATATGACTTATCTTAATCTATACATGAATCTATTTTTGGATATTCATTTCATATCCAGAGGGAGATCAGAATTACACCAGTCCAACATTAGTTCCATTTTGCAGGTAATAATGTTGGATTTATTAACAGGAAAACTATCGAATGATAAATCTGCTGCTGTATTATTAGCATCTAATGAGGCTTCTTTTGTCTAGTTTTCCATTCAGTCCTCATCTGTGTGCTTGCACAAAAGATGTAAGAATTATAGTAATATGTCCAGCATGTAAGCCCATGGATTCATATTCCAGGCTGAAGGTAGGTCTTCTTTGGTTTTTCTCTGTGGTCCTTCCTGTCTTTCTGTAATCCTTTGTCTCTATTGTGCTACTTTCCTTTGTGCTCGTTCTGTCTCATTCTTGCTTCTCACTGGTGACAGAATCCCTCGACTTCATGAAAGCCTGCAGCCACAGCCTTGTGGCGGCCAGCAGTCTAATAGATCCATTCGTGCAGTTGTGCTTTGAGTAAGTTGCTCGGAGACATCAAAGTCATAGATTCTCGACATGCACCTAATTATTGGCACTCAAGAACCCTTCATTTAGATTCCTTGTGGGCGACTGAACATATTATAACTGAAGTTGTTTAGTTACCATTTCTCCATCAGAGCTCAAGTTTAACCTGTGAACATAAACTGTATAAGTTAAAAAACTTATCCAGTCAAGGTGGGAATTTCTGCAAGTACACTTATGCAGTCAGGCAATTTGTGTCTTGCTGCCTGAGAATACATATGTGAAACACTGTGAACAGGCTGAGCCACTCAGCTCACACACCATTTAATATACAGTTAATGCAAAGCGCTGCTGAAGTGCCTTTTTTTCTGTACAATGGGTTTCACTGGATGCTTGCACCGTATTCTCTGAAAGAAAGCGCTGCTGGTGACAGAACACACTGAGTGTCTTTTAAGTGCACTCGTTGGCAAAGTAATCCAATTCAATTATTTTTAAGTGAACTAACTGCAAATCACCCCAGACTTTGGATTCATATAAAGTAAGAAAGAGGCAGTTTTGACCTCCTTGAGGCCCTAAGCCGAAGCCTCCAGTACTGCCCCCTTGAGACAGATCACTGATGTCTTATAGCAGTTACCGATACTAATCACAGGGTCTGTCTGAAGCTGCTTTAAAAAAACAACAACTTTTGAGTCATTTCTATTTCTAAGTGTGGCTCCATTAATGGGTAAAAATCCCAATAATGCATTATTTTTAATACATCTGTTACTCTGGAGTACTGGACACGGATAGGTGATAGAAAGTAATGTAGTAAATTCCATTAGGCAAATAGAAGGAACAAAAGAAAGTCTTATTTATTTTGCTGTTCATCCAGGATCTGTAGGTCAATCTACTAGGATGATGTCTTCTGACCTAGATGATGTCATCTCTGAGCGCCGCGTGCACCCACGATGGTCGGCTTGTAATTTGCTACAGCTATGGTTCGTCCACAACCTCAGAATCAGTCGTTGCAGAAAACTAGCAGTAGCACATAATGCGTTATTTAGAGACTGTGTTTTGGTGCCCCAGTCACTCCCACTATATGGATATACGTAGATCTAAATATCTCCCGATTGACTACAAATGACACAAAAGTTATATGGGTGTTATATCGTAGTTCAGTAGTAACAGTAGTAACAGTAGTTCCCCTTTCAGTCCATTTTGGGTGTCGAACAGGAAATTGCCTCGTAATTCTTGCATCATCTGATCTTGTTTTCTCATTAGCTGTCATAGAGGTGGCTGATGGAATATTGTCTGATGATGATCGGTGACCGATTGATCAGAACACCCTTACCTGGATGACCCAGTGTATGAGTGCAGAAAATAAAGCTAGTTTAATATTGAACATCATAGACTTGCGCCCAGGGACCTGTGGGTTTTAAATCTGACGGTAAAAGATAATACATTACAGGCAAATTAATAGGCATTTTAGAAGACAAATGAGACAATTCTAGCAAATGGGTAATGGCTCATTATATTGCAGGGTGATTATTCAGTGGAATTCAATTTAAGGGAATTCAGCCTGGAGAGTCATTACGGCCATAGTTAGTCCTCTGTGTGCAATTGTGCTGCCACGCATGATGAGAAAAATACCTTAATCCGATAAGGTGACCAGAGGGTCAAACAGGGTCAACACAGACAGAAAAAAATGTTCTCACACCACTGGCTTTGGCCGTGTGTTCATCCACGAGTAGACACAGCGTAGGCTATTTGAGTAATATGAAAATCTAGCCTGGGTTTTTCATCTATTGTATTTGCCTTGCTAACTAGCAGGAGCATTAATATTAAAAGAAACATAATTTCAACCTTGAAGCAGCTAGCATGCTGTATTTTGCATTCGCTAATGACCAGCTGGAGGCAAACTTACCTCTTAATGGAGTTGGCAGGCTTTTTAATTATGACCCCCAAAACACATCTGCACCTAAAGTCTAAATTACAGCAAAACAGTTGAAAGAAAGGCGTGGCTTTATGAAGGACAAGCTGATTAGACCCAAGATAATAACACACATGCTGACGCTGTTAAGCTGAGGATTAATGTATTTATCAAAATACCTTGAACTCCTTTCGAATGCTTGATTGTAAATCTTGTAATTGTGATTCTTGAGGGCTTTTACTGTGAATATGCATTATATATTTTCATATTATACACGAAGCCAGTCAAAAATGAGTAAAAATGAGGTTTATGATGTATATTGATGATGTAGACATTAGGTTGAGTATTACCTGTAAAGCTAATGATCCTTTCCCTAAGCTGTGAAAAAGAATTAAGTGCAATGAAAGTGATAAGTCTCTCAACTCCATCCTTTGTGATCTTTCCTTTGGGTTTTTAATCTCTATGAGTAAATAGGTCAACAACATACTCACTTAAAAAGGGAAGAAGAAAAGCTCAGTTAAGTCCTCCTCAAGATCTTAACCCAACAGCAAACAGGACGCTAAAGTGGAGTGTTAGTGTTAGCTACATAAGACCAAGATATTTCCTTCAGGAGACCACGGAGGCTAAAATAGCGTTAAAATGAGAGTGAATATTGGTGTACATTTGTATCGAGGCAAAAAATAGATGTTTAATAATTTTTAAACGCCAAGATTTCAAACTTGTGTTTACAGATTATTCTGCACACACAAGAAATGCTGATTTTATATTGGACTTGTCGGGAATATATATATATCCTTGCTAATGCTCTGCAAGTTTCCTCAGCGTGCATGTCAAGGCATCACTGCTGATTGGTTGTATCAATCTGCGCCAGCTCAAAATGGAAGCTGAGCTCTACTTGAACTAAGATAATCCACGCAAAAAGGCACCTATTCACTGAAATATATAGCCGCTGCATTTCCCTATTGTGCAGGAAACGCGCACACGCTCTCCTGAGAGTGTTAAATACCTGAAAATCAAGATGAGCTCGACGACAATCGGCAAAGCTCCTCGAGTGTAAAACCGGGATCAGACCGAATTAAAAGGGGATTTTCCTTACAACTCTCCGTGAAGGAATTCTTCACATCGCCACTTTTATCTGCGCTCGCATGTACAGCCTGCTCTGCTGCTGAAGCATGAAACCAAAGCTGTATCCTCCCGAATGGAAGAGCACTTTTCCAGACTGAAGGGCAGACGGTGCCAGCTTTGTCTCGACTTCAAGCCAAGAGTGCTAATTGGGCTATTTAAAGGCTGCTCATCCCGGGCCAAAAAAGCAAATCGTCCATATTTAAGCTGCTGATCTCTCTATCCTGTGTCTATGATGCACATATGTATATTTATTGCACATGTTATATGACTAATTCAAAGGCAATGTGGGATGAATATTAACAGCATATCGAATCCTGCAGTGTGTCATTGTTTATTCCCGGTGATTAAAAGTGTGACTGACCAGACGTTTTCCACAATACTTCAGTTAATTCATAATAAAGTGATGTAAGACTTATGACATAGAAAACATGATAAATGTATTGATTTGAAACACGATTTTGTCTGCAGAAGCAGCACACACACCCACCCATCCACGCCTTCTGACTCACATCAGGCCCCACGCAGTTAAAGACGAGGTGGCACGTTGCGAGAGGAAATATTCTCACTACGGGATCCACGGCACAATTAATGAAGTGATGACTTTTATATATTTATTTGAAAGTCATTAGGATTCAGGGCCTGAGGAGCCGCATCCCTCCTCTGCTGAGGCTCTCTAAGGAGCATTCGTTCAGTTTGGTCTACATAACAAAGAGAAAAATGAAAAGCTGCCATGGAAGCCCTCAAGCTTAAACCACACAAAGCCTTAAGTTTGCGCTGTTGACGGGGAAGCTTTAAGCACGGAGGGGGTATTTTGTGACTGAATGTTTATAGATTTAATTAAATTACAAGACAAGACAAAAAAAAAAAAAAAAAAAAAAGCCCAAAGGCAAATCGCAATAGCATTAAACAGAAGCCTGCTGTGGCTTTGTTTGAAATGAACAATCAGCCGGAATTCCTTTTTTGAGGATTAATTCTGCTTTATGCGCTGCATAATATGCTGACTAGTAATGGTATCAGTGGGTTTATTAAGTAAAGGCTGCGCTGAGGGACGATTCTCAGTGGTGTGATCGGGGAAATAAATGCCAAGCAGAAAAAAAAACAAAAAAACAAAACAAGGGGGAGATGTGTCGTGTGTGTGCAGGAACGTTCTCATGTTCTCTAATTAATGCGTGCGCGTGAATGGTCTTGAATTTATTTAGTGCTTTTCTACCTATTGATACTAAATATTCACACAGTAGTACCAAGCACTGGGAGCAACTGGGGGTTTAGTGTCATGCTCAAGGACACTTCGGCATGTGGCATGTTCCAGGGACAGGCCTCTACCTACTGAGACAACCCGACATGTGTGCTTACTCAGTCTTTCTGTAGGTGTGCTAACCTTTCATCTCCGTTCCCTCCTCTTAGCTTTTCTCATAACCCGGAGGCGACAAACTGCCACGGAGAGACTGCCATCATTACATTATCTCATCAATTAGTCTCATCAGTTAATCCGGTGACATAACATGCCCTCAGACTTTACTGAGAGCTCCCTCTCGCTGTGCCCTTGCCCATACGTATGCCCCGGCGACAGAAGCCGACGTGTTGCCAAGCGCTGATATTGCCGCGCGGAAGGTCGCGCTAAACGTAGGGGCTTGTCGAAGCGGTGACACTCTTCGCGTCTTACAGCAATAACGGCGTCCTCGGCTCCTAAATACGACAGGTCTGCGTCAGCGTGCCACTTGGGAAACCGTGACCTTTTTCACTCGGTACAAATGAGTTCTCTTGGAGGGCCAGCATGGATGGAGTGGAAGAGGTTGAAATGATCAAATTGGAACACAGCATGAAGAGATTACCTCAAGATAAGGTCAGGCTTCAAGACAGGGTAACTTGTAAGAGACGAGAAGAGATGGTGAGATGGATCTTTTTTTTTTTTTAATCTAATTACTCTGACTGTGTTCATACTTTGCACATTTGCAGGTGGCACATTTTAAAAATGCACTACGCAGCTGAGGGAAACAATTTAAAAGCGCCCTTGAAACATGTGATCTGTGCTTGCGTGCCAAGATTCAAAATTTACAATTAGCCAAACTAAAGCTATCACATGAGTAATTATGTGGTTGTACTATTGTGGTTGTGTTTGTCTTTTTGAGATCTACCTGCAGCGTGATGAATATCATATTTACAGTTTTCACCTATACGTCTGTCTGAGACTGAATACTATAACAGAGTGTGCAGGTTATGTGTTGTCAGATGCAAAACAAAAACAATAAATTCCCTTTTTTCAACACCAACACAGCCTAGTGGTGTTTTCTAATATTAGCTTGAACTTTCACCCCGTGTCGAGCTCCCATAGGGCCACTGGCCAGGTGTTCTGGGGGGTTACTGGGTCAGCTTGACGCTGGGGGCCACTGCAGTGAGCGGGAAACAAGGCAGAAAGGGGTCGATGGTGAGAGAGGGTGGCAAATTGAAAGTGACGCCGATCCCCCAGTGGAGCAGGAGAACATGGATGCTCTGTATAAATTATGGAAAATCTCAAGTAGCCCTTCAGAAAATATATCCAAAACTGACATATCCATTAATGCCGTGTATAAGAAATAAGTTGCATTTTTATTTCCCGGGACGCTGAGACGGACAATTAGGCTGAATATAAATGGAAGAGTTCAAGAGTTCATGGCTCACAGCCTCAGCAGGAGGTGACTGTGGTTGTATTGTGCTGACTTTATTGAAGTTGGCAGCATGTAGATTCACTGCTCTCACCAGATGTACCCATGGACTGCATATAAACCTGGACGAACCCTCCGTGATGTCACCCATATGCTTACCGAAGACTGGTTTTGAAGCTCAGTGTGGTGTCTCTGGCCATCTCCTGTACTCCTGCACCTTGACTCCTCTTAACTAATTCAAGAATGGTCAAAGAGGTGGAGCGTGAGCGGAGCTGAGGGCGGGTGACGCCTTTGACGCTAGAACTAGAGCGTTGGTTGGTTGGTGGAAATATTAAGGTTGTGTTTCTGTCCTTTTTCATCCTGAAGGTCTCTTTAGGAATGAAATATTAAAATGTGTGTGCTGAGCAGGTAGTATGCAGAGGCTTAATAGAAGTCTTTTTTTTCCTAAAAACTGCTACCCGCTGTGACCAGAAACAGGCAGCCGACCCACGGCAGACAGGCTCTTATTCTTTCTCGCTCGCTCTCTATTTTTCCGTTTCTCACTCATTACTTTCTTTGCCACTCATTTCCCTCTCATTTCTGCCGCTGAAAGGTTCAGACAAGTGCAGCAGGAGCCTTGCCGGGTCAGCCACATGCACACACACACACGCACACACACATTTCACTTGGAAGAACTGAACACACTCAGAAAATAATCTGAATTGTAAAGTCCCATAAGCTGTTAAGCTGATGCTCAGCAAAGAAAACCATGAGTACAGCGCAGAATTAATGAATAGCAGCACAACAATGGCTTGGTTTACACAAGGGCTGCATCCATTCAGTTATTATTTTATTCAGTCCTTAATCTATACGTTATTTTTTCAGATTAATCTGTCAATTGTTTTCTGAGTAATTGTGTAAGTATTTGAACATGATATCTACAAATGAAGATTCAAACTTGAACTTTTACCCGATTATACTGTTAAATAAAGGTTTAGAGTTTTTTGTTTATTAGGATTACTACAATAATTAATTAACATCTTCAATGTCTTATGCAGCTGTATTATCCTGTAGAGGGTCACCATTTACACCCACATCACATATACAGCTAACATTATGAGCACTGACAGGAGACAGGTTCTCCTTGGAAACGTCTGGACCTGGCATTTGTGTGGATGTTACTTATGATGAAACTGATCAGTTATCTGTGGGATGATCCACAGAGGCCCCTCCCCTCAACCCATAGGACCCAAAGGCCCCCACTAACAACAATCTGTTGTCAGACACCACAGGACACCCTCAGAAGGCCCATGTCCATTCTCTGATTTTGGAGACACAAGGCCATGCTAGCCATTAGCATCACTATTAGGATCACAACGACAGTTCCCAGGCTCTGACCACCAGCCAACAATCAGACTAAATTCTCTGGAACACTTTAAGTACGACTTATTGCTTCTTCCACTTCTTTTAAGATTTGTCAGTTTGGAGATACTGGACATATTACTGCCTTCTGCAAGATAAACTCTCTCAAGCATTAATAAATTTCCTCTCTTTTGATCTTTGGATTCAGGCTTTTTCAGAAAACATTGCAACGCGTCCACGCAAATTGATATATTTATGAGTTGCTGCAGCCCTTACTCATGAATTACGTTTTGCTTGTTGCTGTTGTTCAGAAATAAAGACTACGTTCAAGTCATTATGTGAAGAAAGCATGTATTTGAGCTTTTGAAGATTAGATGGAACAACACATTACAATAATCACAACTCAAGATCACATGAAGTCATAGCAACAAACACAACTCCTTTTGTTTATTCACGCTTTTGACAACTAATCTTCTTTAAGAAAAAAAAGGCAAATTACTGTACGGCTTTTCAGGCCGTCGTCACAGGATCATTGAATGAGCAAAAATTTCATCTGATAACGTAAACGTAACCTTCACATGAAAGAAGATTGTTATTATAAAAAATAAGCATTTCAAAGGCCTTTATCTTGAGCTACTACTACACGCCTGCCCACTTAAAGGTAGAATAAATAGAAATAATTAATAGAAATAATTCAGAATTATTCAGCACAAGGATGATTCTAGCTATCCAGTAGCTAGCTAAGCTAATAAGTCAACTGCCGGTGGTATCATGACTCCAGCTAGACTTGCTCACAGACAACTAGCTTAGCTAGCTAAGCTAACTAATGTTAATTGGAACAGATGAAATAATGTGACGCAAGTGGAAGATAATTCATTCAAATATCTCTCTGCCCATAGTTAAGACCAGACTAACAGCACTAAGTTAGCTATTTAGTATTATTATTAATCCTCATTATCTGCTCTAATTTCTCCTTTCTTTTTCTTTATGTTTCCACTCCTAGAAGGATAACTTCTTTCATTTTGAACTTAACGACTTTTAAAGTGTCATTCACTCGACATGTAATGGGATTGAGTGTGAATAGTTGTATCAGTCAGGGTCCCCTTAAGGAGGTCTCCTACTGTCATTGACAACGTAGCATATTGCCGCTGCTGTAGTTTAAAGTTTGTCAGCTCTTGGGGGAGGCTCCCCCATTCGCCTGGGGCCTCAAGTACTTTCATTTCCAGATGGCTGCCATTAAGACAGATGTCGGCTGTGACCGATGCACATCCAATAAATTGGGGCACCCTCGCAAACAGCAGTTTAGAGCAAAGTGAGTTTCGTGTAATAAATTTTATTCAAACACTGTAACTGATATTTGATGGAGACCACATGTATTTGCACGAATAGCTCAAACCACATACAGTGAATTTGGTTTGTTACCTCATGTGCACAAATTATTGATTTTAGGTCAACTGTAATGTGGTTGGAGGAGAAGAATAATCCAAAAAGCACAAGGAAACACAAGCTGCAAATGTTACAATATATCAATTTAAAACTATTATTTTCAAACCAGGCGATTTACTTATTTTTTTTTAATTCTCATATGGATCTTGATAACATAAAACAAAGACATTAAACCGTGACAAGCACACTTAAACGTCATTTGTCAGTACTCACAATTGGCCAATCCCCTGATAGCGACTGAACTTTATGTGAATTCATAAACCACTCTAAAAAGAGACTACTTCTGCTTTTTTGACGAACTGGTAGCTCACAAATGCATTTTAACATACAATTAAGTAAACAAACTTTAAGAAGGCATGTGTGTCTGCACTGAATGAAGCAGGTTCTTAGTGTCCAGCATCGTTTCTTCCTGTTGGTGTTTTTCTTTCCACTGTCGCCTTAGTGCTTGCTCTGGGGTGGTTCATGCTCTGGGTTCTGTAAATAGTCTTGAGACAATTTGTATAGTTATTGACACTATATAAATAAAACTGAATGGAAACCATATTTAATCTCAGTTTCTATAGCGTGGCCTCGGTTCAAGATAAAAGACACCTACTAATTAGTTCCTGAGAAACTCTCTGTTCACTGTTAAATTAAATCACCGGCTTGGTTTCTATAGTGCGTAACCATAGCAACAGAGATGCAGACAAAACCTTAATAAATGGCATCTGTACTCCACAAGCTGAAAGGAATCAGCTCTGTGAACATTTGGATAGTCTGTGAGTGATCATCTCACATCCATTCACTGCTCAACCCGCTGCTTCAGGCAGAAGTTGGGGACGGTAACATGACTGGATGACCAGCTAGTCTTGTTGGTTAACACGCTGTACACGATGGCATTGACTTTGTGACTGACAGCTGAGTCAAGGAGTTCTATGAGCTGAGCGCGCTAAAGATATGTAAAGCTTGTCCATACTAGATTAGTGTACAACATTTCCATTGCAGTATGGGTGGGTGATGTTACTACCTGGATTTAGTCAAAACCTCTGAGGTTACCAGTCAAACCAAGGTATTACTAAAAAAGATTTTGATTGCAAAACTTAGTGTTTAATTCATATTTATAAGTCTTTTGTTTCTCCTTTGGCAATCATGGTATTATTTCTTTAATCCATCATTAATCTGGTATTATTCCTTATTTATAGCATATCTGTTTACAAACTGGATACAATTGTCGGATTGTCTGTTGTTTGTGAGTTACACAAATTGTCTGATGCAACGTAACTCTGCCAGGAGGTTAAGTCAATCTGACAAAGGCTTTGTCTGAAGCATAATGAGGCCTTGAGTCACAGCTGCAGACAGGAAGTGTACTGATTTGAATGTGTTTATCGTGTTTCGCACATTTAACATTTAGTATGGCTAGGCCGCTAGATTTTTAAGCCGGATGATTAGAGTTTCCTCAAAGGTTTGATATCTTTAACTTTTTCTTAATGGGCCACATATTTTCCAGTGTAGTTCCTCATCTCAATGCCCATCCATGGTCCAACTCCAACTGAACATTGCTTCTGATAAGCCTTACATGTGAGGTTTATTTATATGTACACAGAGGGTACCTAGATAAATGAGAAAATGATAAATGGTTATACAGTAGTATTGTGGCGGTAAAGTGATTAGCCCAGTCAAAATGACGGTCATTAATTAAAATAGCTGCATCATATCCCCCAGTCCGCTCTCACCCTTTAAGAAGAGAAAGTGGAAAGATGAAGGTAGAGACCTCGGGCAAATTACTGAGCAAGGCAGAGAGACAGACATCAGGAGGCACACAGAAGAGGAGGGTGTGAGTCTGATTAGACGATCTCGGAGAGGGGCTCCGTTCGGCATGAGGGCCGTTAATTAGCGCCGCAGTTCAAAACAATCTCTCGCTCCCGCTGAGTTCCTCACTTCCTGTGCGCCACCAGCCACACGCTCTGTCACATGGCAGGTCCTTCACCATGCCCAGGGGCCTGCGTTTACGTCACGTCCTCATCGCAGCAGGTTGGCGTGGATCACCTTCTCACCCTGAAATTATTATTATTATCATGCCATTATCAAGGCAATGTCATCCCTATTTTTGGCCTCAAATCTTGTCAGAATATAAGTCTGGTAACTAGATTTCATTATGGGGCGTGTTTCAACTGATACAGAGAAAAATATATGTCTGCATGCAAGTGGATAGTCCTGCAAATAATCAGAGTCAGTCTGTTGTATACAAATTCAGCTCCACAGTGGTCAGAAGACGTGTATGTCGCTGTTACCCTTCTGTCCATCACTGCATAAAGCCCATCCAGACTATTTGACTGACCTGGCAGAAGCATAATCAGGTCCCAGCGTAGCGACTCCACACCAACTTTCCACCACAAAAAAAGTTGTGGGCGGGGAAGATGGTGTGACTTCCAGGCTGTTTCCAGAAATGGTGCATGTAGAAGACATCCTAATTCACCTACTAACATAAGGCTTTGGACTTTGGACATGAAAATACATTTGATCTTGACTTTTGTTGTGTTGGATATAAAACATCAACTCCAATCATTCTGTTTTGATTGGAGTGTTTGAGGAATATCATCTCTTCCTTTACGTCAAATGAGAATGTCGGCTGCATCATGAAGAACTTATCATTCCAAAAATAAAAAGGACACGTCAATCTTCTTCTCACGAGATAGCCCATTATCTTTCTGTGCAGGCCTCTCTGTCAGAATGCGGTGAAAGAGGTGTCACGGAAAGTAGCCTGAGATGGCCGTCCAGCCATTTGTCATAGTATATTTTTTTATTACCTTTCCTGTGATAAAAGAGGCTATTTTCTGTCCAATTAGTACAGATGTTCACTTGCTCCCACCTGTCCTCTACCTGAGCTCGGCACAGTAAAAGAGGCAGGAGATTACAGCCAACCCCTCTCACCCTCCCCGTCACCCCTTCAATCATCTCCCATCGGGGAAACGCTCAGGTCAAACATGACGAAGAACCACTTACTGCAAATCCAGTTTCCTTCCACCGTGTCAGTCCTGTCAGGAAGAATATCAAGGGCAGAACTCACCCAGACAAGGTGCCCCAGTATCAGCACTGTATGGACAGAGCGATTAAACATTAAGATTGTGACAGTGAAAAAGTAATCAACAGGTGAACACTGCAGCCCTACCGATATGCTGCAGAACATTTCAAAGTGGGGATTTCTTCTAAAGAGCTGGAAGGAAAAGTCTCAATAGTCATCGATAACGTTGAGTCGCACATTAAGGTGACATTCAAGTGTGTGTCAAGGGAATAAATAGACAAATTTCAGACAAATTCTCTATAAAAACCTGCTGCTAATTATGGTGGTTTCTAGAAACCCCGAGAAAATTGGTGCTGCAGGAATCATTTCAGATTTTTGATCAATATTAGATTCACTTTCTTGATGAGCTACACAGACTGATGCCATTCCCAAGTCTGTATGCTAAATATATAGCTACAGGCTGATTTCAACACTGAATCAAACCCGATTGATTAAAATGTCCAGCTTTACAGCAGAAAAAACTCTTTGTCAGGCACCGCCGTCCACTTGAGTTTCAAAACCGCTCTGCAGAGGAGCTGGAGGTGACGTCATGGAGGGTTTGTCTGTCTTTAAATAGGCAACAGACAACAGTCATACCTAAACGATGGAAAAGTCAAGCCCAAACTGACATATAGTATCATTAAGCCCTCCACAAAATCATATGTTGAGCCTCAAAAATCAGAATCTCATCCTACGCTCTACAGACCATTAACAGTCTATGTGTTCCTCAACACTAGCAAGTCTCCTAGGAACAGCTCCTAATTGTTTTTAGCCCTGACTTCCCCGTCTACGTTTTTTTTTGTAGTGGCAGAAAGTTGGTTTGGAATCGATCCGCTTGGATTCGGCAAAGATCTGCCGTACCAATCAGAGGAGTAACAGCTACGTACTTGCCATCTGAGGGCTGAATCGCTTTACAACAAAATGTCTGTCGTCAGAGAGGTGATTGTTTAGAGCAGTGCACACAAAAAAAATAAAAAATCTGCAGCAGTTCAAAGTGCCAGGGAGCCACGGCAGCCATCTTCTTTGAACCTGACCGTATTAATGCAGCACTCTGATTGATCAGCATTCACCCCTCATACACGCTGGATTTACGGAGGCACAGCCCACGGCTGCCATAGGGCTGCCAGACCTGAAGAAAAATGGCCGGAGGAGCTCTCCCATCCACCTAGGGAGCTTCCAGACGCCGTCACCACACAAGCTATTTACTAATAAAGATTTACACCGTTTGTTTGTATGCATTAATAAATCAGCTCTGAGTGCATGTGAATGACCATGAATCTAAAACAGTAGTAGATCTCTAATTGCCTCCCACTGGGTTGTAGTAAATATATAGCCTGGTTTCACCTCCTGGGGTTTATTATTTGACTACAGGGAATAAATGCTTCTCTTTTAATTACTATAACCACGGCTTCTGGGGAGCTTTTCATTTGGATAGACTTGATAGCAAAAAGTGATCGTCCCCAGTGCCAGGGGCAAGGCAGCGGATTTGTCAACCACGCATGCAGCTCTGTGTTTGTCAGGGTTCTGAAAAAAGCTCCTTTCTTCCTCATCCCCGCTGAGAGAAAAGAGGTGTTTTCTCACTCCAAATGATCTGACGGGTAAACTTAATGTGCCTCAAATGACAGTGTTTCGAATTTAAAATGTCGTCCACGAACGAGGGCGAAATGTCACATTCCCGAAGGTATTTCTCTCGAGGATGGACGTAAAGGAAGAAGGAGATACCCTCTCAAGGTCACAAAGTAAGAGCGTGATATCTGTAATGGACAGAAGGACCCTTAGAGGAGAGGAGGTGGAGGAGCCGAGGAGATGGTTTAAGTTCCTGTCCTTGGGGAAATCTCCATCCATCTGGGGAGTCGCTGAGAGCGCAGCCAATTCACACGCTCTAACAGGCCTTTAATTTGGGAAACATATGCTGCAGCTTAGGCCTTTTGGAACCTGTTCACATGGCTGAAATTGGTAGTTATGGTGGACATTAGCCGGTAGACTAGATGAGGCTTAAATAATGTTACTTACAGTGGCGAACACATAGCACTTTCTAAAAAACATACCCTGTTGTTTTAATCTTACTTTATGCATTTGCACTCTGTTATTACCAGTGACACTAAGCAAAATTGACTTTTGCACATTACAGTATGGAGATTTTAAGACCACTATCTGAGCACATAATCCCTGAGAGAAAAGGTGCCTCAGTGTCCCTTGTTTTCATGTATGAGGATGGTGCAAATTAAATCCATATGGTATTACAGAGCTAAATCTCCTCCCGCTTTCTGAGGGTACAACCTGGAGGCAGAAATGCTGTAACACTCAAAGCTCTTGGTTATGAAAAAAGTAGAAATGCCATAATGTAAAAGTATAGACTTATAAATAAAAGCTGTTGTAAAAATGCAGACATGTCTCTGGTTTCGATTCTTCTTTTAGCTCCATGTTGGTCTCCACCAACTCATGAGAGACATATCTCTATAATATCTCTTTAACAGCTAATTGGTGTTCTACTATCAGAAACTAGATGCTGCTGTTTGCAGCTAAGCAAGTGGTGCACTATAGTTTGAATATATTTATATCATGTTTTACCAACAATGTGATGCCATTAGCACACATCTTCACTGTTGATCACTATTGACGCAATGTTCTTCTTGAGTTTAAGATATCTTACATTTGATGCTACTTGTTAAATGAAAATTTTATCTAGTGGCATGCAGCGTGATCACAAGAATCCTCCGGTTTGAATAATAAATGTATCAGTGAGAATAGAAGTGTTTTATTCATAATAACACTGGAAATGTTCAAACAACATTCAGCCTCCATCTGTGTTGCATTTGGTTTTTGCAGATGTTAGCTATTGTAATATATAACAATGCAACATACACCGATCAGCCACAACATTAAGACCACTGACAGGAGAAGTAAATAACATTGACCATCTTGTATTCATGTGGATGTTACTCAGACATGTACCACCCACCTAGACCAGACCAGGCACCCCCACCCCATAGCAATGACACTCCCCAGCAGGATGCAGACACAGACACACACACACAAACGGTTTAGGAACAACTCAAAAAAACATGAAAAACAGCACAAGGTGTTGACCTGGCCTTCACTCGATCCCAAACTGATGCAATGGAACAAGCCAGATCCACAGAGTCCCCTCCCCTTAACCCATAGGACCCAAAGGCCCCCACTAACAATATTCTGTTGCCAGACACCACAGGACACCCTCAGAAGGCCCATGTCGATTCTCAGATGAGTCACAACTGTTTTGGAGGCACAAGGGAGGCCTACACAATATTATTAAGGTGGTTATACCGTTATCCCTGATTATGTGTCTCTGTGTTGGTTTTGGGAGTAAGCCCTATCTTCAGGGGTGGTGCTCCTTGCCACTAAGCTCTATACAAGTCCTCCTTCCTTCACTAAACACATTCCCCAGAGGCTCTGGGCATGGTCACCAGCCTTCCAAGCTCTGCGTGTGCTGCTTACTGGCCTGAACAACACCAAAATCTTAACGCCGATTATTCACAACCAGCTGCTGTGGCGATAGCATCAAGCTTGAACTTTACTCTTTACTGTTGCTCTGAGTTTTAATGTATCCTGCTGCAACACACCACGGCGAAGGGAGAAGTTCCCCACTACAGTGGCAGCCCCGGAGGGAGCACATAGAAATGTGGAGTGGGCTCTTTCAGTAATTTCCATCCCAGCCCCCACCGTGCACATCGCAGCCTGAGGAACAGATATGGTCCGAATTGTGAATCCACCCACACCGCGTGTCATTCTGTATAACACAGAAACTGTGAGCACGCTATCTGCGTTAAGCACACATACATGTGCACGGACACAGAGGGTTGCAGAAATACGCACACACGGACCGGGAGACTTCGCCTAAACAGATGGAGTCGATTGCACAATCAATAACAACAGGTTTTATGTGTTTGCACCTATTGCAGTGTGCTTCCACTCCCGCCGTAATTATCTTAATCTCATCTCGATGCTGAATCTTGGGTTCGAGTATGAGTGGAGCTCTGCACGTGGACACGCTCTTTGTCTGTCTCCTGATAGAACACTTTCCACTCGGCTGAATTACCCACTCCGTGATGACTCGGTGCAGCAGAGCAAAAAATGATGCTCCCAAGACTCCCGTGTATTCCGATTCTTTCAAATGGAGTCTTATACCCTCCACGCCCCCAACCTGATGCAGCACACCCAGGGGGTGGCAGAAACATAACCTGTTAGGGATCGAAGTTCTTTGATATCCAGCAAATAAGAAAATACCAGCTACAAGCGGATATTATTTTTGATAGATTTGTGTGTTGGATGGTATATGCATTTATTGCAAATATACACGGACTATGCCTTACTTAATGCAAGGATGTTTATTGGTAGACAGGATGTGAGGGAAAAAGATGGAGGGACGAGAGGGGTCGTCGAGGGGAAGGAATGTGAGGAGTGGGATGTGTAGACGGAGGAACCCAGAGTGAAACTCGGGAAGCTTTTGCTCCTTGTCCCCTGCTCCCATAACAAAACATGGACGAGAAAGTGACATCAAGAGTAGGGGTTGATTTACACAACTGCATGTTACCTGTGCTGGGAGGTGCTACTATTATATTACTAACAAAAGATTTTAATTAAGATTATTGGTGCACATTGTGGTGCACAAGTTTTCCATGTGGTTGGTATTATTTTAATTTGCAAAACCAATTTGCAGAGCTTGTGCAAGCCCGCAGAATCATTAAGTGAATTGCTGATTTGTTACTCCCCTCCCGTTTCACTGATTGGTTTGACCCGCCACCTGTCGTACCATCCTGTCAACGCTCTAATGCTCCGAATGGACATCTCTGTGTGAAACGGGGGGGTGGTGGCAACAGCACTTCCACTGACCTTCGACCTTGTGTTGACAACTCATCTGCCTCAAGTTGCAGGCCAGGCTCATGTGTGACTAGGTTGGCATTGCAATGATATGTTAAGTTATATCAGAGGAATATACTGGAAGGCTGCTCCCGCTTCTGTATCGACAATCAATGCTCAGGAAAATAAGACGCGACAGAGTATGTGTAGAACGTGTCAATATTGTTCTTCTATGACGCATTTTGCATGTATTTTCACAGAAGAATGCACTGAATTACCATTTTATGTTGGGCCATTGAAATGAAGTCATTTGAAACACCGTCATATGAGCCGCATTAAGTTTACCCGAAGTCCCTTCCTGCAGCAGTAACCTCCTGATACCATCTGGGCTCCACCCTGACCCAGACAGATAAAACCTCAGCGCCCCATTGCTCTTCCTCTCTGTTCCTCGTTCCTTGTTGCCACTCTTCACTGCTCTGATGCCTTGTTGACCACAGAAGTGGCCATCACCAGTCTGGAACCTTTCGGCAGCGACGCAAGAGCCTGCCAAACTCCCCGTTGGCCGTGGACGCACTTCCAACAGAGCGCGACAAGCTGCAAATACGACACAAAGTCTACCTGTAATGTCTGACAACAAAAGGAGCAGTGACTGTGAAGTCTGCTAGTGAACAAAGGAGTGACCGGTTTCCTTCGACCTGGATCTCCAGAACACGCCACAGAAAAACTCCTATCTTCATCAGACTGCAACAATTACAACTGATTGTACTATGCTTTTTTTCATAGTTAAGTTCTGGGTAAGTGGCTGTGCCACACCACTTACGGATGCAAAGTCTTGCATGTTAGCTACTAACAATCCTCTCTTCTAATCGGGCACCTTTAAGATCGCAGACACAGGCTCACACTTCTAATCCAACGACACATGAGCAGTGTAAAGTTAAATCTCCAGCTGATCAGACTCCTTTGTCCTGCATCATGAGTCCATGTCCTGCACATTGCACAAGCAGAAGAAGCTCCAACTCCATCAGTCCTTACTATCGATCATTATTTTTTTATTATAGTTGTAATATACCTAATAATCACATTTCCAAATTAATAGTTAAGAATATACGTTAACACTATTTAATGACTGCACACTATGAAGCATCAGTAAAGCAAGTAAATACTTCATACATCATCATTTATAAAACATTAAAGCATTGGTAAGCTGTTTATAAATGCAGTTATAAATGCTTTATTCTAATATTTATAAGGTCATCTCTATAACATGTTTAATAATTTTATTTTCATACTTTACTATACTACATTTATCATTTATAAAATATTTAATAAATTATATTATATTTAATAAACTATTTAAATGTGCATTTATACATCTTATTATTCACACGTGGGCTTGTAGTTACATAGTTTATAAACATGTATTCTTACTGTAATTCATGATTAATTGAGGTAGATATAAATGTATTTTCATGAACTATCTGCCTTGGAATGCCTTTACAGAGGAGTGATACAAAACATAAATATTTATGATATTTAGGATTTATATTTATTATCAGCTGTACACTTGATAAAAAATGAAGAAACAAATATCGACGTTCACGTAAACTACAATTTTCTGTGGACTTTCACAAAACGTAACTGCAGTGAAATTACACTAAACCTCTATAATTTGATATAAAAGAACATGTCTTACAGTGCTGAATAATTAATGAGCTTCTTCAACCGGGTGGATCAACTCATTTTCATAAATAATAAAAAATAATACATAAATAAAAAGCTTATAAAATAATAACTTTAGATGGTGGTTGTCTGGCTAGTTTGAGACGTGACTGTTGCTATTATGAACCACTGCTTAATAACTAGTTTTAATGTTTAATTTATACATGATAAATGATAATCATTAGTAAAGGATGAATATTAATTAATAAACATGTTAAACAGATACATAGTATGCACAATACAGTTGTATCGTATCATTATTATTATCATTATTATTGTTAAAAATTATGAATGAAGTATTAACTAATGCTTTACTAATGGTCTATAATGTGTAGTTATTATTAAGTGTAGTGCACTGTACTTGACATAAATAATCATATAAATAATATTACTGCTAATAATCGTGTTTGTGTTTTCAAAGCCCAACAATTACATGTATAAAGCACTATCGCATGATAACACAAATAAACCGTACACAATATGACCTTTCTGCAGCACTAGATGTGCAACTATACGATGAAGTCACTGCTGGGATGTAACGAGTAAACACTCTGAATGTCGAATGCAGCCGTTAACGCGTCTCTCTTTCTCCTTTCCTGTCACTCTCCGCAATGTGCTACCAAGCAAAGCAAAGTACGAAGACCTTAAAATAACCTGTAAAAATAAAACAGCCCAGAGATATTCAAGTGGTAGGTTCCACATCTGGGGCCCCATTGGCCAAGGACACAATCCCATGCGAAATTTTCCCTCGGTGTGACCGCTGTCTGTCAAAGTAATGCGTCTTTAATTGTGGCCTTTGGACTATGGACGTATCTGAACGATTAAGGAATGAATCCACAAGAAAATAATAAATAAATCAGTCAGTGACATCTGATCAATAGTCCAAAACACAAGAGTATTACATTTAGAAGGATTTAAATTTAACTTAAAAGTCGTTAATTTCAGTTGAAATAAAATTACTCTGACAGTTAAATGATCATTGAAAATAGTTCAACTTTTATTTTGTGAACTTATTGACTGGTGTCTTGTTCATTCAGAGAGTTGGTCTAGAACCGCTCTGTAAGAAA
Source organism: Chelon labrosus (assembly GCF_963514085.1). Classification (NCBI taxonomy): domain Eukaryota; kingdom Metazoa; phylum Chordata; class Actinopteri; order Mugiliformes; family Mugilidae; genus Chelon; species Chelon labrosus. The sequence continues at coordinate 21,751,319 of NC_140338.1, read as the reverse complement.
CCGATTATGCTCCAGCAAGGATCTGGCTGGTCAGTCAATTCCTCCGGCTTTTTTTTGGTGATGGTCAGAAGAGTGACAGCTAGTAGTCATACGCGCCGCCTAAGCGCCATTTGTTTACAACAAAATGGCTCTGATTGAATTTAGAGCTACACGGCTTACCATTTAGAAAAGCATTTGTTGAGCAGGTTACTACAAGAGAGATAATCTGCCTGGTGAGGACTCTGCTTCTTCGGCCCATCGCTGCATTTAAGGCGCTTTAGTTTCAGCCATCACTGGGAGAGGGAATTTAGCCAAATCTTAGCAGCGCTGTGCTTTGGGATATAGTGGTCACAGCGTGCCATATGATTTCACCGCCAAATCATCCGCTCCCCCTTAGGCGAAAGGTGTGTCAGCTAACCTTCATCATTTTTGCCCTGCTGGTAAAAGCGTTGGCCAGCCTGTCCTTTCAGCCTTTTCAGGTCAGGACACTGAACATCCACAAATGGCCTTTCATTTTATTTATTCATCACCCAAGAGGAAATATTTTTCTTTTTTTTTTTTTGTAGCACCACCATCAGGACAAAATGTTTTACATAAGAAAGCTGACAAGCAGATTGAGCATGTTGATGTCTCCCAGAGGATGTATCTTGTTATTTCTGGAAATTCCTTATCGGCCCTTTGGGGGGGCCTAAATATCACGTTTACACGCGCGATAACGGAATGCTATTCTGATAAGAAGGCTGTGGTGAAATCTGCTGAATGTAAACACGCTGCCAAGAAGATGGTCCAGAAGGCCAATTAATCGTTTCTGCATCCTCTTGATTCAAGTCCAGGAGGGTCCACATGGAAAACTTGAGACAATGTGCACCAACTGTGCGTATGCCATAAAACTAATCTGGACACACATTTCGTGCATTAATATGCGTGCACTTTATTCATCATCCTTGGCCTCATTCTCATTAAGAGATTATGCACACCCCTTTTTCTTGTTTTTCTGCTGTGTCTTTTTGGAGCTCGTACAGAAGCTCACCTTTGTTGTGCACCATTTGAATTTCATTATGTGGCGTGTTTCAACTGGTGCAGAGGAAAAACAAAAAAATAGCTCTGCACGCAGTTGGATAGCCCTTACAACCAATTAGGGCCACATAAATATTTTCATGTGTGTGGCAAGCGAGCTGTGAAAGGGCAGCAAACAGGCTCCGGCTCCAGCTGGGAGGGACGAGCGGGGCCTGATCCACTTCAGAGGGGCTGATTTGAGATGCTGCAGGAGACGCGCTGTAATATTTAGCATGCACCGAACTAGCCGCTGGTTCGTGAGAGTCCACGAGAGCCGCCGCGTCTCTCTGTCACTCAGCGTATGACTGCCGCTGTCATGTTTCCATCTATCTATCTGTCTGACTCTTCGTGTTTCCCCTCTGCCTTCTCTGGGCAGGCACAGACACTGACAGAGAGTAAACAACATATCTATTCATTTAAATCACAGCCATAGAACCTTTCCATCTGCCAAATAGCCGTTCATTTCTCCCAACTCTGTGTTTATCATCCTTTAGTGTGTATGTGCTTTAAAGCTGCATTTGCAACAATGCTGCTCTCAAGTAAAGCTAATGAATGATCAGCGGCCTCACTCCTTCCCTCTCCTTCTCGCTCTACTTCTTCCTTCTGTCCTCCTGTCCCGTGGCTTGTACTGCTCTGCATTATTCTTTAGGCTACCCACTCCCTCTAGTGATGGACAAAGGCACTGCCCAAGGAGCAGCCAGCAGGCAAGCAGGCGGCAAATGCGGGACCATGGGAATGACAGGAAAGCGTCAGCCTCCTTCGCTGCGGGCTGGATGCCGTGCCAGGCTGCCGGTGGGAAACACAGCGGCGGACTGAGAGCAGCACTTGTTTGACGAGGACACACAAAACACTCCCTTCTGCATGGGAATGACTGAACGCAAGTGTCGAGCTCCGTCGCAGTGAATGCGGCGGGCTAAAGAGGCGCACAAGAAAGCAAAAAGCATACAGGAACAGGCAGGGGATAAACGCAAACACACAATTACACTTGATTAAACTGCTCTCTGCTGAGAAAAAGCATTTGTATTTAAGTGGCACAGTGTGATAATTACCTGGGCTGGGTTTCTTCGGAGCTGCATGGGTTTCCCAACAAGACCTAGTTTCCCCCAGCCGCAGCGCCCCCTCATCCATCTCACTGGTCTGGATGATGTACCGCTGCCTTCACTTGCGGCCCTACCTCTGCGAATGTTAATAATCATACACAGCTTCCACTTTCCTATCTGCATTTCCAGCACTTATCAGTGGGATGTAGTCACTGAATGATAAACGCTGTGAGCAGGAAAACAAACAGGGTCTGCTGCTCTAATAGCTCATCAGTTATTATATCAAATTATCCGTCCATGTGCTCAGAACATCCCATCCCACTCATCGCACCGAGAACCGAGCTGAATGTATGGCTACGTAATGAACAGAAGTGGTCACTCCGGAGCAACATGTGCAGAACAAATGGAAAGGTGAGTCAGAAGTCAACACGCGTAACCGAGCAGAATTCATTAAACTCTCCATGCAACAAAACACTGCTTCGATTTGAATGGTCTCATTTAAATTCCATTATGTCTTCACTCTGACGCGTTTAAAATCAGATAAGGAGTGAAATGAGATCTGTCCCTTTCAAGATAATTAATAATCTGACCACACAGTGAAAATAGGCCATTATTCAAAATCTATTCAGTTTTAATAACTGACCTACTTTTATAGATTACACAGTTGTATGTGGCATTGTTGCATTCGAGCATAGACTGTATATAAATATGGATGATGTGTCGCCACTTCCTTGCATTGGCCAAAGTGACGCTATTTTCCCAGGCATACGAGCAGCACCATCTTGCGAGTTTGGAGCCAGAGTCTGTGCAGTACAGGCCGAGAGTGGAGCCACGCTGAACCGTGATATAGACGACCTGACCACACTTCCTCCAGACTCACTCGCGTTTTTGTTTAATATATTGCATTCTGCTCTACCTCCACCAGTTACAAGGAAATGTTGGATTATACACTGTACTTATTTATTTTTTTTTTTTTACAACTCTCATGATCCCACAGGACGCTTTACGGAGCGGTTGGCATGGCAACTGGTAGTCGCCATTATGTCACATCCTGTTTCTATAGCGTCACATAACTAACTAAAATGAAACTTATCCAAACAATTGACACTTGAACATGTATCAACATTATATTAACTACCTAAAATTACAGAAGCCATCCTTGAAAAAATTTATTTGACGTGTATTTTAATGTTTTAGTTTGGCCCAAGATTGTCTACGTATCTGAGGCCCAGGCGTGCTGAACCTCCCTGTGTGTTTTGTCTCAGACACGCTAGCCGCCTCTATGTTTTCGTGATGAAATCCCCTGTTTCCAAACAGAATGCAGATTATCTCCCCGATGTTGGCATTTTACAGGTCTGGTCCAGTTTCTGTCACAAGTCCGCTCATCCCCCTGATGAAAAGGTCAAGGCTGAGCTAATGCTCCTGCTATCGTATGCCGACACCTCTGGGTAAATGTGTGATAATTAAAAAGGGCTTTGGCATATGGCTACTATCTCTTACATGCTGTGTGAGTCAATGGTAGTCATTTGCAGTGCCTTACGGGAGGGGAAAAAAAGAAAGAAAAGGAAATTGCCAACAGGAAACAGAATGTGTCTTAACAGTCAGCGCTTGTGTTTGAATTTGATAAAAAAAAATATAAAAAAATTATCTCCCCTACAGAAGACCATTGTTTCTAACCACCTGGTAGAATGTAAGTCTGTCATGGTTTGGAATTTGGTGTTTTCTCTTCCCCGTTTGGTTTTCCTTGTGCTTCCTGTTTATTTCGTAAAGTTCCTCCTTGGTGTTTCTTGTCTTGTGTTACTTCCTATGCCCCCCCCCCCCCCCCCCCCCCCCCCCCCTTCCCTGATTGCTGGATTGGTTTCTCCCTGTATGCTCCGTCCTCATTAGTTTCACCTGTGTCTCGTCTTGGTTCTTACCTGTTTGAACCCATTTGTGTTCTTTGAGTACTCTGGCTCTCAACTTTTGCCTCCCCTCCGCATCTTGCATTTGGGTCCAACTTCACCACATAGGTGACAAAGTCTACTTTTTAAAAAAAAAAAGAAAATATGGTCTTCTCTTAACTGACCGCTCTATTGCTCTCACTATTGTTTGAAGTACACAGAGACACTCACAGCTAACTGGAGTTTTAGTGACGTAATTGCAGAATGAGGACAACACACCAGTAGCCTGGTCTAACCATACTCATATTCTGTTAACACTTCCTTTTGGATTTCATTATAAGGCGTGTTTCAGTTAATACAGAGAACCTCCCTCTACACAACTGGAAAATCTACAACTAGTCAGAGCCATTTTGTTGTAAGCAGATGACGTGAACGCGTACCTCGCCGTTAAGCTTCAGTCCATCACCGCATAAAGCCTGCCCCAAATGATTTGATGATTTGACTGGCCCTGCAGATCTTTATTGGAGCTTAATCAGTTCCCAGCGGAGAATCCCCACAAAACGTTGGTGTGGCTTCCACTAATACTACTACTAATGCGTGCAAAGTTGTAGACGGTGTGTCGATCAAGTATAAACCAAGCTTAAAGAAGCAAAAGCCCGTGGCCAGTTCGCCATGATTTCAGCAACCCTGGTCATATTCTGGTCATGCGACTCATTGCTGATGCCGTGATAAATGATTGCAATGCACCTTTACTACAAGAAAATGCAGCACCTGAGAAAGTGTCACTGTGGCAGAAGTGTTCCCTATTTTCACTGTAGCCTGAAGGTATATGACACACCAGGAATGATACTAAGCACCATTGATTGTAAAGGGCCTGCTATCTGTCTCCTTGTGACAGGACTGGGACAGCACTGTACCTTCACTGTGAATTATTGGGACTTAGAAGGTTTAAGCTTCTACTTTGGAGCAAGAACTGTGTAGAAAAAAAATGAAAATTTAAAAAGAAAATCAGCAATATAACGAAATATTCAAGAGGCTCACTTCTTTGCAGCTACTATGAAGAGGTCATAAAGCCTCCCATTTAAAATAATAATAAAAATAATGATAATAATGATAATCTAGCCCTCGTCCATGCTGCTGTTTATGTGCTGCTCTCAGCAGCCACGCTGCAGAAAATCACTGAGCTGTTGACGCAGGCAAAAAGAGGCTCACAAGCTGGAGCACGTAAAAAGTGTCACACTAAGGGTATTTATTTAGTTGCCCGCCTGTTACCACTCATTACTCAACATTACTGCTTGTACAACCCCGACTCAAGACTCTGTGAACAAAGTGTGGAAACAAACGGAGGGGAATGTGAAAATGAATGTCGAGGGTAGACGTGGGGCCACATGGGGATGACTCGATTACTGCAGCAGGGAAAATACAAATTATTTAGCTGTTGAGGTTAATGTAAAGTAGAGGAGACATCAGTGTTTTCTTTGTCATTATGGGTTTGCTATGTATGATTACATCCATTCACAGCATATAGTGCTGCCTTACTACTTTTATTGAGCTGCTGCAAACAAACGACGCACTTGCGAGAAGAATATAGAGAAGTTTTTGAGCTTTCTTTTTCAGTTAAATAGCCGACAGCTCTTAATCCACTTTGCCTCATTAGGTTTTTATGTGTTGGTGGCAGCTTACATCCATTAGCGGCAACACATGTTAACACATCCAGTATGGGCTTTTTCACATGAGCACATACGGAACACTGATGCACGAAAAAAAACCAAAAAAAAAACCTCACGTTCACACATTGAAATCATTTATCACCGCAACGTGACGGCTTGAGGCAGCTGCAGTCTAGTTTCCAGAATCTTTGCAGCCCATGCCTGGCAGCAGCCCAGAGCGGTGCACGCGGACCAATGCAATCTCCTCTGATCTCTGTGCTGACAACAGACAGACGCTGACTGGGAGCAGAATGCAGCAGCCTCGCTCCTCCATGCATTAGCTAAACAAACGTGATTACAGGTGGCAACAGTTTGCTGTCTGTCGGAGGCAGGTGCCAGCTCCCAAAGATCCTCGGAAGCGGCTGAAAGCTGAAACAACACTTTAAATACCACTGGGCAGATTTTTTTTTTTTCCGTCATCCAGACAGGAGACGACGCATAAAAGCAGTGTTGTAATAAATGCAACTCATTTTAAATTTGTTTTCCTGGTCTGCTCTCTTAGTTTTAATAATATCCAATCTGTTTTTAAGGATTTTGTGCACATGTTGGCTTGGAATAAACTCCTTTTTGACCCAGTAGCAGTCATAATGTCAGCAACACAGCAAAATCTAAATATTGCTAATGTTATCCACTTCAATTTGCCAGACCACTTAAAAGGCTGTTGCAGAATATTGAATGTACACTTCTATATTTATCAGTGTAAATTTATATTTTAGAAGTAATTCTTCTTTATTGTTTCATAACTTTAAATGTCACCATAACAGCATTTTACATAGGCCCGTATTTAGTTAATTGCTTTACATCATTCACTGGTTTCTGCTTTCCTCTCAGTGTGCAGAACGACTGCATAACTTTTATAATGGGACCTCAGAGGGAATTAAATGCCACAGGCTTGAGGCGTTGGTGACACCTCTATTATTTGACTAACCAATAAAAAAAACAAAAAAAAAAAAACCTTAATGGCACCTCCACCTCGGCCTCTCTTACTCTGCGGAGTCATTTCCTCAACAGGATTATTAGAAGGCGGTGTACTGTCTGTTCCAGTACAAAGTCCTCCCTCGCAGAAAACACCTATAAAAGAGCCTGGGGATTAATAATTCATTGATATCCATGACCACTCACACTCTCCTTTTATAAGACAGCCTTATATTAGCGCCGTCCCCATCAAGCAGTCCAAACAACTCTTACGGCGCCATTAAAATTTTAAAAGCAGCTCAGCGTGGAGGCTGGGTAAATAAGAGACAATTACCGTGTTTGATAGAAATGTAATGCGGTTCAGTTTCAACGGAAGTATAGGCGAACCTTGGGGGGAAGGGGGCTTTTCAGGCCGGGTTCCACGGCAGACAACACGGACAGCCAGGCGTGTTTTAGACGCTCGGCGGGAATATTAACCGCATCCATCTCCTGCCGCCATCAGTGAACGATTCTTACACAATCTGTTTGGTAATGGAGGGCGTCCTTTGAGCAGGTTATTACCATTAAAATCCGAATGGAAATAAAGAAGCGAACCTGATTGTAAAGTTAATGCGGCGCGGACACATTTTACGGCCACTTTCAATCTCTCCTAGATAAACCAGTAGATCACTTTAATTAGACAACGTGTTAATTGACTGCAGGTCCTGGGGTGCGATGTGTCAACATTAGTCTCCATCAATGACAGCCTCCTCCAGGCACGACACTACTCACTCTGACCGAGAATGAGACGTGATACTGAGAATGATGGAGGCTGTGTGCGCGTGCGAGTTCCATGTTTCTATCTTTTTTTTTTTTTTTTTTACACTGGCTCTTGCATGCATGTTGTGGGTCTGTGACCTAGTGAATGCATATCAGTGAAGAGAGACTGAAAGAGGGCGGAAAGAAAAGCAACTAGAGAGAGAGAGAGTGGGAGAAAAACACAGCGTGCGGTCTATCGCTTCACTGTGGTCTGACATTATTATGTGCTCATCGTCTGGCCGCTCTCCCCGGCTTGCCCGTGTTTGGGAAATGGCAAGGGACATTACAAGGTATCGCACTTGGCTCAGAAAAAAATAGGATAAGGTCAAGATGCGCTGTGCCTCTGGGACTGGGAAGTCTCGGACTTGAAGCTTGATGTTCCTTTAGTCAGTCCACGGATGTTTAAACTGTGGGAGATGCTCCATCCTGACAGGTGAACCCCACACTCTCTGGACACCTCAGATGGCAGGAAGCCACCGACTGGAAGAGGAATGAAAGTAATCCGACACTTGAGTGTACCAATTTGACTAACATGTATATACATAAACACATGCTCCTCTCTGCCTCACACACTTCCTCTCAAGCGAGTAACATCATCATCACCCTTGTACTGCTGAACAGGATCAGTGGCCAAGCGGATGATTGTACTCAACTCTCTGAAGTTGTAGCGAGGTGGCTTCCGTCATTCCTCAGCCACCGTGGCAATCATACAGGGAACATAATGAGGCCATTAGGTTTGGCAAAAGCAGCCTTTAAAGCCTCGCGTCCAACCAGCCGGGTTTCTACTTTCACACATGCCCGTGCCTTCAAAGCTTTTTAGTGACTTGATGTGATCTGAGATCCGCGGCGTGCTGCAATAGCGGGCGCAGTGCATCCTGATTGGATGGCTTCTTGAATGGCTTCCTTAATGTGGCAGCATTTCAGTGCTGAGGAGAGTTTTAACATTCAGTGACACGTTTAAGTGCATCTGCTGACCTTTAACAGGAGTTATAAAATGCTGAAATGTGCTGACCTAGTTAACTACTTTGAAAAGGGGAGAGCTGGATCGGCGTGTACGCAGTCATGAGGGTTACATGTGTCTGACAGCAGCATGTATCCGATGTTTCATGTCTGTATTTCATGTAGTTCTGTGGTCAATAGACAAAACACAAGCAAATTAAGGAAACGGTTTCATCCACTGGACAACAGGTTCCCTGCAAATACAACACAACCGAAAGTAGAAACCTGCTGCAAACTCAAACACAAAAAAGTGCTGCAAGAAGCACAAAACGACCACACAATTGTTCCCTGGATCCTATGAAGTGATGGGACTAGACACACTTGTTGTTCAAAGCTTTATGACTTTTGGAGTCGTTGATGTTTGCTACTGGGGAGTGGAAAAGAGCTGACACATAAGTTGCTTCCCTGCTTATTATTAAATTTTTTCTGTTGGAGCGCTCTCGGCCACGTACCCTTCCCACACAAAACCAAGCTGCGTTTGGTTGTACACGGTTAAAAAAAAAAAAAAAAAGCCATTCAGAAACTAAATATGGTCCACCACACATTATGTGACCCATTGTACGCATGGAATCCATAAACGTTCACCCGTACAGTGTGAGCATAACTTGACATAATGTGCTCTTAAAAAGGCTGCTGCGTGGTATCAGGAGGTCAAGAGCAAGCATCAGCCCGACCCTGACTGTTTGGAAACTCAAGCCAAGAGTCTAGCTCTGGAGGCCAGTCGAGACACATTCGCCATTCATGTTTCGTGGCAGATTGGCTTCACGCCATGACGTTACACTTCCACAGCGCACACACACACTCACACACACAAAAAAAAACCTAGGAAAACCAGCGATGAGGAATAAATTTGTAGACACTAATTAGACTTGGATTAGGAGGAAGGAGGGAGAAGGGAGCTCAGATGGGTTGCATTATTTATGATATTCTTCTTTTTATTTTTTACCCATCCCATCCTCCTTCAGAGCAGACGGCCACCAGCTTAGCAGCAGAGGGAAGAAAGGAAACAGCTTTATAACGTATTAGCATCGGTAATTTTGGCTGAGGGGTGAGATGCGTTGATGGTAAGTCAGCAAGAACAAGACCTGCCTCTACATCCGAAATCACCTCCACACTGCAGAGACACTGCTCGGGAATGCTACACATGGCTCCGTCCTCGTTGGGCCCTTTTTACACAATGGCTACTGCATATAATGACCATAACATGCACATAGCAGTCAGGCTGATGAAATATTCTTGCCGGGACATTTTTTTTTGCAGGATTTCACATTCTTTCAAAGCCGGGATGATTCACAAATGCCGGAAGGATGAAGTATTTTAAAGCCGGTCACGCGCGTGTGACGCGGCTCCGTGACATTTTTGTCTTCAAATACCTCTCATGAGAGTCGGCGTGTGTTCCTCCGGTCCTCAAGAGGGATTGGGGAATTTCAAATGCACACAGTCGGCTCTATTGATGACCTGCCAGATATGGATGCCCCGCCGCTGTGTGAGTTCTCACAACTTTAAAGACCGCACGAGTTGAACCCATACATCTTATGCCAATGCTCTGTACCACACCCCCTCCATCAATTGCACAGAGGACAACAAAGACAGCGCTGTGTGCCACAGAACATTAAACAAACATCAAGGAGTCGAAGTGTGGCAGCTGAAAAGCCGATTGCTTAGAGATTCTGTACACTTACGGAAACATTTTTCTTATATGAACGTTTTTATTATCACACCGTTGCAAGGGAAATCTCAAGCTTCCCTCACGTTATAAAAAAAAAAAGGCCCTGCTAAAGCTATCCATTTTCTATTCAAGCTGTCAGTCACAATGCCATTATGCTCATGACTGGTGAGGCTAAGAGGTTACACTGCTTCAAAAACACTTCAGGAGAGAACTTGTCACGTCGCCACAGAGCGGCTTCCTTGAAATTATGTCCATGAATATTATAAATGACAGTTAGTCTCAACATGGCCACCACAACAGTGCCGATTAATGTCTTAGGTTAAGGCTTCGACATAGCCTGGATAAGCCCGAGGCAGAGACGTGAATACTCATTCGACGACAGACGCATCGATGGGGGGTAGAAGACAGCAGGTACAGAGAGACAGTGAGAGTGCATTAGCTTTGTGTACACGCCTCAGAGGACACGCCGGCACCCCCCAGGGAAATCTGAGCAGCGTCAAGTCCTCCCACAGGTAGTCGCAGTACAGTAAGACACGGGCAAGCAGCCGCCTTAAATAAGCCTGAGACAGAGTCTCTAGACCAGACACTGGTTGCGGATTTGTGGTGGAACCAATTATCACAGCAGTCAGCCAGATGAGATTCTGTTCCATTTATATTTTTGGCATTTAGTGTTGAGGAGATGGTAGAGATATGGTCTGTTCGCCAAAGACCAGTGTGTAGCAGCTCTAAGATCGTCGCTGACAGACCAAGGACGCTGAGAACAGATCTCCATCTTTATTTGGCACGGTTCTGCGACTACAACAGAGCAAGGGGCTGTCAGTGCAGGTACAGTGGCAGCCTCCATCCAGTCCCCAATACAAGAGCTGCATTGTTTGTTCAGAAATGAACAACAACACAGTATGTGCCTTCCGGGTGCGTCTGTCTAATTAAAGCCCCCCTGTGCTACAACAGCTACCTGGGAACTAGACACACACGGGAAATACCTTCACCCCGACATTAAAATGCACAATAACACACACAAAGAGTGAGAGAAAAACCAAAATACTGAGTAGCGCTATGTTTTAGCAATGTTCACATGCATAACAATTTGACTCAGTTACAAGCGGAAAAGGGTTTGAGCATTTTGACCACACTTAAAACTCCAAAGTGTCAGAAAGGACTGTGGTCAGTGTTAAAAGAAACCAACACTGACCGTAAGTTTAGGGGGGAGGCAATCATTGCTAACCTTAACCAAGGTCTTAGCCCTGGCAGCCAGCTTTGACCTGCCAGGCGCTGCTTTGTTTGCCTCTTACAACCTTACGACTGCTAATGACGAGTTAGAGATGGATAACTGCCTTCTAACAACAGGTCGGTGACACTGTCGGTGTTATTGAACCAGTTTTAGAAATTCTCACCTGTAGCTCTGCAAAATTGGAAGCAACAGAAATGAAGCATGGTAGCTTCCATTTTACGCAGAGAAGTGGAAAGCGGCCTCTTCATTCAAAGTGTGACACTCTGTAACCTTGTAAAAACCAATTTTAACAACGGGCCCGGCCCCTCATCCAGTGTTAAGGTTAGAATATGATTGTGGCCAATGTTCAGAACAGCTAGCGGATCAAGGTTCAACCTGCTATGTGTTTTCAGATTCAAACGCTCAGATTTTAAGGCTCTCCAAGAATTTTTAGAACCCTAATGGGAAATGTTATTTAATAAAAGAATGAATGCTTGATTATAAGTCACAATGTTAATATGAAGATTCTTCAAATGTTCATGGACACCAATCAGCCACAACATTAAAACCACTGACTGGAGAAGTGAATAACATTGACCATGTTGTGACAATCCAATGTTCTGCTGGGAAACTTTTGGACCTGGCATTAATGTGGATGTTACTTAGACATGTACCACCCACCTAGACCAGACCAGGCCCCCCCACCCCATAGCAATGACACTCCTTGATGGCAGCAGCCATCCCCAGCAGGATGCAGCCTGACACAGGCACACACACAAAAACAGTTTAAACTAAATAAACATGAAAAACAGCACACGGTGTTGACCTGGCCTCCAAATTCACTAGATCCCAAACTGATCAAGCATCTGTGAGATGCACTGGAACAAGCCTGATCCACAGAGGCCCCTCCCCTCAACCCATAGGACCCAAAGGCCCCCCAGAAGGCCCATGTCCATTCTCTAATGAGTCACAACTGTTGGAGGAACAAGGGAGATATTAATATTCATAATGTTATCCCTGATCGGTGTATTTGCCTAAATTTCAAATATGATTGTGGCTGAAGCTCAAGAAAGAAACACACACACTTACAGTATCTTCTTCTGTACTGGCTCAAGGTCAGACAATGGTTGTGGCTGAATGAACTGTTTGGTCAAAGTTGTAGCATAATCAATGTCATGATTAAAAGATAAACTACTCTGTTGAGGTCAGAGTAAGACATGCAGTCAAGATTAAAAGAATGGGTCCTTCCCAAAGGGCCATATGTAATTCTTTTTATAGGTCATAATTAACTTTTTAAAATTCAGGTTTTTGCAGTCAAGGTGGAAAAACTAAAGTTGACCGTAGTAGTCCTGACTGTGGTGAGGTGGGAAAAAAAGCCAGAATCAGTAGTGTCCAGGGAATCACGTGGCCAGAAGATCGTCTGGTAGAGACTGAGAGGTCATTTAAAAGTGTTTAATTTGACATTGGGAGAAAGACAAGGGTGTATAACAGCTGTCCTCAGTTTGTAGTTCTTTGATACACCACACGGCCGACTGGATACCTTAGGATGTTTTACATGTCTTCCCAAAAAATCAGTGTTGTTGTGTTTCCGGTGAGGACTGCCTCTCTTGTACAGTCAGATAAAAAAAAAATAAATGAAAGAGCCCAACAAGCTGGCCATCCATCCCACCAGTTTATTCATGCTGTTAACCAGCGACTTACTCTACCTTAACTACCGCTGAAGTTAGGTCAGAGGACTGAAAGCTTAATCTTCCGTTCATACCCCTCTATTCATCACCGGAACAAGCAAGCAACAACAGATGAAGATTAATCTGAAGACCTTTCTGGAGGATGCTCTCCAGGCAAGGTCTGTATTCTTTTTACTGCCATGAAAAAAAAATAAAAATAAAAATGAAATAAAGGCCTCAGTCTCCAAGATAATTATTAAGGATTTAAAGCTATGGGGCAGCGGAACACGATAACCTCCTTGCCCTTTCCATCCAGCACACCCACACACACACACGCACACACACACTCAGACAAACATGTTCCCTCACAGTGCCTCAGTCTTCACTGCGGGTTAAAAAACAAGTTCATGCACCATGTCATAATCAGCTCAGACAAGGCTGAATATGTGGGTTTTTTTCCTTTTTTCAAATGGAATAAAGCGAGAGGAGCAGCCACAACAACAAATTAAGCTTGTGAAACCACAAAGAGGAGCCCACCGGCTCCCTGTGAGCTTGCAAGAATGTGTAAATGACTTTGATTCATTTTGTCTCATTATTCTCCTCCTAAGAGGACCCACTTGTGTGAGAGGAGCAGGATTTTTATTTTCTTGACAATTTCATACGCAAGAAGTGAGCTCGAATGTTGAGCTGTGTCATTGTAGAGGCGAGTAAGTGGAACTGTGAGAACTATTTGCAGCTGCTGTAAAGATTTACACATTATGGCAGCAGGCTGCCCCTGTCTTTGACCTGCACTCGTGTTGTGACACACAAGGACTGCATGCTGTCCTCCTACACCCGGAAACCCCACTAAGCTTTCAGTGCTGGGCATCTAGTGCTCTTTACATGTCCCTTAATAGATTTCTTTCAGGAACTGGACAAATAGATGTTCTGAAATCACTTAAACTGATAAACGGAGTGTTTTAACACAAAGGAGAGCACATTTCACCTTGTGCAGAAAGACTGAGACCTAACCTTCAAACAGCCCCTTAAGCAAGTGTGTGGTTATGGAACAAGGGATGGGATCTTTTTATCTGTAATTCACATTCTCTGAAACAGGTAAGCCTTAAGAATGAATCGATCCTAAAATAACATAAAAGAGTGAATATTATTATCTTTAATTTTTAAGTGTTCTGGTCTATAAAATTCAAAATTCTGCAGAATCAGGAGGAGGAATGAATTGTAGGGCTTATTGGAGACTGCAGTTCCTCTTTACCTTGTATATTAAATTGGAATAAAAACCTCAGTAGGGAGGAATGAATCATGCATCCACGTAGCTCAGATTTGCTGCAGCTAAATTATAAATATTCGTGCTACTAAGGCTAGAAATCACCACAGGCCAAACGTTGCAGTCACAGTTCACGGGGGGTGAGGTCACGGGACATAGAGAGATATGGCTGTAGATTTGTTTTGGATAATGTCACAGAAATGTTAAACCAGACAGAGGGCTCGTGCGCAATTTGCGGGAGAGTCGACGGGTCGCGGCGGAATACAATGCACAACGCTGCGCAGGTCTGGCATTTAAGGAACAGTGTGCGTCGGTGAGCATCTGTAGCTTCCAGTGCACCTGTTAACAGCGAGCCCAACTCAGCGGCGCGGCGGAGCACAAAGTCTCCGCTCTGTGCGTCACGGCCGCTGGCTGCTTAAAAATATCCCACTCTCCGCGCAGAGTTCATGTGGAATGTGTCGGGGATGATCCAGAAGGATACAGCAGAGATAAAATAACACAGTGTGGTTGTACTTACGCTGCTGTTCTGTCCTGACCAGTAGACCACCGCGTGGTTATGCGCAGAGTCCCCCGTCAGAGCGAAAGTGCTGCTGGTGATCTTGGGCTCATCCTGCCGGTTATTCCCTCTCCCTTCGTCCCTGTTCCATCTGAACCCGGACCTGCCTTGCCTGT